>NC_091283.1:431989915-432704186 GCF_032444005.1 Ranitomeya imitator | reverse complement strand
TGCTGCTAGTGCTTTACAAAGCAGCTTAGTGCGTCGAGGCAGTGGGGGAGGCTCTGCCCAAAGAGGGAGCAGAAGCAGTGCCTCTGCCCAAGGCAAGCCCAGTATGGCACAACTCTGCACACTTTTGTGTGCCCGCCCCAAATGTCTACACCATCACCGGCGGCTCCAGTCAGCAGGAGGCAACGGTTCCGTCAGATGGTGACAGACTACATGGCTTGCCCTCTTACTGTACTCCCAGACGGCTCTTCCCCGTTCAAGTTTTGGGTCTCTAAGCTGGATACATGGCCAGAGCTAAGCCAGTATGCATTGGAGGTGCTGGCTTGCCCTGGCGGCTAGTGTCTTATCGAACGTGTCTTTAGTGCCGCAGGTGGTGTACTAACAGACCGTCGCATGCGACTATCCTCCGATAACGTTGACCGGCTTACTTTCCTGAAAATGAACCAGGCTGGATCTCGCATGAATTTGCCACTCCTCTGCCTGATTAAGTAATTGGGTGTCATCCAGGTCTCCTGCTGTGTTCATCTTTCTACCACCTGAACTGCTATTCCTGGGCTCCAACACCGCCAGTTGCGGCTCAGAAGTGCAGGCTGCACAGTAAAAACATACGACCCAGTGTTATTGGGTTTCAGTAACGTCAGCTGATCCCCAGCTGTGTAGCCGGCAATGTGTCCTGCGACCGCCACGCTGGCACAACAACCTAAATGTAAGGGAACCTGTCCCCCCCCCCCCCCGTCGTTTGTTACTGAAAGAGCCATCTTGTGCCAGCAGTATGCTGCACAAGGAAAAGGTAGCTCTTTTTTTTTAGCTCTTTGCACACGCAGAACTTAACACTTATAAAATGTGTTCACTGATACCGTTATACCGTCCCGGAGCTGGGACTTTCCTTCGTAATTGTGACGCAGCACAGCCGTCATTCCTACCCCCTTGGTGCCATGCGCTGCCTCCTCAGCGTTGTTTTAAGCTGTCACGGAGCCTGCGCTGTTCTGTTATCCCTTGGGCATGCCTATTTGCGCTGCCTGTCTTCTGACATAATTTGGTGTCAGGCTGGCTGCGCCTGTGCGGCCGCGGTGCCCGAGATCCCGCCTCGCAGTGTCTTCTGATTGAGTCACACTGCGGGCCTGGGATCCATGGGCATGCGCAGTGCATATCTTCCCCTCGGGCTCTCGCTCATTTCCCTCCGCCTTCTTTAGACTGTGCGCCGTCAGCTGATCCCTAGCATGCCACGGCCGTGACACCGCACAGTCTGAAGAAGAGGGAAGGAGGGGAGTGAGAGTCGAGGTTATGCACTGTGCATGCCCATGGTTCCAAGGCCCGCAGTGGGATTACGTTAGATGAGACTGCGAGGTGGGATCTGGAGCAGCGTGGACGCACAGGCACTGACAGCCTGACACCAAATTATGTCAGAAGACAGGCAGCGCTAATTGGCATGGCCAAGGGCTAACAGAACAGCGCAGGCTCCGTGGCAGCTTAAAACAACGCTGAGGAGGCAGCGCACGGCATCAAGGGGATAGGAATGACAGCTGTGCTGTGTCCCATTACGAAGGAAATTCGCACCTCCGGAACGGTTTTAACGGTATAAAGGGACAACATTTTTTAGTGTTTACTTCGGTGTTTGCAAGGAGCATAATTAAAAGAGCAACCTTTTCCTTTTTGCATCCTTAGTGCTGCACAACATGGCTCTTTCAGCTACAAACGTCTTGGGGGGGGGGGTTAAAGGTTTCCTTTCAACTTGCTCCAATCAGGCTTCGGCCTACACTCTGTTCCTCTGCTCCTCCTGCTGTCCCTGGGCTCTAACACCGCCAGTTGGTGCCTGGAAGTGCTGTGTGCACAGTCAACAGTCGCTCCTCTGTTATTGGGGTTCAGTAACGTCAGCTGATCCCCAGCTGTGTGTGCGGCAATACCTCCAATCTGCTCCTCCTGCTGTCCCTGGGCTCTAAACACCGCCAGTTGGTGCCTGGAAGTGCTGTGTGCACAGTCAACAGTCGCTCCTCTGTTATTGGGGTTCAGTAACGTCAGCTGATCCCCAGCTGTGTGTGCGGCAATACCTCCAATCTGCTCCTCCTGCTGTCCCTGGGCTCTAACACCGCCAGTTGGTGCCTGGAAGTGCTGTGTGCACAGTCAACAGTCGCTCCTCTGTTATTGGGGTTCAGTAACGTCAGCTGATCCCCAGCTGTGTATCCGGCAACGTGTCATGCGACCGCCACGCTGGCACAACTAAAATGTAAGGGGACCTGTCCCCCCCCCCCCCTAGGCGTTTGTTACTGAAAGAGCACCATGTGCAGCACTAATACTGCACAAGGGAAAGGTCGCTCTTGAAATTATGCTCCTTGCAAACGCTGAACTACACACTCATGTAATGTGTCCCCTCACACCGTCCAACCGTCCTGGAGGTGGGACTTTCCTTTGTAATGTGACGCAGCACAGCCGTCATTGCTACCCCCTTGGCACCGTGCGCTGCCTCCTTAGCGTTGTTTGATTCCGTCATGGACCCTGCGCTGTTATGTTATCCCTTGGCCATGCACAGTTTGCGCTGCCCGTCCTCTGACATCATTTGTTGTCGTCCTGGCTGCGCCTGTGCGTCCACGCTGCCCGAAATCACACCTCGCAGTGTCGTCTAATGTGATCCCACAGTGGGCCTGGTATCCATGGCCATGCGCAGTGCATATACTAGCCTCTCACTCCCCTTCTTCACGCTTCTTCAGACTAGGCGGCGTCAGCTGATCCCTAATAGCATGCCACGGCCGTGACGCCGCACAGTCTGAAGAAGCAGGAAGGAGGTGAGTGAGAGGCGATGATATGCACTGCGCATGCCCATGGATCCCTGGCCCGCAGTGGGACTACATTAGATGACACTGCAAGGTTGGATCTCGGGCCGCTTGGACGCACAGGCACTGCCAGCCTGACACCTACATGATGTCAGAAGACGGGCACCGCTAACTGTGCATGGCCAAGGGATAACATTACAGTGCGGGCTCCGTGACAGAACCAAACAACGTTGAGGAGGTGGTGCCCGGCACCAAGGGGGTTGGAATGACGGCTGTGCTGTGTCACATTACAAAGGAAAGTCCCACTTCCGGGATGGTTTGACGGTGTGAGGGGACACATTATATGAGTGTGTACTTCAGCGTTTGCAAGGAGCATAATTTTCGGAGCCACCATTTTCCATGTGCAGTATTACTGCTGTACAAGATGGCTCTTTCAGCAACAAATGCCTGGGGGGGGGGGTTAAAGGTTCCCTTTCAACTTGCTCCACTGCAGGCTTCGGCCTACACTCTGCTCCTCTTTGATTCCCTGGGTTTCAACACTGTCAGTTGCCACCTGGAAGTGTTGTCTACACAGAAAAAAACACTAGGTGATGTGTCAGTGGGGTTCAGCACCGCCAGCTGTTCCCCTGCTGTGTAGTCGGCAACGTGTCCAGCACAAGCCACGCTGGCACAACAGAACAAAAGCTGCCACCAGTGCAGGCTTCGGCCTACACTCTGCTCCTCTCCTCCTCCTGCTGACCCTGGGCTCAAACACCGCTAGTTTTTGCCCGGAAGTGCTAGCTGCACAGAGAAAAACACCAGCCAATGTGTTAGTGGGGTTCAGCAACGCCAGCTGTTCCCCTGCTGTGTAGCCGGCAACGTGACCTGCAAACGCCATGCAGGCACAGGAACTGAAATTAAAAGGGAACCTGGCCCCACCCCCCCAGGTGTTTCTATGTATAACAGCCACCTAGTACAGCAGTACTGCTGCATTTGTACAAGGTGGCTGACTTTTTCTCCTTGCCCACGTGGAACTCAACACGTACAAAATGTGTCTCATTGAGACCATTCCACTGTCCCTGAGGTGTGACTTTCCTTTGTAATGATACGCAGCACCCCCCTTGGTAGCGTTTCCCGTCTTTTGTCATCATGGTTAGCTGGCTGCGCCTGTGCATCCGCCCTGCTAGAAACAACGCCCCTCGTTGTCATATTTATTTTGTCAGCGAGGGTGTGGTTTATGGGCACGAGCAGTGCATATGTTCGCCTGTCTTAACTCATCTCCTTCCGCCTTCTTCAGACTGTGCGGCCTCCTGGCCGTGGTAGGCGATAAGGGATCAGCTGAGGCCGCCCAGTCTGGAGCAGGTGTAAGGACATGTGTAAGCGGCAAACCTATTTACTGCACAAGGCCACGAATCCCAGCCACGCAGTGTGATTTTTTGAAAACACACTGTGGGTCTGGGATTCATGTCCATCGCTAACCGCAACGGCCGACATGAAATGAGGTCAGAAGACAGGAAGCGCTCACAGCGCATGGCCAAGGGATCACAATAGCGCAGACTCCTGTACAGCAAATAACAACGCTCAGGAATCTGCGCCCAGTACCTAGGTGCAAATTTTGACACCTGTGCTGCGTCTCGTTAAAAAGACAAGTCACGCCTCCACAACTGTTTGACAGTATAATGGGCTAAATAGTGTACGTGTTTTAGTCAGCGTGTGCAAGGAGCAAAACAAATAGAGCAACCTTTTACTTGTGCAGCATTAATGCTGCACAAGGTGTGGCTCTTGTACCTTGCAACACCTGAGGGGGGGGTTAAAGGTAACCTTTGAAATTGGTTCAACTAGGCTTCGGCCTACACTCTGCTCCTCTACTCCTCCTGCTGACCCTGGGCTCAAACACCGCTAGTTTTTGCCCGGAAATGCTAGCTGCACAGAGAAAAACACCAGCCAATGTGTTAGTGGGGTTCAGCACCGCCAGCTGTTCCCCTGCTGTGTAGTCGGCAACGTGTCCAGCACAAGCCACGCTGGCACAACAGAACAAAAGCTGCCACCAGTGCAGGCTTCGGCCTACACTTTGCTCCTCTCCTCCTCCTGCTGACCCTGGGCTCAAACAACGCCAGTTTCTGCCCGGACATGCTAGCTGCACAGAGAAAAACACCAGCCAATGTGTTAGTGGGGTTCAGCAACGCCAGCTGTTCCCCTGCTGTGTAGCTTGCAACGTGACCTGCAAACGCCACGCAGGCACATGAACTGAAATTGAAGGGAGCCTGCCCCCCACCCACAGGTGTTTCTATGTATATCAGCCACCTTGTACAGCAGTACTGCTGCATTTGTACGAGGTGGCTGACTTTTTCTCCTTGCCCACGTGGAACTCAACACGTACAAAATGTGTCTCATTAGAGACCATTACAATGTCCCTGAGGTGTGACTTTCCTTTGTAATGACACGCAGCACCCCCATTGTTAGCGCTGCCCGTCTCCTGACATCATTGGTTGGCTGGCTGTGCCTGTGCGTCCCCCCTGCCCGACACAACGCCCCCCGTTGTCTCATATATTTTGACTGCGAGGGTGTGATTGATGGGCACGAGCAGTGCATATGTTCCCCTGTTTTCACTCCCCTCCTTCCGCCTTCTTCTGACTGTGCGGCCTCATGGCCGCGGCATGCGATAAGGGATCAGCTGAGGCCGCCCAGTCTGAAGCAGGTGTAAGGACATGTGTGAGCGGCGAACATATTTACTGCACAAGGCCACGAATCCCAGCACCGCAGTGTGACTTTAGGAAAAGCCACTGTGGGTCTGGGATTTATGGCCATCGTTAACCGCACCGGCCAACATGAAATGAGGTCATGAGACGGGCTGCACTAACAGGGTATTGCCAAGGGATAACACAAGAGCGCAGACTCCTGTACAGCAAATAACAACGCTCAGGAATCTGCGCCCAGTACCTAGGTGCAAATTTTGACACCTGTGCTGCGTCTCGTTAAAAAGACAAGTCACGCCTCCACAACTGTTTGACAGTATAATGGGCTAAATAGTGTACGTGTTTAATTCAGCGTGTGCAAGGAGCAAAATTAAATAGAGCAACCTTTGACTTGTGCATCATTAATGCTGTTCAAGGTGTGGCTCTTGTACCTTGCAACACCTGAGGGGGGGGGTTAAAGGTAACCTTTGAAATTGGTTCAACTAGGCTTCGGCCTACACTCTGCTCCTCTACTCCTCCTGCTGACCCTGGGCTCAAACACCGCTAGTTTTTGCCCGGAAATGCTAGCTGCACAGAGAAAAACACCAGCCAATGTGTTAGTGGGGTTCAGCACCGCCAGCTGTTCCCCTGCTGTGTAGTCGGCAACGTGTCCAGCACAAGCCACGCTGGCACAACAGAACAAAAGCTGCCACCAGTGCAGGCTTCGGCCTACACTTTGCTCCTCTCCTCCTCCTGCTGACCCTGGGCTCAAACAACGCCAGTTTCTGCCCGGACATGCTAGCTGCACAGAGAAAAACACCAGCCAATGTGTTAGTGGGGTTCAGCACCGCCTGCTGTTCCCCCGCTGTGTATCCGGCATCGTGTCCAGCACAAGCCACGCTGGCACAACCGACCAAAAGCTGCCACCAGTGCAGGCTTCGGCCTACACTTTGCTCCTCTCCTCCTCCTGCTGACCCTGGGCTCAAACAACGCCAGTTTCTGCCCGGACATGCTAGCTGCACAGAGAAAAACACCAGCCAATGTGTTAGTGGGGTTCAGCAACGCCAGCTGTTCCCCTGCTGTGTAGCTTGCAACGTGACCTGCAAACGCCACGCAGGCACATGAACTGAAATTGAAGGGAGCCTGCCCCCCACCCACAGGTGTTTCTATGTATATCAGCCACCTTGTACAGCAGTACTGCTGCATTTGTACGAGGTGGCTGACTTTTTCTCCTTGCCCACGTGGAACTCAACACGTACAAAATGTGTCTCATTAGAGACCATTACAATGTCCCTGAGGTGTGACTTTCCTTTGTAATGACACGCAGCACCCCCATTGTTAGCGCTGCCCGTCTCCTGACATCATTGGTTGGCTGGCTGTGCCTGTGCGTCCCCCCTGCCCGACACAACGCCCCCCGTTGTCTCATATATTTTGACTGCGAGGGTGTGATTGATGGGCACGAGCAGTGCATATGTTCCCCTGTTTTCACTCCCCTCCTTCCGCCTTCTTCTGACTGTGCGGCCTCATGGCCGCGGCATGCGATAAGGGATCAGCTGAGGCCGCCCAGTCTGAAGCAGGTGTAAGGACATGTGTGAGCGGCGAACATATTTACTGCACAAGGCCACGAATCCCAGCACCGCAGTGTGACTTTAGGAAAAGCCACTGTGGGTCTGGGATTTATGGCCATCGTTAACCGCACCGGCCAACATGAAATGAGGTCATGAGACGGCCTGCACTAACAGGGTATTGCCAAGGGATAACACAAGAGCGCAGACTCCTGTACAGCAAATAACAACGCTCAGGAATCTGCGCCCAGTACCTAGGTGCAAATTTTGACACCTGTGCTGCGTCTCGTTAAAAAGACAAGTCACGCCTCCACAACTGTTTGACAGTATAATGGGCTAAATAGTGTACGTGTTTAATTCAGCGTGTGCAAGGAGCAAAATTAAATAGAGCAACCTTTGACTTGTGCATCATTAATGCTGTTCAAGGTGTGGCTCTTGTACCTTGCAACACCTGAGGGGGGGGTTAAAGGTAACCTTTGAAATTGGTTCAACTAGGCTTCGGCCTACACTCTGCTCCTCTACTCCTCCTGCTGACCCTGGGCTCAAACACCGCTAGTTTTTGCCCGGAAATGCTAGCTGCACAGAGAAAAACACCAGCCAATGTGTTAGTGGGGTTCAGCACCGCCAGCTGTTCCCCTGCTGTGTAGTCGGCAACGTGTCCAGCACAAGCCACGCTGGCACAACAGAACAAAAGCTGCCACCAGTGCAGGCTTCGGCCTACACTTTGCTCCTCTCCTCCTCCTGCTGACCCTGGGCTCAAACAACGCCAGTTTCTGCCCGGACATGCTAGCTGCACAGAGAAAAACACCAGCCAATGTGTTAGTGGGGTTCAGCACCGCCTGCTGTTCCCCCGCTGTGTATCCGGCATCGTGTCCAGCACAAGCCACGCTGGCACAACCGACCAAAAGCTGCCACCAGTGCAGGCTTCGGCCTACACTTTGCTCCTCTCCTCCTCCTGCTGACCCTGGGCTCAAACAACGCCAGTTTCTGCCCGGACATGCTAGCTGCACAGAGAAAAACACCAGCCAATGTGTTAGTGGGGTTCAGCAACGCCAGCTGTTCCCCTGCTGTGTAGCTTGCAACGTGACCTGCAAACGCCACGCAGGCACATGAACTGAAATTGAAGGGAGCCTGCCCCCCACCCACAGGTGTTTCTATGTATATCAGCCACCTTGTACAGCAGTACTGCTGCATTTGTACGAGGTGGCTGACTTTTTCTCCTTGCCCACGTGGAACTCAACACGTACAAAATGTGTCTCATTAGAGACCATTACAATGTCCCTGAGGTGTGACTTTCCTTTGTAATGACACGCAGCACCCCCATTGTTAGCGCTGCCCGTCTCCTGACATCATTGGTTGGCTGGCTGTGCCTGTGCGTCCCCCCTGCCCGACACAACGCCCCCCGTTGTCTCATATATTTTGACTGCGAGGGTGTGATTGATGGGCACGAGCAGTGCATATGTTCCCCTGTTTTCACTCCCCTCCTTCCGCCTTCTTCTGACTGTGCGGCCTCATGGCCGCGGCATGCGATAAGGGATCAGCTGAGGCCGCCCAGTCTGAAGCAGGTGTAAGGACATGTGTGAGCGGCGAACATATTTACTGCACAAGGCCACGAATCCCAGCACCGCAGTGTGACTTTAGGAAAAGCCACTGTGGGTCTGGGATTTATGGCCATCGTTAACCGCACCGGCCAACATGAAATGAGGTCATGAGACGGCCTGCACTAACAGGGTATTGCCAAGGGATAACACAAGAGCGCAGACTCCTGTACAGCAAATAACAACGCTCAGGAATCTGCGCCCAGTACCTAGGTGCAAATTTTGACACCTGTGCTGCGTCTCGTTAAAAAGACAAGTCACGCCTCCACAACTGTTTGACAGTATAATGGGCTAAATAGTGTACGTGTTTAATTCAGCGTGTGCAAGGAGCAAAATTAAATAGAGCAACCTTTGACTTGTGCATCATTAATGCTGTTCAAGGTGTGGCTCTTGTACCTTGCAACACCTGAGGGGGGGGTTAAAGGTAACCTTTGAAATTGGTTCAACTAGGCTTCGGCCTACACTCTGCTCCTCTACTCCTCCTGCTGACCCTGGGCTCAAACACCGCTAGTTTTTGCCCGGAAATGCTAGCTGCACAGAGAAAAACACCAGCCAATGTGTTAGTGGGGTTCAGCACCGCCAGCTGTTCCCCTGCTGTGTAGTCGGCAACGTGTCCAGCACAAGCCACGCTGGCACAACAGAACAAAAGCTGCCACCAGTGCAGGCTTCGGCCTACACTTTGCTCCTCTCCTCCTCCTGCTGACCCTGGGCTCAAACAACGCCAGTTTCTGCCCGGACATGCTAGCTGCACAGAGAAAAACACCAGCCAATGTGTTAGTGGGGTTCAGCACCGCCTGCTGTTCCCCCGCTGTGTATCCGGCATCGTGTCCAGCACAAGCCACGCTGGCACAACCGACCAAAAGCTGCCACCAGTGCAGGCTTCGGCCTACACTTTGCTCCTCTCCTCCTCCTGCTGACCCTGGGCTCAAACAACGCCAGTTTCTGCCCGGACATGCTAGCTGCACAGAGAAAAACACCAGCCAATGTGTTAGTGGGGTTCAGCAACGCCAGCTGTTCCCCTGCTGTGTAGCTTGCAACGTGACCTGCAAACGCCACGCAGGCACATGAACTGAAATTGAAGGGAGCCTGCCCCCCACCCACAGGTGTTTCTATGTATATCAGCCACCTTGTACAGCAGTACTGCTGCATTTGTACGAGGTGGCTGACTTTTTCTCCTTGCCCACGTGGAACTCAACACGTACAAAATGTGTCTCATTAGAGACCATTACAATGTCCCTGAGGTGTGACTTTCCTTTGTAATGACACGCAGCACCCCCATTGTTAGCGCTGCCCGTCTCCTGACATCATTGGTTGGCTGGCTGTGCCTGTGCGTCCCCCCTGCCCGACACAACGCCCCCCGTTGTCTCATATATTTTGACTGCGAGGGTGTGATTGATGGGCACGAGCAGTGCATATGTTCCCCTGTTTTCACTCCCCTCCTTCCGCCTTCTTCTGACTGTGCGGCCTCATGGCCGCGGCATGCGATAAGGGATCAGCTGAGGCCGCCCAGTCTGAAGCAGGTGTAAGGACATGTGTGAGCGGCGAACATATTTACTGCACAAGGCCACGAATCCCAGCACCGCAGTGTGACTTTAGGAAAAGCCACTGTGGGTCTGGGATTTATGGCCATCGTTAACCGCACCGGCCAACATGAAATGAGGTCATGAGACGGCCTGCACTAACAGGGTATTGCCAAGGGATAACACAAGAGCGCAGACTCCTGTACAGCAAATAACAACGCTCAGGAATCTGCGCCCAGTACCTAGGTGCAAATTTTGACACCTGTGCTGCGTCTCGTTAAAAAGACAAGTCACGCCTCCACAACTGTTTGACAGTATAATGGGCTAAATAGTGTACGTGTTTAATTCAGCGTGTGCAAGGAGCAAAATTAAATAGAGCAACCTTTGACTTGTGCATCATTAATGCTGTTCAAGGTGTGGCTCTTGTACCTTGCAACACCTGAGGGGGGGGTTAAAGGTAACCTTTGAAATTGGTTCAACTAGGCTTCGGCCTACACTCTGCTCCTCTACTCCTCCTGCTGACCCTGGGCTCAAACACCGCTAGTTTTTGCCCGGAAATGCTAGCTGCACAGAGAAAAACACCAGCCAATGTGTTAGTGGGGTTCAGCACCGCCAGCTGTTCCCCTGCTGTGTAGTCGGCAACGTGTCCAGCACAAGCCACGCTGGCACAACAGAACAAAAGCTGCCACCAGTGCAGGCTTCGGCCTACACTTTGCTCCTCTCCTCCTCCTGCTGACCCTGGGCTCAAACAACGCCAGTTTCTGCCCGGACATGCTAGCTGCACAGAGAAAAACACCAGCCAATGTGTTAGTGGGGTTCAGCACCGCCTGCTGTTCCCCCGCTGTGTATCCGGCATCGTGTCCAGCACAAGCCACGCTGGCACAACCGACCAAAAGCTGCCACCAGTGCAGGCTTCGGCCTACACTTTGCTCCTCTCCTCCTCCTGCTGACCCTGGGCTCAAACAACGCCAGTTTCTGCCCGGACATGCTAGCTGCACAGAGAAAAACACCAGCCAATGTGTTAGTGGGGTTCAGCAACGCCAGCTGTTCCCCTGCTGTGTAGCTTGCAACGTGACCTGCAAACGCCACGCAGGCACATGAACTGAAATTGAAGGGAGCCTGCCCCCCACCCACAGGTGTTTCTATGTATATCAGCCACCTTGTACAGCAGTACTGCTGCATTTGTACGAGGTGGCTGACTTTTTCTCCTTGCCCACGTGGAACTCAACACGTACAAAATGTGTCTCATTAGAGACCATTACAATGTCCCTGAGGTGTGACTTTCCTTTGTAATGACACGCAGCACCCCCATTGTTAGCGCTGCCCGTCTCCTGACATCATTGGTTGGCTGGCTGTGCCTGTGCGTCCCCCCTGCCCGACACAACGCCCCCCGTTGTCTCATATATTTTGACTGCGAGGGTGTGATTGATGGGCACGAGCAGTGCATATGTTCCCCTGTTTTCACTCCCCTCCTTCCGCCTTCTTCTGACTGTGCGGCCTCATGGCCGCGGCATGCGATAAGGGATCAGCTGAGGCCGCCCAGTCTGAAGCAGGTGTAAGGACATGTGTGAGCGGCGAACATATTTACTGCACAAGGCCACGAATCCCAGCACCGCAGTGTGACTTTAGGAAAAGCCACTGTGGGTCTGGGATTTATGGCCATCGTTAACCGCACCGGCCAACATGAAATGAGGTCATGAGACGGCCTGCACTAACAGGGTATTGCCAAGGGATAACACAAGAGCGCAGACTCCTGTACAGCAAATAACAACGCTCAGGAATCTGCGCCCAGTACCTAGGTGCAAATTTTGACACCTGTGCTGCGTCTCGTTAAAAAGACAAGTCACGCCTCCACAACTGTTTGACAGTATAATGGGCTAAATAGTGTACGTGTTTAATTCAGCGTGTGCAAGGAGCAAAATTAAATAGAGCAACCTTTGACTTGTGCATCATTAATGCTGTTCAAGGTGTGGCTCTTGTACCTTGCAACACCTGAGGGGGGGGTTAAAGGTAACCTTTGAAATTGGTTCAACTAGGCTTCGGCCTACACTCTGCTCCTCTACTCCTCCTGCTGACCCTGGGCTCAAACACCGCTAGTTTTTGCCCGGAAATGCTAGCTGCACAGAGAAAAACACCAGCCAATGTGTTAGTGGGGTTCAGCACCGCCAGCTGTTCCCCTGCTGTGTAGTCGGCAACGTGTCCAGCACAAGCCACGCTGGCACAACAGAACAAAAGCTGCCACCAGTGCAGGCTTCGGCCTACACTTTGCTCCTCTCCTCCTCCTGCTGACCCTGGGCTCAAACAACGCCAGTTTCTGCCCGGACATGCTAGCTGCACAGAGAAAAACACCAGCCAATGTGTTAGTGGGGTTCAGCACCGCCTGCTGTTCCCCCGCTGTGTATCCGGCATCGTGTCCAGCACAAGCCACGCT
Source organism: Ranitomeya imitator (assembly GCF_032444005.1). Classification (NCBI taxonomy): domain Eukaryota; kingdom Metazoa; phylum Chordata; class Amphibia; order Anura; family Dendrobatidae; genus Ranitomeya; species Ranitomeya imitator. Next base: position 432,691,653 of record NC_091283.1, on the reverse strand, counting down.
GGCACAACCGACCAAAAGCTGCCACCAGTGCAGGCTTCGGCCTACACTTTGCTCCTCTCCTCCTCCTGCTGACCCTGGGCTCAAACAACGCCAGTTTCTGCCCGGACATGCTAGCTGCACAGAGAAAAACACCAGCCAATGTGTTAGTGGGGTTCAGCAACGCCAGCTGTTCCCCTGCTGTGTAGCTTGCAACGTGACCTGCAAACGCCACGCAGGCACATGAACTGAAATTGAAGGGAGCCTGCCCCCCACCCACAGGTGTTTCTATGTATATCAGCCACCTTGTACAGCAGTACTGCTGCATTTGTACGAGGTGGCTGACTTTTTCTCCTTGCCCACGTGGAACTCAACACGTACAAAATGTGTCTCATTAGAGACCATTACAATGTCCCTGAGGTGTGACTTTCCTTTGTAATGACACGCAGCACCCCCATTGTTAGCGCTGCCCGTCTCCTGACATCATTGGTTGGCTGGCTGTGCCTGTGCGTCCCCCCTGCCCGACACAACGCCCCCCGTTGTCTCATATATTTTGACTGCGAGGGTGTGATTGATGGGCACGAGCAGTGCATATGTTCCCCTGTTTTCACTCCCCTCCTTCCGCCTTCTTCTGACTGTGCGGCCTCATGGCCGCGGCATGCGATAAGGGATCAGCTGAGGCCGCCCAGTCTGAAGCAGGTGTAAGGACATGTGTGAGCGGCGAACATATTTACTGCACAAGGCCACGAATCCCAGCACCGCAGTGTGACTTTAGGAAAAGCCACTGTGGGTCTGGGATTTATGGCCATCGTTAACCGCACCGGCCAACATGAAATGAGGTCATGAGACGGCCTGCACTAACAGGGTATTGCCAAGGGATAACACAAGAGCGCAGACTCCTGTACAGCAAATAACAACGCTCAGGAATCTGCGCCCAGTACCTAGGTGCAAATTTTGACACCTGTGCTGCGTCTCGTTAAAAAGACAAGTCACGCCTCCACAACTGTTTGACAGTATAATGGGCTAAATAGTGTACGTGTTTAATTCAGCGTGTGCAAGGAGCAAAATTAAATAGAGCAACCTTTGACTTGTGCATCATTAATGCTGTTCAAGGTGTGGCTCTTGTACCTTGCAACACCTGAGGGGGGGGTTAAAGGTAACCTTTGAAATTGGTTCAACTAGGCTTCGGCCTACACTCTGCTCCTCTACTCCTCCTGCTGACCCTGGGCTCAAACACCGCTAGTTTTTGCCCGGAAATGCTAGCTGCACAGAGAAAAACACCAGCCAATGTGTTAGTGGGGTTCAGCACCGCCAGCTGTTCCCCTGCTGTGTAGTCGGCAACGTGTCCAGCACAAGCCACGCTGGCACAACAGAACAAAAGCTGCCACCAGTGCAGGCTTCGGCCTACACTTTGCTCCTCTCCTCCTCCTGCTGACCCTGGGCTCAAACAACGCCAGTTTCTGCCCGGACATGCTAGCTGCACAGAGAAAAACACCAGCCAATGTGTTAGTGGGGTTCAGCACCGCCTGCTGTTCCCCCGCTGTGTATCCGGCATCGTGTCCAGCACAAGCCACGCTGGCACAACCGACCAAAAGCTGCCACCAGTGCAGGCTTCGGCCTACACTTTGCTCCTCTCCTCCTCCTGCTGACCCTGGGCTCAAACAACGCCAGTTTCTGCCCGGACATGCTAGCTGCACAGAGAAAAACACCAGCCAATGTGTTAGTGGGGTTCAGCAACGCCAGCTGTTCCCCTGCTGTGTAGCTTGCAACGTGACCTGCAAACGCCACGCAGGCACATGAACTGAAATTGAAGGGAGCCTGCCCCCCACCCACAGGTGTTTCTATGTATATCAGCCACCTTGTACAGCAGTACTGCTGCATTTGTACGAGGTGGCTGACTTTTTCTCCTTGCCCACGTGGAACTCAACACGTACAAAATGTGTCTCATTAGAGACCATTACAATGTCCCTGAGGTGTGACTTTCCTTTGTAATGACACGCAGCACCCCCATTGTTAGCGCTGCCCGTCTCCTGACATCATTGGTTGGCTGGCTGTGCCTGTGCGTCCCCCCTGCCCGACACAACGCCCCCCGTTGTCTCATATATTTTGACTGCGAGGGTGTGATTGATGGGCACGAGCAGTGCATATGTTCCCCTGTTTTCACTCCCCTCCTTCCGCCTTCTTCTGACTGTGCGGCCTCATGGCCGCGGCATGCGATAAGGGATCAGCTGAGGCCGCCCAGTCTGAAGCAGGTGTAAGGACATGTGTGAGCGGCGAACATATTTACTGCACAAGGCCACGAATCCCAGCACCGCAGTGTGACTTTAGGAAAAGCCACTGTGGGTCTGGGATTTATGGCCATCGTTAACCGCACCGGCCAACATGAAATGAGGTCATGAGACGGCCTGCACTAACAGGGTATTGCCAAGGGATAACACAAGAGCGCAGACTCCTGTACAGCAAATAACAACGCTCAGGAATCTGCGCCCAGTACCTAGGTGCAAATTTTGACACCTGTGCTGCGTCTCGTTAAAAAGACAAGTCACGCCTCCACAACTGTTTGACAGTATAATGGGCTAAATAGTGTACGTGTTTAATTCAGCGTGTGCAAGGAGCAAAATTAAATAGAGCAACCTTTGACTTGTGCATCATTAATGCTGTTCAAGGTGTGGCTCTTGTACCTTGCAACACCTGAGGGGGGGGTTAAAGGTAACCTTTGAAATTGGTTCAACTAGGCTTCGGCCTACACTCTGCTCCTCTACTCCTCCTGCTGACCCTGGGCTCAAACACCGCTAGTTTTTGCCCGGAAATGCTAGCTGCACAGAGAAAAACACCAGCCAATGTGTTAGTGGGGTTCAGCACCGCCAGCTGTTCCCCTGCTGTGTAGTCGGCAACGTGTCCAGCACAAGCCACGCTGGCACAACAGAACAAAAGCTGCCACCAGTGCAGGCTTCGGCCTACACTTTGCTCCTCTCCTCCTCCTGCTGACCCTGGGCTCAAACAACGCCAGTTTCTGCCCGGACATGCTAGCTGCACAGAGAAAAACACCAGTCAATGTGTCAGTGGGGTTCAGCAACGCCAGCTGTGCCCCTGCTGTGTAGCTTGCAACGTGACCTGCAAACGCCACGCAGGCACATGAACTGAAATTGAAGGGAGCCTGGCCACCACCCCCAGGTGTTTCTATGTATAACAGCCACCTTGTACAGCAGTACTGCTGCATTTGTACAAGGTGGCTGACGTTTTCTCCTTGCCCACGTGGAACTCAACACGTACAAAATGTGTCTCTTTGAGACCATTCCACTGTCCCTGAGGTGTGACTTTCTTTTCTAATGATACGCAGCACCCCCCTTGGTAGCGCTTCCCGTCTTCTGACATCATTGGTTGGCTACTTGCGCCTGTTCGTCCGCCCTGCCTGAATAAAATGCTCCTCGTTGTCTTAATTATTTTGACTGCGAGGGTGTGATTGATGGGCACGAGCAGTGCATATCTTCGCCTGTCTTAACTCATCTCCTTCCGCCTTCTTCAGACTGTGCAGCCTCATGGCCGCGGCATGCGAGAAGGGATCAGCAGAGGCCGCCCAGTCTGAAGCAGGTGTAAGGACGTGTGTGAGCGGCCAAAATATTTACTGCTCAAGGCCACGAATCCCAGCACCGCAGTGTGGCTTTATGAAAAGACACTGTGGGTCTGGGATTTATGGCCATCGTTAACCGCACCGGCCAACATGAAATGAGGTCATAAGATGGGCAGCGCTAACAGGGCATTGCCAAGGGATAACACAAGAGCGCAGACTCCTGTACAGCAAATAACAACGCTCAGGAAGCTGCGCCAAGCACCAAGGCGTTATTTTGGACACCTGTGCTGCGTCTCATCAAAAAACCAAGTCACGCATCCACTACAGTTTTACTGTAGAATGGGGTAAATTGTGTATGTCTTTCATTCAGCGTGTGCAAGTAGACAAATTAATAGAGCAACCTTTCACTTGTGCAGCATTAATACTGCACAAGGTGTGTCTCTTGTACTTTGTAACACCTGAGGGGGGGGTTAAAGGTTTCCTTTGAAATTGGTTCAACTAGGCTTCGGCCTACACTCTGCTCCTCTCCTCCTCCTCCTGCTTCAACACGGGCTCTAACATCGCAAGTTTTTGCCCGCAAGTGCTAGCTGCACAGATAAAAACACACGCCATTGTGTTAGTGGGGTTCAGCAACGCCAGCTGTTCCCCCAGTGTGTAGCCGGCAAAGTGTCCTGCAAACGCAACGCAGACACAAAGCTGCCTCCAGTGCAGGCTTCGGCCTACACTCATCTCCCCCTGCTTACCCTTTGCTCCAACACCGCTAGTTGGGCCTCTAGGAAGACAATCTTTAATAGGCAAGGCAACGCATCCGGGTTCCAGCACCGCCAGCTGGTTCTCGGCAGTGTTCTTGTCACAGGTACTCCCTCGTGCCAAGCCTGGTTTCAGCACCGTCAGCTGTTTCCGGGTTGTGTCAACTTCACTGAGACGCCTATGCTTGCCCCGTCGTGGGGCGGTCGAGTTAGCCAACTCCAGGGTGCCTCCAGTTTAGGAGCTTCCTATGTGGGCTGCGTGAACTGGTAGTCAAGGCTGGTTCTGTAGTGCCAGTAGGCCCAGCTCCCCCTGTAGGACTGTTGGGGTTCGGTAACTGCGGCTGCCTCGCGGCCTAGCTGTTCTCTCCTCTCCTGTGGGCCTTGGGGTCCACCACCTGGTTCCAGCACCGTCAGCTGGTTCCGGGCCGAGCCTTTGGCTAAGGTGCCTCCTCCTGGGTATCCGAGTTCCGCCAACGCCAGGCGGTCCTTGGTAGTGCTTTTAAGCGCGGGCACCTACAGCTTAGTAACCGGGTTCCAGCACCGTCAGCTGGTCCTCGGTCGTGCCATTGGCTCTTGCACACTGGGGCAACGCATCCGAGTTCCAGCACCGCCAGCTGGTTCTCGGCAGTGTTCTTGTCACAGGTACTCCCTCGTGCCAAGCCTGGTTTCAGCACCGTCAGCTGTTTCCGGGTTGTGTCAACTTCACTGAGACGCCTATGCTTGCCCCGTCGTGGGGCGGTCGAGTTAGCCAACTCCAGGGTGCCTCCAGTTTAGGAGCTTCCTATGTGGGCTGCGTGAACTGGTAGTCAAGGCTGGTTCTGTAGTGCCAGTAGGCCCAGCTCCCCCTGTAGGACTGTTGGGGTTCGGTAACTGCGGCTGCCTCGCGGCCTAGCTGTTCTCTCCTCTCCTGTGGGCCTTGGGGTCCACCACCTGGTTCCAGCACCGTCAGCTGGTTCCGGGCCGAGCCTTTGGCTAAGGTGCCTCCTCCTGGGTATCCGAGTTCCGCCAACGCCAGGCGGTCCTTGGTAGTGCTTTTAAGCGCGGGCACCTACAGCTTAGTAACCGGGTTCCAGCACCGTCAGCTGGTCCTCGGTCGTGCCATTGGCTCTTGCACACTGGGGCAACGCATCCGAGTTCCAGCACCGCCAGCTGGTTCTCGGCAGTGTTCTTGTCACAGGTACTCCCTCGTGCCAAGCGTGGTTTCAGCACCGTCAGCTGTTTCCGGGTTGTGTCAACTTCACTGAGACGCCTATGCTTGCCCCGTCGTGGGGCGGTCGAGTTAGCCAACTCCAGGGTGCCTCCAGTTTAGGAGCTTCCTATGTGGGCTGCGTGAACTGGTAGTCAAGGCTGGTTCTGTAGTGCCAGTAGGCCCAGCTCCCCCTGTAGGACTGTTGGGGTTCGGTAACTGCGGCTGCCTCGCGGCCTAGCTGTTCTCTCCTCTCCTGTGGGCCTTCGGGTCCACCACCTGGTTCCAGCACCGTCAGCTGGTTCTCGGCAGTGTCTTTTGCTCTTGTACCTTCTGCTCCCCATCCTGGTTCCAGTACCGTCAGCTGGTTCCGGGCAGAGCCTTTGGCTTAGGTGCCTCCTTCTGGGTATCCAAGTTCCACCAATGTCAGGTGGTCCTTGGTAGTGCTTTCAGGCACGGGTACCTCCTGCTTAGTAACCGGGTTCCAGTAACGTCAGCTGGTCCTTGGTAGTTCCATTGGCTCTTGGACATTCGGCTACCCATCCGGGTTCCAGTACCGTCAGCTGGTTCTCGGCAGTGTCTTTTGCTCTTGTACCTTCTGCTCCCCATCCTGGTTCCAGTAACGTCATCTGGTTCCGGGCAGAGCCTTTGGCTTAGGTGCCTCCTTCTGGGTATCCGAGTTCCGCCAACGTCAGGCGGTCCTTGGTAGTGCTTTTTAGCACGGGTACCTCCTGCTTAGTAACCGGGTTCCAGTAACGTCAGCTGGTCCTCGGTAGTTCCATAGGCTCTTGAACCTTCGGGTAGCCATCCGAGTTCCAGTTCCATCAGCTGGTTCTTGGCATTTTCTCAGCCTTCTTGTACCTTCTGCTACATTTCCAAGTTGAAGACCCTAACGTCGACAACCCGGAAGACCACCCCGATGACGACGACCCGGAAGACCACCCCGATGACGACGACGACGACGACGGCGGAGACGACGACGGCTGAGACGACGACGGCGGAGATGACGACACTGGAGACGAAGACCCTGGAGACGACAACATGGAAGACCGAGAAGCAGAAGAACAAGAGGCTGCAGAACAAAGAGCAGAAGAACATTAAGCATAAGACTTAATATCAGAGCAAAAGATATTATCTAAATTATATGCAGAAGAAGACTAAGCAGTGTATGGGGGTGAGTCCGTTCCTCCTCGTGGTGCCCCTGGATAAAGCCTGATGCTGCAGGCCAAACTGAACGCGGACAAATGTAACTTTTGTGACTGGCAGAACGGAAGGTGTAATCTTCCAACTTTTATAGATAACAACTACGGGAATGCCTGTCACAAATGAGAATATGATGAAGAAGTAGAATAGGAAGAATAATAACAGTGGAATAAAAAGAATATGTAGAATAGGAAGAATAATAATAGTTGAAGAAAATGAATATGAAGAATGTAATAAAAAAAAAAATAGGTAGAAGATGAAGAAGAAGATGAATAAGGTGAAGAAGTTGATGTCAAGGATGCTGATGATGATGAAGATGAAAGTGTGGGAAAAGAAAAAAAAAAAAAAGAAAAAAAAGAAGGGGAAGGGCGTGGAATAGTGAAACATCAATATCTGACAAAATAAAAAAAATTTACATACTCAATATCTTTTTCAATCCGAAATTCTTTAAAAAAAAAAAAAAAAAATGCTATTCTATTTGATTGGACTAATCCTCATTGCCTTTAATGTCTCCGCCACCTCCCCCATACATCCTACATTATTCTTAGTTGTTTTCCTTCAGGTAGAATGAACCTACAAGGAAAGAAAGGGTTTATTTTAATTCCGATATTTTGGTCCCATTGACTTGCATTGGGATCGGGTATCGGTATCGGCGATATCCGATATTTTTTGAATATCGGCCGATCCAAACCGATACCGATACTTTCCGATATCGGAAGGTATCGCTCAACACTACTTGTGATATATACATGGTCTACATGAAGGTCTGGCATGCACAAACAAGTTATTATCCAAAACAATGGCCACCAACTTCACAAATGATGTAGTTAAGAGATATGGACACTAGAGACGAGGGAATCTTTCAAGTTTCCCTATGTTATAATATATGTAAAGCGCTGGCACTATATAAATGAGTAAAATAAATAAATGCTCGGCAAACGGTTCGATGAACATATCCAAACCCTGTTGAATTCAATGGCAAGCAAAACCAAATACAGAGACAGCACCTTCAGGAGCGCCAAAAAGCTGCCAAAACAGCTCAAATTAGGAGCAAACACCAGGAACGTGGCATCAATTGACCCATCAATTGCGCTATAAATAATATCTTTTTTTTTAAATTACGTGAGTTAACTTGCATTTTTGATAACCAGGGGTCCCTATGCAGTTTTTCAAAATTATTTAAAAGAATAAGTTAAAAAACAGCGTGGAGTCCTCCCCAATTTTGACAATCAGCCAGCTGACAGCTGGGGGCTGGTATTCTCATGCTGGTCTCAGGCTAAGGGCTCCTATGCACTTGCGCGAGACTCGTATGAGTCTCGCACGGCAATGCCTGGCACTGCACCGGGCACAGAGGAGCGGAGCATGCAGCTGCATGTATTCCTATGCGGCCGCACGCTCCGATCTGAGTGTCGGCAGCAGTGCCAGGTTTTAACATGCGAGACTCATCCGAGTTCCTCACAAGTGAGTAGGAGCCCTTAAAATAGCAGCCTGCGGCTCCCACAAAAAAGTGGCTTTGCCCGGCTCTTCCCACTTACCCTGTGGCGGTAGTTCATATTTGTGGGGTTGATGTCTGTTGTGACCTGGTGGTTAGGAGCACCGGAATGACCTGATAGTTAAACCTCATACAGGACGAGCTCTGGGATGTGGGAGCTCTGCTGACCGCAAGCCCTAATCCTATCACACACACTAGAAATAGCCGTAGAGCGCTCCTGACCAGACCTAGGCGCCTCGTCACAGCCTAAGAACTATCTAGCCCTAGAGATAGAAAATAAAGCCTACCTTGCCTCAGAGAAATTCCCCAAAGGTAAAGGAAGCCCCCCACATATATTGACTGTGAGTAAAGATGAAAGTCACAAACGCAGAAATGAAACAGGTTTCAGCAAAGGGAGGCCAGACTTACTAAATAGACAGAGGATAGGAAAGGTAACTTTGCGATCAGCACAAAAACCTACAAAAGACCACGCAGAGTGTGCAAAAAAGACCTCCGCACCGACTCACGGTGCGGAGGGGACACTCTGCATCCCAGAGCTTCCAGCTAGCAAGACAAAATCATGAAAACCAGCTGGACAAGAAAACAGTGAACAAATAATGACTATCAGGAACTTAGCTTCTGCAGGAGAAGGCAGGTCACCAGAGAGATCCAGGAGCGAACTGAACCAATGCAAAAACATTGACAGCTGGCATGGAGTAACGATCTGAGAGGAGTTAAATAGAACAGTCAACCAAAGGATAAACCACGTCACCTGTGTAAGGAACCTCAGAAGCAGCAGCTTCACTCACAGCCACCAGAGGGAGCCCATAGACAGAACTCGCCGAAGTACCATTCACGACCACAGGAGGGAGTTCGACAACAGAATTCACAACAGTACCCCCCCCCCTTGAGGAGGAGTCACCGAACCCTCACCAGAGCCCCCAGGCCGATCAGGATGAGCCAAATGAAAGGCACGAACAAGATCGGCAGCATGAACATCAGAGGCAAAAACCCAGGAATTATCTTCCTGACCATAACCCTTCCACTTGACCAGGTACTGGAGTTTCCATCTCGAAACACAAGAATCCAAATTCTTCTCCACCACATACTCCAACTCCCCCTCGACCAACACCGGGGCAGGAGGATCAACGGAGGGAACCATAGGCGTCACGTATCTCCGCAACAACGACCTATGGAACACATTATGGATGGCAAAAGAAGCTGGAAGATCCAAATGAAATGACACAGGATTAAGAACTTCAGAAATCTTATATGGTCCAATGAAACGAGGCTTAAACTTAGGAGAGGAAACCTTCATAGGAACGTGACGAGATGACAACCAAACCAAATCCCCAACACAAAGTCGGGGACCAACACAACGCCGATGGTTAGCGAAACGATGAGCCTTCTCCTGGGACAATGTCAAATGTTATGCTGTGCTATCAGGCAACACAGTGTGCAGTAATCAGCGCACATACAGTGATATGGCAATAACCCAAAAACAATAGAACAAGCTCTGAGACGTGGAATCTCTGCAGACTGCAATACCTGAACCTATCCTCACACAACTAAAAGCAGCAGTGGATTGCGCCTAACACTACCTATGCAACTCGGCACTGCCTGAGGAGCTGACTAGCCTGAAGATAGAAATACAAGCCTGACTTGCCTCAGAGAAATTCCCCAAAGGAATAGGCAGCCCCCCACATATAATGACTGTTAGCAAGATGAAAAGACAAAACGTAGGAATGAAATAGATTCAGCAAAGTGAGGCCCGATATTCTAGACAGAGCGAGGATAGCAAAGAGAACTATGCAGTCTACAAAAAACCCTTAAGCAAAACCACGCAAAGGGGGGCAAAAAGACCCACCGTGCCGAACTAACGGCACGGCGGTGCACCCTTGCGTCTCAGAGCTTCCAGCAAAAGAGAATAGCACAGCTGGACAGAAAAAACGGAAACAAAAACAAAGTAGCACTTATCTAGCAGAACAGCAGGCCACAGGAAAGATGCAGTAGCTCAGATCCAACACTGGAACATTGACAAGGAGCAAGGAAGACAGACTCAGGTGGAGTTAAATAGCAAGGCAGCCAACGAGCTCACCAAAACACCTGAGGAAGGAAGCCCAGAGGCTGCAATACCACTCGTGACCACAGGAGTGAATTCAGCCACAGAATTCACAACAGTACCCCCCCCTTGAGGAGGGGTCACTGAACCCTCACCAGAACCCCCAGGCCGACCAGGATGAGCCACATGAAAGGCACGAACAAGATCTGGGGCATGGACATCAGAGGCAAAAACCCAGGAATTATCCTCCTGAGCATAACCCTTCCATTTGACCAGATACTGGAGTTTCCGTCTAGAGACACGAGAATCCAAAATTTTCTCCACAATATACTCCAATTCCCCCTCCACCAAAACAGGGGCAGGAGGCTCCACAGATGGAACCATAGGTGCCACGTATCTTCTCAACAACGACCTATGGAATACATTATGTATGGAAAAGGAGTCTGGGAGGGTCAGACGAAAAGACACCGGATTGAGAATCTCAGAAATCCTATACGGACCAATAAAACGAGGTTTAAATTTAGGAGAGGAAACCTTCATAGGAATATGACGAGAAGATAACCAAACCAGATCCCCAACACGAAGTCGGGGACCCACACGGCGTCTACGATTAGCGAAAAGCTGAGCCTTCTCCTGGGACAAGGTCAAATTGTCATCCAAGTAAACAATCAGGAATTTATCCAGATACTCACGGAAAATGTCATGCATAAAAGACTGAAAAACAGATGGAGCATTGGCAAGTCCGAACGGCATCACCAGATACTCAAAATGACCCTCGGGCGTATTAAATGCCGTTTTCCATTCATCTCCCTGCCTGATTCTCACCAGATTATACGCACCACGAAGATCAATCTTAGTAAACCAACTAGCCCCCTTAATCCGAGCAAACAAGTCAGATATCAATGGCAAGGGAAACTGAAACTTAACAGTGATCTTATTAAGAAGGCGGTAATCAATACACGGTCTTAGCGAACCATCCTTTTTGGCTACAAAAAAGAACCCTGCTCCCAATGGTGATGACGATGGGCGAATATGTCCCTTCTCCAGGGATTCTTTCACATAACTGCGCATAGCGGTGTGTTCAGGCACGGACAAATTAAATAAACGACCCTTAGGGAATTTACTACCAGGAATCAAATTGATAGCACAATCACAATTCCTATGCGGAGGTAGGGCATCAGACTTGGGCTCTTCAAATACATCCTGAAAGTCAGACAAGAACTCTGGGATGTCAGAAGGAATGGATGAGGAAATAGACAAAAATGGAACATCACCATGTACTCCCTGACAACCCCAGCTGGTTACCGACATAGAGTTCCAATCTAATACTGGATTATGGGTTTGTAGCCATGGCAACCCCAACACGACCACATCATGCAGATTATGCAATACCAGAAAGCGAATAACTTCCTGATGTGCAGGAGCCATGCACATGGTCAGCTGGGCCCAGTACTGAGGCTTATTCTTGGCCAAACGTGTAGCATCAATTCCTCTCAACGGAATAGGACACCGCAAAGGCTCCAAGAAAAATCCACAACGTTTAGCATAATCCAAATCCATCAGATTCAGGGCAGCGCCTGAATCCACAAACGCCATGACAGAATACGATGACAAAGAGCATATCAAGGTAATGGACAGAAGGAATTTGGACTGTACAGTACCAATGACGGCAGAGCTATCGAACCGCCTAGTGCGCTTAGGACAATTAGAAATAGCATGAGTGGAATCACCACAGTAGAAACATAGCCTGTTCAGACGTCTGTGTTCTTGCCGTTCAACTTTAGTCATAGTCCTGTCGCACTGCATAGGCTCAGGTTTACTCTCAGACAATACCGCCAGATGGTGCACAGATTTACGCTCGCGCAAGCGACGACCGATCTGAATGGCCAAGGACATAGACTCATTCAAACCAGCAGGCATAGGAAATCCCAACATGACATCCTTAAGAGCTTCAGAGAGACCCTTTCTGAACCAAGCCGCCAGTGCAGATTCATTCCACAGAGTGAGTACTGACCACTTCCTAAATTTCTGACAATATACTTCTACATCATCCTGACCCTGGCATAAAGCCAGCAAATTTTTCTCAGCCTGATCCACTGAATTAGGCTCATCGTAAAGCAATCCAAGCGCCTGGAAAAACGCATCAACATTACTCAATGCAGGGTCTCCTGGCGCAAGAGAAAACGCCCAGTCCTGTGGGTCGCCGCGCAAAAAAGAAATAATAATCAAAACCTGTTGAATAGGATTACCAGAAGAATGAGGTTTCAAGGCCAGAAATAGCTTACAATTATTTTTGAAGCTCAGGAACTTAGTTCTGTCACCAAAAAACAAATCAGGAATAGGAATTCTTGGTTCTAGCATAGATTTCTGATCTATTGTATCTTGAATCTTTTGTACATTTATAACGAGATTATCCATTGAGGAGCACAGAGCCTGAATATCCATGTCCACAGCTGTGTCCTGAAGCACTCTAATGTCTAGGGGAAAAAAAAACTGAAGACAGAGCTGAGGAAAAAAAAAATGATGTCAGGACTTCTTTTTTCCCTCTATTGAGAATCATTGGTATGGCTCCTTGTACTGTTATGCTGTGCTATCAGGCAACACAGTGTGCAGTAATCAGCGCACATACAGTGATATGGCAATAACCCAAAAACAATAGAACAAGCTCTGAGACGTGGAATCTCTGCAGACTGCAATACCTGAACCTATCCTCACACAACTAAAAGCAGCAGTGGATTGCGCCTAACACTACCTATGCAACTCGGCACTGCCTGAGGAGCTGACTAGCCTGAAGATAGAAATACAAGCCTGACTTGCCTCAGAGAAATTTCCCAAAGAAATAGGCAGCCCCCCACATATAATGACTGTTAGCAAGATGAAAAGACAAAACGTAGGAATGAAATAGATTCAGCAAAGTGAGGCCCGATATTCTAGACAGAGCGAGGATAGCAAAGAGAACTATGCAGTCTACAAAAAACCCTTAAGCAAAACCACGCAAAGGGGGGCAAAAAGACCCACCGTGCCGAACTAACGGCACGGCGGTGCACCCTTGCGTCTCAGAGCTTCCAGCAAAAGAGAATAGCACAGCTGGACAGAAAAAACGGAAACAAAAACAAAGTAGCACTTATCTAGCAGAGCAGCAGGCCACAGGAAAGATGCAGTAGCTCAGATCCAACACTGGAACATTGACAAGGAGCAAGGAAGACAGACTCAGGTGGAGTTAAATAGCAAGGCAGCCAACGAGCTCACCAAAACACCTGAGGAAGGAAGCCCAGAGGCTGCAATACCACTTGTGACCACAGGAGTGAATTCAGCCACAGAATTCACAACAGTCAAATTGTCCACCACATGAGTCCAAATCTGCTGCAACCTGTCCACCACCGCATCCACACCAGGACAGTCCGAAGGCTCAACCTGCCCTGAAGAGAAACGAGGATGGAAACCAGAATTACAGAAAAAAGGAGAAACTAAAGTAGCCGAGCTGGCTTGATTATTAAGGGCGAACTCAACCAAAGGCAAGAAAGACACCCAATCATCCTGATCAGCAGAAACAAAGCATCTCAGATATGTCTCCAAAGTCTGATTAGTTCGTTCGGTTTGGCCATTAGTCTGAGGATGGAAAGCCGAAGAAAAAGACAAATCAATGCCCATCTTAGCGCAAAAGGACCGCCAAAATCTCGAAACAAACTGGGAACCTCTGTCCGAGACGATGTTCTCTGGAATGCCATGCAAACGAACCACATGCTGGAAAAACAATGTCACCAAATCAGAGGAGGAAGGCAGTTTAGATAAGGGTACCAAATGGACCATCTTAGAGAAGCGATCACAAACCACCCAAATGACCGACATCTTTTGAGAAACAGGGAGATCAGAAATAAAATCCATGGAAATATGCGTCCAGGGCCTCTTCGGGATCGGCAAGGGCAAAAGCAACCCACTGGCACAAGAACAGCAGGGCTTAGCCCGAGCACAAATCCCACAGGACTGCACAAAAGAACGCACATCCCGTGACAAAGAAGGCCACCAAAAGGATCTGGCCACCAAATCTCTGGTACCAAAGATTCCAGGATGACCAGCCAATACTGAACAATGAATCTCCGAGATAACTCTACTAGTCCATCTATCAGGGACAAACAGTTTCTCCGTAGGACAACGGTCAGGTCTATCAGCCTGAAACTTTTGCAGCACACGCCGCAAATCAGGGGAAATGGCAGACAAAATTACCCCCTCTTTGAGAATACCCGCCGGCTCCGGAACACCCGGAGAGTCAGGCACAAAACTCCTTGACAGAGCGTCAGCCTTCACATTCTTAGATCCCGGAAGGTATGAAACCACAAAATCAAAACGGGAGAAAAAGAGCGACCATCGAGCCTGTCTAGGATTCAACCATTTGGCAGACTCGAGATAAGTCAAATTCTTGTGATCCGTCAAGACCACCACGCGATGTTTAGCTCCTTCAAGCCAATGTCGCCACTCCTCGAATGCCCACTTCATGGCCAACAACTCCCGATTGCCCACATCATAATTGCGCTCAGCAGGCGAGAATTTTCTAGAAAAGAAGGCACAGGGTTTCATCACCGAGCCATCAGAACTTCTTTGCGACAAAACAGCCCCTGCTCCAATTTCAGAAGCATCAACCTCCACCTGAAAAGAGAGCGAAACATCTGGCTGGCACAACACAGGGGCAGAAGCAAAACGACGCTTCAACTCCTGAAAAGCCTCTACAGCCGCAGAGGACCAATTGACCACATCAGCACCTTTCTTGGTCAAAACAGTCAACGGCTTAGCAACACTGGAAAAGTTAGAGATGAAACGACGATAAAAATAAGCAAAGCCCAGGAACTTCTGCAAGCTCTTCACAGATGTCGGCTGAGTTCAATCGTAAATGGCCTGAACTTTAACAGGGTCCATCTCGATAGTAGAAGGAGAAAGAATGAAACCCAAAAATGAAACCTTCTTAACTCCAAAGAGACACTTTGACCCCTTCACAAACAAGGAATTCGCACGAAGGACCTGAAACACCATTCTGACCTGCTTCACATGAGATTCCCAATCATCCGAAAAGACCAAAATGTCATCCAAATATACAATCATAAATCTATCCAGGTACTCTCAGAAGATGTCATGCATAAAGGACTGAAACACAGATGGAGCATTAGAAAGCCCGAATGGCATAACCAGGTACTCAAAATGGCCCTCGGGCGTATTGAATGCTGTCTTCCATTCATCACCCTGTTTAATTCGCACAAGATTATACGCACCACGAAGATCTATCTTGGTGAACCAACTAGCCCCCTTAATCCGAGCAAATAAATCAGACAGCAGCGGCAAAGGATACTGAAATTTGACTGTGATCTTATTAAGAAATACGGTAATCAATACAAGGTCTCAAAGAACCATCCTTCTTGGCCACAAAAAAGAACCCTGCTCCCAATAGTGACGACGACGGACGAATATGACCCTTCTCCAAGGATTCCTTTATATAACTCCGCCTAGCGGCGTGCTCTGGCACAGATAAATTAAACAGACGGCCCTTAGGAAACTTATTACCAGGAATCAAATTAATAGCACAGTCGCAATCCCTATGAGGAGGTAGGGCCAGGGCCGGCGTCAGCACCCGGCGCACCTGGGCAAATGCCGGGGCCCTGGGGAGAGAGGGGGGCCCACTCACGCTGTCATAGATACAGCTGGGAGAGCAGAGCAGGAGATAAAGTGCTCTCTCCCCCACAAAGTCACTGCTGGCTGCGTTCTCTTAACCCCTATGTGCCAGCTCTGACACAAGCATCTTCTCACTCAGTCAGTGCAGCCAGGCAGGCACACATAGGGGTTAAGAGAATGCAGCCAGTGTGACATTGTTTGTGGGCGGAGAGAGCATGTTCTCTGCTCTGCTCTCCACCCCTGGCTGGCTGCCGTGCTGCTGAAATTATGAGGCAGATTCAGGAGGAGCTCCTAGTCCTACCAGTGCCTGAGTGAGTGGCGCTGCTATATACTACGTGGGCTGCGCTGCTATATACTACGTGGGCTTGGCTGCGCTGCTATATACTACGTGGGCTTGGCTGCGCTGCTATATACTACGTGGGCTGCGCTGCTATATACTACGTGGGCTGCGCTGCTATATACTACGTGGGCTGCGCTGCTATATACTACGTGGGCTCGGCTGCGCTGCTATATACTACGTGGGCTGCGCTGCTATATACTACGTGGGCTGCCCTGCTATATACTACGTGGGCTCGGCTGTGCTGCTATATACTACGTGAGCTGCGCTGCTATATACTACGTGGGCTGCGCTGCTATATACTACGTGGGCTCGGCTGCACTGCTATATACTACGTGGGCTGCGCTGCTATATACTACGTGGGCTGCGCTGCTATATACTACGTGGGCTCGGCTGCGCTGCTATATACTACGTGGGCTGGGCTGCACTGCTATATACTACGTGGGCTGCACTGCTATATACTACGTGGGCTGCACTGCTATATACTACGTGGGCTGCGCTGCTATATACTACGTGGGCTGCGCTGCTATATACTATGTGGGCTGCGCTGCTATATACTACGTGGGCTGCGCTGCTATATACTACGTGGGCTGCGCTGCTATATACTATGTGGGCTGCGCTGCTATATACCACGTGGGCTGCGCTGCTATATACTACGTGGGCTGCGCTGCTATATACTACGTGAGCTGCGCTGCTATATACTATGTGGGCTGCGCTGCTATATACTACGTGGGCTGCGCTGCTATATACTACGTGGGCTGCGCTGCTATATACTACGTGGGCTGCGCTGCTATAAACTACATGGGCTGCGCTGCTATATACTACGTGGGCTCGGCTGCGCTGCTATATACTACGTGGGCTCGGCTGCGCTGCTATATACTATGTGGGCTGCGCTGCTATATACTACATGGGCTGCGCTGCTATATACTACGTGGCCTGCGCTGTTATATACTACGTGGGCTGCGCTGCTATATACTACGTGGGCTGCGCTGCTATATACTACGTGGGCTGCGCTGCTATATACTACGTGGGCTGCTATATACTACGTGGGCTGCGCTGCTATATACTACGTGGGCTGTGCTATATACTACATGGACTGCTATATGCTACATGGGCTGCTATATGCTACATGGGCTGCTATATACTACGTGGGAAGTGTTATATACTACATGGCTGTGTTTATATGCGATCATGAATCAGGGTATGTGTTAAAGGGGAGGCCCACTGAGACTCTTTCGCCCGGGGCCCTCAAAAACCTGGAGCCGGCCCTGGGTAGGGCACCAGATTTGGGCTCTTCAAATACATCCCGATAATCTGATAAAAACTCAGGGACTTCAGAAGGAGTGGAAGGTGAAATTGAGAGCAATGGAACATCACCATGTACCCCCTGACAACCCCAGCTGGACACAGACATAGAGTTCCAATCCAACACTGGATTATGGACCTGCAGCCATGGCAACCCCAAAACGACCACATCATGCAGATTATGCAACACCAAAAAGCGAATATCCTCCTGATGTGCAGGAGCCATGCACATGGTCAATTGAGTCCAGTACTGAGGCTTATTCTTGGCCAAAGGCGTAGCATCAATTCCTCTCAATGGAATAGGATACTGCAAGGGCTCCAAGAAAAAACCACAGCGCCTGGCAAACTCCAAGTCCATCAAATTCAGGGCAGCGCCTGAATCCACAAATGCCATTACAGAATAGGACGACAAAGAGCAAATCAGAGTAACGGACAAAAGAAATTTAGACTGTACCGTACCAATGGTGGCAGACCTAGCGAACCGCTTAGTGCGCTTAGAACAATCGGAGATAGCATGAGTGGATTCACCACAGTAAAAACACAGCCCATTCTGACGTCTGTGTTCTTGCCGTTCAGCTCTGGTCAAAGTCCTATCACACTGCATAGGCTCAGGCCTATGCTCAGAGAATACCGCCAGATGGTGCACAGCTTTGCGCTCACGCCTGCGCCGATCGATCAGAATGGCCAAAGACATAGACTAATTCAGACCAGCAGGCGTGGGAAATCCCACCATGGCATCCTTAAGGGCTTCAGAAAGACCCTTTCTGAAAATTGCCGCCAGGGCACATTCATTCCACTGAGTAAGCACAGACCACTTTCTAAACTTCTGACAGTACACCTCCGCTTCATCCTGACCCTGACACAAAGCCAGCAAGATTTTCTCTGCCTGATCCACTGAATTTGGTTCATCATAAAGCAATCCAAGCACCAGAAAAAACGCATCAACATCACGCAATGCCGGATCTCCTGGCGCAAGGGAAAATGCCCAGTCTTGAGGGTCACCACGCAACAAAGAAATAATGATTTTTACCTGTTGAACGGGGTCACCAGAGGAGCGGGGTTTCAAAGCTAGAAACAGTTTACAATTATTTTTGAAATTCAAGAACCTAGATCTATCCCCAGAAAATAAATCAGGAATAGCAATTTTAGGCTCTAACATAGGATTCTGAACCACAAAATCTTGAATGTTTTGTACCCTTGCAGAGAGATGATCCATACAAGAGGACAGACCTTGAATGTCCATATCTACACCTGTGTCCTGAACCACCCAAAGGTCTAGGGGAAAAGAAAGACAAAACACAGTGCAAAGAAAAAAAAAGGTCTCAGAAGTTCTCTTATCCCTCTATTGAGATGCATTAATACTTTGGGCCAGCTGTACTATTGTGACCTGGTGGTTAGGAGCACCGGAATGACCTGATAGTTTAACCTCATACAGGACGAGCTCTGGGATGTGGGAGCTCTGCTGACCGCAAGCCCTAATCCTATCACACACACTAGAAATAGCCGTGGAGCGCTCCTGACCAGACCTAGGCGCCTCGTCATAGCCTAAGAACTATCTAGCCCTAGAGATAGAAAATAAAGCCTACCTTGCCTCAGAGAAATTCCCCAAAGGTAAAGGAAGCCCCCCACATATATTGACTGTGAGTAAAGGTGAAAGTCACAAACGCAGAAATGAAACAGGTTTCAGCAAAGGGAGGCCAGACTTACTAAATAGACAGAGGATAGGAAAGGTAACTTTGCGATCAGCACAAAAACCTACAAAAGACCACGCAGAGTGTGCAAAAAAGACCTCCGCTGTCATGATCCCAATGGCAGGGGATCACAAAAAGGACAAGCACAGATACAAACAAGCTCTAGGGCGATGGAACCTGAGCTGACCGCGACCCTGAACCTAACACACAAATAAAAGTAGCCGGGGAACGTGCCTACGATGATCCTAGACGTCTCGCTCCAGCCGAAGATCTAACTTCCCCTATCAGAAGAAACACAGACCTCTCTTGCCTCCAGAGAAATACCCCACAGCAAATAGCAGCCACCCACATATAATGACGGTGAAATGAGAGGAAAGCACATACGTAGTATGAAAACAGTTTCAGCAAAATGAGGCCCGTTAAAGCTAGATAGCAGAGGATACAAAAGTGAACTGCGCGGTCAGCGAAAAACCCTTCAAAAAACCATCCTGAAATTACTTGAACTCATGTGCCAACTCATGGTACATGAAAAGCAATTTCAGCCCACTAGAGCAACCAGCAGCAGAGAATCACATATCTGCAGGCTGGACTAAAAACCAAATTAAGCAAAACACAAAACAGGAAAATCCAAACTTAGCTTGTCCAGAAGGTTCTAGGAGCAGGGAGCAGAGGTAACAAGACACACTGGATACATTGATAACCGGCGAGGAAATGCCAGCAAAGCCAGGTTAAATAGGAAACTCCCATATGCTGATGGAACAGGTGGAACCCAGAAACCCAGGAAAGACAAGTCACCCAGTACCATCAGTAACCACCAGAGGGAGCCCAAAAACAGAACTCACAACACTCCGCACCGACTCACGGTACGGAGGGGCCACTCTGCATCCCAGAGCTTCCAGCTAGCAAGACAAAATCATGAAAACCAGCTGGACAAGAAAACAGTGAACAAATAATGACTATCAGGAACTTAGCTTCTGCAGGAGAAGGCAGGTCACCAGAGAGATTCAGGAGCGAACTGAACCAATGCAAAAACATTGACAGCTGGCATGGAGTAACGATCTGAGAGGAGTTAAATAGAACAGTCAACCAAAGGATAAACCACGTCACCTGTGTAAGGAACCTCAGAAGCAGCAGCTTCACTCACAGCCACCAGAGGGAGCCCATAGACAGAACTCGCCGAAGTACCATTCACGACCACAGGAGGGAGTTCGACAACAGAATTCACAACAGATGTCACCTTTGTACTGTCCAGTGACATCAATTCTACATGTTAGTAATGGACCGCTCAAAAGTGACACCATTTTGAAAACTAGACCCCCTCATGGAACTTATTTATATGTGAGGTAAACATCTTGAACCCCCAAGTGCTTCACAGAAGTTTATAACGTAGAGCCGTGAAAATAAAAACAAAATCAAAATTTCCCCACAAAAATGTTTTTAACTCCAAATTTTGCATTTTCATAAGGGTAACAGGAGAAATTGCGCCATATCATTAGTTGAGCAATTTGTCCTGAGTACTCAATATGTGGAAGTAAACCACTGTTTAGATGCACAGCAGGGCTTGGAAGGAAGGAGCGCCATTTGACTTTTTGAATGCAAAATATGCTAGAATAATTAACGTACGCTATGTCGCATTTGGAGTGCTCCTCGTATACTTATACAGTGGAAACCCCCCACGAGTGACACTATTTTGGAAACTAAACCACTCAGGTAACTTATCTAGATGTGTGGTGAGCAGTTTGAATCCTCAGGCGCTTCTTAAAATTTACAACGTAGAACCGTAAAAATAAAAAAATAAAAACACATTCCCACAAAAATATTTTTTAGTCACAATTTTTTTATATTCACAAGGGTAGCAGGAAAAAATTGACCCCAAAATTTGTTGGAAAATTTCTCCTGAGTACGTAGATACTGCATATGTGGGGTCAAACTACTGTTTGCGTGCACGGCAAGGCTCAGAAAGGTAGCAGTGACGTTTTGAAACACAGACTGTGATGGAATGGTTTGCCGGCATCATGTCGCGTTTGGAGAGCCCCTGATGTGTCTAAACAATGGAAACTCTCACAAATTACCCCCATTTTTTAAACTAGACCCTTCAAGTAATGTACCTAGATGTATGGTGAGCACTAGGGTTGAGCGACCTTTACTTTTATAGGATCGGGTCGGGTTTCACGAAACCCGACTTTTAAAAAAGTCGGGTCGAGTGAAATCGGCTGATCCTATAAAAAAGTCGGGGTCGGCCGAAACCCGAAACCCAATGCAGTGCATTGGGTTTCCATGGTTCCCAGGGTCTGAAGAAGCGGAAACTCTCCTTCAGGCCCTGCGATCCATATTTTAGTGTAAAATAAAGAATTAAAATAAAAAATATCGCAATACTTACCCTCTGACGCGCCCTGGTACTAACCGGGAACCTTCCTTCCTTAGAATCAGCCTTCCAGGACCATGTGGTGACGTCGCGGTGACGTCGCGGCTTGTGATTGGCCGCGCGGCCGCCCATGTGACCGCTCGCACGACCAATCACAAGCCGCGACGTCACCGCGACGTCACCGAAGGTCCTGGAAGGGCTGATTCTTAGGAAGGAAGGCTGTCGGAAAGAAGCAGGGCGCGTCCGAGGGTGAGTATATACCTAATAGGAATATACTCACCCTCGGACGCGCCCTGCTTCTTTCTGGCAGCCTTCCTTCCTAAGAATCAGCCCTTCCAGGACCTTCGGTGACGTCGCGGCTTGTGATTGGTCGCGCGAGCGGTCACATGGGCGGCCGCGCGGCCAATCACAAGCCGCGACGTCACCGCGACGTCACCGCAAGGTCCTGGAAGGCTGATTCTAAGGAAGGAAGGTTCCCGCTTAGTACCAGGGTGCGTCAGAGGGTAAGTATTGCGATATTTTTTATTTTAATTCTTTATTTTACACTTAAATCTGAATTCCAATACCAATTCCCGATATCTTAAACATATCGGGAATCGGTATCGGAATTCCGATTCTAGATTCAAAAGATCGCCGACTTCATGGCCGACCCCACACTGGGGTCGGGTCGGGTTTCATGAAACCCGACCTTGCCAAAAGTCGGCGACTTTTGAAAAATTTCGACCCGTTTTGCTCAACCCTAGTGAGCACCTTGAACCACCTGGTGCTTCACAAAAGGTTATATCATTGAGCCATAAAAATAAAAATAAATCAAATATTTTCCCACATAAATATTATTTTAGCCCCTAATGCAAAGATTAGAAGGGAAGGGGCTCAATAGTACAGTGCAGATTGTGCTGGACTAGTCGGAGGATGCCATGTCACATTGGTAGAGCCCCTGAGGTGCCAGAACAGTAGAACCCTCATAAGTGACTTGATTTTAAAAACTACACCTCTCAATCAATTCAAGGGCTGCAGTGATCATATTGACATCACAGGTGGGTCATAGAATTTTATACTATTGGGCAATGAAAAAAAAAATAATTACATTTTTACTACCAAAATTTTGTTTTAGCCCCAGATTTTACATTTTCACATGAGGAAATGGGAAAAAATGTCTGCTGAATGTAGACATAAACTATATGTGGCTGTACAGCGCTGCTTAGCCATACGGCAAGACTTGGAATGGACGGCGCTCTATTTACCTCTTGGAGAGTAAATTTTCCTAGAATAATTTGCAGACTCCATATACAGAGCCCCTGTATGTAGTGACGCGATTAAGATGAAACCCCTGAAGGATCCATTCACTATGAGGCAGCAGAGTTCAGCTATATCCTTTTTGATGCCACATTTTGAGAGCTATAGTTTTTCCATATTTTGGCCAACAGAGTCATGTGAGGGCTTGTTTTTGCAGGACAAGTTGACATTTTTATTGGTACCATTTTTGAACACACATTTTTTGATCACTTTCTATTACGAGTTTTGGGAGGCAGAATGAACAAAGACCAGAAATTCAGGAATAGGTTTTTTTGTTTTGTATGTTGTTGCACATGTAGAAAAACTGATTAGACAGTTTTATTCTTCGGGTCAGTTTGATTACAGCGATACCTCATTTATATTTTTTTTATGTTTTGGCACTTTTACACAATAAAAACTATTCTATAGAAAAAAATAATTATTTTTGCATCGCTTTATTTTTTATTCCACGGATGGAGCTATATTGCAGCTTATTTTTTGCAGGACTAGATGAAGTTTTCAGCGATACCATTTTTATTCACATTCATTTTATATTCACGTTTTACTCCACTTATTTTTGGCGGCATGATGATAAGCATCGTTTTTGCCTAGTGTTTTATTTTTATTATTTGCTATGTCCACAAAAGAGATTCACTAGTGGGACAGTTTTACATGTTGGGTCATTTCAGACGCAGCAATACCAAATATGTGGACTTTTTTTTAACAAAAATATTTATTTATGGATACAATATATACATTTTTTATTATTTTGTGGTTTATTTATTTTTTATATTTTTACAATTTTCTTTTCACTTTTTTTTTACTTTTGTACTTTTTCCCACTATGGGACTTCACAGTCTGATCGCTTGTAAAGCATAGCAATGCAGGAAAAAACCTATGCTATGCAAACTGTCAGCGCCTCACTGACAGGTAAACTTGCTACACTGTGTTCTGAGCATGATGTTGCAAGTTTGCTAGCTCTGGTGACCCGGATGTCGACATGAGGAGTCATCATGGCAACATTCAGCCCCTCGCGATGACTTTGCGGTGGCGCCTATCAGAGAAAAGCGGGGCTGTCTCCCTCTGCATGCCTGCTAAATGTTGGGACCGATTTCGATTGTAGCATTTAGCGCAGGGGTGGGGAATCTTTTTTCTGCCAAGGGCCATTTGGATATTTATACCATCCTTCGGGGGCCGTACAAACTCCGCCCACAAAGTACTGTACATCCTGACTTTGGCACTGGTGTCAGGACGTAATCTTTCATTGCATGCCCTTCAGTGTTCAGTAGTGAACACTGCGTGTGTGTGTGCTAACAGAGCAAGAAGAAATTAATGAGCTGGTTATCAAAATACACCTCACTGCCCAAGAGTGCGGTCCCTGAGAATCTGCTCGGGGGCCTGATAAAAGGTCATCGAGGGCCATAAATGGCCCTGGGGCATGAGATTCCCCACCCCTGATTGAGCGGGTTAAACTGCCGGCACCCCTCATGTGCTGAGTGCTGGGTGTCCGCTGTCAGAATCAGTTGACACCCGGCAGTGATCACACGTGAACAGCCTCTGTGACCGCAAATTTGCCATGACGTATCCATAAGTGCAAGTCAGTATGTACCAGCCAATCTAGACGTATGGATATGCCCAAGGTCGTAAAAGGGTTAAATGGATGCTGTCATTTAAACAAACTTTGCATAAGTCAACAAAATAAGCAAATATGAGAAACTTTGTAATATACCTTATCAGAGAATTCTGCTACTTTCTTCATTTATGAGCCACTTTATTCCCTCCCATCTGCATCCTGAACTCCCCATTCACCATCATTACAGAGTCTATTAAACTTGATGAGCAGAGATTTGGCAGGATGAGTTAGTATTCAGCACAATGAGAAACCAGGCAGATCGTGCTGCGGTTCTAGCAAACATATTTCACTTCGGTGCTGGATTCACAGTCACACTGCTCAGTATGTTACAGAGAAAGAGCAAACATGCCTTTCATTCTGTGTACTGAAGCAGTTCATCTTCACAAACTAGCCCAGAAACAACTGAAAGTAAGAGATAAAGCCTGCAGAAGGCAAAATTGGTGAAAAATGTAGGAGACAACTTCTTCTACTTCCGCCGTCTACTAACCTCCCTAAACCTGACGTTTCCCTCTCCATGGGTGGCACCATAATAACAACCCGGCAGCAGGCGCGCTGTGTGGGTGTTATGTTTGACTCCGATCTCTCCTTCACATCCCATATACAATCTGTTGCCCTTTAGTGCTGCTTACACCTAAAGAACATCTCTAGAATCCGCCCTTTTCTCACTGTCGCCCTGATCTACTCCCACCTGGACTACTGCAACGCTCTATTAATTGGCCTCCCCCTCACTCGACTTTCCACTCTCCAGTCTATCCTTAATGCAGCAGCCAGGGTCATCCATCTGGCTAAGGCCGGTTTCACACGTCAGTGTCTCCGGTACGTGAGGTGACAGTTTCCTCACGTACCAGAACCACTGACACATGTAGACACATAAAAATCAATGCATCTGTTCAGATGTCATTGATTTTTTGCGGACCGTGTCTCCGTGTGCCAAACACGGAGACATGTCAGTGTTCGTGGGAGCGCACGTATTACACGGACCCATTAAAGTCAATGGGTCCATGTAAAGCACGTACCGCACACGGACGTTGTCCGTGTGCAGTCCGTGTGCCGTGCAGGAGACAGCGCTACATTAAGCGCTGTCCCCCCCACTATTGCTGAAGCCGCGATTCATATCTTCCCTGCAGCAGCGTTTGCTGTAGAGAAGATATGAATAAGTGTGTTTAAAATAAAGATCTATGTGCCCCCCGCCCTCCCACCCCCTGTGCGCCCCCCCCCTGCTGTTCTGAAAATACTCACCCGGCTCGCTCCCTCGCCGGCGCTGCTTCCTCTCCTGGCCGCATCTTCTCCTGTATGCGGTCACGTGGGGCCGCCAATTACAATCATGAATATGCGGCTCCACCTCCCAAAGGGGTGGGGGTGGGGTGGGGACCTGGATATTGATTTTACACACTAATATTCATATCTTCTCAACAGCAAACGCTGCTGCAGGGAAGATATGAATGGGGCTTCAGCACGATGCCGGGGACAGTGCTAAACTTTAGCGCTGTCTCCGGCATGGTGCGTGTGGTACCGCACGTGTGCCACACTGATGTGCCACAGAAACGCATCGGCACACGGACACGGATAATATCTGGACGTGTAAGACTGCCATAATCGTTACTCGGACGTGTCCGCTCTTTGCCAGTCGTTACACTGGCTGCTCATTCATTACAGAATACAATCCAAAGTACTTGTTCTCACCCACAAAGCTCTTCACAGTGTGGCATCCCCATACATCTCCTCCCTCATTTCTGTCTATCGGCCTAGCCGATTGATGCGCTCTGCAAACGACTTTCGACTAACCTCTGCACTAATCTGTACCTCCCACTTCCGACTCCAAGACTTCTCCCGTGCTGCGCCAATCCTCTGGGATGCTCTACCCCAAGATATTAGGACCATCCACAACTTGCATAGTTTTAGGCGCTCCCTCAAAACACATTTGTTCAGACCGGCCTATCACGTTCACTAATCAGTCATTTTATGCTTGTGTGTAGCCCATTCACTATCTCCATCTATCCCCCACTCCCTGAAGATGGCTGGACCATCATTGTAAATACATCATTGTAAATACACACCTGTACTTTCTCACGAGCAGGGTATTTTGTTTTAATTATTGCATTGTTAACTTGTTACTTATGACTTTTGTGTTTTAAACTGTTTAACTGTAAAGCGCTGCGGAATATGTTGGCGTTATATAAATAAAGATTATTATTATTATTATTATTACTATTATCATAGCTCATGTGCACAGCACACACATAACAGCATATTCTAAAAAGTTATCTGAAACGACAGGTACACTTCAAAGAATTGATTATCTACAAATGTAAATGACATGTAACAAAAAAAAAGTGAAATCCTGGCTGCATTTCAAGATGGACATAATTATTGGGTGTGCACAGTTTGGCGGTGACTACAGTTTTCTTTTCTTACTTTGTGAACAATGTATCGAAAAACATACTTTCGATTCTGAGATAACCCCAAAAATTGGTAATTATTATGTCTTGCTAGGTGTCATTTACATGAACGGTACGCCATCAAGAACAGTAGAAGATATATATTTTTTGCAATAATCTGAAATATAAAATCATTTCTCAACTGAAAAAGCAAAAAAAGCAAACCAAACAATGCTTGGCCAAGAGGCGTCTAGTGAAATGCTTTAATTAACAAACAAAAAATAAGCACACGCAATTTTGCAGTGATTGTGACCAGTATTAAAATGTGAAAAAGACATAAAAATGTCAAAAAGCAGAAAAATGTGATTTCATCTTGATTAGTATCTCATTAAGTTTTCCTGCATATTAGAGTGCTGCTGTTAAGCTTTCCGGATAACATATAATGAGTTTCCTGTTCAAACCATAAAGACATAAAATGCATTTCCCAAGTTAGGTTTGTTGTAAAACAGGATAGACGAGGCCTAAGATTATAACGACTCTGAGGGTAATCAGCTCATTTATTCTTACTTGTTTTTACCTTTTCGATTAGTTTTCAGAATATCGAGGTACAGGCAGGTGGCCCCAGTAGTGAATACATGGAGGGTGCCTACAAGGGCATTGTAACGGGGTGACACATGGACACTAAATTTGCCTGCTTTAATAAGACACCGCAAAAGTTGTAGCTCCATAAAAATGATATACACAGTACTGTGCCAAAGTTTTAAGCAGGTATGGCAAAATGTTACAACATGAGAATGCTTTCAGAAATAGAAGTGCTAATAGTTTATTTTATCAATTCACAACAGGCAAAAGTGAAATAAACAACATAAATATAAATCAAGTCAATATTTGGTGCCTTAAAACAGGATCAAAGCATCACTTCTAGGTACACTTGTATTTGCACACAGTTTTTGAAGGAACTTGGCAGGAAGGCTGTAACAAACATCTTGGAGAACTAACCACAGATCTTCTGTTGATGTCACTTGTGCAGATCCTACATGTAACCCCATATAGACTGGATGATGGTGAGATCAGGGCTCTGTGGGGGCCGTATCATCAGGACTCCTTGTTCTTCTTTACACTGAAGATAATTATTAATGACATTGGCTGTATTTTTGCTGTATTTGTTCTGCTGCAGTTTACATTGCAAACAAATCAGAAGCCTCCCTGATGGTATTGGATGATGGATAAGTATCTGCCTGTATTTCTCAGTATTAAGGACACCAAGAAATGTGCAATTTTGAGGACCACAGAGACAATGGTCAGCTTATGTAACTTAGTGCAGTAGATGGAGACATATTGTGCTTACTTTCTTTTGAAACCTGAAGATGTCCAGCAGTGCCATAAATTCAGAGCTGGCAGCAACCAGGGGGGACCCATCTATTGTTTGGAGTAGTCTAGCCAGAAGTGGTCTTAGGCCGGGGTCACACTTGCGAGTGCAATGCGAGAAACTCACACGAGTCTATCACCTCAATACCCGGCACTGCCGCCGGCGGTTCAGCTGCATAGAAATACATGCAGCCAGACACTCCGGTCCCGATTGCCGGCGGCTGTGCTGGGTATTGGTGCGAGTTTCTCGCATTGCACTCGCAAGTGTGACCCCGGCCTTATTAGAAGAAATTGCAGGAAATGTCGTCAGGTACTTTGTGATAAAATATGAAATATTTGACTGTGACAGATGATGGTTTGTTTGCTGAAGGCCTGGAAAGTGATACAATAATAAGTGTCTGCATGAACATGAAGCATGGAGGAGGATCCTGCAAGATTGGGGCTGCACTTCAGCATATTAAATTTGGAATTTGGTCATTATTAATTGTGTCCTCAATGCTGAGAATTACAGCGAATTACAGCTACTTATCCATCATACAACACCGTCAGGAAGAGTGTGATTGATGTCTGTCTGGGATTACATGAAGAGACAGAAGGTTTTGCACAAGTGACATCCACAGAAGATCAGTGGTTACTTTTCCAAGATGTTTGGAATACCCACCCTGCCCAGTTACTTAATAAACTGTCTACAGAGTGCCTATAAAATCTGATATACAGTGCCTTGCGAAAGTATTAGGCACCCTGGAACTTTTCAACCTTTTCCCACATATCATGCTTCTAACATAAAGATACCAAATGTAATTTTTTTTGGTGAAGAATGAACAAGTGGAACGCAATTGTGAAGTTGAACTCAATTTATTGGTTATTTTAAATTTTTGTGGAAAATCAAAAACTGAAAAGTGGGGCGTGCAATATTATTCGGCCCCTTTACTTTCAGTGCAGCAAACTCACTCCAGAAGTTCATTGTGGATCTCTGAATGATCCAATGTTGTCCTAAATGCCTAATGATGATAAATATAATCCACCTGTGTGTAATCAAGTCTCCCTATAAATGCACCTGCTCTGTGATAGTCTCAGGGTTCTGTTTGCAGCACAGAGAGCATCATGAAGACCAAGGAACACAACAGGCAGGTCCTTGATACTGTTGTGGAGAAGACTAAAGCCGGATTTGGATACAAAATGATTTCCAAAACTTTAAACATCCCAAGGAGCACTGTGCAAGCGATCATATAGAAATGGAAAGAGTATCATACCACTGCAAATCTACCAAGACCCGGCCATCCCTCTAAACTTTCATCTCAAACAAGGAGAAGACTGATGAGAGATGCAGCCAAGAGCCCAATAATCACTCTGGATCAACTGCAAAGATCTACAGCTGAGGTGGGACAGTCTGTCCATAGGACACAGGGCTGCCACTAGAAATTTCGGGGCCCCATACTGGCAAAATTTTCGGGGCCCCCTTGAGACTCCGCCCAGGCTCCATCCCAGCCCCGCCTCCACACTCCACCCCTCGAACTGGCCACAGTCCCACCGCTCTCTCTTGGAAAATCTCCACTTCTCACCTATCACACATTGACAGTTCCCATCACCAGATCACACATAAAGCCGGCAGCTTTTGTTTTGGCCAAAAGTTTTTTTAAGCCACCAAAATGACAAGGTAGACACTTTTGGCCAGGCCCTACTCTACTGTTAGAATTTTAACTATTTGTTAAAATATGCAATACAATTTAGGTTTATTTTTATTTATTTTTCAATTTTTAAAATGACCTATAATACCACATACAAGGAACAAATACCACAGCACCATGACCAGACACCATATTACCACCACAGTGACCGAATAATATCAAATACAAGGAACAAATACCACAACACCATGACCAGACCACATATTACCACCACATAGTGACTGAATACTACAATACTGATCAGTAATAAAAAAACACCCCACAATACTATCACCATAAGTGCCAGTATTCACAGGAGATCTGTACTTAGTATGCAGTGTCTGTGTAGAGGTTATACAGTGATCACTGGTGACATTGTACACAGGACCTCTGTATATAGTATACAGTGTATAGTGTCAGTGTATAGGTAACACTGACTCACCAGTGACGTCTCTAGGTGAAGTCCTTCATCTTTCATCCAGCACAGACCGCCATCACTTCATCCAGCCAGGACTCGTTTCTGCAGGAAATAACACAGTTATCTCGAGCTCCGCTTGCAGAACACATTACTTAATTTTCCCAACTTCTACATTACACCACATGAAGAAAAAGAGGCAACATAGTATCACTCTACACAGTAACAGGACCGCCCCCCATTTAAAACAGTATACTAAAAAAATAAAATAAATACATCACTGCAGTAATAATATCCCTTAATTAGCCCCTATAGTAATAATATTCGCCATCCTAGCCCCCGTGTGTCTCATTCCTGGCGTCAGCCATATGTTCTCCCATCCTGCCCCATCTGTCTCCAACGTATCCATCCTGCCCCATGATCCTGCCCCATCTGTTTCCAATCCTGCCCCCAGTGTCTCCAATCATGCCCGTATCACCATTCTGCCCCGTCTCCAATCATGCCCCCATGTCTGCAATCATGCCCCCTGTGTCTCCATTCTGCCCCATCTGTTTCCAATCCTGCCCCATCTGTCTCCAGTCATGCCGCCATGTTTTTCATCCTGCCCCCTGTGTCTCCAATCATGCCCCGTGTCCAGCATTCTGCCCCCGTGTCCAGCATTCTGCCCCCGTGTCCAGCATTCTGCCCCGTGTCCAGCATTCTGCCCCGTGTCCAGCATTCTGCCCCGTGTCCAGCATTCTGCCCCCGTGTCCAGCATTCTGCCCCCGTGTCCAGCATAATGCCCCCGTGTCCAGCATTCTGCCCCTGTGTCCAGCATACTGCCCCCGTGTCCAGCATACTGCCCCCGTGTCCAGCATTTTCTGCCCCCGTGTCCAGCATTCTGCCCCCGTGTCCAGCTTTCTGCCCCTTTGTCCAGCTTTCTGCCCCTTTGTCCAGCATCTCCTCTGCCCAGCTTTCTGCCCCTTTGTCCAGCATTCTGCCCCTGTGTCCAGCATCTCCTCTGCCCAGCATTCTGACCCCGTGTCCAGCATCTCCTCTGCCCCTGTGTCCAGCTTTCTGCCCCTTTGTCCAGCATTTTGCCCGTGTCCAGCATCTCCTCTGCCCAGCTTTCTGCCCCTTTGTCCAGCATTCTGCCCCTGTGTCCAGCATCTCCTCTGCCCAGCTTTCTGCCCCTTTATCCAGCATTCTGCCCCCGTGTCCAGCATCTCCTCTGCCCCTTTGTCCAGCATTTTGCCTCTGTGTCCAGCATCTCCTCTGCCCAGCTTTCTGCCCCTTTGTCCAACATTCTGCCCGTGTCCAGCATCTCCTCTGCCCAGCTTTCTGCCCCTTTGTCCAGCATTCTGCCCCCGTGTCCAGCATCTCCTCTGCCCCTGTGTCCAGCTTTCTGCTCCTTTGTCCAGCATTTTGCCCCTGTGTCCAGCATCTCCTCTGCCCAGCTTTCTGCCCCTTTGTCCAGCATTCTGCCCGTGTCCAGCATCTCCTCTGCCCAGATTTCTGCCCCTTTGTCCAGCATTCTGCCCCTGTGTCCAGCATCTCCTCTGCCTAGCTTTCTGCCCTGTTCTCCAGCATTTTGCCCCTGTGTCCAGCATCTCCTCTGCCCAGCTTTCTGCCCCTTTGTCCAGCATTCTGCCCCCGTGTCCAGCATCTCCTCTGCCCCTGTGTCCAGCATTATGCCCCTTTGTCCAGCATTCTGCCCGTGTCCAGGATCTCCTCTGCCCCTGTGTCCAGCTTTCTGCCCCTTTGTCCAGCATTTTGCCCCTGTGTCCAGCATCTCCTCTGCCCAGCTTCTGCCCCTTTGTCCAGCATTCTGCCCCGTGTTCAGCATCTCCTCTGCCCCTGTGTCCAGCTTTCTGCCCCTTTGTCCAGCATTTTGCCCCTGTGTCCAGCATCTTCTCTGCCCAGCTTTCTGCCCCTTTGTCCAGCATTTTGCCCCCGTGTCCAGCATCTTCTCTGCCCAGCTTTCTGCTCCTGTGTCCAGCATCTCCTCTGCCCCAACGTGTCCAGCTTTCTGCCCCAGGCCCCCTCCTCCCCTCCTCTGGATCGCCGCTACCAAAAAAAAAAAAATACTTCTTACCTGGCCGTGTGCTCCTGCGGCGGGCGAAGCTCCTCCACGCTGGTGAAGGACGCACTCACCGGCGGCTGACGATGACGTCAGACGCCGGCGAAGTGCGACTGCGCACTGCGGCCGCTCAAGTCTGCTGCCAGCCTCCGACTGGCTGGCGGCGGCTATTAACTATTGCCCGCACGTCAATAGTGTGCCGCAGCGCCTGCAGGGACAACCAGCAGAGGGCGCCTCTTATGAACTCGAGCCTGGGAGCTTTCTAGGAAAGTTCCCACGATCTAGGAACAACCAGCAGAGGGCGCCTCACTGCAAATGAAGGTAAATATAGGTCATTGACCTACTTTACCTTCATTCTCCGGGGTTTTGCAGCAAGGAGCAGCGCTGCATTAGCAGAGCTCCTTGCTGCAAAATATTTCAACCCCTTCAGATGGATTTACATCGTTGGACGTTACAGATCTGCAGAAAGTATGGATATTGTTGGTTTATTTTATTTTTTTTTGTTACAGATCGAGGGTCTTCAGTGATTGGATTGAGCGTAGAATAAAATATTACAACAACCTTTGTTTTTATTTCATAAAAATAATTTTTAATAATGTGGTTGTGGTTTTTTTTAACCCTTTACTAGTATTGGATTAATAATGGATAGGTGTCATAATTGACGCCTCTCCATTATTAATTTGGCTTAATGTCACCTTACAATAGCAAGGTGGCATTAACCCTTCATTACCCCATATCCCACCGCTACACGGGAATGGGAAGAGAGTGTCCAAGTGCCAGAATAGGCGCATCTTCCAGATGTGCCTTTTCTGGGGTGGCTGGGGGCAGGTGTTTTTAGCCAGGGGGGGCCAATAACCGTGGACCCTCTCCAGGCTATTAATATCTGCCCTCAGTCACTGGCTTTACTACTCTGGCGGAGAAAATTGCGTGGGAGCCCACGCCAATTTTTTCCGCCATTTAACCCTTTAATTTAATAGCTAGAACGGCCAAATTTTGCACATAAACACTACTAACATTAGTGGTGTGGAATATGCAAAAAAATGGTGATATGAGATGGTTTACTGTATGTAAACCATGTCTCAAATCATGTCGGGTTTAGGAAGGAGATAGCAAAAGCCGGTAATTGAATTACCGGCTTTCTGCTATATCGCGCTGGATGAAATATTAATATATATATATATATATACAGTGGGGCAAAAAAGTATTTAGTCAGTCAGCAATAGTGCAAGTTCCACCACTTAAAAAGATGAGAGGCGTCTGTAATTTACATCATAGGTAGACCTCAACTATGGGAGACAAACTGAGAAAAAAAAATCCAGAAAATCACATTGTCTGTTTTTTTAACATTTTATTTGCATATTATGGTGGAAAATAAGTATTTGGTCAGAAACAAAATTTCATCTCAATACTTTGTAATATATCCTTTGTTGGCAATGACAGAGGTCAAACGTTTTCTGTAAGTCTTCACAAGGTTGCCACACACTGTTGTTGGTATGTTGGCCCATTCCTCCATGCAGATCTCCTCTAGAGCAATGATGTTTATGGCTTTTCGCTTGGCAACACGGACTTTCAACTCCCTCCAAAGGTTTTCTATAGGGTTGAGATCTGGAGACTGGCTAGGCCACTCCAGGACCTTGAAATGCTTCTTACGAAGCCACTCCTTCATTGCCCTGGCAGTGTGCTTTGGATCATTGTCATGTTGAAAGACCCAGCCACGTTTCATCTTCAATGCCCTTGCTGATGGAAGGAGGTTTGCACTCAAAATCTCACGATACATGGCCCCAATCATTCTTTCATGTACCCGGATCAGTCGTCCTGGCCCCTTTGCAGAGAAACAGCCCCAAAGCATGATGTTTCCACCACCATGCTTTACAGTAGGTATGGTGTTTGATGGATGCAACTCAGTATTCTTTTTCCTCCAAACACGACAAGTTGTGTTTCTACCAAACAGTTCCAGTTTGGTTTCATCAGACCATAGGACATTCTCCCAAAACTCCTCTGGATCATCCAAATGCTCTCTAGCAAACTTCAGACGGGTCCGGACATGTACTGGCTTAAGCAGTGGGACACGTCTGGCACTGCAGGATCTGAGTCCATGGTGGCGTAGTGTGTTACTTATGGTAGGCCTTGTTACATTGGTCCCAGCTCTCTGCAGTTCATTCACTAGGTCCCCCCGCGTGGTTCTGGGATTTTTGCTCACCGTTCTTGTGATCATTCTGACCCCACGGGGTGGGATTTTGCGTGGAGCCCCAGATTGAGGGAGATTATCAGTGGTCTTGTATGTCTTCCATTTTCTAATTATTGCTCCCACTGTTGATTTCTTCACTCCAAGCTGGTTGGCTATTGCAGATTCAGTCTTCCCAGCCTGGTGCAGGGCTACAATTTTGTTTCTGGTGTCCTTTGACAGCTCTTTGGTCTTCACCATAGTGGAGTTTGGAGTCAGACTGTTTGAGGGTGTGCACAGGTGTCTTTTTATACTGATAACAAGTTTAAACAGGTGCCATTACTACAGGTAATGAGTGGAGGAAAGAGGAGACTCTTAAAGAAGAAGTTACAGGTCTGTGAGAGCCAGAAATCTTGATTGTTTGTTTCTGACCAAATACTTATTTTCCACCATAATATGCAAATAAAATGTTAAAAAAAACAGACAATGTGATTTTCTGGATTTTTTTTTCTCAGTTTGTCTCCCATAGTTGAGGTCTACCTATGATGTAAATTACAGACGCCTCTCATCTTTTTAAGTGGTGGAACTTGCACTATTGCTGACTGGCTAAATACTTTTTTGCCCCACTGTATATATATATATGTGTCTCACTGACATTATATATATATATACCTATTCTATGTGTACACATTTATTCTACCTATTCTACTGTAAGCTGTCAGTGTGATTTTACTATACACCGCGCTGAATTGCCGGCTTTTCTCTCTAACAGCGCTGCGTATTTCTCGCAAGTCACACTGCTGGTCCATGTGTAATCCGTATTTTTGGGGCTTCCATAGACTTTCATTGGCGTTTTATTTGCGCAATACGGTGACAAATGCAGCATGCTGCGATTTTCTACGGCCGTAGAAAGCCGTATAATACTGATCAGTAAAATACGGCAGATAGGAGCAGGGGCATAGAGAATAATTGGGACGTTTGTTTTGCGAGTTTTACGGACGTATTTTCTGCACTCATACGTCTGTAAAACTCGCTAGTGTGACGCCGGCCTAAATCTTGCAGCTGCGTCAGCAAAAACTAAATCTTCGAGCAGTTACAAATACTCGGAGACCCCCCGAGCAACGAGTATACTCGCTTAGCACTACCCCAGACATATACAACTATATACTCATACAGAAGCATTTATCTACCATTTTCTGCCAGCGGAGAACAAAAAAAGGAGTGTTTTGCTGAAATGAATAAGCATATTTTGACAACAACTAACAACTGTCATGGACCAAATATTTACTGTAAAATGTCTCAAAAAATATTTGGTAGCATAAGCTCAGGCTGGCAAATAGGGCCATGCAAAAATGCTGCAAAACCAGTTATGGAGGTTCACATGATGTCATTCTACTGCAGTTCCACAGTTCCATCGCTTTTTTTATCTTTGTATTTGCACTGGTCATTGTACCATAGTTCGGCCTTCACCTGGGAAAAAATTCAGTTGTACTTTGACCAAGGCAAAGTGGTTTGTTAGCCGCCCGACTTGTACCCAAGTCACGTGTCCTGGTATCCCTTCCCCCTCCCTAGGCTAAGGACTCGCTCACATTGGCATACACATCTATACTGGACAGCACTCAGACCAATGTTATAATATGGGGCAGAGCAGATTTGCGTTATTTTTCACAGGCCGATTTGGCATAAAAAAAATAAATCGCAGCATACTGTGAACGGCTCTGCAAATCCGCTGCAGATCGTGCGCTCCCATTCAAGTCTATGGGAAACATAGGACTGCACTCGGATTACATCCAATTTCCGCGGACTCAAAGAATGGAGAAGCTGGAGAAATCTTGTTCTCCATCTTCTCCTCACCTTTGCTACGGTTTTCTCATCTGAGAGAATCGGACCACAGTAAATTGATGCTCGGGTCCAAACTCGGATCAGAGTTTAAGCAGGGGGTCATTAACACATGGACATGTTATCACAGTACGACCACCCCTAAATCTTGCAAAGTTGATATAAAAATAAATAAAATAAATAAAATACATTTGTTAAATATCAGCATACACAAAAATTTGCAAATAGTCTTGCCACAATGTTCTCAACGACTGCCACCGGCACACAGTGCACCACGCATCCCACTGACCTCTAGTATCAGTAAGATGTAAGTCCGGGCACAGTTTTATCATTGTCGGCCGGCGGGGGCTGGAATGTGAAGTTTATTGTTGTACTGTTGCTAAGTGTAAACTTTAGGTGCAAAATACCTCTAAAGACCCACCAAGGGGACATAAAAATGTGCGAGATTCCCTCTTTTTATTCACGCTCCTTTTTTTCCCACCGTAAGACTTTGACGAATGAGTTCATTTTATTTTCCAAAATGTTTCATTTTTTTTTTTTAACTCTTCCACAAAGAGGATAAAAAAAAAGGAGCATCATTTACCAATGTTATCGTCCGCTGCGCAAACAAAAGGCCCGGGCTCCATTCATTACATGTGTTAGGAAGGGAACAAAAGCAGGAATTTAGTGTATGGAGGGAGGAATTTCTAAGTGGGACAATACCGAAAATGTCGGGATATATCCTGCCCCCGCCAACCTGTGCCATACCCAACTGCAGGAGATCAGAAGAGAAATCACTGTATGTGACATTATGGGACATTGTTATCATCGATGGCTTTCTGAAAAATTGGGGCAGTCCCAAAAAACTCGGGATAGTTAACAAACACAGACAGATCTTGGCTTCCACCTTTCATATTATGCAACTTATTTTTTTTTTTTTTTAAAGTCTTTGGTACACAAAGATGGCAATGGGATATGACAATATAACTGGACAAACATCTGAAAATGCTGGGCTCTGTAGTTCTACAGCAGCTGGATAGCCAGGGGCTGGGAGGGAGGGTTATTGAGGAAGAACCTGGGGGCACTGCTGAGTTGCAGATGGCTAAAAGCGACATAACAACTGTGTCCATCTGCCTTAGCCCTTGTAGTTGGCAAAAACTTTTTAACAAAATGCAAAACTCATAACGAATACTTTTAGGTATCTGTACAGTGAAATTAGAGTTATTTAGAATACATTAGTTTATTTTTTTTTTGGTACCAAATGCCATAAACTCATCAAGCTAGAGCCTGTTATATACTCATATATTATTATTATTATTATTTATTTATATAGCACCATTAATTCCATGGTGCTGTACATGAGAAAGGGGTTACATATAGAGTATAGATATCGTTTACAGTAAACAAATTTACAGTGACTGGTACAGAGGGGAGAGGATATATATATACCGTATGTGGGCACACTTGCTTTATGCCAGATGGTAATAACAGAGTGAGGGAAATACGAATTTGATACACTGCCGATTTTGCAAGTTTTCCCACCTACAAAGAATGGAGAGGTCTGTCATTTTTATCGTAGGTACACTTCAACTGTGCGAGACAGCAAAACACATTGTATGATTTTTAAATAATTAAATTACATGAAATAAGTATTTGATCACCTACCAACCAGCAAGAATTCTGGCTCTCACAGACCTGTTACTTTTTGTTTATGGAGCCCTCCTACTCTGCACTCATTACTTGTATTAATTGCACCTATTTGAACTCATTACCTGTATAAAAGACACCTGTCCACACACTCAATCACACTCCAACCTCTCCACCATGGCCAAAACCAAAGTGCTGTCTAAGG
Organism: Ranitomeya imitator; assembly: GCF_032444005.1. Classification (NCBI taxonomy): domain Eukaryota; kingdom Metazoa; phylum Chordata; class Amphibia; order Anura; family Dendrobatidae; genus Ranitomeya; species Ranitomeya imitator. The sequence goes on along the minus strand of NC_091283.1, from coordinate 432,653,450 downwards.
ACACCAGGGACAAAATTGTAGACCTGCACAAGGCTGGGATGGGCTACAGGACAATAGGCAAGCAGCTTGGAGAGAAGGCAACAACTGTTAGCACAATTATTAGAAAATGGAAGAAACACAAGATGACTGTCAATCTTCCTCGGTCTGGGGCTTCATGCAAGATCTCGCCTCATGGGGTAAGGGTGATTCTGAGAAAGGTCAGGAATCAGCCCATAACTACATGGAAGGACAAGGTAAATGACCTTAAGAGAGCTGGGACCACAGTCGCAAACATTACTACTGTAACATACTACACCATCATGGATTAAAAGCCTGCAGGGCACGCAAGGTCACTCTGTTCATGCCAGCATATGTCCAGGCCCATTTGAAGTTCACCAATGACCATCTGGATGATCCATAAGATGCATGGGAGAAGATCATGTGGTCAGATGACACCAAAATAGAACATTTTGGTATCAACTTCACTCGCCATGTTTAGAGGAAGAAGGATGAGTACAACCTAAAAACACCATCCCAATCGTGAAGCATGGTGGGGGAAACAGCATACATTTTGGGGTGCTTTTCTGCAAATGGGACAGGATAACTGCACCGTATTCAAAGGAGGATGGATGGGGTCATGCATAGCGAAATTTTGGCCAACAACCTCCTTCCCTCAGTAAGGGCATTGAACATGGGTCATGGCTGGGTCTTCCAGCATGACAATGATCCGAAACACACAGCCAGGGCAACTAAGGAGTGATTCCGTAAGAAGAATTTCAAGGTCCTGGAGTGGCCTAGCCTGCCTCCAGAACTGAACCCAATAGAAATTCTTTGGAGGAGCTAGAACTCAATATTGCCCAGCGACAGCCCCGAAACCTGAAAGATCTGGAGAAGATCTGTATGGAGGAGTGGGCCAAAATCCCTGCTGCAGTGTGTGCAATCTTGGTCAAGAACTACAAGTAATGTCTGTGATTGCAAACAAAGGTTTCTGTACCAAGTATTAAATTCTGTTTTCTATTGTATAAAATGCTCATTCCAGGCAATAAAATGTAAATTAATTATGTAAAAATCATACAATGTGATTTTCTGTATTTTTTGTAAGATTCTGTCTCTCACAGTTGGAGTGTACCTACGATAAAAATTACAGACCTCTCCTTTCTTTATAGGTGGGAAAACTTGCAAAATCTGCAGTGTATCAAATACTTATTTTCCTCACTGTGTGTCCATATACTAATATATCCATGTACAGTATATTTTACATGCTTTTGGAGATCTGGGGTTCTAGGTTTAAATTAGACCAAGGAAAAGTCTGCATGGAGCTTATATGTTCTACTCATGTTTAAATAATTTTCCACCAGTTCTTCACACTCTAAAAGGGTTTTCCAGGACTATTTTTTTTTACTATGGGGCGAAAAATGAACAGAGTTGCTAACAGAGGAAACTATCTGCCTTTTCTACCTTGTGCCGACTTGAGCGGTCACCGAATTCTCCTTCTGGCAAGTCAGCTCCTCCACATCATCAGAGCAGCTCTTCTTCTTCTTCCGCTCTGCTCTGTCGACAGGGCACGATTGCCGATGTCATACCGATTGACAGCTGGCTTTCTGCAGTTAGGCAGCAGGTAAGCCAAGGGTCAATCAGCATGATGTCAGCAGTCACGCCCCATCAACAGAGCGAGTAGAAGAGAAGTCGCTGCTCTGTCGACATGACGTCGGTGGAAGCCGCAGTAAAGGTCTGTGCCGACAGGGATTAGGGCTAGGTACAACAAACAGGTAGTTAACAACTAGTTGCCTGGTAGTTCATAGAACCATAATATTAAAATTAAATAGTTCTGGGTAACCAATTTAAAAACATATTGATAGGTTTAATAACTTCCTACAAAATTATGCAATTTGGGCTTGTTTACACGGCAATTTTTTTCCAGTGCATTTTTGGAAAACCTAAGATTTAAAAAAAATGAAGATTAAAAAAATGAAAATATACCCTACTGTAAATAAATAGAAAAGCAATCGTGCTTTTTTATTTACTGTCTCTTTAATGGTCAGTGTGAACATGTTCCTACACATTGCATGTATACCAACTTATACTCCAGTTCATTTGTTTTGGCCTTGCTTTAGGTTCGTGCACACAAGGACATGGCCTCCCTTTCTTTGATGTTGGCATTATGTTTATACAACTTCCCATTGCTGGGTGTCCATTGTCAGACTCTGGCCCTTATTCACCTTGAGGTCATTTTTGACACATGGTAAGGTTGTAATACTAAAGGTTAGGACCGTCCCGATTGGGTACACCTTGTTGCTGATGGGATGGCTTTTATACTTTATTTAATCAAAAATAATGTTTATTTAGTACCCTATGTTATTTATATGCACTATCGCTTTTTACTTTCTTACGGCAGGGTATATGTTCATTTTATTTCTGTATTAGGTTTTGTCCACTTAGAGTACCAGAAAAGTGATTGAAATTTCTAAACTCTCATGCACACGAGACTTATTTTTTTCCTTGCAGATTTGAACCATCGAAACTTTTTTTTTTCTTTCAAATCTGCAGCATGTCAATTCTTTCTCTTTCACCCATTCAAATGAATGATGGGGGGCAAGAACGCAAGCAAAAACGCCTACAATCTTTTACGTAAAAACACGTAAAAAATGGCCAGCAATTTTTTTTTTCTGCAAACTCTCTCATTTTAAATGCAGAAATATCTGCTACTAATAATGCTCAACGTGTGCCCGTAACCCTTTTTTGCGTTTAAGAAAATTAAGTGCCCTACTGGTGACAAAATAATGTTGTGTATAAATAATTGTCCTATAAAAAAAAATGATATTATTTTGTAAACCTGCCCGAAGAAAAAGAAGCCTCTGTGCTCTGAAAGCTTGCAAATATCGTTTTTCTGGTTATCTAATAAAAGGTATCACTCCGGTCATTTTTGGGCATAAAAATATTTACTGTACATTGTGCGTAAATAAATAAATATCAAATCTGATATCTAACATATTTCCTTTATTTTTTTGCCATATTTTTTTTTTCTTTATTATAAACGGATCACCCATAAAATAGCCCTTGCATTGGCTGTTTATCACTGTGGTACAATGAGGGTGGGGGGACACTTCATGTATGGTGACAAAGCCTCAACGAACTGCTATCCGGCCCTCTCATTTTTATTTCTTTTTACAAACCAGCTGTCGGGGATTGTACAGAAGGTGAGCTGCGCCGAAGTAAAGTCTTCACTGCATTTCAACTCCAATATCCAGAGCTGAGGGTGACCGCAGCATTGAAAAGGCCCCCAACGTCCAGCTTCGCAGCAGATGTGGACTGTTCTAAAGTGTCAGAATGCCAATTAGATATTAAACATGGCAGGAGAAGGGTGGAGAATTCCAAACAAATGAATGATGAATGGCAACAGTCCGTCCGCTCTCTTCTGAGTCCTGCTGTTCTTTTGTAAAATGATTTGTGGCAAATTTGTTTTGTCACTGAGGCACATTTCCCCCTGTGCATTTAAGTGGTTTTATTTTCACCTAAAGAAACGCGTTTAAAGAAAATACAATGTCAAAATGAAATCCCACCGGGCCATTCTCAACAGATTTCTCCTGATTACAAGTGCTGGATGAACAGAGGAAACCTATGTGATGGAGAGTCACAGGAGCCGAAACTAAAATATTGTTCGTTTGACTTAGTACCGTGATAAAAATAAAAAAACAAATTTAAAAAAGCGTAAATATTTACACAAAGTAACAAAAAAAAATTCTAATAAAATTGATACAAAGTATAACACAAAAACATAATGTTATCAAATAAACGACTATTATTATTATCGTCTCGTTTCCACTGAATTACTCTTATACTTTTCATGCTGCGAATGTAAAATCCCTCGTATTTATTTGTCTTTCAATCCGAGCAGATGAAAGTATTTAGGGCCGAGGAATGTTTAGGCCACGTTATTGTCTGTCTAAAGGAAACAGTGTGTGTATTATGGACGTTCATCTGATGCCTCGGGTTTTGTTGTTGACTTAAATTAGGGAGGGAGCTGTGACAAAAATATTTAGTTTTAGTTTGACCCGCAAAGGTCAAATTTGATCATTTCTGCCATCCTCAAATGTTTTACAGCCTGCTAACAATTATGTGCTCTGCATAGTCCACATCCTCGAGATCTCATTAGGACTGGCCTTTTCACTTACCCACCACCGTTATGTTGTAACTTCTTCTCCGTTGTAAATAATCCTCCCGTCGAATAATCAATGTTTCTTTCCATAGATCACGGATGGATCATGAAATACTGTATGGCATTCATTCCTCTCTATCCATGCTACTTGTTCCAAAAAAAGTGGGAGTTGTAAAAAATAAAAAAAGTTGTTATTTTAAATCCAATAATATTGAAAACTTGGTTAAGAACTTACAAGCACTGATATATGTGGAAAAGGGTTTAGTTGTAGTCAGGAGCGTAAATAGAAATCATGGGTCTCCCATAGCAGAAGTTCTATTTGCCCCCCCAATAAAAACCCCAATAACCTTAATATTCGTGGAAGTCTCACAACTATGAAGAATTTACAAAGTAATTTTCCTCATATGTAGTCATCCATCGAGTATTATGGGCACCGCATATTCCTACATACAGTATTATGGGCACCACATAGTTCTCCATACAGTATTATGAGCACGACATAGTCTTTCATACAGTATTATGGGCACCACATAGTCCTCCATACAGGATTATGGGCACCACATAGTCCACCATACAGTATTATGGGCACCACATAGTCCTCCATACAGTATTATGGGCACCACATAGTTCTCCATACAGTATTATGAGCACGACATAGTCTTTCATACAGTATTATGGGCACCACATAGTCCTCCATACAGGATTATGGGCACCACATAGTCCTCCATACAGTATTAAGGACACCACATAGTCCTCCATACAGTATTATGGGCACCACATAGTCCTCCATACAGTATAATGGTCACCACATAGTCCTCCATACAGTATTATGGGCACCACATAGTCCTCCATACAGTATAATGGGCCCCATATAATGCTCCATACAGTATTATGAGCCCCATAGAGCTTGCACCGAGCCCCCCAGGTTCTACAGGTTGTAGTGATACATAAGAAGATGGCAGTACTATATATGTCATATAGTAGGTGAGCAGGGGAGCTTTTTAGGCTAATTGTGTTGCAGTTTAGTGGGGGGTTTTGTAACAGTTTTTTAACAGGTCTTGGAAGACAACAGAAAAATGCTTGTTATAAGTGTTACAAATGTATTTATATAGCACCATTAATCCACAGTGCTTTACACACATTATCATCACTGTCCCCATTGGGGCTCACAATCTAGATTCCCTATCAGTATATGTTTGGAGTGTGGGAGGAAACTGTGTGGGTTTCCTTTGGGTTCTTCAAACACAGGGAGAAGATACAAACTCATTGCAGATGTTGCTCTTGGTGGGATTGGTTAACCACTGAACCACCATGCTGCGAAAATGAAAAATGGCAGATAAAAATGCTAGAATAGCATTTTTTATAAGCATTAAAAAGAAATTGCATGAAAGAAGATATAGGTTGTATAAATACAACATCTGGAAACCACATGAAAAGGCGTTAAACCTTCCCCAAAAAGAATGAACATACTGTATATGCACAGCATTGTCACAAGGACTTCTTTTAGCTGCTTTAGGCTTGAAAAACCATGAAGTGGCTAAAGGAAGTGGCCGAGCATTCTTCAGGCGCCACTATCTTTTGCATAGAATTACAAAAAAAAAGACATTGGTGGCAAAACCTCCGTAAAAATGATTCAGTAGGCACCAAAGAAGACGCCTTATGAAAACTCCACCTGCGTTTTCCTGAATCATATTCTACTTTCAAAAATTATGTGGGTATGCCAGTGTCTAAAAGACCGTGTGAGCAGAAACTAAGGGTAGGTCTACACAGAGGTTTTTGAGGAGGCCTTTGGACAGAGTCCGTGCCCCCCCAAAAATTGCTTAAAAATTTAATCAACAAACAATAGAAAGAATCTTCCTATTCATTTCTATTGTAAAAACGCTTTGCTGATCATATGTTCAGTTGTCAGTTGATTTTTTTTCCGCTTCAGATTTTGTAAAACACATGATGGGAAAAAGGAAAATGACTACATTGAAGCCTCACCTGATGAGAAATGCTCTAAGCTAGACAGGCTGCAAAAAAATAAATGTTTCACAAAAAAAAAAAAAAAAAAACTCAACCAAAATGCTTCAAAAGCTCCTTAAAACTGCTTTTGTAAATGAAATATGCCTTGGACAAAGAAACTCCATGTGCGCATACCCTTAAAAATTTTGAATTAGGGCACAGAAGCTTTCAAGGGAATCTGTTGGTAAGATTACCTTTCCTAAGCCATCCATATGGGTATGTGGGTCATAGAAAGCTGAAGAAAATGATACATTGATATCTGTGATCCCATGTCTTGTTCCAGTGAAATCCACGTTTTTCTTAATACGGTATGTAAATGAGCTCTTAAGATCAATGGGCCGGACATAGATCTCCCTAAGAATCTGCCTCCAGAGCTTATTATAAATGAAAAGGGGCATTACCTGTGTGAGACATGTAATAACTGACTGTCTGCTCTACTGATCTACATTTTTCACACTAGTAACAACCAATTTTAACTTAAAATGCGGTTTTAACGGAAATGCGGTAGATATAGTATATTTCGACTTCAACAAAGCATTTCATAAAGTATCCCATACTATCCTTATTGAAAAAATGACCAAGTATGGGATTGACAAAGCTACGGTTAGATGGATTCATAACTGTCTCAGTAATCATACCCAAAGAGTGGTAAAAAATGGTTGCACATCCATTTGAAAGAGTGCTTAAAGTGGAGTACCACAAGGCTCTGTCTGACCTCCAGTGTTGTTCAACATTTTTATAAATGATCTAGATAAGAGAACTGAAGGTAAATTAATCAAATTTGCAGATGCAAAGTTTGGAGGAATAACTAACACTAGAGAAGAGAGAGAAAGGATTCAGAAGGATCTAGAGAAGCGTGAACAATGGGCAGCCACTAACATTTATTTAACAAGGAGAAATGCAAGATTATACATCTGAGCAAGACAAACGAAAATTACATCTACAGAATGGGAGGAATAGAACTAAGTAACAGCACATGTGAAAAAAGTCTTGGGTATACTAATAGATCACAGCCTGCACATGATTCAACAGTGTAATGCAGCAGCAAAAAAGACAAACACAGTTTGTCTAGATCACGTGAAGTAATTATTCCCCTCTACTTCTCCTTGGTCAGGCCTCATCTGGAATACTGTGTACAGTTCTGGGCACCACATTTTAAAAAAGACACTGAAAAACTGTAGCAAGTTCAGAGAAGAGCTACCAGGATAGTGAGCGGACTGCAAAGTATGTTCTACAAGGAACAAATAAATAATCTGGAAATGTTTAGCTTGCAAAAAAGAAGAGTAGACTTAATAGCTGTCTACAAATATCTGAAGGGATGTCACAGTGTAGAGGGATCATCCTTATTCTCATTTGTACACTGGCTTCCTATTGTCCAGAGGCTCCAGTTCAAAACCCTAACTATGACATACAAATCCATCCATAACCTGTCTCTTCCATACATCTGTGACATGGTCTCCCGGTACTTACTCACATGCAACCTTCGATCCTCTCAAGACCTCCTTCTCTACTCCCGTCTTAGCTCTTCTTCCCACAACCGCATACAAGACTTCTCTCGTGCTTCCCCTATACTCTGGAACTCTCTACCCCAACACACCAGACTCTCGCCTACCACGGAAATCTTCAAAAGGAACCTGAAGACCCACCTCTTCCAACAAGCCTACAACCTGCAGTTATCCTTAGTCTGCTGAACCGCCGCACAAGTAGCTCTACCCTCTCCTAGTGTATCCTCCTCACCCATCCCTGTAGACTGTGAGCCCTCGCGGGCAGGGTCCTCCCTCCTGTACTTGTGTGTGCCTTGTTTTGCTCATGTTTATTGTACTTGTCTATAATTGCCCCTTCCATATGTAAAGCGCCATGGAATAAATGGTGCTATAAAAATAAATAATAATAATAATAAACACGAGGAGCAATGGAATGAAACTGAATTGGAAAAGATACAGATTAGATATTAGAAAAAACTTTTTGACAGTGAGGGTGATCAATGAGTGGAATAGACTGCCACGAGAGGTGGTGAGTTCTCCTTCAATGGAAGTCTTCAATCAGAGGCTGGACAGACATCTGTCTGTGATGGTTTAGTGCATCTGTCATTGAGCAGGGGGTTGGACATGATGACCCCTGAGGTCCCTTCCAACTATAACATTCTATGATTCTAAAATAAGATCTGGAGGAGATTTTCATGTCCAGCCCATAGGTTTTAACAGCTCATTTACATAGTAGAAAAATGTGGATTTCTCGGGAATAAAATATTGGATCACAAATACCAAGGCATCACTTTATTCATCTTGCTATGACCTGCATGCCATATAAACAGCTTAGGAGGGTTGATCCTACTGACAGATTTCCCTTAAGTTAAGCCCCTGAATAGCAGATTTTCAGATATGCAGGAATGCATACTTCTACTGTACTATATACAATTTTTTGCATCATCTATATAAATAACTATCATACTGAATAGCAGGTAGCAGAATTACATTCAATACAGCTGTATTGCTAGACGTTTCAACATGTTGTCTAACCTCCGGCCTTATATGTCACTCTTGTCTTCATGAAAACCAAGTATTGTCTTCATTTTAACGTTGCCAAACTTTTATTCCCAAGAAGATAAGTGGCACCTGATGCATCCGCCAGCGACTTATCTCCTTCTGTCAATTGAGATTGTGTCAGTTTTTGGGGAAGGTTAGAACTGTCCCTCAGTCCCCCAGCTATCTTATGTCTGTGTAAGGATAGTCCGCGTCTGTAGGCACCCTTCAATGTTTATTTTAGTAGCAGATTCTCCAATTTGTTTTTGCTTTCCTCACACACAGAGGTGAGCTGCATTCCATTATATATGGACATTCTCTTGGGGGGTGAAAAACAATGTCGCCGACACCACACCACCCGCCTAGAAGAAGCTAGAAACATACACAAATAGAAAGGTTATACTTCGCTTTTAAAGATGCCATATCCTAAATAAATCGCCAGTGTAGTGAGAAAATTACAGTGAGAAAACCTCTGTATTCATCTACTAGCTGCAAACATCTTGTGAAGGAGGTTTCCTAGAAATTAGTAATTGTTATGTAAATCATTTTAATAAAAGCAAACACATATCCTTTATTTATAGAAGCACTATATTCCGCAGCTCTGTAAAATTAGATGAAGCAATAAATGCACAAAAAGGACAAATAATGAAAAGAAATGAAAAATCAACAAACAATGAGACAAGAGGCACATGGAAATCATCCTATCGCCCACCACAACAACAGCAGGTAGATCTCACCTCTCCTAGTATATACACTGTGGTGTCATACATGCTGAAGGGGCAATAATCTGGGACAACACAGACTAAGAGGGGCAGTACCCCGAAACACAGTGTCTGCAAATCCTAAGTCATATGACAAGGCTCATTAAAGGGTCGACATTGACTGTTAGGATTGCTACTTCCAATAGGTGGCACTAGAGTTCTACTCCTCTTCCTCTCTGAAGAGACAATTTGCATATTTCCCAGAGGAGCATTGTGGCTTTAAGTCTCCTCACCTCGACATGCTTAACATACTTCTTGGATCCGGTCAGAAGCCTCTCAATCAGCCAAATCAGGTCACCACTTTGCACTGACAAGGGGCAGTACCCGAAACACAGTGTCTACAAATTGAGATTCTGGTTTGGCTTTTATCCTAAGTCATGTGACAAGGCTCGTTAAAGGGTCGACATTGACTGTTAGGATTGCTACTTCCAATAGGTGGCACTAGAGTTCTGTCCCTCTTCCTCTCTGAAGAGACAATTTCCATATCTCCTATAGAGTGTAAGCTCTTATGGTCAATGGGGTCCTCTCTCTCTCCTGTAGAGTGCAAGCTCTTATGGTCAGCAGAGTCCTCTCTCTACTGTAGAGTGTATACTCTTATAGTCAGTGGAGTACTCTTTCTCTTGTAGAGGGTAAGCTCTTTTGGTCAGTGGGGTTCCATCTCTCCTGTAGAGTGTAAGCTCTTATAGTCAGTAGGACCTCTCTTCCTGTGGAGTGTAAGCTTTTATGGTCAGTGAGGTCTCTCTCCTGTAGAGTGTAAGCTCTTATGGTCAGTGAGGTCTCTCTCCTGTAGAGTGTAAGCTCTTATGGTCAGCAGAGTCCTCTCTCTACTGTAGAGTGTAAGCTCTTATGGCCGGTGGGGTCCTCTCTCTTTCCTGTAGAATGTAAGCTCTTATGGTCAGCAGGGTTCTTTCATTCTTAGGCCGGGATCACACATACGTGAGAAACGGCCAAGTTTCGCAGGTGAAAACCCAGCCCTGGCGCTGGCACTCCGGAGCAGAGCGTGCAGCTCCATGTATTGCTGTGCGGCTGCACGCTCCGCTCCGGAGTGCCAGCGCCAGAGCTGGGTTTTCACCTTCGAGACTCGGCCGTATCTCGCTTATGTGTGATCCCGGCCTTATGGTCAGCAGGGTTCTCTTTCCTGTCTCCCACTTGTATTTTCTGAGTAATTTCAAAGTGTACAGTTATTGAGATTTGTGCAAAATTATTCACCGCAAATCAATTGGCAAATTCAAATTTTAAAAGATTTGTTCATCTCTTTATGCTTCTAGAATTGGAAATGTTTAAACTATGGCCATAATTCATAATTTTCAAGGTTTTTTGTCACTTTTCTTTTTTGCCTTGTGGTATTCATTGATGCCTGATTCTTAAAAATAGTGCACATATGTACATGGATCATGAATTTTGCACAATGTCAAAAATATTTATTTTTGTCTTCAACATTTTTGCCACTTTCTAGTGCAAAATATTTGCACTTTTCGCAAACTTTGCTGCAGGACAGAAAACTGAGATATACTTGCGCAAAAAATTTACAACTTTTGAAAAAAGATGAATCAAGTGAAATCGTCCGCAAACCCCAAACCTTGTCCACACTAGTGAAAGACAAAACAGACAAACACATACAAAAGTGATTTTAGAAAAGGTGCAAGTGAAATAAACAATTAGGCACAAATGAAAAACGTGCGGAAAATACTAAAAAAAATAGACAAAAAAAGGCACAAATGCAAAAATGAATCAGGCCTTAGGTGTCTTGAGCACATCCTTTTCTTACTTATTTTCTTATTTAATATGAAAATTAATTGTTAAATTAAAAATATGAAGGACTTCTGCAACAAGTGGGGCATACCATATGAATATGGGGCATGCAACAATGGTTCTTAATGCTGCTCTTATACATCCGGGAATTTAGTTTTTATCTATTGGGGTGATTCGCACACAATGGTTGAGTTTCTGCAGATGCACAATACAGTAAACTGAATAACAACAATAATAGCAGAAATATAGTAGTAGAAAGCTGATGGGACATGCATAATACCCTCCTCCATGTGCAAAGGCTGCAGGGTTGACTTCTTTTGTGACCCCACAGGGTTAGGGATAATCTGTGATATTTAGAAGACAATTGTTTGTTATCTCCCTCTGTAATCAATGGTTATGTAAATGGACACGACTTCCTGTTTTGTAGAAAACTCAGAAGGGATCAGAACACATTGATAATGTCTTTCAGGTGTCAATATCCAAAAAAGCTTTTCCTGGACATGTCACTGTGACTGGACATACTGCAGCACTCTGTCAACACTCACATTAGGGCTTGTATGGATGAATGCTTTGAGGAAGACCAATTTGAAAGCGCTCGAATCGAGACATAAAATTGTAGGGTGGATCTTTTGTATGATGACCTGCAATACGTTGGATATAATTTTGGCATAAAGGAAGGATTTTCATGTAAAGATATGCTGGATCATTGGCAGCGTAGGACTAGAGAGCACCTTGGGCCCACCAGAGAAAATCATTCTTGGGCTTCTTGTAGCTACAGTACATAGAAATAAATACAAGACCACCAATTATGAGGTAAAACACGCTAATATCAGGGTATAATATAAGGTAGTACACATATTCATGATACACTGGGTACGGAAAATACCTGTGTGCATTTTTGCTACTAGGCAGCCAACCCCTCTAATGTTTGGGCGAGTGGGTGGTTGCTCTCATCAGTAGCTTGCACCTGTGCGGCTTTAGCATTTATTATCGGGGGCTGTGATCAATAGGTTGTCCAGACACTGTGCATCACATTTATCTGTGTGAATAGTGTCTTATGCAAGCCTTACCAGTGTGCATTTTTGTTACTAGGCAGCCAACCCCTCTAATGTCTGGGCGAGTGGGTGGTTGCTCTCATCAGTAGCCTGCACCTGTGCGGCTTTAGCATTTATTATCGGGGGTCTGCTGCACCCTGCGAGTGCATTTGTCATTTGACAAGGTTGTGGTGAGTCTGCTCTTCATGTTGTTTCAAAGGGTCTGAATACTTATGACCACGTGATATTTCAGTTTTTCTTTTTTAATAAATATGCAAAAATTACTACATTTCTTTTTTTTTTTCAGTCAAGATGGGGTGCAGAGTGTACATTAATGAGAAAAAAATGAACTTTTTTGTATTTACCAAATGGCTGCAATGAAACAAAGAGAGAAAAATTTAAAGAGGTCTGAATACTTTCTGTACCCACTGTATAGCAGGGGTTGGTGTAGCCCCCCTCATAAAATATAACGTAGCCCCCCTCATAGAATATAATGTAACCCCCTCATACAATGCTGCCCTCATATAGCATAATGCAACCCCCTCATAGAATACAATGTAGCCCCCTCATAGAATATAATGTAGCCCCATCATAGAAAATAATGTACCCCCTCATACAATGTAATGCAACCCTCATATATTAGAATGCAACCCCCTCATAGAATACAATGTAGCCCCCTCATAGAATACAATGTAGCCCCCTCATAGATAACAATGTAGCCCCCTCATAGAATATAATGTAGCCCCATCATAGAATATAATGTACCCCCTCATACAATATAATGCAACCCTCGTATATTATAATGCAACCCCCTCATAGAATACAATGTAGCCCCTCATAGAATATAATGTAGCCCCATCATAGAATATAATGTACCCCCTCATACAATATAATGCAACCCTCATATATTATAATGCAACCCCCTTCATAAAATATAATGTAGCCCCCTCATAGAGTATAATGCAGCCCCCCCAAAGAATATAATGTAGTCCTCATATAGTATAATGCAGACCCCACATAGAATGTAATGCAGTCCCCCTCATAGACTATAATGCAGCACCCTAATAATAATAATAGTCTATTTGTATAGCGCCAACATATTCCGCAGCGCTTTACAGTTTTTTGCACACATTATCATCACTGTCCCCGATTGGGCTCACAATCTAAATTCCCTATCAGTTTGTCTTTGGAGTGTGTGAGGAAACCGGCGTGCCCGGAGGAAACCCACACAAACACGGGGAGAACATACAAACTCCTTGCAGATGTCCTTGGTGGGATTTGAACCCAGGACTCCAGCGCTGCAGTGCTAACCACTGAGCCACCATGCTGGCCTCATAGAATATAATGCAGCTCACTTCATAGAAAATAATGCTGCCCATCTCTTACATTAAAATGTAGCCCCCCCATAGACTATATTGCAGCCCTCATATAGTATAATGCAGCCCCCCACATAGAATATAATGCAGCCCACCTCATAGAATATTATGAAGTCCTAGAGTATTATGGCCACCACGTTGGGGATGGGACAGTGGCCTGTCCCCTGATGATGCCGCAAATGCGATGAATCATTTTAGGGGGACTAGTGCGATAAATTTATATATCCTATTCTGTCAAATAAGTGTTAGCACCCCGGGGGGTTGCCGATTAAGAAATCGAGCACTTTAATGACCACAACTTTAGGCAAATTAGGGACCTAATTTTTTAGAGTCTAAAGCAATTTTTGACATTAATATAAAAATAAAAGTTAAATTTTAGTTATTGATAGTGAGTGTTTATTTGAGGTTCTCCCCAATTTGTTAACAATTAATGCAATCCCACCAAAGCCTTTTTCTATCCTCAAATTTGAAGTTGTCATTTAAGAAAAAGGAACAAGTCTCCGTGAATTCTGCACAGACACACGGTCTGCGAAAATCAGAGACATGTGAACAGCCCCATAGCCTATAATGGATTTTAAAAAAAATAATGGGGAGGACGTGTTGTATCTGAGAAAAGCAGACAGAACATGTACATGCAACAAGGATGTCTGAATGAGATCTAAACACTGATATTGCAGTCCATGCCTTACACCCCCTGCAACTGATGCTGATACAACTAAAGGAGCTGTCTGGTCAAAACACAGTGATGAGCTATTCATGGGATAAGTCATAAATATTAGATTGTTTGTGGTCAAGTACCCATGCCGATCAGCTGTTTGCGACAATATGTAAACACTTTGTATAGTTCCATAGAGCTTCAAAGTGCGGACGCTGCTATGTAGCAAGCACTACCGGGTACTGCAAAACGGCTCCAGCTATAATAAGAGCTGGTCTGCAGTACCCAGCAGTGTCTGCAACAAATTCAATTGAACTACCATTGCAGCTACATTCATCATTATATCTGACCCAAATGACAGAAGATCAGTAGTGTGGGGGCTAATCTTGGATCCCAACAATCTCAAATTGATGACTTAACCCATCGATAGGTTATCAATCAAGTTTTGACTGTCCAACACCAAGAAATTATACAATTCACATAGAAGTGAGATAGTGAACACAAACACACTTTAGAAAACTTTTTCCATGGCAATTTTGCTGTTTTGGGAGTGATGGGACAAGGTTTCCTGGCCATATGTTCTGCTTATATGCGAGAGGGGAGAAGGATTTATGGCTCCCTCCGCCCAAGGGCATGGAGAGCAGTGAATATTCATTTCTCTTTAGCAGCGGGCACAGAGTTAGTGTCAGCAACCGTTTCCTGCCTCCTGTGACATGCTGCTGACCCCCCAAGTCACAGGCTGTGTAGTGAGCTGCTGGGGCTCCTGGGGCTGTGGGGGCCCTAAGCAGCTGCTGGCCCTGTATGCCAGCAGATGCCAGTGCCTGGGACCACCGGAGAATTTACCGCTTCTCCGATGCACCAGTCCGACCCTGATCATTGGAATAGTTTATGCTAAAATGTATTCTTAGATGGAATGTGGAGCAAAGAAATAACTGGGTCCGTGACTGGCTCTGCAAGCTCGTCCACCTCGAGGATGGGTGTAGAACCTGCCTGCCATTGTAAAGTGGTGTGGGGTGGTACCCTTAGGTGAGCTACTTGTCTCTTATGCCCCTGCACATTACACGAAAGTGTGAGTCTTGCCTGGGTGCGTGTACTTGTGCTGTGAGGACACTATGCCTGTGTAGGCCGTGTAACCGATGTTGCTGGTTTGCCAAGACCACATGTTTTACAGTTCAATGAGGGAGACCACCATTAGAAAAAAACTTTTTACTGAACAGGAATATAAATAAGAGATAGGGGGTGCACAGTCTTATGAACATTTCATTTACAACTTGATGCATTTTCCACACAGTATTGTTCCTTCTTTCCTCCTTCATCCTCTATCTTCACTTTTCCTCTTTTACTCTTTCTACTGGTCCTCTGTTCTACTGTTTCTCACCATGTCACGACAACCCAGCTTTAGCTTTACAGTCCTGCTTAACAAGAGTTCTTTACTCGCCCCGTGGTTCCGCGACCGCGACTTCTTTCCCCTTAGGGTACCAGTAGGCCAGACTTAGCTTCAAGCTCCCTTACACTCTGGAACTCTTGCCCAGGACATCCTATTTGTCTCTTGTACTCAGCCTTGTCTAGGCCCGTAACCTAACTGGATTAGATGCAGTGAAAATTGAGATACACAGGCAATGTAGCTAGCTTCACAGGCGGGCTACTCAGATGACTATCAGACAATGCTACTAGCCCAAAAGGATTGACTGAGCTAGATTACACCAAATGCTGTGACAAACACTTGCACAGCACTGGCACAGACCTGCCTGGCAATCAGTGCTGTGAACTGCTGTAACCTACCCTGAAAAGGGCTGATATGACAACTAGTCCCGACTCCTCCCGACTCCCTAAACCTATCTCTCTGACAATTCGCTCCAAAAAAACACTATTAGACTGTATAGCGCCCACAGCAGCAGCGGTGCCATCTAACACTAAGCTGCAGCAGTGAGAAAATGGTGGCGATGGGGCAAATGGCTGGTTCTTGTAGGGCAAGGACATGTGACATACACAGCCAATGATACATGCCATTGCTGTGTGTGTGCACTGCTGATAGGCTGAGAGACTGCACTGCCCCACTGTAAATGCGGGAAAGAAAAAAAAATGGAGATCGGCGTTATTTCAGCACAGATCTATCCCCCGCCCCCGCCCACTATACACTGAAACAGTCTATTAACAATGATAAACAATTTTAATGTGTAAATCAAGCGAGGCTTTTGCTGAACGAACAGTTATCGAACAGAAACTCGAACAGCCGAATTTTAAGCAAATTGTTCGGGTTCGTCAAACGACTCGAACACCGCCCAAAACAGCTCAAATTTGAGATTGGCGAAAAGTTCGACTCGAACACTGCTCATCTCTAGTTAAAAGTTTACATCTCACCTAGCCAAATTAGTTCTCATGCTTCGCACTGACGAGGGCCAACAGCCCGAAACGCCGTGTCTGCAAATTGAGATACTGATTTGGCTTTTATCCTAAGTCATATTGCATGACTCGTTAAAGGGTTGATTGTGACTTGTAGGATCGCTACTTCCAACAGGTGGCACTATAGAGTTTAAGTCCTCTTTTTCTCAGAAGAGGCAATTTGCATACATTTCATTAGTATTTGGTACCATTGACCTTAAACTGAATAACTTGGGTCAAATGTTTTGGATGTCCTTCCACAAACTTAGAATAGTTATTCGGAATTTGCGCCCATTCCTCCTGACAAAACTGGTGTAACTGATCGAGGTTTGTAGGTCGCCTTACTCGCACCTGCCTTTTCAGCTTTGCCCATACATTTTCAATAGGATTGAGATCAGGGTTTTGTGATGGCCACTACAAAACATTGACTTTGCTATCTTTAAGCCACTTTTTTACCATTTTGGCAGTATGCTTCCAGTCATTGTCCATTTGAAAGACCTATTTCCGCCCAAGCAAGTTTAGTTTCATGAGACCAGAGGACATGTCCCCAAAAATTAAGGAATTTGTTCCTGTGTGCATTTGCAAACATTAATCTGGCTTTTTTATGTTTTGTTTGGAGTAATGACTTCTTCCTGGCAGAGTGGCCTTTCAGCCCATTTTTTTACTCGTTTCACTGTGGATATTGACACAATCTTACCAGCTGCCGCTATCATCTTCACATGGTCTTTTGCTTTTGTTCTTGGGTTGAAATGCACATGTCGGACCAAAGCACGTTCATCTCTGGGACACAGAACCTGCCACCTTCCTGAGCAGTGTGATGGCTGAACATTCCCATCTTATTTGTACTTGCATAGAATTGTTTGTACAGATGAAAGAGGCACCTTCAGGTATCTTGAAATTGTATCCAAGGATGAGCCAGACTTGTGCAAGTCCACAATTCTCTTCCTGATTTCTTGAGACTTTCCCATGATGATACACAAAGAAGTAGTGTGTTTCAGGTGTGCATTAGAATACATCCACATGTGTATCTCTAATTACCTCAGATGTTGCCAAAAAACAGAAGCATCCAAACACATGACATCAGCATATGGGCAGTCGAGAATTGTTTAAAGGCATTGTAATCATAGTGTATGTAAACTTTTGACTTTACAGTAAGTAATAAAAATGCCTTAAAACATTATCTCTCTCATTATTCTGTCATTTGGCAAATATTTGTAATTATGGTAATCTTCACACCTATCTGACCTCGGACGGGATAGTACGTCCGAGGTCAGATCCCCTGCTTTGATGCAGGGCTCCGCGGTGAGCCCGCATCAAAGCCGGGACATGTCAGCTGTTTTGAACAGCTGACATGTGCCCGTAATAGGCGCGGGCAGAATCGCGATCTGCCCGCACCTATTAACTAGTTAAATGCCGCTATCAAACGCAGACAGTTGCATTTAACTACCGCTTCCGGCCGGGCAGCCGGAAATGACGTCATCGCCGACCCCCGTCACATGATCGGGGGTCGGCGATGCGTCTCCATTGTAACCATAGAGGTCCTTGAGACCTCTATGGTTACTGATCGCCGGTGGCTGTGAGCGCCACCCTGTGGTCGGCGCTCACAGCACACCTGATTTTCAGCTACATAGCAGCGAACAGCAGATCCCTGCTATGTAGCAGAGGCGATCGTGCTGTGCCTGCTTCTAGCCTCCCATGGAGGCTATTGAAGCATGGCAAAAGTAAAAAAAAAAAGTTGAAAAAAATGTTAAAAAAATAAAAAAAATATAAAAGTTTAAATCACCCCCCTTTCGCCCCAATCAAAATAAATCAATAAAAAAAATATAAAATCTACGCATATTTGGTATCGCCGCGCTCAGAATCGCCCGATCTATCAACTAAAAAAAAGCATTAACCTGATCGCTAAACAGCGTAGCGGGAAAAAAATTCAAAACGCCAGAATTACGTTTTTTTGGTCGCCGCGACATTGCATTAAAATGCAATAACAGGCGATCAAAAGAACGTATCTGCACCGAAATGCTATCATTAAAAAGTCATCTCAGCACACAAAAAATAAGCCCTCAACCGACCCCAGATCACGAAAAATGGAGACGCTATGGGTATCGGAATATGGCGCAATTTTTTTTTTTTTTTTTTTTTTTTTAGCAAAGTTTGGAATTTTTTTTCACCACTTAGATAAAAAATAACCTAGTCATGTTAGGTGTCTATGAACTCATACTGACCAGGAGAATCATAATGTCAGGTCAGTTTTAGCATTTAGTGAACCTAGCAAAAAAGCCAAACAAAAAACAAGTGTGGGATTGCACTTTTTTTGCAATTTCACCTCACTTGGAATTTTTTTCCCGTTTTCTAGTACACGACATGCTAAAACCAATTATGTCGTTCAAAAGTACAACTCGTCCCGCAAAAAATAAGCCCTCACATGGCCAAATTCACGGAAAAATATAAAAGTTATGGCTCTGGGAATGAGGGGAGTGAAAAACGAACACGGAAAAACGAAAAATCCCAAGGTCATGAAGGGGTTAATTAAAAATCAGTGTTTAGTTCATATGCAAATGAGGTGTTAAGTGCACTCGGTGTGACAAAGCACTTAGCAAGGCTCTGCCTTCCCTAGGTTGTGTCTCTACCCAGCACCAGCCTCTTTAGTTTGATTGATAGTTTATTGTGTTGCATCAGGTGCCTGACAAAGAAATCTGACAATGAGCTATCAATCAAGCTAAAGAGGCTGGTGCCAAGCGAGGAAACAAGCTCGGAAGGCAGAGGCTTGAAATGTGCTCTGTCACATCCAGAGCACGTAAAGGGAACCGCTCATGTCCAATAACTTTAACTCTATATCTGCAGATTAATAATCTGCAGGTTAATAACATTATGAAGGTGCCCGACCGCTGTACTGAAATTGTAGCACATGGGAGAAAATGAACATTATTCCTCCAGGGAGCCGACAGCTTTCAGTCGTGTAGCTGTGCCCAGAGCAATTACAGTCACCACTCACAACAGTGCATCAGTGCATAGCCAGCTGTGACTCAGTGCCAGGGCATGCTTATAACTTCCGCCCACAGTGCTGTGAGTGGTGACAGTAGTTGCACTGAGTACACCTGCATGACTGAAAGCTTGGGCTTTCAGTACTGCAGCCAGCGCCTTCTTAATGCTATTAACCTGAAAATATACCCTATAGTTGTAGGTTAGTAGCGTTATTGGACATGACAGGTTCACTGTAACGTATCAGTTGTGAGTTAAAACGTTGATTTTTTGGGAATGGAGCAACAGATAGAAGATACAAAGGTGTTGATGGATTTACACCTCCTTATATGCATTTTGGAGAGGTTGCACTACTGACTGATTGCCTTTAAGTGGTTATGATAGTTTGAAAATCGACTTTGACTGCTCTGTGCACTGGTGGTCAGAGCTGGTAAGTCTATTCACATAATGGTCCATTATAGTGTTCTGTGCACAGGTCCAACAAGAGATGGTGCGACAGATACCACACTTTTTGTATTAATGTTTAGGCTGAATGAAAGGTTTATCTACATGTAATGTGATCTAGATATTTAGGGTAACAGATAGGGTAACACACAGCCTAGAAATATGCAACATTAGATGTGAATGCTTCTACTGAATCATATAGCATCCTAAATCCTAAAAGGCATTTACCTTCTTAACATTTCCTTTCAATGCACTCTTGCTGATAAAGAGTTTTTGCACATTTGTGTGTGACAGGACTCTTATTTATGACCTCATCTGCTATGAGTTAGGCCAGCTCTGGGGATGGAAACTGCTTTGCATGAGGATTATTATGCTCCTTTGTTTGTATAGTTAATTCTGCCAGAGTCTGAGAATTCTGTCTGGTTTTACTTTGTTTTGCAGCTACTATTAATGTGACATATAACTCAGTGTCAGCTGCCTCATATTTTATATATGATGCATAGTTACCGTTTGCTCTAATTTCCTGAGACATTCCAATAATACTAACAATTTATCAATGGGTATGGTCAAATATGGTCACAACGACTCCTGTTCTGGAAGTTTCATGTTCTATCACTGGAGGAAGTCATTATTCATACGTTGATTTTTTTTTTCTGTGAATGGGCAAATTTACTTTGTCTTTTATTTCTTTTGGTGTGTTGGATGTAGTACCTGGTGTTAAAGGTCACCATTAGAGTTGAGCGACCTTGACCTTTTTAGAGTCGAGCCGGGTTTCGCGAAACCCGACTATCTCAAAAGTCGGGTCGAGTGAAATCGGCCGATTATGACGTAAAGTCGGGATCGACCGAAACACGAAACCCAATGCAAGTCAATGAGGCAGCATAGTCGGCAGTGAGTGGGGGCCAGGAAAACACCTAGAGTGCCCATTTTAATGTCAAAACCATCCATTCTTCTTAATGAAGCTTGTCAAGCGTAATTTACCTTATAATAATTGGAAGGCATTTGAAATTGGGGGTCATTTGGCTAAAGTTGTGGTGGGTAGGGCTGGTTCAAGTAATTAGTGGGCCCAGGAAATCTGGACCACGTCACGGCAGTGGAGCAGGGAGAGGTAAGTATTTCAACTTTGCAAGTGCTGTGAACCTGAGCAAGCAGGGGGGGGCCCACTCGTTGGCATTGGCACTGGCACAGGGCCCCTCAAAGTACAGCGGTGTGTTTGCACGGCGGGGGCGCCTCCCACCGGCAGCAACACTTTTGCGTACCATGAGAGGCCCTGTGCCAGTGACGTCGCCAACTAGTATTCCTCCCCCCACCTGATGAAGGAACCTGCACTTTCATCTGCACCTTCCTGTTTGTCCCCGTGTAAGGTGGTATGGTATGCGGGAAGGGGGACCTGACTTTCAGCAGGGTCACAATCTTGCAGTGTAGCGTGCACGGGAAATGTTGCGTTATGGGTCAATGTACCAGCAGACTCATCTATCACTGGCTGGGCAATGGGCAGGATGAGGAGGAAACACAGATATAGGCCCAAAGAATAAAGTGGGCTAAATGCAGTTCAAAATTGGTAACACAGGACTAATCAGGGGGCATTGCAGTGGAGGACAACTGGAATGAGAGGCTGACACAGAGAGTAGGCCCAAATCAGTAAGTAGTCGAAATGCAGTTCAAAATTGGCAACAGTAGTAAACAGGCGGCACAGCTTTGTTCAGTGGAGGAGAACAGCAAGGAGTGGCAGACACCGATAGTAGGCCCCAACCCAACTAGTAGGCCAAATGCAGTCTAACATTAACAACTACTTAACGAGCGCCTGAAAACGGAATTTCAGGACAGGAAACCAGGAGAACAGCAAGGAGCGGCAGACACCGATAGTAGGCCCCAAACCAACTAGTACGCCAAATGCAGTTGTTCCGTTTAACCACAATTTAATGAGAGCCTGAAGATAGAAGTTCAGGAAAGGCAACCTGGAGAACACCTTGGAGTGGAACACACCATCTCTCTACACCCCATACCCAATTTGTAGGTCTAATGCAGCGTAGTTTCCAACAACTACTAAACGAGAGCATGATGATCGAAGCATTGGCGAGGAAACCTGGGGAACACCTTGGAGTGGAACACACCATCTCTCTACAGTGGAACACACCATCTCTCTACACCCCATACCCAATTTGTAGGCCTAATGCAGCGTAGTTTCCAACAACTACTAAACGAGAGCCGGAAGATCGAAGCAATGGAGAGGAAACCTGGGGAACACCTTGGAGTGTAACACACCATCTCTCTACACCCCATACCCAATTTGTAGGCCTAATGCAGCGTAGTTTCCAACAACTACTAAACGAGAGCCGGAAGATCGAAGCAATGGAGAGGAAACCTGGGGAACACCTTGGAGTGTAACACACCATCTCTCTACACCCCATACCCAATTTGTAGGCCTAATGCAGCGTAGTTTCCAACAACTACTAAACGAGAGCCGGAAGATTGAAGCAATGGAGAGGAAACCTGGGGAACACCTTGGAGTGTAACACACCATCTCTCTACACCCCATACCCAATTTGTAGGCCTAATGCAGCGTAGTTTCCAACAACTACTAAACGAGAGCATGATGATCGAAGCATTGGCGAGGAAACCTGGGGAACACCTTGGAGTGGAACACACCATCTCTCTACAGTGGAACACACCATCTCTCTACACCCCATACCCAATTTGTAGGCCTAATGCAGCGTAGTTTCCAACAACTACTAAACGAGAGCCGGAAGATCGAAGCTCAGGAAAGGCAACCTGGAGAACACCTTGGAGTGGAACACACCATCTCTCTACACCCCATACCCAATTTGTAGGCCCAATGCAGCGTAGTTTCCAACAACTACTAAACGAGAGCCGGAAGATCGAAGCAATGGAGAGGAAACCTAGGGAACACCTTGGAGTGTAACACACCATCTCTCTACACCCCATACCCAATTTGTAGGCCTAATGCAGCGTAGTTTCCAACAACTACTAAACGAGAGCCGGAAGATCGAAGCAATGGAGAGGAAACCTGGGGAACACCTTGGAGTGTAACACACCATCTCTCTACACCCCATACCCAATTTGTAGGCCTAATGCAGCGTAGTTTCCAACAACTACTAAACGAGAGCCGGAAGATCGAAGCTCAGGAAAGGCAACCTGGGGAACACCTTGGAGTGTAACAAACCCTCTCTCTACACCACGGAAGGGCTGATTCTTAGGAAGGAAGGCTGTCGGAAAGAAGCAGGGCGCGTCCGAGGGTGATTATATTCTTATTAGGTATATACTCACCCTCGGACGCGCCCTGCTTCTTTATTTGTAATGAATGTTTATTTGCAATGTGGTTTTGACTTACTCTATTTTTTTGGTAAATAATGATTTTATTATTTTCATTGTTTTGCATCTTCTTGGCAATAATATAAAGAAGACGCGACAGGACAACACTCGGTGGATGCCATATCTGTGTTTAAAATTGAAAAAACCTTTCAGTTAACTACTTGCAGGAGAAAGTTATTGTAGCTGGTGGCCATTTTTAGTACTGTACCAGATTTTTGTTGTATGTGTTTGTTTTTAATGTTAAAATGTCTGCATTTGATATCTCTCCAGTATTTTATTTTTTATAAGCAAAATACTTATTTTTATATTTTCTGATGTTGGTTCCAGGGGTACACGGGCAGCAGTGGTGTGGTCAGTGGAGGCCTAGTGGAAGGAGTGACCGCAGACAGGCATCGAAGGCCTAAAATAATAACACATGGCTGTAGGCAATTTTAAATTTGTTCCAGGGGTACACGGGCAGCAGTGGTGTGGTCAGTGGAGGCCTAGTGGAAGGAGTGACCGCAGACAGGCATCGAAGGCCTAAAATAATAACACATGGCTGTAGGCAATTTTAAATTGGTTCCAGGGGTACACGGGCAGCAGTGGTGTGGTCAGTGGAGGCCTAGTGGAAGGAGTCACCGCAGACAGGCATCGAAGGCCTAAAATAATAACACATGGCTGTAGGCAATTTTAAATTGGTTCCAGGGGTACACGGGCAGCAGTGGTGTGGTCAGTGGAGGCCTAGTGGAAGGAGTGACCGCAGACAGGCATCGAAGGCCTAAAATAATAACACATGGCTGTAGGCAATTTTAAATTGGTTCCAGGGGTACACGGGCAGCAGTGGTGTGGTCAGTGGAGGCCTAGTGGAAGGAGTCACCGCAGACAGGCATCGAAGGCCTAAAATAATAACACATGGCTGTAGGCAATTTTAAATTGGTTCCAGGGGTACACGGGCAGCAGTGGTGTGGTCAGTGGAGGCCTAGTGGAAGGAGTGACCGCAGACAGGCATCGAAGGCCTAAAATAATAACACATGGCTGTAGGCAATTTTAAATTGGTTCCAGGGGTACACGGGCAGCAGTGGTGTGGTCAGTGGAGGCCTAGTGGAAGGAGTCACCGCAGACAGGCATCGAAGGCCTAAAATAATAACACATGGCTGTAGGCAATTTTAAATTGGTTACAGGGGTACACGGGCAGCAGTGGTGTGGTCAGTGGAGGCCTAGTGGAAGGAGTGACCGCAGACAGGCATCGAAGGCCTAAAATAATAACACATGGCTGTAGGCAATTTTAAATTGGTTCCAGGGGTACACGGGCAGCAGTGGTGTGGTCAGTGGAGGCCTAGTGGAAGGAGTGACCGCAGACAGGCATCGAAGGCCTAAAATAATAACACATGGCTGTAGGCAATTTTAAATTGGTTCCAGGGGTACACGGGCAGCAGTGGTGTGGTCAGTGGAGGCCTAGTGGAAGGAGTCACCGCAGACAGGCATCGAAGGCCTAAAATAATAACACATGGCTGTAGGCAATTTTAAATTGGTTACAGGGGTACACGGGCAGCAGTGGTGTGGTCAGTGGAGGCCTAGTGGAAGGAGTCACCGCAGACAGGCATCGAAGGCCTAAAATAATAACACATGGCTGTAGGCAATTTTAAATTGGTTCCAGGGGTACACGGGCAGCAGTGGTGTGGTCAGTGGAGGCCTAGTGGAAGGAGTCACCGCAGACAGGCATCGAAGGCCTAAAATAATAACACATGGCTGTAGGCAATTTTAAATTGGTTACAGGGGTACACGGGCAGCAGTGGTGTGGTCAGTGGAGGCCTAGTGGAAGGAGTGACCGCAGACAGGCATCGAAGGCCTAAAATAATAACACATGGCTGTAGGCAATTTTAAATTGGTTCCAGGGGTACACGGGCAGCAGTGGTGTGGTCAGTGGAGGTCTAGTGGAAGGAGTGACCGCAGACAGGCATCGAAGGCCTAAAATAATAACACATGGCTGTAGGCAATTTTAAATTGGTTACAGGGGTACACGGGCAGCAGTGGTGTGGTCAGTGGAGGCCTAGTGGAAGGAGTGACCGCAGACAGGCATCGAAGGCCTAAAATAATAACACATGGCTGTAGGCAATTTTAAATTGGTTCCAGGGGTACACGGGCAGCAGTGGTGTGGTCAGTGGAGGTCTAGTGGAAGGAGTGACCGCAGACAGGCATCGAAGGCCTAAAATAATAACACATGGCTGTAGGCAATTTTAAATTGGTTACAGGGGTACACGGGCAGCAGTGGTGTGGTCAGTGGAGGCCTAGTGGAAGGAGTGACCGCAGACAGGCATCGAAGGCCTAAAATAATAACACATGGCTGTAGGCAATTTTAAATTGGTTCCAGGGGTACACGGGCAGCAGTGGTGTGGTCAGTGGAGGTCTAGTGGAAGGAGTGACCGCAGACAGGCATCGAAGGCCTAAAATAATAACACATGGCTGTAGGCAATTTTAAATTGGTTACAGGGGTACACGGGCAGCAGTGGTGTGGTCAGTGGAGGCCTAGTGGAAGGAGTGACCACAGACAGGCATCGAAGGCCTAACATAACAAAAATGTCAATACAATGGTATTGTCAGTGGCAGGCATTGAAGGATGTCAGCGCATAGACTAAACATTGGTGGAGCTGTGAGATAATTTTGCAAGTGGTAGAGCACTGTTTGAGCTGGGGTGGGGGGAAACTGTCTTGTGGCCGGCGGTACAGGCCCAGGGCCCCTCATATTACAACGGTGTGTCTGACGTTGGGTGCGCACCACCACCACCAGAGACACTTTATTGTACTAGGAGGGACCCAGTGGCAGTGCCGTCGACCAAAAGCGGGCTCACCCACCTCTTCAGACAAACTGCACTCTCACGGGTGCTGTCGCCAAGTGTCGATACCACGGCCCCGTGTGGGGAGTTTGGCCGTTTAGTGAGGTGTAAACATGTCGTATGCTGGACAATCAGGTGCAGAAAATTACGAGATTGGAAAAGGCATTCAGAATAGTCCACAGGCAAGACCTTTTCATAGGAAAGCTAGGTGTCAGCCGGGCAAGGTGGGGCAAAAGATTTCGAAATCCAGTTGTAGTTCATTTTAATGAAGGTTAGATCATCTACATTTTGGGTAGCCAGACGAGTCCTTTTTTCTGTTAGTATTGAACCTGCAGCACTGAATACTCTTTCTGATAGGACACTAGCTGCCGGGCAAGCAAGCTCCTGCAATGCATATTCTGCCAATTCTGGCCAGGTGTCTAATTTTGATGCCCAGTAATCAAATGGGAATGACGGTTGAGGGAGAACATCGATAAGGGATGAAAAATAGTTTGTAACCATACTGGACAAATGTTGTCTCCTGTCACTTTGAATTGATGTTGCAGTACCTGTCCTGTCTGCGGTCATAGCAAAATCACTCCACAACCTGGTCAGAAAACCCCTCTGGCCAACGCCACTTCTGATTTCTGCCCCTCTAACTCCTCTGGTCTGCTGGCCCCTGCAGCTCGTGTGAGAACGATCACGGGCGCTGTGTGCAGGGAATGCCAGAAGCAAACGGTCAACAAGAGTTGATTGTTTGGTTGCTAATATTAGTTCCAAGTTCTCATGTGGCATTATATTTTGCAATTTGCCTTTATAGCGAGGATCAAGGAGGCAGGCCAACCAGTAATCATCATCATTCATCATTTTAGTTATGCGTGTGTCCCTTTTGAGGATACGTAAGGCATAATCCGCCATGTGGGCCAAAGTTCCAGTTCTCAAATCTGCGGTTGTGCTTGGTTGAGGGGCAGTTTCAGGCAAATCCACGTCACTTGTGTCCCTCAAAAAACCAGAACCCGGCCTTGCCGCGCCACCAATTTCCAGTGGCCCCGGAAAAGCTTCCTCATTAAAAATATAATCATCCCCATCATCCTCCTCGTCCTCCTCCTCCTCTTCGCCCGCTACCTCGTCCTGTACACTGCCCTGGCCAGACAATGGCTGACTGTCATCAAGGCTTTCCTCTTCCTCAGCTGCAGACGCCTGATCCTTTATGTGCGTCAAACTTTGCATCAGCAGACGCATTAGGGGGATGCTCATGCTTATTATGGCGTTGTCTGCACTAACCAGCCGTGTGCATTCCTCAAAACACTGAAGGACTTAGCACATGTCTTGAATCTTCGACCACTGCACACCTGACAACTCCATATCTGCCATCCTACTGCCTGCCCGTGTATGTGTATCCTCCCACAAAAACATAACAGCCCGCCTCTGTTCACACAGTCTCTGAAGCATGTGCAGTGTTGAGTTCCACCTTGTTGCAACGTCTATGATTAGGCGATGCTGGGGAAGGTTCAAAGAACGCTGATAGGTCTGCATACGGCTGGAGTGTACGGGCGAACGGCGGATATGTGAGCAAAGTCCACGCACTTTGAGGAGCAGGTCGGATAACCCCGGATAACTTTTCAGGAAGCACTGCACCACCAGGTTTAAGGTGTGAGCCAGGCAAGGAATGTGTTTCAGTTGGGAAAGGGAGATGGCAGCCATGAAATTCCTTCCGTTATCACTCACTACCTTGCCTGCCTCAAGATCTACAGTGCCCAGCCACGACTGCGTTTCTTTCTGCAAGAACTCGGACAGAACTTCCACGGTGTGTCTGTTGTCGCCCAAACACTTCATAGCCAATACAGCCTGCTGACGTTTGCCAGTAGCTGCCCCATAATGGGAGACCTGGTGTGCAACAGTGGCAGCTGCGAATGGAGTGGTTGTGCGACTGCGGTCTGTGGACGAGCTCTCGCTTCTGCAGGAGGACGAAGAGGAGGAGGAGGGGGTGCGAACGGCTACAGCCAATTGTTTCCTAGACCGTGGGCTAGGCAGAACTGTCCCAAACTTGCTGTCCCCTGTGGACCCTGCATCCACCACATTTACCCAGTGTGCCGTGATGGACACGTAACGTCCCTGGCCATGCCTACTGGTCCATGCATCTGTTGTCAGGTGCACCTTTGTGCTCACAGATTGCCTGAGTGCATGGACGATGCGCTCTTTAACATGCTGGTGGAGGGCTGGGATGGCTTTTCTGGAAAAAAAGTGTCGACTGGGTAGCTCGTAGCGTGGTACAGCGTAGTCCATCAGGGCTTTGAAAGCTTCGCTTTCAACTAACCGGTAGGGCATCATCTCTAACGAGATTAGTCTAGCTATGTGTGCGTTCAAACCCTGTGTACGCGGATGCGAGGCTAAGTACTTCCTTTTTCTAACCATAGTCTCATGTAGGGTGAGCTGGACTGGAGAGCTGGAGATCGTGGAACTAGCGGGGGTACCGGTGGACATGGCAGACTGAGAGACGGTGGGAGATGGTATTGTTGCCACCGGTGCCCTAGATGCAGTGTTTCCTATTACGAAACTGGTGATTCCCTGACCCTGACTGCTTTGGCCTGGCAAAGAAACCTGCACAGATACTGCAGGTGGTGCGGAAAATGGTGGCCCTACACTGCCGGAAGGGATGTTGCGTTGCTGACTAGCTTCATTGGCCGAGGGTGCTACAACCTTAAGGGACGTTTGGTAGTTAGTCCAGGCTTGCAAATGCATGGTGGTTAAATGTCTATGCATGCAACTTGTATTGAGACTTTTCAGATTCTGTCCTCTGCTTAAGGTAGTTGAACATTTTTGACAGATGACTTTGCGCTGATCAATTGGATGTTGTTTAAAAAAATGCCAGACTGCACTCTTTCTAGCATCGGATACCTTTTCAGGTATTGCAGACTGAGCTTTAACCGGATGGCCACGCTGTCCTCCAACAGGTTTTGGCTTTGCCACGCGTTTTGGGCAAGATACGGGCCCGGCAGATGGAACCTGTTGCGATGTTGATGCCTGCTGCGGCCCCTCCTCCTCCGCTTCAGAACTGCTGCCGCCTGCACCCTGTTCCCCCAATGGCTGCCAATCGGGGTCAAGAACTGGGTCATCTATTACCTCTTCTTGTAGCTCGTGTGCAACTTCGTCTGTGTCACCGTGTCGGTCGGTGGTATAGCGTTCGTGATGGGGCAACATAGTCTCATCAGGGTCTGATTCTTGATCAGCACCCTGCGAGGGCAATGTTGTGGTCTGAGTCAAAGGACCAGCATAGTAGTCTGGCTGTGGCTGTGCATCAGTGCACTCCATGTCAGATTCAACTTGTAATGGGCATGGACTGTTAACTGCTTCACTTTCTAAGCCAGGGACGGTATGTGTAAAGAGCTCCATGGAGTAACCCGTTGTGTCGCCTGCTGCATTCTTCTCTGTTGTTGTTTTTGCTGAAGAGGACAAGGAAGCGACTTGTCCCTGACCGTGAACTTCCAATAACGACGCGCTGCTTTGACATTTACCAGTTTCACGAGAGGAGGCAAAAGAGCTAGAGGCTGAGTCAGCAAGATAAGCCAAAACTTGCTCTTGCTGCTACGGCTTTAAAAGCGGTTTTCCTACTCCCAGAAAAGGGAGCGTTCGAGGCCTTGTGTAGCCAGACGACGAACCTGGCTCCACAGCTCCAGACTTAGGTGCAATATTTTTTTTCCCACGACCAGCTGATGCTCCACCACTACCACTACCCTCATTACCAGCTGACAATGAACGCCCCCGGCCACGACCTCTTCCACCATACTTCCTCATTGTTTTAAAAACGTAAACAAACTAACGGTATTTGTTGCTGTCACACAAATTACACGGTGAGCTATAACTTCAGTATGATTTAGCTACCCCTTTACAGGTGAGTGAGACCACAACGAAAATCAGGCACAATGTTACACACTCTGTTGTTGGTGGCAACAAATGAGAGAGATGCCACACACGCAGGACTGTCACTGAAGCACAAATGTAAATATTAATCTCCTACTGATTTGATTTTTTTTTTTTTTAAGGGAGACTTTAGGAAAAAAAAATAATAGAATAAAATGATTTTTTCAGGAAGAATTTAGAAACCAAATAAAATAAAATGATTTTTTCAGGGAGAATTTAGAAAACAAATAAAACAAAAAAAGGCTTTCTATGGCCCACTGAGTGAGAGATGACGCACACAGGAGTCAGGAGTGGCACACAAGCCCAGAGGCCAATATTTATCTCCCACTGATTGATGTAGTGATTTTTTCAGGTAGATTTTGGAACCCAAATCAAGCTAAAAAAATAATAGGCTTTCTATGGCCCACAATTGGAGAGAGAGAGAGAGAGATGGCACACCCAGGAGTCAAGACTGGCACACAAGCAGAAAGGGCAATATTAATCTCCCACTGATTTGTTTTTTTTTGTTTTTTTTTTCAGGGAGACTTTAGGAAAAAAAAAATAGAATAAAATGATTTTTTCAGGAAGAATTTAGAAACCAAAGAAAATAAAATGATTTTTTCAGGGAGAATTTAGAAAACAAATAAAACAAAAAAAGGCTTTCTATGGCCCACTGAGTGAGAGATGACGCACACAGGAGTCAGGAGTGGCACACAAGCCCAGAGGCCAATATTTATCTCCCACTTTTTTTTTTTTGTTCCAGGGAAAATTTATAAACCCAATAAAAAAAATAATAAATAGGCTTTCTATGGCCCACTATCTGAGAGACAGAGAGAGATGGCACGCTTAGGACTGGCACACAAGCCCAAAGGCCAATATTAATCTCCCTTTTTTTTTAAGGGAGAATTTATAAAACCAAAAAAAAAAAAATAAATAGGCTTTCTATGGCCCACTATTTGTGAGAGAGATGGCACGCTCAGGACTAGCACACAAGCCCAGAGGCCAATATTAATCTCCCACATTTTTTTTTTTCCCAGGGAAAATTTATAAACCCATTAAAAAAAAAATAAATAAATAGGCTTTCTATGGCCCACTATCTGAGAGAGAGAGATGGCACGCTTAGGACTGGCACACAAGCCCAAAGGCCAATATTAATCTCCCTTTTTTTTAAGGGAGAATTTATAAAACCAAAAAAAAATAAATAAATAGGCTTTCTATGGCCCACTATTTGTGAGAGAGATGGCACGCTCAGGACTGGCACACAAGCCCAGAGGCCAATATTAATCTCCCACTTTTTTTTTTTTTTCCAGGGAAAATTTATAAACCCATTAAAAAAAAATAAAAATAAATAGGCTTTCTATGGCCCACTATCTGAGAGAGAGAGATGGCACGCTTAGGACTGGCACACAAGCCCAAAGGCCAATATTAATCTCCCTTTTTTTTTAAGGGAGAATTTATAAAACCAAAAAAAAATAAATAAATAGGCTTTCTATGGCCCACTATTTGTGAGAGAGATGGCACGCTCAGGACTGGCACACAAGCCCAGAGGCCAATATTTATCTCCCACTTTTTTTTTTTTGTTCCAGGGAAAATTTATAAACCCAATAAAAAAAATAATAAATAGGCTTTCTATGGCCCACTATCTGAGAGACAGAGAGAGATGGCACGCTTAGGACTGGCACACAAGCCCAAAGGCCAATATTAATCTCCCTTTTTTTTTAAGGGAGAATTTATAAAACCAAAAAAAAAAAAATAAATAGGCTTTCTATGGCCCACTATTTGTGAGAGAGATGGCACGCTCAGGACTAGCACACAAGCCCAGAGGCCAATATTAATCTCCCACATTTTTTTTTTTCCCAGGGAAAATTTATAAACCCATTAAAAAAAAAATAAATAAATAGGCTTTCTATGGCCCACTATCTGAGAGAGAGAGATGGCACGCTTAGGACTGGCACACAAGCCCAAAGGCCAATATTAATCTCCCTTTTTTTTAAGGGAGAATTTATAAAACCAAAAAAAAATAAATAAATAGGCTTTCTATGGCCCACTATTTGTGAGAGAGATGGCACGCTCAGGACTGGCACACAAGCCCAGAGGCCAATATTAATCTCCCACTTTTTTTTTTTTTTCCAGGGAAAATTTATAAACCCATTAAAAAAAATAAAAATAAATAGGCTTTCTATGGCCCACTATCTGAGAGAGAGAGATGGCACGCTTAGGACTGGCACACAAGCCCAAAGGCCAATATTAATCTCCCACTGATTGATTTATTGATTTTTTCAGGTAGAATTTAGAACCAAAATCAAGCAAAAAAATAAATAGGCTTTCTATGGCCCACTGAGTGAGTGATGATGCACACAGGAGTCAGGAGTGGCACACAAGCCCTGAGGCCAATATTTTTCTCCCACTGATTGATGTAGTGATTTTTTCAGGTAGATTTTAGAACCAAAATCAAGCAAAAAAATAAATAGGCTTTCTATGGCCCACTGAGTGAGTGATGATGCACACAGGAGTCAAGAGTGGCACACAAGCCCTGAGGTCAATATTTTTCTCCCACTGATTGATGTAGTGATTTTTTCAGGTAGATTTTATAACCCAAATCAAGCAAAAAAATAAATAGGCTTTCTATGGCCCACTGAGTGAGAGATGGCACACACAGGGATGGCACTCTAGCAGAAATGTCAATCTTAATCTCCCACAAAAAAAAAAAAAAAAACAGGGAGTGTCCTTCAATTACTATCTCCCTGCAGTAATCTCAGCCAGGTATGGCAGGCAGCAATAAGGAGTGGACTGATGCACAAATTAAATAAAAAGTGTGTACAAACCAAAAAGATAGCTGTGCAGAAAGGAAGGAACAAGAGGATTTGTGCTTTGAAAAAAGCAGTTGGTTTGCACAGCGGCGTACACACAGCAATGCAGCTATCAGGGAGCCTTCTAGGGCAGCCCAATGAGCTACAGCGCTGAGGGAAAAAAAAAAAATGTAGCTTCCACTGTCCCTGCACACCGAAGGTGGTGTTGGGCAGTGGAAATCGCTACAGCACAAGCGGTTTGGTGGTTAATGGACCCTGCCTAACGCTATCCCTGCTTCTGACGAAGCGGCAGCAACCTCTCCCTAAGCTCAGATCAGCAGCAGTAACATGGCGGTCGGCGGGAACGCCCCTTTATAGCCCCTGTGACGCCGCAGACAGCAAGCCAATCACTGCAATGCCCTTCTCTAAGATGGTGGGGACCAGGACCTATGTCATCACGCTGCCCACACTCTGCGTTTACCTTCATTGGCTGAGAAATGGCGCTTTTCGCGTCATTGAAACGCGACTTTGGCGCGAAAGTCGCGTACCGCATGGCCGACCCCGCACAGGGGTCGGATCGGGTTTCATGAAACCCGACTTTGCCAAAAGCCGGCGACTTTTGAAAATGAACGACCCGTTTCGCTCAACCCTAGTCACCATCAAGGCAGCAATATTACCTAATATAATGAGCAACCACAAAACCTAATGTTGTGCAGTGCTTACAGTCATCTACTGACAGTGTGCATGGCAACTTAAAGAAGTTGCCCACTACTCAGACAACTTATTCTCATACCCCTCGCTTGGCCCCGTAAAAAAATAAAGCTTATACTCACCTCCCGTGTCGGCGCCATTCCCGCGGTGCTGGCACGCCATCTTCTGGGCCTCTCATGCTGTTGTTGTGAGATGTAACATGGGTGACAAATTAGCGCTGGCGTTACTGTCCCCACCTGCTGTCAAATTGAGCAGGAAGAGGAAGTCCAAAATCAGTTGCAGCCCAGACTTCCTCTTCATGTTTGATTTGTCCAAATGCGGGTTTAGTGATGCCAGCGCTGATTGGGTGCCGGCGTCACGTGTCACAACAATGCACAGAAACTCCGGGACACCTAGTGACGACACCGCTGGAACAGTACCGGCATGGGAGGTGAGTATAGGCTTTATTTATTATGGGGGCCAAACAATTTGATCAAGAAGGGGTTTTACTAGTAGTGGACAACCCCTTTAACTCTGCATATAATTTCTAGACATGTGTGGCCTTCTGTCTGAGATGGCTTAGTGAATCCTGCATTGAGCAGAGGGTTGGACATGATGACCCTGGAGATTCCTTCCAACTCTAACATTCTATGATTACCTGGTGTACATGGTTGATTAGGGTATGTGTATATGGCATCTTTTAGATTCAAGAGAACCCTCATAGATTTTGCTCTAGGAAGAAGCCAACAGTGTTTTCCCTGAACCTTCCTTTCTGACGTCTTTTTGGGCATCTTTTGTGGCTACTTTGCCTCCAGTGTCTTTTTTGTACATCTCCTCTATAAAATAGTTGCTGACAGAAGAAGCGACCGGTCACTTCTTTTAGCCACTTCCCAGCTTGGAAACCTGAAGTGGTTAAAAGAAGTGACAAAAGGCAGAACATGTGCACAACAAGTTGTTTTTACATTGCTTTGCATATCTATAATCATTCTTTCTTACCTGATTTGAATGCTTTTTAAGGTGGAATCTACCTGAAAAAGGTCTTGTGCATGTTAATTTATGCTAAGAATCACATATTCTGACATTAGGAGGGGTGGGGGGGCGAACACAGCTGTAGAGATTCACGTAATATTTAAGCACTTGGGCCCTGTTGTTCTAGAATTCTAGCCTTGGATACCAATTGCTGTTTTTTTGACAATTGTTAGAATGTTCCATCAATCATAGACTATAAACTACATGTTATGGTTCTGACTGACTATAGCAGATTATGTAAAGATTATTTTCTGCTAATTGACATATTACATGGAAAATTATGGTCACTAAATAGCTGCCAATTCTGATATATTATATTTTTCAGACTATAAGATGCACTTTTTAGCAAGAAAAACTTTTACTAAAAAGTGTGTGCATCTTAAAGCCAAGAGGAAGCTTCATGTGATGGGGAGAATACTGACACTAGGTCCATCCTGATCACAGAGAGAGCTGCCGTCTCTCCTCCTGCCCCTCACTGATGTATGTGATTGGTGCAGGGCAGGAGAGGAAGCTTCTTCGATTTACACAGAGGCTGCATGTCGGAGAGCACCAAAAGGGCTTTCCACCCAACTAGACCCAGGACTCTTCAGGTGATGTGATCAGTCACAAGTCTGAAAGGAACTGCAAGATGTGGTAGTGTATAGTGTGTGTGTGTGTAAATGTTAGAGCTGCTAGTGTCTACAAATGTGAATGTAGCAAAGCTGTATGTGTCTACAAATGTGCATGTAGCAGTGCTGTTTGTGTGAGTCTATATGTGAATGTAGCAGAGCTGTGTGTGTCTATATGTATATATGTAGCAGAGCTGTGTGTGTCTATATGTACATACTGTATGTAGCAGAGCTGTGTGTATAATACCCATGCTGCAGAGAAACGCTAACAATAAATCTATTACCTCCATATTCTACCCAGTGCATTAAAATTAGTGATAATGATCCCTCCACTTTACACCACGAAGAGGTTTTAATCAATAGGAAAAATGTTTTTCTCATTTTCTGCTGTCTGGAACAGGCTCATTATCATCACACAAAAAGGATTACAATGAAAGGCAACACCTCTATACACAGCATATAACACAGGATCCACCAATCACATTAGGCGATATCACAGCTCCCTCTTTATTCAAAATGACATTTGTACATGTTCATTAGATTCTTCAATACAAAACAGAGTCGAGATCTGGCTCTTATGGCTATGTACATGTGTTGTTTCCTGAAACAAAAGGAAGTTAGAGTCTAAAACAGCTCCAGTGATCGTTGTGAAAATCGAAAGACTTGCTTTTTAATTTTTAATACAGATTATGATATGTAAAAAAACAACAAACAAGAAAAACATAGCCAAAAATGATTAAAAATTTTTTTACAGAAAAAACTGATTTAAGCAGTAGATCATTTTCCGATTCCCCATTCCTTGCAAAGAGTCATGTCTTCCAGCTCATGAAACTGTAACTAGCTTATTGCAGCTTTACATTATCAATTTTCCACAATAAATTATCAATTATCCTCCTGTCAATGGAGCTACACTGGCATCCTCTAAATATGTTATTTTTTCTCTTGCTGTCTGTTTCACAGTCACACAGTTACAGCTCTCTGTAGTGATATCATACAATGTAATTCAGACACATCCATGTCGTTCTCTCCTCATTATCTATACCAGTATTGCATTAGTGATTACAATCCCCAGTCATAATTAAATCCTGAAATGACAACACCAGACGTTTTAAATGCACTATACTCCACAGGAAAGTATTAAAAACATCAATAGATGTAATGCAAACTACACAAGGCTACACAAGTTCATTTTAATCGGTGTAATAATAATAATTTCCACAATTGGATGTTTTTAAAAAGAATGTTCATGTGCTAAGATAATCTTATAAATTTGCCCCTGTGCAATGGTTGTTTCTCACCATCCACGGAACATGGTCTTATAGTACCAAAACACATGGGCAGGGGAGAAAGCAAAAAATTATAAAGACATTACAGCACGTGATCAGAAATAATTATTTCTTTGAGATTAAACATTTTTTAAAAACAGCCACGGAAATGCTTAATTTCACAAAAAGAATCAGCTGTGATCCCATTCTGTCCTGTCTGTATAGTCTTTTGCTTTCTCCCCTGCCCAGGAGCTGTGGTATGTTCAGACTATATTCCTGCACACACCCATTACATGGTATATAGCAGGGGCACATATTTAAGATTATCTCAGCACAGGAACATTTTTTAAACACATCCAATTGTGGAAAGTATTATTTTTCCAAGTATTGTTTAAAATCAACTTTAAAGTTTACTTTGTTTTTGGGAAAACCCATTTAAATCAGTCTATATTGTGTGCTCCTGATATAAAGGTTATGTTTTTCCTTTTTCTGGATCAACAATCCATGTGGAACTGCAGTTAGGACATAAACATTCATTTATTTGTGGAAGTTAATTGAAACCTCCAAAGCATGACAAAGAGATTGAAACAACACCAAGAGATAATCCCAGTGTCATGCTCTTCCTACTAAACACTGCATTAGGTACAACACAGTGACACAGTCAGTCATACATAGAAATCATGGAGCCCCATAGAAAGAGCCAATATTGCCCACCGTCCTGTAAAGAATATTGAAGATATAATTTAATGTCAATCATTTGTATCCTATTTAGCATGGGATTATAAAAGCCCCTTCCTTTGTGCAGCTGTGACAGGACACCTGGCTCAGCAGGGAGGGGCAGCCTTCTCAGGTCCAGAGAGGAAATTCACACCTCCACCAGCTAGCTAGTATCAAGCTCCTACAGGAAGGGATACCAGGCAGGCAAACTGCATTGTTGACTCAGCTATCATTTTATAAGGAGCATATGGACTTATCATACCTCCTGGTCACACACCGGTTACATTTTCGATATCTCTGGAACGGAGCGAACGCCTTCCAGGGTCTTGATCCATTTTAGCACCACAGGGCAGAGAGAAACATAGAATGGCCAGCAGGAGCCAGGTAGCAAAGCTGTGTTTGGTCTCATAGCAGGGGCACAGTGGGATCCCATGGCGTCAAAACCACATCCATTAAGTAGTTAATACCCATCTTAGGTTTTGAAGTTTTTAACTGATAGAGGCAAGGGGAGAGGATTTAGGTTCCACCCAGAGGGCAAGAGAGGGGTGACCCAAAGGGGATAAAGGCTAGTGTAAGGTCATGTGGTCTCTCTATCTGTTATTCTTGCAGTTCACTTTAAAAGTGGGGGCGATGTCAAGTAACGTGCTGTGACGGAACTAGAAACCAGTTGGCAGCCCATGCCCCGGGTGGCCCAGCGCAAACATGATCGAACATTAAACCGGTAATTGACATGATCCATCTACTCATATTTTTTGTACTTCACATACTATTGTATATGTATAAACATTGTGTATATAGTGTATTGTATAGTGTGCCCTTAAGGTGATTAAATATATAATTTAACATTGTGCTGCTCTTTTATCTTGATCCACGAATCCACACATCCGTTTCTCAGTTTAACCTTCCATACTGGTGGCAGTCCTACCGGGCAGACAGCATTTTGTTTCACTGGTGCTAGTGAAAGGGGATTCTCATCCTGTCAGGGTTGTGAGCGAGTGTGGTGTCACATCAGCGACTGCCACATCCTCTCACTCCCCGTGCCTCCCTTGTTTCCATGTGGACAGGGGGTACCTGTGTAAAACTGTACCCAGGGGGTGCAGAACGTCACATTGGTGCAAGTGGGGAGACTGCACTACGTGATCCTTCTGACATAATAGTGACGTCAGGCAGGGTGGCTAAGAGTGGTTCATGACACCTCCCCCCAAAAAAAATTCAGTGGAGTAGGTGGGGTCAGAGCACATGGATGCAGTCACCAAAGGGCACACCACCCACCTATTAACCACAGGTAGAGGGACATGGATTGCGGCATGTACACAGAAATAGTACTGCTACTGAAACCCCTTAATGTTCTCATGGACTATGATATACATTTAGTATGATAAATGCCCCCACATACACAATATGATATCCAGCAATGAATTCTCCAACCCACTTTGTCCCTACATGCGCAGAATGATGACCCCACAGTATGCTGCCCTACAGCAGTAATACTCCACACATTTTGATGGACACTCAGTCATCCCCCTCCCACAGTAAGATGTTTCCAGAGTATGATGCCCTCACTGCATCCACAGTATGGTGGACTCTAAAGACTCTTATTTAGTTTGATGGCCCCCATAATACAACATGATTGCCATCAAAGTCCCACACACATTATAATGACCCTCACATTCCTTAATACAGGAATGAGGCCTCCATAGCCACCAAAAGTACTGTCTATTTATTTTTTAAACTCACCTAGCCCCTGTTCTCTTCGTGTGTTGCTCCATTCCATACAGTAGGCATCATCGAGTGACATCATTGCACCTGCTGTGCTTCATCTCAGACACACAGGCTAAATGTTGAAAGAGAGTGCTAAAAGACCCCTCCTGCACCATTGTATTCAACAGTATCTGCATAGTGAGAATGAAGATACAGTTGAAATCAGAATTTTTGGTTGAAGGGGGGGAAAAAGGTACCGCTCGGCACCAGGTCCTCCAGTTCACAGGCCCTATATCTGTCTGCCACTATTGGCAGTTAGCCCTAGTAGTAGTCAGTTCTGCGTGTATTAAAGTAGTTTTCTATATCCCCTAGACCACAATAATGCAAATCCCACACATGCAGTCACATGACTACCAACTCGAGTTGAAAATGGATGGCGGAATCTGACAGTGTGCGCATTGTACTCTCGGTCACGACTTGGCAATCTACAGTCAATTTAAGTAACTGCAGAAATTTCTCTTGAGCAAAGATGAGTGAAGTTGTTTGAAAAATATTCGACAATCTGAAATTCGGCACGAACGTTGCACATTCAGATTTGTGTTCGGATTCCCGAAGAATTTCCTTAAAATCGGCAAAATTCAGCCAAAGTTTGGTAAATGATCAAGTTTCTTCTAATGCTATTGTTAGGACTTTAGCTAGGATAATGGTGCTGTATGAAGAGCAGGGGGTATTTGTTTCATCAGGAGAGGGGATGGGGAGAGGTCAGAGGAGGGGCAGACTGTTAATTTTTTTAATTAACTTAATGTGTGGAGATTCCAGCAGCAAAGCAGGGCACAGAAACCATCCACAACATCCAGACACAAGGGTTTCTGTAATTGGCTGCCGAAGTCACATGTCCTTCTCTATATAAAAAGGGGACATGAGAAAAGGAGGGAAAAAAGAGGAAAAAAACTCCACTATTCTAGAGAAAACACCCCCAAAAAAACAGGCAAAGGTGCTTACCTGTCTAGGCCTCAAATCAAATGCACTATCATGGTGCAGCGGGCCCAAGTAAAGATGGTGACTACACAGGTGTGGTAATACAAAATGAGACAGCCAGCCTACAATCAGGGATTGGCCACTTGGCACACCAGTGCAAACAGATAATCTACATGCGGCAGTGTTCACACAGAGAATGCAAAGCATCTAGATCATAGCCTATTAGTAATGCCCTGTGGCGGGCTGCCCAGTGCTATCTGTACTGTGTCCTGTGTGAACAGAGGCCACAACTTACAAAGCTATCTGGGCTCAACTGCACCTCAAAAAGTAAAAATAAATAAAGTGCAAAAGAACATATCAAAATATGTAAGGTATTAGTTAATATTATGGCCACAATACGTAAACTGGCAACCCACGTCACAGGTCCTCACACTTGACAGTCCTACTCTAACAGCAAAAACCACAAAAGAAGGAAAAAAAGGAGAAAAAACTTCCAATATTCTAGAGAAAACCCCCCAAAAAAGGCAAAGATGCTTACCTGTCTAGGCCTCAAATCAAATGCATTAAAAAAAAGCGGACGTGTTGTTTTTGCTCCATTTTTCTCAGTGTACTGTAACAGCACAGAGAGGCTGCTCCTGCTACTGCAAGTAGTCAGATAGTTAGCTGGGTGGTTTATTGTCAGCTAGTTCAGCTAGATAAAATCCTATGTCAAATCAACCTTCCAGCAGGGCCAGCGTTAGAGGCAGGCAGACCAGGCAGCTGCCTAGGGTCCCCTGCTCCCCCAGGGGCCCCCAGCTAGTGACACATCACGCAGCCGCTATGAGACCCATGGGGCAAGGAGGCCCGCCTGCCGCCAGCACTGACTCCCACCTCCACCGCTGCAGCATTGCACTATACCAGCGTCATAGACGCCGGTATGTGGGGGTACATTATATTCTACAGAGGAGGCTGTGTTATATAATATGTGGGGGTACATTATATTCTGTAGAGGAGGCTGTGTTATATACTATGGGGCAAATTATATTCTATGGAGGAGGCTGTGTTATATACTATGGGGGTACATTATATTCTATGGAGGAGGCTATGTTATATACTATGGGGAGTACATTATATTCTATGGAGGAGGCTGTGTTATATACTATGTGGGGGTACATTATATTCTACAGAGGAGGCCGTGTTATATAATATGTGGGGGTACATTATATTCTGTAGAGGAGGCTGTGTTATATACTATGTGGGGACATTATATTCTATGGTGGAGGCTGTGTTATATACTATGGGAGGCACATTATATTCTATGGTGGAGGCTGTGTTATATACTATGGGGGTACATTATATTCTATGGTGGAGGCTGTGTTATATACTATGGGAGGCACATTATATTATATGGTGGAGACTGTGTTATATACTATGGGGGGACATTATATTCTATGGAGGAGGCTGTGTTATGTATTATGGGGGGGACATTATATTCTATGGAGGAAGCTGTGTTTTATACTATGGGGGCACATTATATTCTATGGGAGAGGCCGTGTTATACACTCTGGGGGGCACATTATATTCTATGGAGGAGGCTGTGTTATATACTATGGGGGTACATTATATTCTTTGGTAGAGGCTGTGTTATATACTATGGGGGCACATTATATTCTGTGGAGGAGGCTGTGCTATATACTATGGGGTGTACATTATATTCTATGGAGGTGGCTGTGCTATGCACTATGGGGGGCACATTTTATTCTATGGAGGAAGCTGTGTTATATACTATGGGGGGGTACATTATATTCTATGGTGGTGCCTGTGTTATATACTATGGGGGGCACATTATATTCTATGGGGGAGGCTGTGTTATATACTATGTGGGGGTACGTTATATTCTATGGAGGAGGCTGTGTTATATACTATGGGGGCAAATTATATTCTATGGAGGAGGCTGTGTTATATACTATGGGGGAACATTATATTCTATGGAGGAGGCTATGTTATATACTATGGGGAGTAGATTATACATTATATTCTATGGAGGATGCTGTGTTATATATTATGGGGGGCACATTATATTCTATGGAGAAGGCTATGTTATATACTATGGGGATACATTATACATTATATTCTATTGGAGGAGACTGTGTTATATATTATGGGGGGTACATTATATTGTATGTAGGAGGCTGTGTTATATACTGTGGGGGTACATTATATTCTATGAGGGAGGCTGTGCTATAAACTACATTATACATTATATTCTATAGGGAAGTGTTATGACCTGGTGGTTAGGAGCACCCAAAAAAGACCTCATGGTTAAACCAACAAAGGACAAGCTCTGGGAAGTGGGAGCTCTGCTGACCGCAACCCTAATCCTATCACACACACTAGAAATAGCCGTGGAGCGTTCCTGACACTCCCTAGACGCCTCTTCACAGCCTAAGAGCTAACTAGCCCTAGAGATAGAAAATAAAGCCTACCTTGCCTCAGAGAAATTCCCCAAAGAAAAAGGCAGCCCCCCACATATATTGACTGTGAGTTAAGATGAAAGTCACAAACACAGAAATGAAACAGGTTTCAGCAAAGGGAGGCCAGACTTTCTAAACATACAGAGAATAGGAAAGGTAACTTTGCGGTCAGCACAAAAAACTACAAAAGACCACGCAGAGTGTGCAGAAAGACCTCCGCACCGACTCACGGTGCGGAGGTGCCACTCTGCATCCCAGAGCTTCCAGCTAGCAAAGCAAAATCATGATAGCAAAGCTGGACAAGAAAACAATGAACAAATAATAAACTAGCAGGGACTTAGCTTCTGCTGGAGTAGACAGGACACCCGACAGATCCAAGAGCGAACT
The DNA here is from genome assembly GCF_032444005.1 of Ranitomeya imitator. Lineage (NCBI taxonomy): Eukaryota > Metazoa > Chordata > Amphibia > Anura > Dendrobatidae > Ranitomeya > Ranitomeya imitator. The sequence goes on along the minus strand of NC_091283.1, from coordinate 432,610,765 downwards.
GAACCAGTACAAGAACATTGACAGCTGGCATGGAGTAACGATCTGAGTGGAGTTAAATAGAGCAGCCAGCCAAGGAATAAACCATGTCACCTGTGGAAGGAACCTCAGAAGCAGCAGCTCCACTCACAGCCACCAGAGGGAGTCCATGGACAGAACTCGCCGAAGTACCATTCATGACCACAGGAGGGAGCTCGATAATAGAATTCACAACAGTACCCCCCCCCCCTTGAGGAGGGGTCACCGAACCCTCACCAGAGCCCCCAGGCCGATTAGGACGAGCCAAATGAAAGGCACGAACTAGATCGGCAGCGTGAACATCAGAGGCAAAAACCCAGGAATTATCTTCCTGACCATAACCCTTCCACTTGACCAGGTACTGGAGTTTCCGTCTCGAAATACGAGAATCCAAAATCTTTTTCACCACATACTCCAACTCCCCCTCGACCAACACCGGGGCAGGAGGATCAACGGAGGGAACCATAGGCGCCACGTATCTCCGCAATAACGACCTATGGAACACATTATGGATGGCAAAAGAAGCTGGAAGGGCCAAACGAAATGACACAGGGTTGAGAACTTCAGAAATCTTATACGGACCAATGAAACGAGGCTTAAACTTAGGAGAGGAAACCTTCATAGGAACATAACGAGACGACAACCAAACCAAATTCCCAACACGAAGTCGGGGACCAACACAGCGCCGGCGGTTAGCGAAATGTTGAGCCTTCTCCTAGGACAATGTCAAATTGTCCACCACATGTGTCCAAATCTGCTGCAACCTGTCCACCACAGTATCCACACCAGGACAGTCCGAAGGCTCAACCTGCCCTGAAGAGAAACGAGGATGAAAACCAGAATTACAGAAAAACGGCGAAACCAAAGTAGCCGAGCTGGCCCGATTATTAAGGGCGAACTCAGCCAAAGGCAAGTAGGACACCCAATCATCCTGATCAGCAGAAACAAAGCATCTCAGATATGTTTCCAAAGTCTGATTAGTTCGTTCAGTTTGGCCATTTGTCTGAGGATGGAAAGCCGAAGAAAAAGACAAATCAATGCCCATCTTAGCACAAAAGGACCGCCAAAACCTCGAAACAAACTGGGAACCTCTGTCCGAGACGATGTTCTCCGGAATGCCATGCAAACGAACCACATGCTGGAAAAACAATGGCACCAAATCAGAGGAGGAAGGCAACTTAGACAAGGGTACCAAATGGACCATCTTAGAGAAGCGATCACAAACCACCCAAATGACAGACATCCTTTGAGAGACAGGGAGATCTGAAATAAAATCCATGGAAATATGCGTCCAGGGCCTCTTCGGGACCGGCAAGGGCAAAAGCAACCCACTGGCACGAGAACAGCAGGCCTTAGCCTGAGCACAAGTCCCAAAGGACTGCACAAAAGAACGCACATCCCGCGACAAAGAAGGCCACCAAAAGGATCTAGCCACCAAATCTCTGGTACCAAAGATTCCAGGATGACCAGCCAACACCGAACAATGAACCTCAGAGATAACTCTACTAGTCCATCTATCAGGGACAAACAGTTTCTCCACAGGACAACGGTCAGGTCTCTCAGCCTGATACTTCTGCAGCACCCGCCGCAAATCAGGGGAGATGGCAGACAAAATTACCCCCTCCTTGAGAATACCCGCCGGCTCAGGAACACCCGGAGAGTCAGGCACAAAACTCCTGGACAGGGCATCAGCCTTCACATTCTTAGAGCCCGGAAGGTACGAAACCACAAAATCAAAACGGGAGAAAAACAGCGACCATCGAGCCTGTCTAGGATTCAACCGTTTGGCAGACTCGAGATAAGTCAAATTCTTGTGATCCGTCAAAACCACCACGCGATGCTTGGCTCCTTCAAGCCAATGTCGCCACTCCTCAAATGCCCACTTCATGGCCAACAACTCTCGATTGCCAACATCATAATTGCGCTCAGCAGGCGAGAACTTTCTAGAAAAGAAGGCACATGGTTTCATCACCGAGCCATCAGAACTTCTTTGCGACAAAACAGCCCCTGCTCCAATCTCAGAAGCATCAACCTCGACCTGAAACGGGAGCGAAACATCTGGCTGGCACAACACAGGGACAGAAGAAAAACAACGCTTCAACTCCTGAAAAGCCTCTACAGCCGCAGAGGACCAATTGACCACATCAGCACCTTTCTTGGTCAAATCAGTCAACGGTTTAGCCACACTAGAAAAATTAGTGATGAAGCGACGGTAAAAATTAGCAAAGCCCAGGAACTTCTGCAGGCTCTTCACAGATGTCGGCTGAGTCCAATCATAAATGGCCTGAACTTTAACAGGGTCCATCTCGATAGTAGAAGGAGAAAAAATGAAACCCAAAAATGAAACCTTCTGAACTCCGAAGAGACATTTAGACCCCTTCACAAACAAGGAATTTGCGCGAAGGACCTGGAACACCATTCTGACCTGCTTTACATGAGACTCCCAATCATCCGAAAAGACCAAAATATCATCCAAATATACAATCATGAATCTATCCAGGTACTCTCGGAAGATGTCATGCATAAAGGACTGAAATACAGATGGAGCATTAGAAAGCCCGAATGGCATAACCAGGTACTCAAAATGGCCCTCGGGCGTATTAAATGCTGTTTTCCATTCATCGCCCTGTTTAATACGCACAAGATTATACGCCCCTCGAAGATCTATCTTGGTGAACCAACTAGCCCCCTTAATCTGAGCAAACAAATCAGACAGCAGCAGCAAAGGGTACTGAAATTTGACTGTGATCTTATTAAGAAGGCGGTAATCAATACAAGGTCTCAAAGAACCATCCTTCTTGGCCACAAAAAAAAACCCTGCTCCCAACGGTGATGACGACGGGCGAATAAGACCTTTCTCCAAGGATTCCTTTATATAACTCCGCATAGTGGCGTGCTCTGGCACAGATAAATTGAACAGTCGGCCCTTAGGAAACTTACTACCAGGAATCAAATTAATAGCACAATCGCAATCCCTATGAGGAGGTAGGGCACAGGATTTGGGCTCATCAAATACATCCCGGTAATCCGACAAAAATTCAGGGACTTAAGAAGGAGTGGAAGGCGAAATTGACAGCAATGGAACATCATCATGTACCCCTTGACAACCCCAGCTGGACACAGACATAGATTTCCAATCCAATACTGGATTATGGACCTGTAGCCATGGCAACCCCAAAACGACCACATCATGCAGAGTATGCAACACCAAAAAGTGAATATCCTCCTGATGTGCAGGAGCCATGCACATGGTCAATTGAGTCCAGTACTGAGGCTTATTCTTGGCCAAAGGCGTAGCATCAATTCCTCTCAATGGAATAGGATACTGCAAGGGCTCCAAGAAAAAACCACAGCGCCTGGCAAACTCCAAGTCCATCAAATTCAGGGCAGCGCCTGAATCCACAAATGCCATAACAGAATAGGATGACAAAGAGCAAATCAGAGTAACGGACAAAAGAAATTTAGACTGTACCGTACCAATGGTGGCAGACCTAGCGAACCGCTTAGTGCGCTTAGGACAATCGGAGATAGCATGAGTGGAGTCACCACAGTAAAAACACAGCCCATTCTGACGTCTGTGTTCTTGCCGCTCAGCTCTGGTCAAAGTCCTATCACATTGCATAGGCTCAGGCCTATGCTCAGAGAATACCGCCAAATGGTGCACAGCTTTGCGCTCCCGCAAGCGCCGATCGATCTGAAATGCCAAGGACATAGACTCATTCAGACCAGCAGGCGTGGGAAATCCCACCATGACATCCTTAAGGGTTTCAGAAAGACCCTTTCTGAAAATTGCCGCCAGGGCACACTCATTCCACTGAGTAAGCACAGACCACTTTCTAAACTTCTGACAATATACCTCCGCTTCATCCTGACCCTGACACAAAGCCAGCAAAATTTTCTCCGCCTGATCCACTGAATTTGGTTCATCATAAAGCAATCCAAGTGCCAGAAAAAAACGCATCTACATCACGTAATGCAGGATCTCCTGGCGCAAGGGAAAATGCCCAGTCTTGAGGGTCACCACGCAACAAAGAAATAATGATTTTTACTTGTTGAACGGCGTCACCAGAGGAGCGAGGTTTCAAAGCAAGAAACAGTTTACAATTATTTTTGAAATTCAAGAACTTAGATCTATCCCCAGAAAACAAATCAGGAATTGGAATTCTAGGCTCTAACATCGGATTCTGAACCACAAAATCTTGAATATTTTGTACTCTTGCAGTGAGATGATCCACACAAGAGGACAGACCTTGAATGTCCATATCTACACCTGTGTCCTGAACCACCCAGAGGTTAAGGGGAAAAGAAAGACAAATCACACTGCAGAGAAAAAAAAATGGTCTCAGAACTTCTCTTATCCCTCTATTGAGATGCATTAATACTTTGGGCCAGCTGTACTGTTATGACCTGGTGGTTAGGAGCACCCGAAAAGACCTGATGGTTAAACCAACAAAGCACAAGCTCTGGGAAGTGGGAGCTCTGCTGACCGCAACCCTAATCCTATCACACACACTAGAAATAGCCGTGGAGCGTTCCTGACACTCCCTAGACGCCTCTTCACAGCCTAAGAGCTAACTAGCCCTAGAGATAGAAAATAAAGCCTACCTTGCCTCAGAGAAATTCCCCAAAGAAAAAGGCAGCCCCCCATATATATTGACTGTGAGTTAAGATGAAAGTCACAAACACAGAAATGAAACAGGTTTCAGCAAAGGGAGGCCAGACTTACTAAACAGACAGAGGATAGGAAAGGTAACTTTGCAGTCAGCACAAAAAACTACAAAAGACCACGCAGAGTGTGCAAAAAGACCTCCGCACCGACTCACGGTGCGGAGGTGCCACTCTGCATCCCAGAGCTTCCAGCTAGCAAAGCAAAATCATGATAGCAAAACTGGACAAGAAAACAAAGAACAAATAATAAACTAGCAGGGACTTAGCTTCTGCTGGAGTAGACAGGACACCCGACAGATCCAAGAGCGAACTGAACCAGTACAAGAACATTGACAGCTGGCATGGAGTAACGATCTGAGTGGAGTTAAATAGAGCAGCCAGCCAAGGAATAAACCACGTCAGCTGTGGAAGGAACCTCAGAAGCAGCAGCTCCACTCACAGCCACCAGAGGGAGTCCATGGACAGAACTCACCGAAGTACCATTCATGACCACAGGAGGGAGCTCGATAACAGAATTCACAACAGGGAAGGCTGTGTTATATACTGTGGGGGTACATTATATTCTATGGGGGAAGCTGTGTTATATACTATGGGGGGTACATTATATTCTATGGGGGAGGCTGTGTTATATACTATGGGGGGTACATTATATTCTATGGGGAGGCTGTGTTATATACTACGGGGGGTACATTATATTCTATGGGGGAGGCTGCGTTATATTCTATGGGTGGGCTGTGTTAATAATAATAATAATAATAATAATAATTTTATTTATATAGCGCCAACATATTCCGCAGCGCTTTACAAATTATAGAGGGGACTTGTACAGACAATAGACATTACAGCATAACAGAAATCACAGTTGAAAATAGATACCAAGAGGAATGAGGGCCCTGCTCGCAAGCTTACAAACTATGAGGAAAAGGGGAGACACGAGAGGTGGATGGTAACAATTGCTTTAGTTATTCGGACCAGCCATAGTGTAAAGGTACCGTCACATTTAGCGACGCTGCAGCGATCTAGACAACGATCCCGATCGCTGCAGCGTCGCTGTGTGGTCGCTGGAGAGCTGTCACACAGACAGCTCTCCAGCGACCAACGATGCCGGTCCCCTGGTAACCAGGGTAAACATCGGGTTACTAAGCGTGGGGCCGCGCTTAGTAACCCGATGTTTACCCTGGTTACCAGCGTAAACTAAAAAAATCCAAACACTACATACTTACATTCCGGTGTGTGTCCCCCGTCGCTGTGCTTTCCTGCACTGTCAGCGCCGGCCAGCCGTAAAGCAGAGCGGGACATCACCGCTGTGCTTTACGGCTGGCCGGCGCTCACAGCCAGTGCAAGGAAAGCACACCGCCGGGGGACAGACACCGGAATGTAAGTATGTAGTGTTTTTTTTTTTTTACGTTTACGCTGGTAACCAGGGTAAACATCGGGTTACTAAGCTCAGCCCTGCGCTTAGTAACCCGATGTTTACCCTGGTTACCAGTGAAGACATCGCTGAATCGGCGTCAGTGATGTCTGCGGGAGATCCAGCGACGAAATAAAGTGCCGGACTTTCTGCTCCGACCAACGATGGCACAGCAGGATCCAGATCACTGCTGCCTGTCAAACTGAACGATATCGCTAGCCAGGACGCTGCAACGTCACGGATCGCTAGCGATATCGTTCAGTGTGACGGTACCTTAAGGCTCAGGTGTTCATGTAATGCTGCATGAACCAGTTAACTGCCTAAGCATGTAGCAGTACAGACACAAAGGGCTAATAACTGCATAAAGTGTATGAGAACATGTTGCGAGGAACCTGATTATGTTTTTGTTTTGTTTGTTTGTTTGTTTTTTGTTTTTTTGAATGGGCCACACAGGGATAGTTAGGTTAATGCGTTGATGTGGTAGGCCAATCTGAACAAATGAGTTTTTAGGGCACACTTAACACTGTGGGGATTGGGGATTAATCATATTAACCTAGGTAGTGCATTCCAAAGAATTGGCGCAGCATGTGTAAAGTCTTGGAGACGGGATTGGGAGGTTCTGATTATTGAGGATGCTAACCTGAGGTCATTAGCGGAGCGGAGGGCACGGGTAGGGTGGTAGACTGAGACCTTAGAGGAGATGTAGGGTGGGGCTGAGCCATGGAGTGCTTAGTGGATGAGGGTAGTAGTTTTGTACTGGATTCTTGAGTGGATGGGAAACTAGTGTAATGACTGGCACAAGGTAGAGGCATCGGTGTACGGTTGGTGAGGAATATGATCCTGGCTGCAGCATTCAGGACAGATTGGAGCGGGGAGAGTTTTGTAAGAGGGAGGCCAATTAGTAGAGAGTTACAATAGTCCAGACGAGAGTCGAAAGTAAGAAAAGGGCGAATTCTAGAAATGTTTTTGAGATGCAGATAAGAAGAGCGAGCCAGTGATCGGATGGTGGGGGGTGAATGAAAGCTCGGAATCAAGTATGACCCCAAGGCAGCGGGCATGTTGCTTTGGAGTAATGATGGACCCGCACACGGAGATGTCAATGTCAGGCAAAGGTAGGTTAATAGAGGGAGAAAACACGAGGAGTTCAGTTTTTGACAGGTTCAATTTCAGATAGAGGGAGGACATGATGTTAGAGACAGCGGTAAGACAATCACTGGTGTTTACTAAAAAGATCGGCATGATAACAGGAGAAGAAGTGTATAATTGGGTGTCATCTACTGGAAACCAAATCTACTGATTGTTTGTATTATATTGTATAGGGGCACATTATATTTACATTATATTCTATGGGGAAGATATTATATTCTATGGGTGGGCTGTATTATATTCTATGGGTGGACTGTACTATATACTATGGGGGCCACATTATATTCTATGGGGGGCTAGATTATATTGCATGGGCTTCATTATATTCTATGGGGGCTGCATTATACTCTATGAGGAGGGCTACATTGTATTTTATGGAGGGGCTACATTATACTATATAAGGGGACTGCATTATATTCTATGGAGTGGCTGCATTATATTCTGTGGGGGGCTGCATAATACTCTATGCGGGAGCTACCATATGTTCTATGGAGGGGCTGCATTATACTATTAGGGGGGCTGCATTATATTCTATGGGGGTTACATTATATTGTATGGTGGGGCTACATTATACTCTGTGGGGTGGCTGCATTATACTCTGGGGTGGCTGCATTATACTCTGTGGGGCTGCATTACACTATATGTGGGCTGCATTATACTCTGTCAAGGACTATGGGGAATACATTATACTATATGAAGAACTATGGGGTGCATTATACTATGGGAAGTGAATTGAACTACATGGATGACTATGGCGGTGCATTATACTATATGGAGCACTTCAAGGAGTGTATTATACTACATGGAGGACTGAGTGTATTGTAATATATGGAGCGCTATGAGGAGTGTATTTTAATATATGGAGGACTATGAGGAGTGTATTATTCTATATTGAGGACTGTGTAGTGTATTATACTATATGGAGGACTGAGTGTATTGTAATATATGGAGGCCTATGAGGAGTGTATTATACTATATGGAGGACTGAGGAGTGCATTATACTCTATGGAGGACGGAGGAGTGAATTATACTATATGGAGGACAGAGGAGTGTATTATACTATATGGAGGACTGAGCAGTGTATTTTAATATATGGAGGACTATGAGGAGTGTATTATACTATATGGTCGACTGAGTAGTGTTTTATACTATATGGAGGACTGAGGAGTGTATTATACTATATGGAGGACTATGAGAAGTGTATAATACTATATGGAGGACTGATATAGTATTATACACTTCTCATAGTCCTCCATATAGTATAATACACTCCTCAGTCCTCCATATAGTATAATACACTACTCAGTCGATCATATAGTATAATACACTCCTCATAGTCCTCCATGTATTAAAATACACTGCTCCATATATTAAAATACACTGCTCAGTCATCCATATAGTATAATACACTCCTCTGTCCTCCATATAGTATAATTCACTCCTCCGTCCTCCATAGGGTATAATGCATTCCTCAGTCCTCCATATAGTATAATACACTCCTCATAGCCCTCCATATATTACAATACACTCAGTCATCCATATAGTATAATACACTACGCAGTCCTCAATATAGTATAATACACTCCTCATAGTCCTCCATATATTAAAATACACTCCTCATAGCGCTCCATATATTACAATACACTCAGTCCTCCATGTAGTATACTATATGGAGGACTGATGAGTGTATTTTAATATATGAGGACTATAGGGAGTGTAGTATACTATATGAAGGGCTATAGGGATTGTTTTATGCTATATGGAGGACTATGGGGAGTGTATTATACTATATGGAGAACTATGGGGGTGTATTATACTATATGGAGGACTATGGGACACTTTATAATATATGGAGGACTATGGGGTGAGCATTTTACAATATTGAGGACTGTGGTGCACATTATACTATGTGGAGGACTATGGGGTGTATTATACTAAACAAGCAAAATGCTGCATATTCATTGAGTGATTGGATTGTTCATGCCGGAACGGAAATCCTTGTTCTCAGCAGCACATCGCCAGTGTAAACTGTAGATGTGCTGATGATAACATGATACTATATAGTGACAGATTGCTCTAATAGTGATTGTTCTGTTCCCATCATTCTTTCTCAGTTGGTGTAAAGAGGCCGGGATATAAGCGTTAAACGACTTCAGTATTGTTGATCACACTCGTTTAGCGGCCTGAACTCAACGCATGTAAATCCAACAGAAATACTTCTGTGTGATGTGCAATATGTTACCATTTGGGACCCTATTTTAAACTTTTGCCTAGGGCCCCACTTTGCCTAAACCAGCCCTGAAGTCCAGCATCTAAATAATTTGTGATAATAGTGTGGTGCAGTCAGGAATCCACATTTAAAAATCTAAATTGTTTATGCTAATAGTGTAACATAGTAACATAGTTATTAAGGTTGAAGGAAGACTTTAAGTCCATCTAGTTCAACCCATAGCCTAACCTAACATGCCCTAACATGTTGATCCAGAGGAAAGCAAAAAAAAAAACCCATGTGGCAAAGAGTAAGGGTGGTTTCACATTTGCGTTTTTTTTTTTGCGTTTTTGCGGTAAAAAACGCAAAAAAAGCATGCGTTTTTTCCCCTATACTTAACATTAAAAACGCATGCGTTTTTTTTCCATGCGTTTTGACGTGTTTTTGCAACGCATGCGTTTTTTTCTCTGCATGCGTTTTGTTGCAGAAATGCAACATGTAGTAATTGTAGCGGCGTTTAGCGGCTTTTTTTGCCGCGAAAAAAACCCATGCTTTTTTTGCGGTAAAAAAACGTATTGATGTCTATGTAAACGCATGCGTTTTTATAGCAAAACACAAGAATACACACTTATAAGCCATCCCCCAACCCTAACCCTAACCCTAAAACACAAGCTCTAACCCAAACTGTAACCCAAACTGTAACACAAACTCTAACACAAACTCTAACACAAACTCTAACCCTAACCCTAACCCTAGGGATCCTAACCCTAACACAAACCCTAACCCTAACCCTAACCCTAAAACACAAACTGTAACACAAACTGTAACACAAACTGTAACACAAACTCTAACACAAACTCTAACACAAACTGTAACACAAACTGTAACACAAACTCTAACCCTAACCCTAGGGATCATAACCCTAACCCTAACACAAACCCTAACCCTAACCCTAACCCTAGGGATCCTAACCTTAACCCTAACACAAACACTAACCCTAACCCTAACACACAAACTCTAACACAAACTGTAACACAAACTCTAACCCTAACCCTAGGGATCCTAACCGTAACCCTAACACAAACCCTAACCCTAACCCTAGGGATCCTAACCCTAACACAAACCCTAACCCTAACCCTAAAACACAAACTCTAACACAAACTGTAACACAAACTCTAACACAAACTCTAACACAAACTCTAACACAAACCCTAACCCTAGGGATCCTAACCCTAACCCTAACACAAACCCTAACCCTAACCCTAGCCCTAACCCTAACCCTAGCCCTAACCCTAACCTTAGGGATCCTAACACAAACCCTAACCCTAACCCTAAAACACAAACTGTAACACAAACTGTAACACAAACTGTAACACAAACTCTAACACAAACTGTAACACAAACTATAACCCTAACCCTAACCCTAGGAATCCTAACCCTAACCCTAACACAAACCCTAACCCTAACGCTAGGGATCCTAACCCTAACCCTTACACAAACCCTAACCCTAACACACAAACTCTAACACAAACTGTAACACAAACTCTAACCCTAACCCTAGGGATCCTAACCCTAACCCTAACACAAACCCTAACCCTAACCCTAGGGATCCTAACCCTAACCCTAACACAAACCCTAACCCTAACCCTAAAACACAAACTGGAACACAAACTGGAACACAAACTCTAACACAAACTCTAACACAAACTGTAACACAAACTGTAAAACAAACCCTAACCCTAGCCCTAACCCTAACCCTAACCCTAGCCCTAACCCTAACCCTAGGGATCCTAACCCTAACCCTAACACAAACCCTAACCCTAACCCTAAAAAACAAACTGTAACACAAACTGTAACACAAACTCTAACACAAACTCTAACACAAACTCTAACACAAACTCTAACCCTAACCCTAACCCTAACCTTAACCCTAGGGATCCTAACCCTAACACAAACCCTAACCCTAACACTAAAACACAAACTGTAACACAAACTGTAACACAAACTGTAACACAAACTGTAACACAAACTCTAACACAAACCCTTACCCAAACTGTAACCCTAACCCTAGCCCTAACCCTAACCCTAGCCCTAACCCTAACCCTAGCCTAACCCTAACCCTGGGGATCCTGTTGTGAGTTCTGTTTTTGGGCTCCCTCTGGTGGTTACTGATGGTACTGGGTGATTTGTGTTCTACTGTCTCTGGTGTCCACCTGTTCTATTAGGATTTGGGAGTTTCCTATTTAACCGGGCTTTCTTGTCATTTCCCCGCCGGCTATCAAGGTTATCAGAGTGTTTTGTTACCTCAGCTTCTGGCTTCAGTAATCTTCAGGACAAGCTAAGTTTTGATTTTCTTGTTCCATGTTTTGCTTTATTTTTGTCTTGTCCAGCTTGCATATAATTGTCTCTTTGCTGCTGGTTGCTTTAGTGGGCTGTAATTGCTCCTCATGTTCCATGAGTTGGAACATGAGTTCAAGTAATTACAGGATGGTTTTTTGAAGGGTTTTTTGCTGACTGCGCAGTTTACTTTTGTATCCTCTGCTATCTAGTTTTAGCGGGCCTCATTTTGCTGAATCTGTTTTCATACTGTGTATGTGCCTTCCTCTCATTTCACCGTCATTATATGTGGGGGGCTGCTATATCTGTGGGGTATTTCTCTGGAGGCAAGAGAGGTCTGTGTTTCTTCTAATAGGGGAAGTTAGATCTTCGGCTGGTGCGAGACGTCTAGGATCAACGTAGGCACGTTCCCCGGCTATTGTTATTTGTGTGTTCAGGTTTAGGGTCGCGGTCAGCTCAGGTTCCATCACCCTAGAGCTCGTTGGTGCTTGTCCTTTTGTGATTCCCTGCCATTGGAATCATGACAGTATAGCCGGCCAAAATGTTTGGGCTGAAGTAGGAGGAAAAGTAGTCTGAGGAAGTTTTTTTTTTTTTTTCTCTCCTCTGAGGTTGCTGCCTAGCCTTAATTGCAGCCAGGCTCATTTTTTTTTTTTTTTTTCCTCCTCTTAATCCTTGAATGGCTCTGACCTTAGCTGTTTATCATGGACGTCCAGATTTTAGCTTCCAGCTTGAATAATCTTGCTGCTAAGGTTCAAAATATACAAGATTTTGTTGTACATGCTCCTATGTCTGAACCTAGAATTCCTATTCCAGAGTTCTTTGCTGGAGATAGATCTAGTTTTCTGAATTTTAGGAACAATTGCAAGCTGTTCCTTTCTTTGAAATCTCGCTCTTCTGGAGACCCTGCTCAGCAGGTTAAGATTATTATATCTTTCCTGCGGGGTGACCCTCAAAATTGGGCATTTGTATTGGCACCAGGGGATCCTGCGTTGCTTAATGTGGATGCGTTTTTTCTGGCATTGGGTTTGCTCTATGAGGAACCTAACCAGGAGATTCAGGCTGAAAAAGCTTTATTAGCTCTCTCTCAGGGGCAAGATGAAGCAGAAATATATTGTCAAAAATTTCGGAAATGGTCAGTGCTTACTCAGTGGAATGAGTGCGCCCTGGCTGCAAAGTTCAGAGATGGCCTTTCTGAGGCCATTAAAGATGTTATGGTGGGGTTCCCTGCGCCTACGGGTCTGAATGAGTCTATGACTATGGCTATTCAGATTGATCGGCGTTTACGGGAGCGCAAACCTGTGCACCATTTGGCGGTGTCTTCTGAGCAGGCACTTGAGACAATGCAATGTGATAGAGTTCAGTCTAGAAGTGAACGGCAAAACTATAGGCGGAAAAATGGGTTGTGCTTTTATTGTGGTGATTCAGCTCATGTTATATCAGCATGCTCTAAACGCACAAAAAAAGTTGATAAGTCTGTTGCCATTAGTACGTTACAGTCTAAGTTCATTCTGTCTGTGACTCTGATTTGCTCATTATCATCCATTTCCGTCGATGCCTATGTAGATTCAGGCGCTGCCCTGAGTCTTATGGATTGGTCATTTGCCAAGCGATGTGGGTTTAGTCTTGAGCCTCTGGAAGTCCCTATTCCTTTGAAGGGAATTGACTCTACACCTTTAGCTATGAATAAACCTCAGTACTGGACACAAGTGACCATGCGTATGACTCCCGTTCATCAGGAGGTGATTCGCTTCCTGGTATTGTATAATTTACATGATGTTCTAGTACTTGGTCTGCCATGGTTACAAACTCATAATCCAGTCCTTGACTGGAAAGCAATGTCTGTGTTAAGCTGGGGATGTCAGGGGGTTCATGATGATGCACCTCCGATTTCTATCGCTTCATCTACTCCTTCTGAGGTTCCTGTATTTTTGTCTGATTATCGGGATGTTTTTGAGGAGCCTAAGCTCAGTTCGCTTCCTCCTCACAGGGATTGCGATTGTGCTATAGATTTAATTCCTGGTAGTAAATTTCCTAAAGGTCGTTTGTTCAATCTGTCAATGCCAGAGCATACTGCTATGCGGGATTATGTTAAGGAGTCCTTGGAAAAGGGACATATCCGTCCATCTTCGTCCCCTTTGGGAGCAGGTTTTTTTTTCGTGGCCAAAAAAGATGGGTCCTTGAGGCCTTGTATAGATTATCGTCTTTTGAATAAGATTACCGTAAAATATCAGTATCCTTTGCCTTTGTTGACTGATTTGTTTGCTCGCATTAAGGGGGCTAAATGGTTCACTAAGATTGATCTTCGGGGTGCGTATAATCTTATACGAATAAAGCAAGGTGATGAGTGGAAAACCGCATTTAATATGCCTGAGGGCCATTTTGAGTATTTGGTAATGCCTTTCGGACTTTCTAATGCTCCTTCAGTCTTCCAGTCCTTTATGCACGATATTTTCCGTGAATATCTGGATAAATTTATGATTGTGTATTTGGATGATATTTTGGTTTTTTCTGATGACTGGGAGTCTCATGTTCAGCAGGTCAGGAAGGTGTTTCAGGTCCTGCGGGCTAATTCCTTGTTTGTAAAGGGCTCAAAGTGTCTCTTTGGAGTCCAGAAGATTTCTTTCTTGGGGTATATTTTTTCCCCTTCTACTATTGAGATGGATCCCGTCAAGGTTCGGGCTATTTGTGACTGGACGCAGCCTGCATCTCTTAAGAGTCTGCAGAAGTTCTTAGGCTTTGCTAATTTCTATCGTCGTTTTATAACTAATTTTTCTAGTGTTGTTAAGCCTTTGACGGATTTGACTAAGAAGGGTGCTGATGTTGCGGATTGGTCTCCTGCGGCTGTGGAGGCCTTTCAGGAACTTAAACGCCGGTTTTCTTCTGCTCCTGTGTTGCGTCAGCCTGATGTTTCGCTTCCTTTCCAAGTTGAGGTTGATGCTTCCGAGATTGGAGCGGGGGCGGTTTTGTCACAGAGAAGCTCCGATTGCTCGGTGATGAAGCCATGTGCGTTCTTTTCTAGAAAATTTTCGCCCGCTGAGCGGAATTATGATGTGGGTAATCGGGAACTTTTGGCCATGAAGTGGGCATTTGAGGAGTGGCGTCATTGGCTGGAGGGTGCTAGACATCGTGTGGTGGTCTTGACTGATCACAAAAATCTGATTTACCTTGAGTCTGCCAGGCGTCTGAATCCTAGACAGGCTCGTTGGTCACTGTTTTTCTCTCGTTTCAATTTTGTGGTTTCGTACCTGCCAGGTTCAAAGAATGTGAAGGCGGATGCTCTTTCTAGGAGTTTTGTGCCTGACTCCCCTGGAAATTCTGAGCCCACTGGTATCCTTAGGGATGGGGTGATTTTGTCGGCCGTCTTCCCAGACTTGCGACGTGCTTTGCAGGAGTTTCAGGCGGGTAAACCTGATCGTTGTCCGCCTGAGAGACTGTTTGTTCCGGATAGTTGGACCAGTAGAGTCATCTCCGAGGTCCATTCTTCTGCATTGGCAGGTCATCCTGGAATATTTGGTACTAGAGACTTGGTGGCCAGGTCTTTTTGGTGACCTTCCTTGTCGAAGGATGTGCGTTCTTTTGTGCAGTCTTGTGAGGTTTGTGCTCGGGCTAAGCCTTGCTGTTCTCGAGCCAGTGGATTGTTGTCACCTTTGCCTATCCCGAAGAGGCCTTGGACGCACATTTCCATGGACTTTATTTCGGATCTCCCTGTCTCTCAAAAAATGTCTGTCATCTGGGTTGTGTGTGACCGCTTTTCTAAAATGGTTCATCTTGTACCCTTGCCTAAGTTGCCTTCCTCCTCTGAGTTGGTCCCTCTGTTTTTCCAGAACGTGGTTCGTTTGCATGGGATTCCGGAGAACATCGTTTCTGACAGGGGATCCCAGTTTGTGTCTAGATTTTGGCGGACGTTCTGTGCTAAGATGGGCATTGATTTGTCCTTTTCGTCTGCATTCCATCCTCAGACGAATGGCCAGACGGAGCGAACTAATCAGACCTTGGAAACTTATTTGAGGTGTTTTGTTTCTGCTGATCAGGATGACTGGGTTACCTTTTTGCCGCTGGCCGAGTTTGCCCTTAATAATCGGGCTAGTTCTGCTACCTTGGTTTCTCCTTTCTTTTGTAATTCGGGGTTTCATCCTCATTTTTCCTCTGGTCAGGTGGAGCCTTCTGATTGTCCTGGAGTGGACATGGTGGTGGATAGGTTGCATCGGATTTGGAGTCATGTGGTGGACAATTTGAAGTTGTCCCAGGAGAAGGCTCAGCAGTTTGCTAATCGCCATCGCCGCGTGGGTCCTCGACTTCGTGTTGGGGACTTGGTGTGGTTGTCTTCTCGTTTTGTTCCTATGAAGGTCTCTTCTCCTAAGTTCAAGCCTCGGTTCATCGGTCCTTATAGGATCTTGGAAATTCTTAACCCTGTGTCGTTTCGTTTGGATCTCCCGGCATCGTTTGCTATTCATAATGTGTTCCATCGGTCGTTGTTGCGGAGGTATGAGGTACCTGTTGTTCCTTCGCTTGAGCCTCCTGCTCCGGTGCTGGTGGAGGGAGAATTGGAGTATGTTGTGGAGAAGATCTTGGATTCTCGTGTTTCCAGACGGAAACTCCAATATTTGGTCAAGTGGAAGGGTTATGGTCAGGAGGATAATTCTTGGGTGGTTGCCTCTGATGTTCATGCTGATGATTTGGTCCGCGCTTTTCATAGGGCTCATCCTGGTCGCCCTGGTTGTTCTCGTGAGGGTTCGGTGACCCCTCCTCAAGGGGGGGGTACTGTTGTGAGTTCTGTTTTTGGGCTCCCTCTGGTGGTTACTGATGGTACTGGGTGATTTGTGTTCTGCTGTCTCTGGTGTCCACCTGTTCTATTAGGATTTGGGAGTTTCCTATTTAACCTGGCTTTCTTGTCATTTCCCTGCCGGCTATCAAGGTTATCAGAGTGTTTTGTTACCTCAGCTTCTGGCTTCAGTAATCTTCAGGACAAGCTAAGTTTTGATTTTCTTGTTCCATGTTTTGCTTTATTTTTGTCTTGTCCAGCTTGCATATAATTGTCTCTTTGCTGCTGGTTGCTTTAGTGGGCTGTAATTGCTCCTCATGTTCCATGAGTTGGAACATGAGTTCAAGTAATTACAGGATGGTTTTTTGAAGGGTTTTTTGCTGACTGCGCAGTTTACTTTTGTATCCTCTGCTATTTAGTTTTAGCGGGCCTCATTTTGCTGAATCTGTTTTCATACTGTGTATGTGCCTTCCTCTCATTTCACCGTCATTATATGTGGGGGGCTGCTATTTCTGTGGGGTATTTCTCTGGAGGCAAGAGAGGTCTGTGTTTCTTCTAATAGGGGAAGTTAGATCTTCGGCTGGTGCGAGATGTCTAGGATCAACGTAGGCACGTTCCCCGGCTATTGTTATTTGTGTGTTCAGGTTTAGGGTCGCGGTCAGCTCAGGTTCCATCACCCTAGAGCTCGTTGGTGCTTGTCCTTTTGTGATTCCCTGCCATTGGAATCATGACAGGATCCTGTTGTGAATTCTGTTATCGAACTCCCTCCTGTGGTCATGAATAATACTTTGGCGAGTTCTGTCCATGGACTCCCTCTGGTGGCTGTGAGTGGAGCTGCTGCTTCTGAGGTTCCTTCCACAGGTGATTTAGTTTATTCTTTGGCTGGCTGCTCTATTTAACTCCACTCAGATCGTTACTCTATGCCAGCTGTCAGTGTTCTTGTACTGGTTCAGTTCGGTCTTGGATCTTTCTGGTGACCTGTCTACTCCAGCAGAAGCTAAGTCCCTGCTAGTTTATTATTTGTTCATTGTTTTCTTGTCCAGCTTGCTATCATGATTTTGCCTTGCTAGCTGGAAGCTCTGGGATGCAGAGTGGCACCTCCGCACCGTGAGTCGGTGCGGAGGTCTTTTTGCACACTCTGCGTGGTCTTTTTGTAGTTTTTTGTGCTGACCGCAAAGATACCTTTCCTATCCTCAGTCTGTTTAGTAAGTCTGGCCTCCCTTTGCTGAAACCTGTTTCATTTCTGTGTTTGTGACTTTCATCTTAACTCACAGTCAATATATGTGGGGGGCTTCCTTTACCTTTGGGGAATTTCTCTGAGGCAAGGTAGGCTTTATTTTCTATCTCTAGGGCTAGTTAGCTCTTAGGCTGTGAAGAGGCGTCTAGGGAGAGTCAGGAACGCTCCACAGCTATTTCTAGTGTGTGTGATAGGATTAGGGGTTGCGGTCAGCAGAGCTCCCACTTCCCAGAGCTTGTCCTTTGTTAGTTTAACCATCAGGTCTTTTCGGGTGCTCCTAACCACCAGGTCCATAACAGTACAGCTGGCCCAACGTATTAATGCATCTCAATAGAGGGATAAGAGAAGTTCTGAGACCATTTTTTTTTCTCTGCAGTGTGTTTTGTCTTTCTTTTCCCCTTAACCTCTGGATGGTTCAGGACACAGGTGTAGATATGGGCATTCAAGGTCTGTCCTCTTGTGTGGATCATCTCACTGCAAGGGTACAAAACATTCAAGATTTTGTGGTTCAGAATCCGATGTTAGAGCCTAGAATTCCTATTCCTGATTTGTTTTCTGGGGATAGATCTAGGTTCCTGAATTTCAAAAATAATTGTAAACTGTTTCTTGCTTTGAAACCCCGCTCCTCTGGTGACCCCGTTCAACAAGTAAAAATCATTATTTCTTTGTTGCGTGGTGACCCTCAAGACTGGGCGTTTTCCCTTGCGCCAGGAGATCCTGCATTGCGTGATGTAGATGCGTTTTTTCTGGCGCTTGGATTGCTTTATGATGAACCAAATTCAGTGGATCAGGCAGAGAAAATCTTGCTGGCTTTGCGTCAGAGTCAGGATGAGGCGGAGGTATATTGTCAGAAGTTTAGAAAGTGGTCTGTGCTTACTCAGTGGAATGAGTGTGCCCTGGCGGCAATTTTCAGAAAGGGTCTTTCTGAAACCCTTAAGGATGTCATGGTGGGATTTCCCACACCTGCTGGTCTGAATGAGTCTATGTCCTTGGCCATTCAGATCGATCGGCGTTTGCGGGAGCGCAAAGCTGTGCACCATTTGGCGGTATTCTCTGAGCATAGGCCTGAGCCTATGCAATGTGATAGGACACTGACCAGAGCTGAATGGCAAGAACACAGACATCGGAATGGGCTGTGTTTTTACTGTGGTGATTCCACTCATGCTATCTCCGATTGTCCTAAGCGCACTAAGCGGTTCGCTAGGTCTGCCACCATTGGTACGGTACAGTCTAAATTTCTTTTGTCCGTTACTCTGATTTGCTCTTTGTCGTCCTATTCTGTTATGGCATTTGTAGATTCAGGCGCTGCCCTGAATTTGATGGACTTGGAGCTTGCCAGGCGCTGTGGTTTTTTCTTGGAGCCCTTGCAGTATCCTATTCCATTGAGAGGAATTGATGCTACGCCTTTGGCCAAGAATAAGCCTCAGTACTGGACTCAATTGACCATGTGCATGGCTCCTGCACATCAGGAGGATATTCGCTTTTTGGTGTTGCATAATCTGCATGATGTGGTCGTTTTGGGGTTGCCATGGCTACAGGTCCATAATCCAGTTTTGGATTGGAAATCTATGTCTGTGTCCAGCTGGGGTTGTCAAGGGGTACATGGTGATGTTCCATTGTTGTCAATTTCGCCTTCCACTCCTTCTGAAGTCCCTGAATTTTTGTCGGATTACCGGGATGTATTTGATGAGCCCAAATCCAGTGCCCTACCTCCCAATAGGGATTGTGATTGTGCTATTAATTTGATTCCTGGTAGTAAATTTCCTAAGGGCCAACTGTTCAATTTATCTGTGCCAGAGCACGCCGCTATGCGGAGTTATATAAAGGAGTCCTTGGAGAAAGGTCATATTCGCCCGTCGTCATCACCGTTGGGAGCAGGGTTCTTTTTTGTGGCCAAGAAGGATGGTTCTTTGAGACCTTGTATTGATTACCGCCTTCTTAATAAGATCACAGTCAAATTTCAGTACCCTTTGCCGCTGCTGTCTGATTTGTTTGCTCGGAATAAGGGGGCTAGTTGGTTCACTAAGATAGATCTTTGAGGGGCGTATAATCTTGTGCGTATTAAACAGGGCGATGAATGGAAAACAGCATTTAATACGCCCGAGGACCATTTTGAGTACCTGGTTATGCCATTCGGGCTTTCTAATGCTCCATCTGTATTTCAGTCCTTTATGCATGACATCTTCCGAGAGTACCTGGATAGATTCATGATTGTATATTTGGATGATATTTTGGTCTTTTCGGATGATTGGGAGTCTCATGTAAAGCAGGTCAGAATGGTGTTCCAGGTCCTTCGTGCGAATTCCTTGTTTGTGAAGGGGTCAAAGTGTCTCTTTGGAGTTCAGAAGGTTTCATTTTTGGGTTTCATTTTTTCCCCTTCTACTATCGAGATGGACCCTGTTAAAGTTCAGGCCATTTATGATTGGACTCAGCCGACATCTGTGAAGAGCCTGCAGAAGTTCCTGGGCATTGCTAATTTTTACCGTCGCTTCATCGCTAATTTTTCTAGTGTGGCTAAACCGTTGACTGATTTGACCAAGAAAGGTGCTGATGTGGTCAATTGGTCCTCTGCGGCTGTAGAGGCTTTTCAGGAGTTTAAGCGTCGTTTTTCTTCTGTCCCTGTGTTGTGCCAGCCAGATGTTTCGCTCCCGTTTCAGGTCGAGGTTGATGCTTCTGAGATTGGAGCAGGGGCTGTTTTGTCGCAAAGAAGTTCTGATGGCTCGGTGATGAAACCATGTGCCTTCTTTTCTAGAAAGTTCTCGCCTGCTGAGTGCAATTATGATGTTGGCAATCGAGAGTTGTTGGCCATGAAGTGGGCATTCGAGGAGTGGCGACATTGGCTTGAAGGAGCCAAGCATCGCGTGGTGGTTTTGACGGATCACAAGAATTTGACTTATCTCGAGTCTGCCAAACGGTTGAATCCTAGACAGGCTCGATGGTCGCTGTTTTTCTCCCGTTTTGATTTTGTGGTTTCGTACCTTCCGGGCTCTAAGAATGTGAAGGCTGATGCCCTGTCAAGGAGTTTTGTGCCTGACTCTCCGGGTGTTCCTGAGCCGGCTGGTATTCTCAAAGAGGGGGTAATTTTGTCTGCCATCTCCCCTGATTTGCGGCGGGTGCTGCAGAAGTTTCAGGCTGATAGACCTGACCGTTGTCCAGCGGAGAAACTGTTTGTCCCTGATAGATGGACTAGTAGAGTTATCTCTGAGGTTCATTGTTCGGTGTTGGCTGGTCATCCTGGAATCTTTGGTACCAGAGATTTGGTGGCTAGATCCTTTTGGTGGCCTTCTTTGTCACGGGATGTGCGTTCTTTTGTGCAGTCCTGTGGGACTTGTGCTCGGGCTAAGCCCTGCTGTTCTCGTGCCAGTGGGTTGCTTTTGCCCTTGCCAGTCCCGAAGAGGCCCTGGACGCATATTTCCATGGATTTTATTTCAGACCTCCCTGTCTGTCAGAGGATGTCGGTCATTTGGGTGGTTTGTGATCGCTTCTCTAAGATGGTCCATTTGGTACCCTTGTCTAAATTGCCTTCTTCCTCTGATTTGGTGCCATTGTTTTTCCAGCATGTGGTTCGTTTGCATATCATTCCGGAGAACATCGTCTCGGACAGAGGTTCCCAGTTTGTTTCGAGGTTTTGGCGGTCCTTTTGTGCTAAGATGGGCATTGATTTGTCTTTTTCTTCGGCTTTCCATCCTCAGACAAATGGCCAAACCGAACGAACTAATCAGACTTTGGAAACATATCTGAGATGCTTTGTTTCTGCTGATCAGGATTATTGGGTGTCCTTCTTGCTTTTGGCCGAGTTCGCCCTTAATAATCGGGCCAGCTCGGCTACTTTGGTTTCGCCGTTTTTCTGTAATTCTGGTTTTCATCCTCGTTTCTCTTCAGGGCAGGTTGAGCCTTCGGACTGTCCTGGTGTGGATACTGTGGTGGACAGATTGCAGCAGATTTGGACTCATGTGGTGGACAATTTGACATAGTCCCAGGAGAAGGCTCAACGTTTCGCTAACCGCCGGCGTTGTGTTGGTCCCCGACTTCGTGTTGGGGATTTGGTTTGGTTGTCGTCTTGTTATGTTCCTATGAAGGTTTCCTCTCCTAAGTTTAAGCCTCGTTTCATTGGTCCGTATAAGATTTCTGAAGTTCTCAATCCTGTGTCATTTCGTTTGGCCCTTCCAGCTTATTTTGCCATCCATAATGTGTTCCATAGGTCGTTGTTGCGGAGATACGTGGCGCCTATGGTTCCCTCCGTTGATCCTCCTGCCCCGGTGTTGGTCGAGGGGGAGTTGGAGTATGTGGTGGAAAAGATTTTGGATTCTCGTATTTCGAGACGGAAACTCCAGTACCTGGTCAAGTGGAAGGGTTATGGTCAGGAAGATAATTCCTGGGTTTTTGCCTCTGATGTTCACGCTGCCGATCTAGTTCGTGCCTTTCATTTGGCTCGTCCTAATCGACCTGGGGGCTCTGGTGAGGGTTCGGTGACCCCTCCTCAAGGGGGAGGTACTGTTGTGAATTCTGTTATTGAACTCCCTCCTGTGGTCATGAATGGTACTTCGGCGAGTTCTGTCCATGGACTCCCTCTGGTGGCTGTGAGTGGAACTGCTGCTTCTGAGGTTCCTTCCACAGGTGATTTAGTTTATTCTTTGGCTGGCTGCTCTATTTAACTCCACTCAGATCGTTACTCTATGCCAGCTGTCAATGTTCTTGTACTGGTTCAGTTCGGTCTTGGATCTTTCTGGTGACCTGTCTACTCCAGCAGAAGCTAAGTCCCTGCTAGTTTATTATTTGTTCATTGTTTTCTTGTCCAGCTTGTTATCATGATTCTGCCTTGCTAGCTGGAAGCTCTGGGATGCAGAGTGGCACCTCCACACCGTGAGTCGGTGCGGAGGTCTTTTTGCACACTCTGCGTGGTCTTTTTGTAGTTTTTTGTGCTGACCGCAAAGATACCTTTCCTATCCTCAGTCTGTTTAGTAAGTCTGGCCTCCCTTTGCTGAAACCTGTTTCATTTCTGTGTTTGTGACTTTCATCTTAACTCACAGTCAATATATGTGGGGGGGCTTCCCTTACCTTTGGGGAATTTCTCTGAGGCAAGGTAGGCTTTGTTTTCTATCTCTAGGGCTAGTTAGCTCTTAGGCTGTTAAAAGAGGCGTCTAGGGAGAGTCAGGAACGCTCCACGGCTATTTCTAGTGTGTGTGATAGGATTAGGGGTTGTGGTCAGCAGAGCTCCCACTTCCCAGAGCTTGTCCTTTGTTAGTTTAACCATCAGGTCTTTTCGGGTGCTCCTAACCACCAGGTCCATAACAGGATCCTAACCCTAACCCTAGGGATCCTAACCCTAACCCTTAGGGTTAGGGTTAGGATCCTTAGGGTTAGGGTTAGGGTTACGGTTAGAGTTAGGGTTTGTGTTAGGGTTAGAGTTTGTGTTTTAGGGTTAGGGTTAGAGTTTGTGTTAGGGTTAGGGTTTGTGTTAGGGTTAGGATCCGTAGGGTTAGGGTTTGGGTTAGGGTTTGTGTTAGGGTTAGAGTTTGTGTTAGGGTTAGGGTTAGGGTTAGGATCCCTAGGGTTAGGGTTAGGGTTTGTGTTAGGGTTAGGGTTAGGATCCCTAGGGTTAGGGTTTGTGTTAGGGTTAGGATCCCTAGGGTTAGGGTTAGGGTTTGTGTTAGGGTTAGGGTTCCGGTTAGAGTTAGGGTTTGTGTTAGGGTTAGGATCCCTAGGGTTAGAGTTTGTGTTTTAGGGTTAGGGTTAGAGTTTGTGTTAGGGTTAGGGTTTGTGTTAGGGTTAGGGTTAGGATCCCTAGGGTTAGGGTTAGGGTTTGTGTTAGGGTTTGGTTTAGGGTTAGGGTTAGAGTTTGTGTTAGGGTTAGGGTTAGGGTTAGGATCCCTAGGGTTAGGGTTAGGGTTAGGGTTTGTGTTAGGGTTAGGGTTAGGATCTTTAGTGTTAGGGTTAGGGTTTGTGTTAGGGTTAGGATCCCTAGGGTTAGGGTTAGGGTTTGTGTTAGGGTTAGGATCCCTAGGGTTAGGGTTTGTGTTAGGGTTAGGATCCCTAGGGTTAGGGTTAGGGTTAGAGTTTGGGTTAGGGTTAGGATCCCTAGGGTTACTAGGGATCCTAACCCTAACCCTAAGTATTTATGTTTATAGTGGGTTTTCTAGTTGATTTTGATGATTGGCAGCTGTCACACACTTCTCATCATGCGTTTCAACAACACAAACGCAGGAAAAAATGCGTTTAAACGCGTCTAAACGCGTCAAAACGTGTTTAAACGCAAAAACACATGCGCTGAATAAACGCTGCGTTTAAACGCGTTTAAACGCGTTTTTGCACCAAATGCGTTTGCGTTTAAAACGCTGCGTTTTAAAACGCAAGTGTGAAACCAGCCTAAGCTCCACATTTGGGAAAAAAATTCCTTCCCGACTCCCCATATGGCAATCAGACAAGTTCCCTGGATCAACACCCTATCAAAGAATCTAGTATATATACCCTGTAACATTATACTTTTCCAGAAATGTATCCAGTCCCCTCTTAAATTTAAGTAATGAATCACTCATTACACGGCAGAGAGTTGCATAGTCTCACTGCTCTTACAGTAAAGAATCCGCATCTGTTATTATGCTTAAACCTTCTTTCCTCCAGACGTAGAGGATGTCCCCTTGTCCCTGTCTCAGGTCTATGATTAAAAAGATCATCAGAAAGGTCTTTGTACTGTCCCCTCATATATTTATACATTAACATAAGATCACCCCTTAGCCTTCATTTTCCCAAACTAAATAGCCCCAAGTGTAATAACCTATCTTGGTATTGCAGATCCCCCAGTCCTCTAATAACCTTGGTCGCTCTTCTCTGCACCCGCTCTAGTTCAGCTATGTCTATCTTATACACCGGAGACCAGAACTGTGCACAGTATTGTAAGTGTGGTCGAACTAGTGACTTGTATAGAGGTAAAATTATGTTCTCCTCATGAGCATCTATGCCTCTTTTAATGCATCCCATTATTTTATTTGCCTTATTAGCGGCTGCCTGACACTGGCCACTGAATATGAGTTTGTCATCCACCCATACACCCAGGTCTTTTTCATTGACGGTTTTGCCCAGAGTTTTAGAATTAAGCACATAGTTATACATCTTATTACTTCTACCCAAGTGCATGACCTTACATTTATCCCCATTAAAGCTCATTTGCCATTTATCAGCCCAGTCTTCTAGTTTACATAAATCATCCTGTAATATAAAATTGTCCTCCTCTGTATTGATTACCCTGCAAAGTTTAGTGTCATCTGCAAATATTGAAATTCTACTCTGAATGCCCCCTACAAGGTCATTAATAAATATGTTAAAAAGAAGAGGGCCCAATACTGACCCCTGTGGTACCCCACTGCTAACCGCTACCCAGTCCGAGTGTGCTCCATTAATAACCACCCTTTGTTTCCTATCCCTGAGCCAGCTCTTAACCCACTTACACATATTTTCCCCTATCCCCATTATTCTCATTTTATGTATCAACCTTTTGTGTGGCATCGTATCAAAAGCTTTGAAAAGTCCATATACACTACGTCCACTGGGTTCCCTTGGTCCAGTCCGTAATTTACCTCTTCATAGAAATTGATCAGATTAGTCTGACAGGAACGGTCCCTAGTGAACACATGCTGATATTGGGTCATGAGGTTATTCCTCTTCAGATACTCCAGCATAGCATCCCTTAGAATGCCCTCCAGGATTTTACCCACAGTAGAGGTTAAGCTTACTGGCCTATAATTACCGAGTTCAGTTTTTGTCCCCTTTTTGAATATTGGCACCACATTTGCTATACGCCAGTCCTGTGGCACAGACCCTGTTATTATGGAGTCTTTAAAGATTAAAAATAATGGTCTATCAATGACTGTACTTAATTCCTGCAGTACTCGGGGGTGTATCCCATCCGGGCCCGGAGATTTGTCAATTTTAGTGATTTTTAGACACCGACGTACTTCCTGCTGGGTTAAGCAGGTGACACTTAATGGGGAATTTTTGTTATCACTGATCATTTTGTCTGCCATGGAATTTTCTTGTGTAAATACTGATGAAAAAAAGTCATTAAGCATATTGGCTTTTTCCTCATCCTCATCCACCATTTCACCCAGACTATTTTTAAGGGGGCCAACACTATAATTTTTTAGTTTCTTACTATTTACGTGGTGCAGCCAGGAGTCCACATGTCTGAATCCAAATAATTTCTGTTAACAGTGTGGTTCAGCCAAGAGTCCACATTTCATAATCTAAATCATTTGTGCTTTAGCGTGGTGCAGACAGGAGTCCACATTTCAAAATCTAAATCCTGTCTGCTAATAGTGTGGTTCAGACACCAGGCCACATTTGTGAATTTAAATCGTTTTTGCTAAAAGTGTTGTCCAGACACCTGGCCACAATTCTGAATCTAAATTATTTCTGCTAATAGTGTGGTCCAGACACCAGTCCACATTTCTGAATATAAATCTTTTCTACTAATAGTCTGGTCCAGTCAGGACTCCACATTTCAGAATCTAAATAGCTTGTGCTAATAGTGTGGTCCAATCATCAGTCAACATTTCAGAATCTAACTCTTTTGTGCAAATTGTGTGGTCCAGCCAGCAGTTTCCATTTCAGTATCTAAATCTTTTGTGCTATTTTCTGGAGTCCAGCCACATTATCTCAGCAAATAAATACAGATTGTTAATTTACTGACAGGTGACAGACAGGTGTGGGCCTAGGATTGTGAAATAGCTGGTTAAAAGAGGAGAAGGGTACATCCAAAAAAGCATGGTCGTAGTGGAAGGGGGAATAGGCTTGGTGTTCCAGTTGTATGTGGGGTAAGTGGTAATTTTACTAAAAGCTCTACTTAACAAACACCGGCTCATCTTTTCCAAAGACAACTCACAACTTCTGTTACTGGACGGGCTACTCGACTCCCTTTCTTTGGCATACGCACAGTGGTACGCCTTGTAGATGAGGGCCAGAAAGAGCATAGGCTCCAGTGGATGGCAAGCGCTGCATCAAGTGGCCTCTCTTCCTCTTTCTCCACCTTAAAATCACACACAGTACAGTCCTCAAAGATGACACCCCAATTACCCTTGTTTCCCTCCACGTCACAACTCTCCAGCCGCCCAACTGACCCAGAGTACAAATAGTATAATTGCACAGCATAGATGCATGGGAGAGGGCTTGGACCAGCATTTCTAGCTTAAATATTGATCAGTAACAGGTGGATGAGTGACAGGTGTAGGCCTGGTGCTCTGAGAGCCCTGCCAAATTCAGGAAACATACATGAAGGAGACCCAACTTGGAGTGCAAACACTTCCAAAAATTAGGGGCAGACACCACTAAAGTGGCATCAATTTCCCCTGAGTAGAAATAGTATAATGGGGGTCTGACACCCTTTCCACTACAGGCAACCCACCAGATGGAGACATAACTTGGAGTCGACACATTTCAAAAAATTGTTAGTTACATCAGCAGCAGTAGCAACAACAGCCACAACAAAGGTGTCACAGACTGAAATAATGCGAGATCAATGTAACACACTAAAAACTACACCATCACCTTGTCTGCCCAGTCTGCGAATGGGGTGCAAAAGTCATTGGAGTTCCATGATTTGTTCATCTTGCTGAAAGTTAGGCAGTCTACTCTTTCAGGGGCCAGCCGGATGCGCTTATCCGTCAGGACACCACCAGCAGCTCTGAACACTGGCTGCTGGGCATGACAAAACCTCCAAGGCGTGACAGGTGCGCTCAGGCCACTCTTCCATTTTTGAAAACCAAAATGCAAAAGAGTCCAAACCACTCCTGATGACATTGATATTGAGCTCAAGATACTCCTGCACCATCCTCTCCAGTCGTTCACTATGTGTCAGACTTGTACTCTGTTCTGCTGGTGCATAGGCTGGTCTAAAAAATCTGTGAAACAACTCACAGAAATTGCTTATGCCACTTACATAGGTGCTGCTAATGTTTTTGCATTGACAAATCAATGTTCCCATGATTGGAATTTTATAATTGCAAAGCACACTGTGTGCCTCACTGCTGTCTTGGGGGAAACCACTCTTAAAATTGTCTACAAGCATGTTTAGACACTCCAGCATGTGCGTGTCCCATTCCAAGGGGGGGGACATCTGGTAAAATTTATACTTCTACCGTGGATCTTAACAGAGTGGCAGCCCATTAGTCAGCACTATTTCTAATCCTAATAATACTGGCATCATGTTGCAGATAGTTTCAGATAGTGCAGCAAGAAGGCGGTCATGTGTTGGACGCTTACATGAGGTCCAAGTCCATCGTGTATTGGTGGCAGGGTAATATTCAAGCTTACTTTCTCCATCTCCTCCCACCATCCACAAACAACAGAGAGAGGATCATTATCCTCTTCATCTCCTGACTGTTGCATGTTCATGTCCTCTTCTTCCTCTTACACCTCCATTTGTTCCTAGGCTCCTGCACATTCACTAACAGTTTGTCTGGTACCATAATCCCCCCTTGATCGCTGTATTCCACCCTCCCATGGCACCCGCCTGTGTGACGACAGTCCGGAACTCAGAGATATTGTTATCCTTTCCGCATCCTCTTCTGCTTCTTCCTCTTCCTTTGGGACCACCACCTCCTCCCGCATACTATTCATAGTGTGCTTGCAACCTCATGTAGATGACCGGAATAGTGATGTTGATGATGGCATCATCAGCGCTAACCATCTTAGTAGCCATTTCGAAACTGTGCAGAATGGTGCAGAGGTCCTTCATCTGTGCTTACTCTGCAATTGTGATTTGCACCACGTCTGTACTGCGTTGTGCCAGGCTATGCAAAATGACATACTGCACCAGGTCTCATTGTTGCTGTCACAGTTGCTGAGATATGTGCAGAATGGAATTCCACCATGTCAGCACATTGCATATCAAACAGTTAATCGATAGCTTGAAAGACCTCCTCAGCAACCATGCTTTCTGCAGTAATGTATCCAGGCCACGATAGTGGCAGAGAAATTGCTGTACCACCAGGCTGAGGATGTGAGCCATGCAAAGCACGTGTGTGACGTTGCCCCGGCCTAGGGCCGCACCCAGGTTTCCACAGTTATCACACACGCCTTCACTGCTCCAGGTTCAGTGGAGACAGGCATTGCTCAAACTTGGCCTGGATAGCTGTCCGCAAATCTTGAGCTGTGTGACTACGATCCCCAAGATATATTAATTTGAACACTGCCTAATAGCGGTTAGCCCTTGCTTCGCAGTACGGAGGTGGGGGGAATTCTCTCTGCACTGTTGGAATGCCTGTCTCATTAAGGGAGATGTTGAGGGCACATGGGGAGGCCCTAGAGGAGGTGGAGGAGACAGAAGCAGTGGAGGAAGTGGTAGATACAGAGGTTTGGGGATTCCAAGACTTGATGTCTAGTGACACCTTGGTGTCTACTGTAGTAGTTTAGTTCATCATCCTTTGGTGTGTTGTGGTTTAGTTCTCCATCCCCTCCTGTGTAGTGGTTTAGTTCTCCTACCCTAGGTGTTTACTAGTTTACTTATCTAACACCTGTGGTCTAGTAGTTAAGTTCTCCATCTTCTGATGTGTAATGTGTGGTAGATCAGCTCACTCAGCTGGACACAGAGGGAGAAATGGTATACTTTCTCTTTAAGAACATCCTTGGTTTATTAAGTGCAGCATAAACCAAGCTGACAAAATGTAAACACAGCCCTCTGGGCAAAACTGCCAAACAAAAAGCAAAACAAAACACAGTCTCCTAGCGGGGATCAGCCCGCTCAGGGTTAGCAAGGTCCACTGTTCAGGTCCTTTAACACCAGCACAAAATCTTCTCTGGAGTGTTCCTCTCCAGACAGTGAACAACTACTTCCTCTAGAGGTCAGCTATTTAAGCCCCAGACCACACCCTGGGGTGGAGATAAGGTGCACATCCTCCCACCTGCTCTATGGATGTCCACATAAAACTCAGCCCATTATACAAATGAGCTGTAACCTCTCATCGCACTTAGAGTGCTGGAGGAAAATGTCTGGGTTTTATATCACTGATGCCATTAAGCGCAGTGAAACATATCTCCCTTCCAGCACTTTACCAGTGACTTCCAACCATAGATGTTTAGTAGTTTAGCTCTCCAACCCCTGTTGTCTAATAGTTTAGTTCTCCATCCTCTGGTGTGTAGTGGTTTAGTTCTCCATCCCCAAGTACCCTGCAAGCCTTGAGGATTCCAAGACTAGTGGAGCAGACCCTTCAAGCTTGAAAAAGACCAGGATACTGGTCGAAACGTTGCTTCTACATGGACCAATAAAGATTTCTTTTGATACTACGACACCCGGCTGGAGCGCTGTTCATCTTCTTTTGGACTATTTGATATATCCAGGTTGGTTCCCTCGACAAGGAACGAGCGCCCTTTTGTGTGAGTGCTGTCAGCCCTACCTTTTCTCTACTACACCCCTTTAATTGCGACCGGACCTGGTACCAAGTACCCCTAGGCCCTGGTGGGTGACTCATGAACATGACAAACTGCTGGGCTGTAAATGAGGTAAACAAGTGGAGGGTCTGCAGCCGGAGACCTGTGTGAGAACATTTGCCACGGTGATGGAGGAGGAAGAAGCAGCAGATGCAGGTGATGAGGCAGCCGATGGTTGACAAGGCCTGCTAGGCCGCATTTTAGCACAGAGAGATTCCCAATCTAATGCAATTTCATTGTGCATGTGCCAGCTCATGCATGTAATAGTCACATTATTGGAATTTCTACCAAAGCTTTTACAAAGTTAGCAGATAACATGAGTTGGGTCATCCTTTTTGGTCTAAAAAAAAACCCAGGCTAGGTAACGCTTGCCTCATATGCAAACTGCAGACCCACGATCGCTGCTGGTCACAGACAGAGTTGTGACTGAGGATGCAGTGCTTGTCATGGTTGCATATTGTGTCTGTGCAGGAAGCTGCAACGTAACCTCCTTGTCTTCTTCCTCCTTCATCTCCTTTGCTGAGCTACTCAGCTACGTGACTCAGGGTTCACACCAAGTGGGATCTACAAATTCATCATCATCCTCTCTGTTCTCACACTCCTCACCCTGAGAGTCACCCTCCTCCTCTTCCTGCCCTGACTACAGGTATCTGAGTCTCATCAGGATCACATCCACTCCCAGGGTTTAACGTCTGGTGGCAAAGGTCTGGATTCTGCTCGGACCCTACTTCTTCCAGCCCCAGATCCAACTGAAAACATTTTGGGCATTGGGGCAGATGCTTTTTTCCTCTTGAGTCTGTGAATTTTTGGAGCACACCTCTGATGCCCATGGAACAGAATGTGCGAAGAGCTCATCTCCAGGCAGCAGGACCTAAAGTGAAGTCACATCCTGTGAAGTTGCATAACGTGACTGGATCTTGGGTCCACGTGACCAGACCAGGAAGCACAGCACAGGAGCAGTCCCAGAGCAAATGAGCAAGATTGCACAGAGAGGTCCACTACCGGAGTTGTGTAGGGGTGCACAACCCTTGCAGCTGAGAGGCTAATCCCCCCACCTTCCATTACAACATCCCAATCAAACCATCTGGTGCTTCTCATGCTGCACTCTTCCATGTTTATTGTCTGAAAAACCCTAATCATGGCACACAAAGCCATCCACAACCTGTCTCCTCCATGCATCTGTGACCTAGTCTCCCGGTACTTACCTGCATGCAACCGCCGATCTTCACAAGATCTCATTTTCTACTCCCCTCTTATCTCCTCTTTCTACGTCGCGTCGCGTACAATATTTCTTCCGTGCATGCCCTCTACTCTGAAACTCTCTACCCCAACATACTAGACTCTTGCCTACTATGGAAACCTTCAAAAGGAACCTGAAGAACCACCTCTTCTGTCAAGCCTACGACCTACAGTAACCATTGTTCCACCATACCTCAAAGGCAGTGTCCTCTCTACTACTGTACCAATCGGTGAACTTTTTTGAATTTACCAAATGAGTGCAATGAAACAGTCGGTTCCTGTACAGACTAGACATCCTGACTCTGCAGTCCATAATAGTTTCTGTGTGTGCTTAGGCTGGGTTCCCATTGCGTTATGGGACCGCGTTAAACGGACAGCGTTGCACGGCGAAATTAACGCCGTGCAACACGGCCGTTAACGCGCCCATTCACAATAATGGGAACACGCTTCACTAGCGCGTGCCATGTTCGGCACGCGCTAGCGATGCGCCGGTGATTCCTGGCGCGCCGCGGACGCTGCTTGCAGCGTCCGAGGCGTGCCCGCGGTCCGTTCCCCGCTCTCGCAGATCGGGGATCTGCGAGAGCGGGGACGTTACCGCGACCCCGACCGCAGCCCCATAGAAAACATTGCGTTAGCGCAATCCGCTAGCGCTAAACGGATTGCACTAACGCAATGTGACCCTAGCCTAAGATAGCCCTAACCACAGAGTAGAAGATGTCACTCAGATCTATGCTGACTGAAAGGCCGTCAAGACCTTCATGTTCCTCCTAAAGAACCGGAGGGCAGAGCAGAGTGTGAATTACCTACAAAAGTGGAAGGATGCTGAAAAAAGGAAAGATCCCTGAGTGAGTAGAATAAGTAAATATGTTACTATGTTACTATGAATTACAAAAACAAAATATAAAGCAAGTACAGTTTGATAATATGCTGCCTACTTCCTAAAAAAAACAGAAGATAGGTGCAAAGAAAAGAACAGAAACAGCAAAGAGAAAAAACCCTAGCTGAAACTTCACTGACTGACTTTAAACTACAGCTGAATTACTGGACATCCAAATGAGAAAGGGGTTGTCATGCTCCCGCTTGGCTCACCGCCTGTTTCCTGCTATACTTACCGCTCTGCGGCATCCCGGCACGTTCCTGCTCGTTCCCGGGCTTCTGCTCCCCTCGCGTGGCCGGCTCCTGGTCCTCCTAAGGTGCGCGCGCTCTCTGGGTTCTGCGGCGCACGCGCACACATCACTCATTGATTCTGGCCGTTCCTTCTCCGCTCTGTGCCCCTGGAAGACAATGACCCGGAAGGTATGCCTTCACTCTTCTTATCAGGCTGCCTCTTCCTCCCAGCGGTGCCTGATTGTCATTTGTGTTTCACATTTGCTTCCGGCCCTACGTCCTTCTGTCTCTCCGCTCCACCGGTTTGCCCTAATTGCCTGTTAGCCCTTTGTTTTCCTCCTCGCCTATTTCCTCACCTGCCCTCTCTCCTTTGTTTTCCAGTCTTCCAGTGTCTCCTGATAGTCCTTGCTGCCGAGCCTTCATCGTTCCAGCCAGTTTGCTTCTCAATCCTCTCCTGCCAGTCTCCCATGTCTTTTCCATTCCTGTCAGTATACTTCCCTATCCTGTCCGAGTGTCCTGTACCCTTGTCGTCTCCGCCGATAATACCTTCGTCTCAGTCCTATCCGTCTTCCGAGGGCTCTTTCTGAGTTTACCTGCCTCTCTGTCCAGTTCGTATTCCCGTGCTCCTGCCGTATCACGTTCTCTCCTGTACCTCTCCTCTGGGTACTAGCTGCCGTGGCAGTAGTCTCCCTTGGGCCTGCCCCTAACACTCCCTGTATAGGGGGTGGTCCCACCGGGCCTACTCGCCCTAGTAGGGTTTGCTGTCGCGGTCCAGCAGGTCCACCTTTGGAGTTCCTCTAGCGTTCTCACAGGAGAAAGAATATATAACCACACCTGAGAGGTGATTGGGCAGACAAATGAATACACCTGTGTTATGCTAAACAGACTGCAGCCAGAATAGCAGAACCCAAACATCCATAGAAAAGGTGTGTCTGCTGTTGCTCAGTGGAAGAGAAGTCGACCATAAAACACAGGTTCAGGGGTTCGAACCCATGAGCATGAGTGTAAGATCAAGCATGGCGTGAAAAAAAACCCCAAACAAAGTTGGTAAATTATACAGTAGGTATGCCAAAATGCTGCCAACAAAAACTGCAACAGAGCTGCAAAAAAGTGGCAATATGGTAATTAGAGAGGAAAAATAAAAGTGGTAAAAAAGGTTCTTTGAGTAGATGAAATAATAAAGGCCCCCGAAAAGGCCAGTAATAATAAGTTCAACATAATGAATTGACGCCTGTTTTCAGTCATATATATTAATCTATAAGAAATCTTAATTGAAAGTACTCCCATAAAAGTTTTTATCCTTTAATATATTGCAATCATCATATTATATAACACTGTCTACTTACAATTGCACACTTTGCCATTCTTCCCTCTTAATTTTTCTCTTTTCCATTAGGTTCATGACATACAGTATTGTGTGTGATCGCTTTGCTGCGAGGGTCTGCTCACCTCCCTCCCTGCTCCAGGCCCGGATCCAAGATGGCCGCGGATCCGGGTCCTGCAGGGAGGGAGCAGGCACTGTGAAGCCTGCAGTGCTGTAAGTAAGATCAGTGATCTGACAGAGTGCTATGCAAACTGTCAGATCATTGATCTGTGATGTCCCCCCCTGGGGCAAAGTAAAAAAGTAAAAAAAAATTTTTCCAAATGTGTAAAAAAAAATAAAAAAAAATATATATATATTATTCCCATAAATACATTTCTTTATCTAAATATAAAAAAAAACAATAAAAGTACACATATGTAGTATCGCCGCGTCTGTAATGGCCCGACCTATAAAACTGGCCCACTAGTTAACCCCTTCAGTAAACACCGTAAGAAAAAAAAAAAAACGAGGCAAAAAACAACGCTTTATTATCATACTGCCGAACAAAAAGTGGAATAACACGCGATCAAAAAGACAGATATAAATAACCATGGTACCGCTGAAAACGTCATCTTGTCCCGCAAAAAATGAGCCGCCATACAGCATCATCAGCAAAAAGATAAAAAAGTTATAGTCCTGAGAATAAAGCGATGCAAAAATAGTTATTTTTTCTATAAAATAGTTTTTATCGTATAAAAGCACCAAAACATAAAAAAAATGATATAAATGAGGTGTCACTGTAATCGTACTGACCCAAAGAATAAAACTGCTTTATCAATTTTACCAAATGCGGAACGGTATAAACGCCTCCCCGAAAAGAAATTCATGAATAGCTGGTTTTTGGTCATTCTGCCTCACAAAAATCGGAATAAAAACGATCAAAAAATGTCACGTGCCCGAAAATATTACCAATAAAAACATCAACTCGTCCCGCAAAAAACAAGACCTCACATGACTCTGTGGACCAAAATATGGAAAAATTATAGCTCTCAAAATGTGGTAACGCAAAAAATATTTTTTGCAATAAAAAGCGTCTTTCAGTGTGTGACGGCTGCCAATCATAAAAATCCGCTAAAAAACCCGCTATAAAAGAAAATCAAACCCCCCTTCATCACCCCCTTAGTTATGGAAAAATAAAAAAAATGTATTTATTTCCATTTTCCCATTAGGGCTAGGGTTAGGGTTAGGGCTAGGGTTAGGGCTAGGGTTAGGGCTAGGGTTAGGGTTAGAGCTAGGGTTAGGGCTAGGGCTAGGGCTAGGGTTAGGGTTAGGGCTAGGGTTAGGGCTAGGGTTAGGGTTAGGGTTAGGGCTAGGGTTAGGGTTAGGGCTAGGGTTAGGGTTAGGGTTAGGGCAAGGGTTAGGGCTAGGGTTAGGGTTAGGGCTACAGTTTGGGTTGGGGCTAAAGTTAGGGTTGGGGCTAAAGTTACAGTTAGGGTTTAGATTACATTTACAGTTGGGAATAGGGTTGGGATTAGGGTTAGGGGTGTGTCAGGGTTAGAGGTGTGGTTAGGGTTACTGTTGGGATTAGGGTTAGGGGTGTGTTTGGATTAGGGTTTCAGTTATAATTGGGGGGTTTCCACTGTTTAGGCACATCAGGGGCTCTCCAAACGTGACATGGCGTCCAATCTCAATTCCAGCCAATTCTGCGTTGAAAAAGTAAAACAGTGCTTCTTCCCTTCCGAGCTCTCCCGTGTGCCCAAACAGGGGTTTACCCCAACATATGGGGTATCAGCGTACTCAGGACAAATAGGACAACACTTTTGGGGTCCAATTTCTCCTGTTACCCTTGGGAAAATACAAAACTGGGGGCTAAAATATAATTTTTGTGGGAAAAAAAAGATTATTTATTTTCACGGCTCTGCGTTATAAACTGTAGTGAAACACTTGGGGGTTCAAAGTTCTCACAACACATCTAGATAAGTTCCCTGGGGGGTCTAGTTTCCAATATGGGGTCACTTGTGGGGGGTTTCTACTGTTTAGGTACATTAGGGGTTCTGCAAACGCAATGTGACGCCTGCAGACCATTCCATCTAAGTCTGCATTCCAAATGGCACTCCTTCCCTTCTGAGCCTTCCCATGTGCCCAAACGGTGGTTCCCCCCCGCATATGGGGTATCAGCGTACTCAGGACAAATTGGACAACAACTTTTGGGGTCGAATTTCTCCTCTTACCCTCGGGAAAATACAAAACTGGGGGCTAAAAAATAGTTTTTGTGGGAAAAAGTTTTTGTTTTATTTTTACGGCTCTCCATTATAAACTTCTGTGAAGCCCTTGGTGGGTCAAAGCACTCACCACACATCTAGATAAGTTCCTTAAGGGGTCTACTTTCCAAAATGGTGTCACTTGTGGGGGGGTTTCAATGTTTAGGCACATCAGTGGCTCTCCAAACGCAACATGGCGTCCCATCTCAATTCCTGTCAATTTTGCATTGAAAAGTCAAATGGTGCTCCTTCCCTTCCGAGCTCTCCCATACGCCCAAACAGTGGTTTACCCCCACATATGGGGTATCAGCGTACTCAGGACAAATTGTACAACAACTTTTGGGGTCCAATTTCTTCTCTTACCCTTGGGAAAATAAAAAATTGTGGGCGAAAAGATAATTTTTGTGAAAAAATATGATTTTTTATTTTTACGGTTCTGCATTATAAACTTCTGTGAAGCACTTGGTGGGTCAAAGTGCTCACCACACCTCTAGATAAGTTCCTTAGGGGGTCTACTTTCCAAAATAGTGTCACTTGTGGGGGGTTTCAATGTTTAGACACATCAGTGGCTCTCCAAACGCAACATGGCGTCCCATCTCAATTCCTGTCAATTTTGCATTGAAAAGTCAAACGGCGCTCCTTCCCTTCCGAGCTCTCCCATCCGCCCAAACAGTGGTTTACCCCCACATATGGGGTATCAGCGTACTCAGGACAAATTGTACAACAACTTTTGGGGTCCAATTTCTTCTCTTACCATTGGGAAAATAAAAAATTGGGGGCGAAAAGATAATTTTTGTGAAAAAATATGATTTTTTATTTTGACGGTTCTACATTATAAACTTCTGTGAAGCACTTGGTGGGTCAAAGTGCTCACCACACCTCTAGATAAGTTCCTTAGGAGGTCTACTTTCCAAAATGGTGTCACTTGTGGGGGTTTCAATGTTTAGGCACATCAGGGGCTCTCCAAACGAAACATGGCGTCCCATCTCAATTCCAGTCAATTTTGCATTGAAAAGTCAAATAGCGCTCCTTCGCTTCCGAGCTCTGCCATGCGCCCAAACAGTGGTTTACACCCACATGTGGGGTATTGGCGTACTCAGGACAAATTGTTCAACAATGTTTGGGGTCCATTTTCTCCTGTTACCCTTGGTAAAATAAAACAAATTGGAGCTGAATTAAATTTTTTGTGATAAAAAAGTTAAATGTTCATTTTTATTTAAACATTCAAAAAATTCCTGTGAAGCACCAGAAGGGTTAATAAACTTCTTGAATATGGTTTTGAGCACCTTGAGGGGTGTAGTTTTTATAATGGTGTCACACTTGGGTATTTTCTATCATATAGACCCCTCACAATGACTTCAAATGAGATGTGGTCCCTAAAAAAAAATGGTGTTGTAAAAATGAGAAATTGCTGGTCAACTTTTAACCCTTATAACTCCCTAACAAAAAAAAATTTTGTTTCCAAAATTGTGCTGATGTAAAGTAGACATGTGGGAAATGTTACTTATTAAGTATTTTGTGTGACATATCTCTGTGATTTTATTGCATAAAAATTCAAATTTGGAAAATTGCGAAATTTTCATAATTTTCGCCAAATTTCCGTTTTTTTCACAAATAAATGCAGGTACTATCAAATAATTTTTACCATTGCCATGAAGTACAATATGCCACGAGAAAACAGTGTCAGAATCACTAGGATCCATTGAAGCGTTCCAGAGTTATAACCTCATAAAGGGACAGTGGTCAGAATTGTAAAAATTGGCCCGGTCATTAACGTGCAAACCACCCTTGGGGTTAAAGGGGCTAAACTAACCAAAGTTTTTAAGTTCACAAACCTAGCCCTAACCATAACCATTGTATTGCTTTGGAGGGATGGGAGCTGATATATCACCTAAATTTCAATACAACATAACACGGACGGAAATACGATGGATCCTATGGTAAGACAACGGGATCCACCAGGATATATTAGATCCATTCATAAATGAATCACAAGCAGCAACCTGCAACCTGTAATTGACAACTCGGTTAAGCAGTGTATTTATTTCACACGACAAAGAGTTACACTCTAAGAAAAAAACAATCATTTCATCAAAGTCCATCAAATAAAAAGAAATCTGCTTATAAGATTTGATTACTGAATATTCCAGCTGCCAGCGGAGAATATTTTTGGTAAATGCGGAGAGTGTCTGTGGTGGTGGGGGATGCTGTCACTTCATAAATGATATGTTGCCATGGAATAAGCACATTAATGGGAAAAAATGAAATGAATGAGTCTCCTTTAGAGTGTGTTCCCGGCTCTTAGATACTGTATTTACAAAAGGCTTTGTAGATGGCAATTAGTACATGCAGGTGCAGAGGAAATAAAGACACTTCGGAAACAGACCCTCAGCCAAGAGAAAGCTTCCATTCTACAAATGGAGATAGGTCCTTCAGATCTTATTTATTCCCGTCATGTCAACAGCCATACAGCAAGACACAGCTAATGAAGGACGGCACA
This sequence comes from Ranitomeya imitator, assembly GCF_032444005.1. NCBI lineage: Eukaryota > Metazoa > Chordata > Amphibia > Anura > Dendrobatidae > Ranitomeya > Ranitomeya imitator. The sequence goes on along the minus strand of NC_091283.1, from coordinate 432,572,150 downwards.
GGGCACACACATGAAAAGCCCTGGGATATCATGCCACTATTTATCCTCAATTTCTCAACAATCAAAGCATTCAGTGCCAAATCATCTGTAAATTCTCTGGATAGGTAATAAGCCTGATAATCAACTCTGCTCCAGGGCAGTAATAAACCAACAGGCCTAGAAGAAAGTTGCATGAAAAAAGGTATCTAACCTATCTAAAAAAAATAAGGAAAGAGAGACAGCACTCTGTAGATTATGCAAAAAGGTGGACTTTTATTAGCCCATGTGGCGACGTTTCGGTTATAGAACCTCTCTCAACCTGAGAAACCTTGCCATATTGACTAATAAAAGTCTTCCTTTTTGCCTGTCTTTCCTTATTTTATTGTGGTGAACAAATTGGGTACATGTGGCTTTGCACCCACAGCTGAAAATTGCGTTCCTGTCGGAATACAGTTTCCGACAGAAGCCTCAACATAATGCACAGCAGAGAGCACTGTTTAATGTGATTCTAGCCTTAGATATCATAAGCCAGCTCCTTATATATCTATTAAATGGAGAACTGGTTTATTTGGACTTGGGCAGCCCTTCATGTTTAAGGCTGGCCATACATATTAGATGGCCAAACAGTGGTTTGGAATGTTGTTTGGCCATCTGTCCTATAGACAGGAGCACTCATTCGTCAGAGCTCTCGTGTTCTCCTTTAGGCTAGGTTCACATTGTGTTAATGGGTGTCCGCTAGCGGACTCCGTTACATGGCGCAATTGTCGCAATTAACACTATGTAATGGATCCGTTAGCGAACCCATTGACTGCAATGTGCTAACGGATCTCTAGCGCATCGCTAGCGCATGCCATTTTTGGCATGCACTAGCGATGTCCCGTTAGTTTCGGATGGACCTCGGACGCTGCTTGCTTGTTTCTCGCTAGTGCAGATAAGGTATCAGCGCTAGCAGGATCGCAAAACGCGATCCCTTTTGGGACATTGTGTTAGCACAATCCGCTAGTGTATGCGCTAAATGGATTGCCCTAATGCAATGTGAATCTAGCCTTAGACAGCAGCCAGCTAACATGTCTGGCAGCAACTAATCTCTTGAAGAATAAAGGCCCCGTCACACATAGCGACGCTTGAGCGATTCCGACAACGATACGACCTGTCAGGGATCGCTCAAGCGTCGCTATGTGGTCGCTGGTGAGATGTCACACAGTGCGATCTCCCCAACGACGCAGCAGCGATGCGGCGAACTGTAGCGACCTGTAGCGACCTGTAGAACGATGCTATTTCATGATGATTCAATGGGACGTCCTGTCAGTGAGGTCGTTGGTAAGGTGTCAAACACAGCGATGTGTGCTACCCAGCGGGACCTCAACGATCAAAAAATGGCCCAGGCCTTTCCGACACGACCAGCGATCTCACAGCAGGGGCCTGATCGCTGCTACGTGTCACACATAGCGAGATCGCTACTGAGATCGCTGTTGCGTCACAAAACTTGTGACTCAGCAGCGATCTCGCTAGCGATCTCGCTGTGTGTGACGGGGGCTTAATGTGATCTGCAGTCTGAAATGGGAGATGCCTGATCAACATCTCCCCAATAATCAGTTGGCCAATGCCCCATAGACATTAGACTGTCGGATGACCCTGTGAATATCAGCAGGTTCAGCCAACATTAGTTTAGTGTGTTTAGGGTGGAATAATTAGTTTCCATTGTTCAACTCAGAGGAGCAAAACAATATAAACTATTGCACATGTGAATGGAGTCTTGGGTTCTGTTTAGACTGACCAAATGGCAGCACGATATGACTGCCGATTGGTAAACTTTTACTGATCTGCAGTCGTTTGAATGCCTGTTTAAACAGGCAGACCAAGGAAAATGATGCACACAAAGCAATCAGTAAGCATAGGCTGCCATAATACTCGACAGTGCGACTCCTGTTTTAACAGGAAGAGAATGATGATCTTTTATGCTCCATAAAAGATCGTTTCAACTGATGAATGGGTGGTTTGTGGGTTATCGGCAGCAAGATAATCGTAGAATGAGCATTTTTAACAATGTTTATTCAAGATAATCTTGCAGTGTATCGCCATATAATAAGATGTTGTCAGATACTCAGTAGAAAAAACACAGCACTGGGTATAACAATACTGCATGAACGTGACATAAGTGTAGAGTAATGAAAATGTGCTGACTTATGGAAACTATTTTTCTTTGTAGCATTTCTTCAACATAAAGGGCCTCACTATCACTGTAGTAAATTGTAGTAGTACTGTCACACCAGGCCGCTCAGAGTTAAGTTCGTTTCAATGGCAGAGAAGAGTCACCTTCAATCATTTTCAGCAGCTTCATGGTATATATGAAATCAAATATGTTGGGATCGCTTTTCATTCAGCACCATGGAGAGCGGATGACTGTGAAGGCCATTCTCAGCCTTTTATTCCTCTAGAACTTGTAGATTTACTTTTTTGGTCTCCAGATCTTACTAGTTTTATCCTTCTGTGCTACTCCTTACAGTGATGTCATATATGGCATGTCACTGGTGTAGGGAACACTTCAGTCTTTGTCGGTGATATTCTAGGGAGGTCAAAATCTATGGAGAGAAAAATTATAAAAAGATTTGAATTATTCCAAAATTGTAAAAGTGCGTTCTGTTACAGGAAGAAGAACTGACGCTCCCAATAACAGGGACCTGCAGAAATCAACTGACTATGAAAAGGACCTTCACATGTACTTCTAGGCTTTGAGGTCCACACAGCTGTAATTTATAGCTTCTCAGTTCTGGGCCCCAAAGCACAGTCTGTAACTGCCCCATCACCTTCCATTTTCCCTAAATTATGGTGCATGTGGCGGAGGATCAAATTATTGTTATATATTATTATTATTGCTACTAAAATAAAATGCAAACACAACAAAGTACATGTGAAAATTAAAGGCCTCAGTGCAGAATAAACTACACTGCCTAATCCAGCACATTCCTTCCTCCTTGTAAATGTAAAAAAATGTAAATATACTTGGACTATAAGAGATATTTTACTTTTTCTCGAGGGTTAGTAGAGAAAACTAAGTCTCTTTTCATTGAATATATACACAAGACACCTTACATATAATCTGCCCTTCACAGAAAGTGGATGCAGAAGACACTATATTAGTAAGTGAATATTAAAAGAAATGTATTACAAAATGATCTATTATTTAAATCAGGGGTTTATGTCACATTTTTTTTAAATAAATGGCATTTTTTATTCATATTATGCTTTTTATTAAAAAAGAAATATAGTAATCTTGCAATTTTCACATTAGCCACTGGAGTTCTTTTACATACATTTCAGGAAACATTTACATGAATTTTTTTAACTCTGATAACACAGGGTCCACCAATCTGATAGGCGATGTCACAGCTGACCCTGTTCCCCCTTCACAATGACCTTTGCACATGTTCATTAGACACTTCAATATAAAATACTTCTCACCATTGTGGCTATATACATGTGTTGTTTCCTGAAACAAAAGGAAGGAGTCTAAAGAAAGAAAAAAAAGCCCAGATTGATATGTTAAAAAAAATTGTCAACAATCTCTGAAAACACATTTAACACAGAAAAAGTGATGTAATCCATAGGCTATTTTCTGATTATAACTTCCCTTTAAGTGAGTTGGGCACAAGTAATAAAAAAGATTTTAGTTAAAAAATTCTGTTTCAACAAGTGTCTTTTTAATATCAGCAGCAACTAAAGCTGTACTTCATCATCACTCCTTTGCTTGATTGAATGTAATAATAAATTTCCGGTTTGCAAAGTGGAGGTCCAGACATGGAACCAGTAGCCAGACCTCCAGTGTTAAGACCCCCATCAGGAGAGTCACATGCACTACAGTTGCAGTACTCAAATCTTCAATTACTTTTCTTTCTCCCTGATTGACGAACAATGTATGACAGGTCAGGTTGTGACCTTTAGGAAACCCAAGAGGCAGCAAAATGAAGGTGCAACATGGAGCAATGTGGCCCTTTCAGTGTTTTGTCAGGTGCACCAGTGGGTTTTGTATGCATTCACATAAAAACCAATTAATTTTGTAAATCAACAGGGGTCCGGTGTATAAACTTCCAGGGATTGGCTGTCAATATGTGATTTAAAAAAAAATCTATAATTTAAATATTTAATGGTGCATTTTTTGAGGAAGAAAATGAAAGGTGACTTTTGTAGTCCATCTGATTTTTCACTTCTCTGTTGTAAGTAATAACAGCGTCATCACTGAGATTGCTTCCACTGGTTGATGGGGCAGTTAACCCCTTAGCGACCGCCGATACGCCTTTTAACGGCGGCCGCTAAGGGTACTTAAACCACAGCGCCGTTAATTAACGGCGCTGTGGTAAAAGTAAATAGCGCCCCCCAGAGTCGGATTTTCTCCGGGGTCTCGGCTGCCGGGGGGTTTTGTACCGACCCCGCATTTGCGATCCCCGGTAATTAACCGTTTACCGGCGATCGCAAAAAAAAAAAAAACGCGATTTCTTTTTAATTTCTTTGTCCTCCGATGTGATCGCACATCAGAGGACAGAGAAAAGGGGTCCCCGATCGCCCCCCGATACTCACCTGTCTCCCCCGGTGCTCCTTGTGGCTCCCGGTGGGCGCCGCCATCTTCAAAATGGCGGGCGCATGCGCAGTGCGCCCGCCGGCCGGCCCCGGGAGAATCTTTGGGGTCTCGGCTGCCGGGGGTAGCCGAGACCCCAAAGAGCATGATCGGGGTCGGTTTTACCGACCCCTGTTTTGCGATCGCCGGTAATTAACTGTTTACCGGCGACCGCAAAAAAAAAAAAAAAGCAAAGTGTAATTCTCTGTCCTCTGATGTGATCGCACATCAGAGGACAGAGAAATAGGGGGATTCGGGGACCCTATCATACTCACCGGTGTCCCTGGGTCCTCCTGCTGCTCCTCCTGGCCGACGGGGAAAAGAAAATGGCGGGCACATGCGCAGTGCGCCCGCCATCTGTCTCCATCTGCCGGCCGGCAGGAGAGCAGCAGTTGGGGCTAAAATTAGGGTTAGGGTTAGGGATATGGTCAGGGTTAGGGTTAGGGCTAGGGTTAGGGCTAGGGTTAGGGCTAAGGTTAGGGTTAGGGCTAGGGTTAGAGCTAGGGTTAGGGCTAGGGTTAGGGTTAGGTCTAGGGTTAGGGCTAGGGTTAGGGTTAGGGCTAGGATTAGGGTTAGGGCTAGGGTTAGGGCTAGGGTTAGGGCTAAATTTAGGGTTAGGGTTGGGGCTAAATTTAGGGTTAGGGTTGGGGCTAAATTTAGGGTTAGGGTTGGCGCTAAATTTAGGGTTAGGCTTCTTTCACACTTACGTCGGTACGGGGCCGTCGCAATGCATCGGCCCGACATACCGACGCACGTTGTGAAAATTGTGCACAACGTGGGCAGCGGATGTAGTTTTTCAACGCATCCGCTGCCCAATCTATGTCCTGGGGAGGAGGGGGCGGAGTTACGGCCACGCATGCGCGGTCATAAATGGCGGATGCGACGTACAAAAAACATTACATTGAACGTTTTTTTGTGCTGACGGTCCACCAAAATATTGATCCAGTGCACGACGGACGCGACGTGTGGCTATCCGTCACGATCCGTCGGCAATACAAGTCTATGGGCAAAAAACGCATCCTGCGGGTACATTTGCAGGATCCGTTTCTTGTCTAAAATGACGGATTGCGACGGATGCCAAACGACGCAAGTGTGAAAGTAGCCTTAGGGCTAGGGTTAGGGTTGGGGCTAAAGTTAGGGTTAGGGTTGGGGCTAAAGTTAGGGTTAGAGTTGGGATTAGGGTTAGGGTTTGGATTAGGGTTAGGGTTGGCATTAGGGTTACGCTTGGGATTAGGGTTAGGTTTGGGATTAGGGTTAAGCTTAGGGTTGTGATTAGGGGTGTATTGGGATTAGGGTTAGGTTTGAGGTTAGGGTTGAGATTAGGATTAGGGGTGTGTTGGATTTAGGGTTTTGATTAGGGTTATGGTTAGGGTTGACATTAGGGTTGTTTTGGGGTAAGGGTTGTGATTATCGTTAGGGTTAGTGATTAGGATTATGGATCGGGTTGGGATTAGGGTTAGGGGTGTGTTGGGGTTAGGGTTGGAGCTAGAATTGGGTGGTTTCCACTGTTTAGGTACATCAGGGGGTCTCCAAACACGACAGCCAATTTTGCGCTCAAAAAGTCAAATGGTGCTCCCTCCCTTCTGAGCTCTGCCGTGCGCTTAAACAGTGGGTTACCCCCACGTATGGGGCATCAGCGTACTCGGAATAAATTGGACAACAACGTCTGGGGTCCAATTTCTCCTGTTACGCTTGTGAAAATAAAAACTTGGGGGCTACAAAATCTTTTTTGTGGAAAATTTTTTTATTTTTTATTTTTATGACTCTGCATTATAAACTTCTATGAAGCACTTGGGCATTCAAAGTTCTCACCACACATCTATATAAGTTCCTTGGGGGGTCTAGTTTCAAAAACGGGGTCACTTGTGGGGGGTTACTACTGTTTAGGTACATTAGGGGCTCTGCAAACGCAACATAACGCCCACAGGCCATTCTATCTAAGTCTGCATTCCAAAACGGCGCTCCTTCCCTTCCGAGCTCTGCCGTGCGCCAAACAGTGGTTTATCCCCACATATGGGGCATCAGCGTACTCAGGATAAATTGAACAACAACTTTAGTGGTCCAATTTTTCTTGTTACCCTTGTGAAAATAAAAACTTGGGGGCTAAAAAATCTTTTTTGTGGAAAAATTTTTATTTTTTTATTTTCACGACTCTGCATTCTAAACTTCTGTGAAGCACTTGGGCATTCAAAGTTCTCACCACACATCTAGATAAGTTCCATGGGGGGTCTAGTTTCCAAAATGGGGTCACTTGTGGGGGATTTCTACTGTTTAGACACATCAGGGGCTCTCCAAACGCGACATGGCGTCCGATCTCAATTCCAGACAATTCTACATTGAAAAAGTAAAACGGCACTCCTTCTCTTCCAAGCTCTGCGGTGCGCCCAAACAGTGGTTTATCCACACATATTGGGTATCAACGTACTCAGGAGAAATCGCACAACAACTTTTGTGGTCTAATTTCTCCTGTTACCCTTGTGAAAATAAAAATTTGGGGGCAAAAATCATTTTTGTAGAAAAAATGCGATTTTTTTTTTTCACGGCTCTACGTTGTAAACGTCTGTGAAGCACATGGGGGTTCAAAGTGCTCACCACACATCTAGATAAGTTTCTTAAGGCGTCTAGTTTCCAAAATGGTGTCACTTGTGGGGGGTGTCCACTGTTTAGGCACATCAGGGGCTCTCCAAACGCGACATGGCGTCCAATCTCAATTCCAGACAATTCTACATTGAAAAAGTAAAACGGCATTCCTTCCCTTCCAAGCTCTGCGGTGCGCCCAAACAGTGGTTTACCCTCACATATGGGGTATCGACGTATTCAGGAGAAATCGCACAACAACTTTTGTGGTCTAATTTCTCCTGTTACCCTTGTGAAAATAAGAATTTGTGGGCGAAAAGATCATTTTTGTGTAAACAAAAGTGATTTTTTATTTTCACGGCTCTACGTTATAAACTTCCGTGAAGCACTTGGGGGTTCAAAGTGCTCATCACACATCTAGATAAGTTCCTTAAGGGGTCTAGTTTCCAAAATGGTGTCACTTGTGGGGAGTTTCCACTGTTTAGGTACATCAGGGGCTCTTTAAACGTGACATGGCGTCCGATCTCAATTCCAGCCAATTCTGCATTGAAAAAGTCAAACGGCGCTCCTTCACTTCCAAGTTCTGCGGTGCGCCCAAAAAGTGGTTTACCCCCACATATAGGGTATTGGCGTATTCAGGAGAAATTGCATAACAAAATTTATGGTTACACTTCTGTTTTTACACATGTGAAAATAAAAAAATGGTTCTGAATTAAGGTGTTTGCAAAAAAAAGTTAAATGTTCATTTTTTCCTTCCACATTGTTTCAGTTCCTGTGAAGCACGTAAAGGGTTAATAAACTTCTTGAATGTGGTTTTGAGCACCTTGAGGGGTGCAGTTTTTACAATGGTGTCACACTTGGTTATTTTCTATCATATAGACCCCTCAAAATGACTTCAAATGTGATGTGGTCCCTAAAAAAAAATGGTGTTGTAAAAATGAGAAATTGCTGGTCAACTTTTAACCCTTATAACTCCCTAACAAAAAAAAAATTTTGTTTCCAAAATTGTGCTGATGTAAAGTAGACATGTGGGAAATGTTATTTCTTAACTATTTTTCGTGACATATCTCTCTGATTTAAGGGCATAAAAATACAAAGTTTGAAAATTGCAAAATTTTAAAAATTTTCGCCATATTTCCGTTTTTTTCATAAATAATCGCAAGTAATATCGAAGAAATGTTACCACTAACATGAAGAACAATATGTCACGAAAAAACAATCTCAGAATCAGTGGGATCCGTTAAAGCGTTCCAGAGTTATAACCTCATAAAGTGAAAGTGGTCAGAATTGCAAAAATTGGCTCGGTCATTAAGTACCAAATTGGCTCTGTCACTAAGGGGTTAAATGACAGTCATTTAATAGTATGTTCAAACAGGCTGACCACACATCCCATGTACACAGAACATTAGTAAAATGATCGTTCCTTGTCATTGTTCTCGGTAGCAGGTGTTCTGTTTACACGAGACAATGTGATGCCGAGAACGACGATTTTTAAGAAAGCAAGCATCCAACGAATTAGTGTTTTGCTCATTCATTATAAGAATGTTCGTTCCCAATAATCAGTCTGTGTAAATGCATTGCTAGAAAAAAAAGCTTGTCACACGGACTTTGAGCCCCTCCAGTGTGTGCAGGTGAGTTCTGCAAGTCGTGAGCCTAACAGCCAACAAAGGAACAAAAGCACATTTCTAGTTGTAGAAAAAAATCATTGTATGATTGAAATTTATTTTATAGAGAACAGTAATGCAATAGTTGCTTTACGCAAGCAAATACAATACAATGTAGAACCCTATAGACCATAAAGAAGTGAGAACCAACAAAAAAAATCATCTGAGTAAGACCTCATTCACACGTCAGTTATTTTTTCGTAGGAGAAAAATGGTCTACGTTACATCAGTGTTTTCGATCAGATTTCATTAGAGTTTTGTCCGAGTTTCATCAGTTTTTCTTACGAGGAAAAAAGTTTCTCCAGTATCACCTATCAAACAGCCCATGAAAAACCGACAGCATTCAGATGGCACCCAAGTGCTGGCTAATATTTTCAGGTTTCCATAGATTTGCATAGGTGAGTTTGATCTGACACTCACATCGATATTGGACAAGTCTCCACCCATTTGTGCAGACCACTCCATCCAAGGAAAAGATCAGACATACTGTATATATATTAAATCGACTCCATAGACTATCATAGATACAGTGAGAAGCAAAAGGGTAACAATTTTTTAAACTTTTGATTTTCAGGCTTCTTATCTCACCATACATTTCTGCTTCGAGCATGAGACTACCATCATTTTATAGATAATCATCTTGGCTATCTCATACATAAATTTGACTTACAACTATTTAGCATATGATTAGTTATGCAGATTCTTGTCATGTCACTGCATTGTTACTCTTTTGCTCCTGGTGGTGGAAAAAAATTTTCCTTCTTGAATACTACAAAATACAACCTTTTCTCACATTCCCTAAAAGCTCAGTGTGTTATTAGGTTGATTCCCAAGCAAAAGGTCACTCATTCGAGCGGCAACCATGAAAAAGATTTCCCAAGACAAGAGAAACAGCATCATCCAGCTTATTGATAACGGTCGCTCAGCCAAGAAAATTGCCAAACTGCATCATGTTAGTGCCATGACGAAACGAAGCCAAGAGGTGGACATCCAGGCAAAATATCGAAGTCAGCAAGTCGGCACATCACAAGATCTATCAGTTCTGACGCAACAAACACAGCAGTAGAGGTGGCTTGTATGCATCGTAATAGTGAGATCACAGACATCTATGCAAGTACTGTGCGACGCGTGTTACACCAGTCTGGAATGGTGGCTCAAAAAAAGGTGAAGACTGAAGAAGCTTGACTTCAATATCGTCATAAAAAGCATTAGCTCGAGTTTGCAAATAAGTATGAAAAGTGGACAGTGGAAGATTGGAAATGGATGACTTAGAGCAATGAGATGGAAGTCAATAGACTAGGCTTTGATGGGAGCAAATGGGTCTGGAAGAAACAAGGGAAAAAAGGGCTAATGGATTGGGAAATCAAAGAACTGTCAAGTTCGATGGAGGAAGCCTGATGATATGGGGTTGTTTCTCAGCCAAAGGCGTTGGATACTTGACCAGCTATGTGTGAGTATCCTACTAGATGAGCTACTTCGTACACCATGGGTATGAAAAGGACAAAATAGTGTTCCAGCAGGACAATGACCCGGAGCATGCGTTTAGATTAGCGAAGAAATAGTTCAATGACCATGAAGTAGAGGTGCTTAATTGGCCCCTATAGTCCCCAGACTTCAGCCCAATCAAACACTTGTGTGTAGAATTGAGAAAAAAGCTGTATACATACCCAAGTAGGTCGACCAGTATGCACCAACTTTGAGAATGTGTAGAAGAGACCTGGAATCAGATTTCGATCGCGACATGTTTGAGTCTGAATTAGTGCATGCCCTGAAGGACTCAGGCAGTGTAGAAAGCTGAAGGTGGATTTAAAAAAATACCAACAAAATATAAGAAAATTTAATTTAGTTTAGGAACAAAACAATGAGGTGACATGACAAGACATAACTAAAAATATGCTATGTTGCAAGTCAAACCAAAGTACAGACCTAAAGTTTGGACACACCTTCTCATTTAAAGATTTTTCTCTATTTTCATGACTATGAAAATTATTATTATCATTTATTTATATAGCGCCATTTATTCCATGGCGCTTTACATGTGAGGAGGGGTATACATAATAAAAACAAGTACAATAATCTTAAACAATACAAGTCATAACTGGTACAGGAGGAGTGAGGACCCTGCCAGCGAAGGCTCACAATCTACAAGGGATGGGTGAGAATACAGTAGGTGAGGATAGAGCTGGTCATGCAGCGGTTTGGTCGATCGGTGGTTACTGCAGGTTGTAGGCTTGTCGGAAGAGGTGGGTCTTCAGGTTCTTTTTGAAGGTTTCGATGGTAGGCGAGAGTTTGATGTGTTGTGGTTGAGGGTTCCAGCGTAGGGGTGACACTTGAGAGAAATCTTGTATACGATTGTGGGAAGAGGAGATAAGAGGGGAGTAGAGAAGGAGATCTTGTGAGGATCGAAGGTTGGTGTAGGTAAGTACCGGGAGACGAGGTCACAGATGTATGGAGGAGACAGGTTGTGGATGGCTTTGTACGTCATGGTTAGGGTTTTGTACTGGAGTCTCTGGGCAATGGGGAGCCAGTGAAGGGATTGACAGAGGGGAGAGGCCGGGGAATAGCGGGGGGACAGGTGGATTAGTCGGGCAGCAGAGTTTAGAATAGATTGAAGGGGTGCGAGAGTGTTAGGGGAGGCCACAGAGCAGGAGGTTGCAGTAGTCAAGGCGAGAGATGATGAGGGCATGGACTAGGGTTTTTGCAGATTCTTGGTTGAGGAATGAACGGATTCGTGAAATATTTTTGAGTTGAAGTCGGCAGGAAGTGGAAAGGGCTTGGATATGTGGTTTGAAGGAGAAATCAGCGTCAAGGATTACCCTGAGGCAGCGAGCTTGTGGGACTGGGGAGAATGGGCAGCTATTTACTGTAATGGATAGGTTCGTTGGGGGGGGTCGCGTGAGATGGGGGAAAGATAATGAATTCTGTTTTGTCCATGTTAAGTTTCAGAAATCTAGCGGATAAGAAGGATGAAATAGTGGACAGACATTGAGGGATTCTGGTTAGTAGGGAGGTGATATCTGGTCCAGAGATGTAGATCTGTGTGTCATCAGCATAGAGGTGATACTGAAAGCCATGAAATTCTATGAGCTGTCCCATGCCAAAGGTGTAAATGGAGAAGAGCAGGGGCCCAAGGACTGATCCTTGTGGGACTCCGACAGATAGGGGGCGAGGTGAGGAGGTGATGTGTGAGTGGGAGACGCTGAATGTCCAGTCTGTTAGGTATGATGGGATCCAGGATAGGGCCAAGTCTGTGATGCCAAGGGATGAGAGGTGTTGTAATAATAGGGAATGGTCAACTGTGTAAAAGGCAGCCGACAGGTCGAGGAGGAGGAGGACAGAGTAGTGTCGCTTGTTCTTGGCGGCTAAGAGGTCATTGGTGACCTTAGTTAGGGCAGTTTCAGTGGAATGGTGTGACCGGAAGCCAAATAGTAAGCGGTCAAAGAGGGAGCAAGAAGAGAGATGGGAGGACAGTTCAAGGTAAACGTGTTGTTCCAGTAGTTTGGAGGCATAAGGGAGAAGTGATATAGGGCGATAGCTAGATACAGAGGATGGGTCAAGAGAGGGCTTTTTGAGGATAGGTGTGATGGAGGCATGAGGGGAAAACACCAGTTGTTAGTGATAGGTTAAAGAGATGGGTTAGGGTTGGGATGAAGACTGTGGTGAGGTTTGGGATGAGGTGGGATGGGAGTGGGTCAAGTGCACAGGTGGTGAGATGCGATCTTGAAAGTAGAGTGAGGAGTTAATCTTCTGTAATGGTGGAGAAGTTGGTTTTGGAGGTGGAGGGCTGGGAAGTCGGGAGGAAGGGCTCTGGGGGTTGTTGACCAAAACTGTCTCTGATGCTATCAATCTTCTGCTTGAAAAATGAGGCAAAGTCTTCAGCGGAGATAAGTGGGCAGGGAGGAGGTGCTGGGGGATGGAGGAGAGAATTGAAGGTGTTTAATAACTGTTTAGGGTTGTGAGACAGAGAGGATATGAGAGATGAGAAGTAGGTTTCTTTAGCTGTGGTGATTGTCGTCTTGAAAGTAGTGAGGGACTGTTTGAATGCAATGAAGTGCTCGTTGGAGTGGGATCTTTTCCATCTGCGCTCAGCAGCCCTGGAAGCTCGCCACAGTTCTTTGGTTAGGCTGGTGTGCCAGGGCTGACTGTTGATTTTGCGAGCTTTGGTATGTGTAAGTGGGGCAGCAGATTCCAAAGCTACAGCTATTGTGGTGTTACATAGAGCGGCAGCGTCATCCGCATTGTGTATGGAACTTATGTCTGTGAGAGGGAGGAGGGATTCAGAGAATGAATGTAGGTCAAGATGTTTAAGATTTCTGCGAGGGTGTGAAAGTTTGTGGGGTGGGGATTGTAGACATGGAGTGGAGAGAGATGAGAATGTGAGAAGGTTGTGGTCAGAGAGTGGAAGAGGTGAGTTAGAGAGGTTAAATAAGGAGCAGAGGCGGGTGAAGATGAGGTCCAGTCTGTGACTATCTTTGTGAGTGGCTGTAGAAGACCATTGAGTGAGGCCGAAGGAGGAAGTGAGAGATAGAAATTTAGTGGCAGCTGAGAGGGAAGTGTCAATGGGGATGTTGAAGTCGCCCATGATGATAGTGGGGATGTCCACAGAAAGGAAATGAAGTAGCCAGGTGGTGAAGTGGTCAAAGAAGGTGGTGGTTGGCCCTGGGGGGCGGTAAATGACAGCCAGTTGGAGGTTGGAGGGGGAGTAGATGCGCACAGAGTGCACCTCAAAGGAAGGGAGGGTAACAGAGGGTGGCAGTGGGATTGGGGTGAAGGAGCAGTTATCTGACAGGAGAAAGCCAACTCCTCCACCATGCTTGCTGCTGGGGCGGGGTGTGTGAGAAAGGTGGAAGCCACCGTAAGAGAGTGCAGCAGGGGAGGCTGTGTCAGAAGGGGTGAGCCAGGTTTCGGTGATGGCGAGGAAAGAAAGTATGATAGTAACAAAAAGATCATGGATGTAGGAAAGCTTGTTGCAGACAGAGCGAGCGTTCCACAGAGCTCCTGTTAGTGGGACTGGGGAAGTGGGAGCTGGGTGAATGGGTATAAGGTTAGAGAGGTTACGGAAGTTTGTGATAGAGTGTGGATGGGAGGTAGAAATGACTGTGGGAATGTGGTGAGGAGGACCAGGATTTGGAGAGATATCACCAGCAGTGAGAAGGAACAGAGAAAGTGTTAGCAGGTGGGAGCAGGAGAGGGCATGAGGGGGCTGCCTGTGCTTGGAGACAGAGGATTGTATGTTAAGGAACAGTTCTGAGGAGGAGGTGAGATGGATGGGGAGGATTGAAGAGGAGATGAACAGTTCTTTGCTAGGAGTAAGGATTAGGGGAGTTTGCAGAAGGTGAAGAATTATAGGGGTGAAAGTGAAAATAAACAGAAACATTGTTTACAGTGGCAGGCCAGTTACCTTCAGTTCCCTTCAGGTTCAATTCAGGTTTTAATTCTACTGTAATCCACACTTTTAGGACACACTTCTAGGAATCACACAGCAGACTAAAGTCATTGCAGACTTTTGCTATGCAATATATGGAAAACTAAGTGCGTTCAAGTGTGAAGCAGAGAGGAATGGTCTCTGCTCATCTTGGTCAGAGAATTAAGAGTGGACCAGATGCATACAATCAAGCCTGAGTAAACAAGGTCATAAATATCACAGGGTAAGCTGGGGTTAGCTGAAAGGCATACCATGTGAAAGCCAGGAGCAGAGGGAAGTCTATGTGCAAAGCTGGGTGATGTACTATGTGCACTTCATAGACAGACAGCAGCAGAGCTGGGTGGATGAACATACCATGTGAAAGCTAGGAGCAGAGGGAAGTCTATGTGCAAAATTGTGAAAATTGTAAATTCACACTGAAGGCATCAAAGCTATGAATTAACACATCTGGAATTATATACTTAACAAAAAAGTGTGAAACAACTGAAAATATGTCTTATATTCTAGGTTCTTCAAAGTAGCCACCTTTTGCTTTGATGACTGCTTTGCACACTCTTGGCATTATCTTGATGAGCTTCAAGAGGTAGTCACCAGAAATGGTTTTCACTTCACAGGTGTGCCCTGTCAGATTTAATAAGTGGGATTTCTTGCCTTATAAATGGGTTTGGGACCATCAGTTGTGTTGAGCAGAAGTCTGGTGGATACACAGCTGATAGTCCTACTGAATAGACTGTTAGAATTTGTATTATGGCACGAAAAAAGCAGCTAAGTAAAGAAAAACGAGTGGCCATCATTACTTTAAAAAATGAAGGTCAGTCAGTCCGAAAAATTGGGAAAACTTTGAAAGTGTCCCCAAGTGCAGTGGTAAAAACCATCAAGCGCTACAAAGAAACTGGCTCACACGAGGACCGCCCCAGGAAAGGAAGACCAAGAGTCACCTCTGCTGCTGAGGATAGGTTTATCCAAGTCACCAGCCTCAGAAATCGCAGGTTAATAGCAGCTCAGATTAGAGACCAGGTCAATGCAACACAGAGTTCTAGCAGCAGACACATCTCTACAACCACTCTTAAGAGGAGACTTTGTGCAGCAGGCCTTCATGGTAAAACAGCTGCTACGAAACCACTGCTAAGGACAGGCAACAAGCAGAAGAGACTTGTTTGGGCTAAAGAACACAAGGAATGGACATTAGACCAGTAGAATTCTGTGCTTTGGTCTGATGAGTCCAAATTTGAGATCTTTGGTTCCAACCACCGTGTGTTTGTGCGACGCAGAAAAGGTGAACGGATGGACTCTACATGCCTGGTTCCTAACG
Organism: Ranitomeya imitator; assembly: GCF_032444005.1. Taxonomy (NCBI): domain Eukaryota; kingdom Metazoa; phylum Chordata; class Amphibia; order Anura; family Dendrobatidae; genus Ranitomeya; species Ranitomeya imitator. The sequence goes on along the minus strand of NC_091283.1, from coordinate 432,556,581 downwards.
TGAAGCATGGAGGAGGAGGTGTGATGGGGGTGCTTTGCTGGTGACACTTTTGGGGATTTATTCAAAATTGAAGGCATACTGAACCAGCATGGCTACCACAGCATCTTGCAGCGGCATGCTATTCCATCCGTTTAGTTGGACCATCATTTATTTTTCAACAGGACAATGACCCCAAACACACCTCCAGGCTGTGTAAGGGCTATTTGACCAAGAAGGAGAGTGATGGGGTGCTACGCCAGATGACCTGGCCTCCACAGTCACCAGATCTGAACCCAATCGAGATGGTGTGGGGTGAGCTGGACCGCAGAGTGAAGGCAAAAGGGCCAACAAGTGCTAAGCATCTCTAGGAACTCCTTCAAGATTGTTGGAAGACCATTTCCGGTGACTACCTCTTGAAGCTTATCAAGAGAATGCCAAGAGTGTACAAAGCAGTCATCAAAGCAAAAGGTGGCTACTTTGGAGAACCTAGAATATAAGACATATTTTTTGTTAAGTATATAATTCCAGATGTGTTAATTCATAGTTTTGATGCCTTCAGTGTGAATTTACAATTTTCATAGTCATGAAAATACTTTTTAAATGAGAAGGTGTGTCCAAACTTTTGGTCTGTACTGTATGTATGATATAGCCAAAATAATTGTCTATAAATGATGGTAGTCTCACATTGAAAGCAGTAGTGGATGGTGAGATATGAAGTCTGAAAGTCAAAAGTTCAAAACATTGTTACCCTTTTGATCGTCAATGTATGAGTGTTATCCGTGAAAAACACTGATAGCACTAGTACACAAAAAACGGATATCCGATGCCATCAATGTGCTTTAATTGACTGATATGAGAAGCTGGAGAAACCGCCATCATTGTTTTCTCCATCGCAGAAAAAAATTATTACTCATTTGTCTACTTGACACGTAACCGCATGTATGCAAATCACATACTTGCAGTCACACGCTTACCTGATCCCGGCGCTGGAGAATCCTGACAGCGCACATACTGTGAGGATTCGCAAGTCTACAGCCACACAGAGTGACTGCAATCTTGTACCCAAATCCTTTTATAGTTAGCTCCATGATAAAATTCCCTCTAACAATCTCTCTTTATCTGTTTTTTATTTTGCTTCTTGTGACATTTTCTTTGAGTTGAGTCTCAAACTGGTTGTGACAGGAGCATGGCCCTGTATTCAGATTCTAACATCCCTTCTGCAACAGGACATCATGAGGAGATAATGCTGTAATGACTGACCACAGCTTCAGCCACAGCCATCCCCTGAGAATGTCAGTATCAGTAATGGACAAGTGACCGAAGCTTCTGTCCCCTCTTCAGTATCTTCAGTTGCCGCTGCCACAGGTACTGCTTCTGTCCCCATCGCCTCATTCACTGAGATGAGATGTCATTCGGGGGCAGCGATAGAAGCAGGGTGAGTGACACCAGCACCACACCATTATATAAGTTAATTCATTTTAGGGTGGTTACAGAAACAGTGGAGCAGCGCTGATATCATTCATCCTATTTCTTTCACTGCCCCTTAATGTCTCATTTCAGTAAACAATGTGTCGGGGACAGAAGCCGCGACTGGGGTGCTGGGTACAGACGAGTGGCAGCGTGGATAGAAGTTGCTGTCACTTCTCTATCACTACTACTGAAAGGAGATGTCATCAGGGGACAGCAGTGACAAAGATGTGGTAAGTGACTGTGGGGCCATCCTCCTGTGAGCTCTCATTTGAACCCTCAAATGAAACACCACAGGAAGTAAAGTAAAAAAACACATATAAGGATTAGCTGCAGCACATAGGGAGAATGGTGGGGAATTTTATTGTTCATCAAATTACAAAAGTGATTAGGGCTAACAGATAGAGATATTAGAGATATTGGACCACCCCTTTAAAGGTAACCTGTCACCCCCAAAATTGAAGATGAGCTAAGCCCACCAGTATCAGGGGCTTATCTACAGCATTCTGGAATGCTGTAGATAAGCCCCTGATGTATCCTGAAAGATGAGAAAAAGAGGTTAAATTATACTCACCCAGGGACGGTCTCGCTGTGGTCCGTTCCGGGGCCTCCTATCTTCTTACGATGATGTCCTCTTCTTGTCTTCACGCTGCGGCTCCGGCGCAGGCGTACTTTGTCTGCCCTGTTGAGGGCAAAGCAAAGTACTGCAGTGCGCAGGTGCCCGGAAAGGTCAGAGAGGCCCGGCGCCTGCGCACTGCAGTACTTTGCTGTGCCCTCAACAGGGCAGACAAAGTACGGGTGCGCCAGAGCCGCAGCGTGAAGACAAGAAGAGGATGTCATCCTATGACGGTGGGAGACCCCGGACCTGACCGCGACGCCCATCGGACGGGACTGCAGTGGGGAACGCCCCTGGGTGAGTATAATCTAACCTCTTTTTCTCATCTTTCAGGATACATCGGGGGCTTATCTACAGCATTATAGAATGCTGTAGATAAGCCCCTGATGCCGGTGGGCTTAGCTCGCCTTTGATTTTGGGGGTGACAGGTTCCCTTTAATAATATTAGTAATATTGGCATATTATAATTGCATATTATAATTAAAGGAGAGTTTCATATGACAGGGTGATCTTTTGTTTTCCCAGCTTCTCATACAGTTTACATAATTTTTTCAGAAGCACATCCCATGTTTACAGGAAGGACTTGCTGCCGACAATTACTGTATTGTATGTCTACATGGAGCACGTAAAAGCCCATTAGACTTTGTTAGCATCTGCACTATTCAATTCACTTTATTATAGAAAAAGAATAACTAGAACCCAATATACAGTTAGGGCCAGAAATATTTGGACAGTGACACAAGTTTTGTTATTTTAGCTGTTTACAAAAACATGTTCAGAAATACAATTATATATATAATATGGGCTGAAAGTGCACACTCCCAGCTGCAATATGATAGTTTCCACATCCAAATCGGAGAAAGGGTTTAGGAATCATAGCTCTGTAATGCATAGCGTCCTCTTTTTCAAGGGACCAAAAGTAATTGGACAATGGACTCTAAGGGCTGCAATTAACTCTGAAGGCGTCTCCCTCGTTAACCTGTAATCAATGAAGTAGTTAAAAGGTCAGGGGTGGATTCCAGGTGTGTGGTTTTGCATTTCGAAGCTGTTGCTGTGAGCAGACAACATGCGGTCAAAGGAACTCTCAATTGAGGTGAAGCAGAACATCCTGAGGCTGAAAAAAAAGAAAAAATCCATCAGAGAGATAGCAGACATGCTTGGAGTAGCAAAATCAACAGTTGGGTACATTCTGAGAAAAAAGGAATTGACTGGTGAGCTTGGGAACTCAAAAAGGCCTGGGCGTCCACGGATGACAACAGTGGTGGATGATCGCCGCATACTTAATTTGGTGAAGAAGAACCCGTTCACAACATCAACTGAAGTCCAGAACACTCTCAGTGAAGTAGGTGTATCTGTCTCTAAGTCAACAGTAAAGAGAAGACTCCATGACAGTAAATACAAAGGGTTCACATCTAGATGCAAACCATTCATCAATACCAAAAATAGACAGGACAGAGTTAAATTCGCAGAAAAACACCTCAAGAAGCCAGCTCAGTTCTGGAAAAGTATTCTATGGACAGATGAGACAAAGATCAACCTGTACCAGAATGATGGGAAGAAAAAAGTTTGGAGAAGAAAGGGAATGGCACATGATCCAAGGCACACCACATCCTCTGTAAAACATGGTGGAGGCAACGTGATGGCATGGGCATGCATGGCTTTCAATGGCACTGGGTCACTTGTGTTTATTGATGACATAAGAGCAGACAAGAGTAGCCGGATGAATTCTGAAGTGTACCGGGATATACTTTCAGCCCACATTCAGCCAAATGCTGCAAAGTTGATTGGACGGCGCTTCATAGTACAGATGGACAATGACCCCAAGCATACAGCCAAAGCTACCCAGGGGTTCATGAGTGCCAAAAAGTGGAACATTCTGCAATGGCCAAGTCAATCTCCAGATCTAAACCCAATTGAGCATGCATTTCACTTGCTCAAATCCAGACTTAAGACGGAAAGACCCACAAACAAGCAAGACCTGAAGGCTGCGGCTGTAAAGGCCTGGCAAAGCATTAAGAAGGAGGAAACCCAGCGTTTGGTGATGTCCATGGGTTCCAGACTTAAGGCAGTGATTGCCTCCAAAGGATTTGCAACAAAATATTGAAAATAAAAATATTTTGTTTGGGTTATGTTTATTTGTCCAATTACTTTTGACCTCCTAAAATGTGGAGTGTTTGTAAAGAAATGTGTACAATTCCTACATTTTCTATCAGATATTTTTGTTCAACCCTTCAAATTAAACGTTACAATCTGCACTTGAATTCTGTTGTAGAGGTTTCATTTCAAATCAATGTGGTGGCATGCAGAGCCCAACTCGCGAAAATTGTGTCACTGTCCAAATATTTCTGGCCCTAACTGTATATCACATAACTTAAAGGTTAGGTAAGAAAAACTTGGCCCTGCATTAACTTAAAGGGAATCTCTCACCAGGTATTTGTTATCAGATCTAAGAGCATCATAATATAGGGACAGAGATCCTGATTCCATTGATGTTTCACTTACTGAGCTGCTTGTGTCATTTTGATAAAGTCACTGTTTTTTCTGCTGCAGATCTAGCAGTTCTCGAATGCTGAGCCTATGCACAGTGTACACGAAAGCTGTCAATAAGTGGTGTGGTTTGGGTTATTGCAGAAAAAAAGGTATATTCAGCTCACCCTTTAGATGAATTCCCTTATGAGGGAATCCAGCTCCAAGAGATAAAATCACTTAACTTTAATAGTATTCATTTAAAATACAAATAGGCTATAAGACATACAAAAACCCGATATACCGGAAGGACAGTGCCTGTGTAAGGCTACTTTCACTCATCAGGTGTTTTAATTCCGGCTGTTTACGGCTCTTTAGAGAAAAACCGGAACCGGTAAAAAAAAAATCCGGAACCGTTTTTCTCCATTGACTTGTATTAGTGCCGTTTTGCGCCGGATGGCCCAGCGTTCCTTCCATTTTTTCTGAATCCGGCTAAAATTCCGATTCCGGTGTCTTGAAAAAATGTCTACTGTAAAGTTTTTTGTCTGCGGCGAAAAAGCCGGAAGGGCTGGATCTGGCCTTTCCGGCTTTTCGCTACAATGCATGTCTATGGATGCATAGACATTTTGTAGACATTTTGCTACAATGCATGTCTATGCACCGGATCCAGAAAAAGGTGGATCCGGCGGCCTGATCCAGTTTTTTAATCTGTGCATGCTCAAAACCTATTAGCCTGCCCCCAGGACACATATATAAAACAATGCCATTGAGGCCCTCACTCATTTCCAGCCATACTGCCAGCCAGAGAGCCCACACCCTGCCAAGAATCTTCCAGACTCTTCCAAAAGAGCCTGCCAGAGAGCGGAGCCAAACCTGCCAGAGAGCGGAGCCAAACTTGCTAGAGAGCGGAGCCAAGCCATGTCTTCTTCTGGGAGCCCTCCCTCCCGTTGGCAGTGCACTGAGGTAAATATATATGCTTTTTTAAATAATTTTGCTCTCTCTCCCTCTCTCTTTGTATGTATGTGTGTTTGTATGTCTGTATGTATGTCTGTATGTATGTGTGTATGTGTGTGTGTATGTATGTGTGTATGTGTGTCTGTATGTGTGTGTTTATATTAATGTATTTCGCCATATTTTTTTGTATGAAGCTGCTGCCGCAGCACAAGAGGTACTCCCAGAAGAAGAGCGAAGGGGTGGAGAAATACCTGGAGCGGGATCACAATTGGTATGTTTCTTTCATTTATCGCAGAACCACAACCTCACACTACACCCAACACATAACAGCACAAGATACTTACAGAAAGAACGCAGCACAGCACACTTCCAAACTGACCATTTCAGACATCACACAACACATACAAAATGATCATTATAGATATCACACGGCACACAACACAAAAAAAGGCTACATACAAGCACATCATTTTTATGTTATTTTTCTTCTAGAGTTCGGATTCTGGTGCTCGATCCAGAGGTCCTCCCAGTGGCTCCCAGGGTCGTCGGCGTCAGAGTCAGGGCGGCCGTCATCGTGTAAGCATATATGTAATTTTTTTTATTTTTTTTTGTGGATTTTTCTTCATGATTACAATCTAATTTTATTTTTTTTTCCTTTGTTACAACAGGCTTCACAGCGTGCTCCTGATTCGGACGGTGAGGAGGTCGGACTCGATATTGACCTCCTCATCGAGCTGATCCGAGACAGAGAGCCGCTGTGGAACATGGGTGACCGCCGCCATGCTGATATCATCCTGACCTGTCGACTCTGGGAGCAAGTCTGCCAAGAGCTTATAGAGAAGTGGGAGGATCTCGATGTTTGGGCCCAGAATCAAGAACTTAAGTATACTCAGTTCAGTTTTCTTGATGCATTCTAAGTATTGTTTCTATTCAATTTGTGTTTCTCCTTTTTTAACAGGTGAGAGGATTGTGAAACGGTGGTGGTCGATCAGGGATCGCTTTAAGAAGGAGTTCAACAAAGAGATGTGGGCCCTAAGTGGTTCTGGAGGACGCAGGAGCAGATACAAGTATGCGGAAGCCCTGTAGTTCCTCAGGACAATGATGGTGACCCGAAGCTAAATATTACCCACCATATGTAATAACCAATGTTTAACATGTGTGAACCATTTTTTCTTTTTCAGCCCAGGGCCATGCAATATCAGTATATTAATTGTTTGTTTTTCTCTTTTGTTCCACAGCACCGTCGGGAGCACTCGGGAGCCTGCAGGCAGCAGTGTTGAACCCTTCCCTCAGGCGATCCCTCAGGAGGCCGCCACCGAGGGACAGTTCAACAGTCCTGGCCCCTCTGCACCTTCCCACTCTACACCTTCCCACTCTGCACCTTCCCACTCTGCACCTTCCCAGCCTTCCCACACATTGGATCCCTCTGTCCCATCCGCGAGCGCTGGAGCATCCTGGCCGGTTACATTGCATGTATCTGCTGGTGAGGATATAGCTTTTCCTGTACCCCACCCCTCTGCTGCTGCCACCTCTAGTACACCTGTAGCTTCAGGGCGACAGCAGCAGAGGGGTCAGGTACAGAGCTATGCGCCCGAGTTCTTACACCTGAACGCATCCTTTCAGAAACAGGTACACAACTTGGGTAAAAGGTAAAATCAAACAGGTACACAACTTGGGTAAAAGGTAAAATCAAACAGGTACACAACTTGGGTAAAAGGTTAAATACTTTGGGTACAACCCAAACAGGTACACAACTTGGGTTAACCCCTTAGTGACGGAGCCAAATTTTTGAAATCTGACCAGTGTCACTTTATGTGGTAATAACTCTGCAACGCTTCAACAAATCCCAGTGATTTTGAGATTGTTTTTTCGTGACACATTATACTTTATGATAATGGTAAATTTAGGCCAATATGTTTTGTGTTTATTTATAAAAAATATCAAAAATTTGAGAAAAATGTTAAAAAATTAGCAATTTTCAAACTTTGAATGATTATCCCTTTAATCCAGATGGCCATACCACAGCAAACCATTAATAAATAACATTTCCCACATGTCGGCTTTACATCAGCACCATTTGTAAAATGTTATTTTATTTTGTTAGCATTTTAGGAGGATTAAAAATGTAGCAGCAATTTTTCATTTTTTCAAGGAAATTTGCAAAATTTATTTTTTTAGGGACTTATCCATGCTTGAAGTGACTTTAGGGGGCTCATATATTGGGAAACCCCCAAACGTGATACCATTTTAAAAACAGCACCCCCAGACATATGGAAAACTGCAGTCAGGTAGTTTATTAACTCTTCAGGTGCTTTACAGGAATTAATGCAAAGTGGCATGATAGGAATGAAAATGTGCATTTTTACCACCTAAATGCCGCTAACTTCTGAACAGATTACTATAGCAATCAGACTCTAAGGCCGCTATTTGGTCGTGAATTGCCTTGGCAAACATCAGGACCACAAAATCAAGATCTGAGGGCACCAATTTGGTTAAATAGGAAGCCCCCACACTCTGTTAGCCATTTATAATGATGTAGTCACTATTTACAGCATCATCTAAGGGGTTAAACAGATTTGGGCGGTGCAAACACTGATCATGGCTGATGCAGCAAGTTGTCAGCTATAGTGGACAGCCGACAGCTACTGCATTGTCACCTGCATGGGGAGGCTATTCTCTTATATGTAAGGTCGGTTAAAAGACGTATTGGCTGTCATTAAGGGGTTAAAGGTAAAATCAAACTTGGGTAAAAGGTAAAATCAAACAGGTACACAACTTGGGTACAAGGTTAAAAACTTGTTACTAGGTTCAAGACAAATTGTTCAAACTCTCTCATCCTGCCAGTCTATTCTTCCTTCGGGTGAAAAAAAATATTCTGCGAATTGATCACGAATTCGGAAAACAGTCGCTCAGCCGGTGTAATAGAGAATCTGCAATATGTATCACTCCTTCTTATTAGATGTTCAATCCGCTCCACCAATACATCAAAGTTCTCTGCCTTCATCCGCACATAGCTGAAAAACTTCTCTGGCTCTCCTCGTAGCTCCATGTATAAAGTAGAAAAGACTCCCCGCGTCATTCTCTGTGCCGTGATGGGTTGGATCCACAAACGTCGTCGGCGCAGACGCATGATGCGCTCTCTCTCGCTCCTTCTCAAGAACAATAGCTTTCAATCTATTCGCCTCCACAATGAAATCCACGTTGTTCTGCAGAATCTTCGCAATAATGGCGTCCATCTGGCTCTGTATCTACTCCTCTCCAACCTGTCACTGATGGGCTGTAGGAACACTGTATATATAGTTTTCAGGGGGCCAATCACATTTTTAACCTGTCAGGGGGCATTTTTAAAAACCGAGATCCGTCAAAAACCGGATGGAAAACCGGACGAAACGGATGCCAACCAGATGAAACGGATCCGGCTGAAATCCGGATCCGTTCCAACCGGTTTTCACAAAATAAGCCAGATCCGGCGCTGCGGCATCGGCATGTGGTGAAAAAGCTGATGTGTGAAAGTAGCCTAAACTGTACACGTTTCTAACACACAAGTGCTCTTAGTCTCAGTTCAGTGGGTGGGGTTATGCAGAGTTCATGAATATGGAGGAATACATGGCAGCAGGTTACTAATCCTTTAGTGATACAATCTGTATTATCAGCAGATTATCTTTAAAATAGGTTTAATCATGTCTCCCATACATTGTCCCTCATTATACAGCATTATGGAAAACTATTATTTCTGAGAAAAGAGGAATGTGTGGTTATAGTCTAAAAACCCCATGTAACAGATGTAATTAATTCAGCTGCGGCGATGAAAACTAAATCTCTGAGCACTAAAAAATACTCAGAGGACACCCGAGCATGCTCGAGAAATCTCGAGTGACGAGTATATTCGCTCATCACTACTCTCTACCCTTTCAACAAGTTTCAACAAGTTTTTCTATGACAGTCTCGTAATTCAGAAACTGATAATCGTGCACCCCAAAATTCCTGTAAAACAAACTTTCTCCGATACCCTTATGTCATGGCGGACTTCTTGACATTCAGGGGGGTGAATATGGTAAAACATTTTAAAATGTCTTCCTCCACTGAGGCTTCCAGACCATATCGCCTCTCCTGTAATACAACAGTCAGAAGTACAAACAAACACAGAGCAAATTAATAGCCGTCTTTCTTCTCCTCTCAGCCCGGGTGTTATCTTTATTTCTATTTATTTTTGTTCCTACAAATTGATTTTCGTTCTGCTGTTCCAATTACAGTCTACCCTCAGAAAATGTAATCCTAACTCAAAGAAAATACTCATTCATTTTGCTACGGAAGAGACAAAGCCGGACCTATCGCCGTTCAGTGCGTTCAATACCGGAGACAAAGATGCTGACCTTAAAATGACTTTCAAACCTTATACTTTACCTTGTGATTAGAAGAACTGTAGAGGAATATTTCCACCACTTCAACTACAAGGAGTTAAATCAAATAAATAAAAAGAAAAAAAAAAAGAAAATTCCGACACATGAATGAAACAAATCATGGCAGAAGAGTTTAGAAATAAAGCGTTCTTTATTAGAGACTCCAAGGTCTCCTTTTCTTTCACCCTGACTGTGGCCCTGCATTGAGTTTCCCATTATCTGACCACAGAAATACCTTTTTCCTTTGGCAAAGTGCACTCAACGCTAAGAAAACAAGAGCCAATGGCTTTAATAAATGGACATATCAAGAATGAACACAGTAAAGAATTATTATAAGCCTTGTAACACTGTAATCATAAACCGGGGCCTTTGTTAGCCTTCATGAATAGGAAACTTTGCAGCCCTCTGAAATTCTATTATTATCTTCTTTGGCCTGCGAGGACTGATATTTGATAGGTGCACAGACAATAGTAGATACTTTTACCAGCATTTCCTACTGTCTTTAATAATGTATTAATTAGTATTATTCTTACGATTAGATTTACATTTATGTATATTCTTAACCTTCAGTGAAGTGTCCTTACTTTTATATTCCATTAATACCTGAGAAAGTCACTTAGGAATGTTGTTTAGCCCATTGTGATAATAGAAGAAACACTTCACATAAGTCAACAATGTAATAGATAATTACAATTATAATCACATTGATATATTCTCACACATTTATGGCTTCAGTATTTAATGGAAGCTATGGTGCTGAGTTTGATCTAAACAGGGTCTAATGAGCATTAAAAGGCTTATAAGTCTCCTTACACTGGCATGTCATAGTCCTGTCATACAACCAAGTCAGATCTCATGCTTTGCACTGAGGAGATGTAACACCTTAAAACACGTGTCTGCAAATTGAGATTCTGGCTTGGCTTTTATCTTAAGTCATATGGCAAGACTCGTTAAAGGGTTAATATTGACATTTAGGATTGCAACTTCCAATAGCTGGCACTAAAGATTAAGCTCCCATTCTCTCTGGAGAGGCAATTTTTTTTTTTAATTTCCCAGAGGAGCATTGCACGGACTATAAGTCTCCTTACACTGACATGTCAAGCATGTCACTCTCTACATGGAATAACCCCAGTTAAAGGGCTCTCCTACAGACAAATCAGAGCTTATGATTTGTACTGAGGAGAAGCAACACCCCGAAACGCATGTCTGCAAATTGGGATTCCGGTTTGGCTTTTATCCTAAGTCATGTGGCAAAGCTCGTAAAAGGGTCGATATTGACTTTTAGGATTGCTACTTTCAATACGCACTAGAGTGTAAGCCCTCTTGTTCTCTGAAAAGGCAATTTGCATTTTTGAATTTCCCAGAGAAGGACTCCAGGACCTATAAGTCTCCTTACACTGGAATGTCAGGCATGTAATTTTACACAAGGAGAAACACTACCCTTTAGTCACTGTCGGGACTGTCACCAATGTTGCACAGGGGAGAGCCTTCTGGTCCGGATCAACCTCTACACTTTTCAGCTGGGGGGTGGGTCAGAGATAAAAAAGAGCTATCCACGGGAGGAAGATGGAGCACGCAGCAGGGTGAGGTGCAGGTCTTGATAGCGGAGCATCTTGTAAGCTTAGGCCCACCTAGCTCAACCCCTGTAATTGTGTCCACTGCTCGCAGATATCAGACAGCGACTCTTCTGACATCCCACATGCTGGGCGGTTACTCACATGTGAGACCAGTGACTGCTGCGTGTGTGCGGCCTAGCCTTGTACCGGTGACTGAGCCAGGATGTACCGACTCCTTCCCCTCCTGCACTGCGGAAGCAGAGCCACTCTCTGGTGATACCGTAAAAAGAACTGAAACCAGTATGAGGAAATTGCAGGTACGGGAACCCGCCTAGTGTAGCAAAGATTCTCTATCTGCCTCCAAGAACCAGACCTCTGTCTATCCAGGACCACCCCGAGACATCATGTGACGCTGTTGTCAGTGCCATCGTTGGAAACCGAGACGCTGCAATCAAGAAGCCGACAGACTGATAAGTTGTACTCTTCTTTTTATTAGGGTGTGTTTGCGCGTCATGAAGATGATTTTGGTTGCACCACAGCGATCACGTATGAGATTCCCACTGAAAACACCGCTCCCATAAGAGAGCGATACCGCCAAATTTCACCGCAAATGTATCAGGAGGTGAAAGGAATGCTGACTCAGATGCTGCAGAATGGTGTAATTCGAAAGAGCTAGAGCCCGTGGGCTGCCCCTATCGTGCTGGTGTGGAAGAAAAATGGTACGCTGCTTTTTTGTGTGGACTATCGTAAACTCAATGCTTGTACTGTACGAGATTCCTATCTGCTACCAAGAATCAAAGAGTCCCTGTCTGCCCTGGGTAACGCCAAATATTTCTCCACATTAGATCTGGCCAGTGGATACTGGCAAGTGCCAATGTCCGAGCAGGATCGAGCAAAAACAGCCCTTATACTCCACATATGGTTATATGAGTTCAATCAAATGCCGTCTGGCCTGGCTAACACTCCGGGTACGTTTCAACGTCTAATGGAGAGGTGTTTAGGTGACCTGAACTTCGAGGTCACTCTCATTTATCTAATCAATATCATCATTTATGCGGCTTCGTTTGAGGAACATCTCCGAAGGCTGGAATAAGTCTTGAGACGCCTGCAACAGCATGGATTAAAGGTAAAGCCTCAGAAGTGTCATCTGTTCTGCACCCAAATTGAATACTTGGGACATGTAGTCTCTGTGAAACCGTCTATCGAGAAAATTGCGATAGTGCAAGATTGGCCCACCCCAAAGACTTTAAAGGATGTGTGGGCTTTCTTAGGACTCACTGGATACTTCAGACGATTTGTGAAGAACTTCACTCGCATTGTGAACCCGTTGTTAAAACTGTTGAAGGGGATACCGTCCAGTGCAAAGAACAGAACTGTCCAATGGGGGAGTGTCAGGAGGAGGCATTTCGAGCCCTGAAATTGGCTCTGACCGAGGCACCAGTGCTGGTCTATGCTGACTTCTCACAGCTGTTTATCCTTCATACTCACAGGAGCTTACATGGACTCGGAGCTGTGCTGTCTCAAACCAAGGGCGGTAAAGAAAGAGTGATCGCCTATGCGAGTTGGTCCCTCCATGACTCTGAAAGAAACCCAGATAACTACAGTTCCTTTAAGCTGGAGCTGTTGGTGTTAGTGTGGGTCATGAGAGAGAAGTTTGCTGAATATTTGTGTGGCTCTGAAGTCCTGGTACGCACAGATAACAACCGTTTGGCCCATCTGGAAAAGGAGAAACTTGAGGCGTTGGAACAACGCTGTGTGGCGCGGGTGGCAAAGTTTCAATATAAGATCACCTATAAAAGAGGGGCCGAGAATACCCACGCTGACAACTTGTCCCGAGTGTCCCATAGGAAGCCTAGGTCTAACCAGGATGAAGAGCTAGAGGCTGAAGAAGTCCCTGAGTTTTGAGATTCTGCCAGGATGGTGGCAGCGATGATGGGACAGGTGCGGATAGTGCCTCAAAAGTGTAGTTTGAGTCAATCTCGTGACGAGTGGGTCCGAACATAGCAAGAAGATGAGGATCTCGCTCGAATGAGACAATGGGTGTCGACAAAGCGATTACCCAGCCAGCAGGAGAGATGCTCTGTCCCAGGGAGTCTAACAGATGTTGCGGCAGTGGGAAAGACTACAGATGAGAGATGGAATATTGTATCGGAGAGTCCAGCTACAATGGGAGCTAGGCGTCACATGGCAGACATTGATCCCTGAAGCGTTGCTGTCCAAGGTGGCCACAGAAGCACATGAAAGATGTCCACTTCGGTCCCGAAAAGATGATTCAGTGGCTGCAAAGGCTAGTTTACCATCCTCGATTGAAAGCTGTAGTAGAAGAAACCTGTCTGCTATGTAGAAACTGACTTGGCCAAGCCGCCTGAACAGAGGGCTCTCACCCAGACCATAGTGACTTCTGCTCCACTGGAAGTGTTAATGATAGACTATCTGACTATTGGCCCAGCTTATCAAGGTTATGAACATTGCCTGGTGATGACTGATCACTTCACAAAGTTTGCTGTTGTGACCCCGACCCAAGACCAGACCGCCGAATCCCATGTATACACCATCTGTAAAAACTCCATCTAAGTGTACGGCTGTCCAAAGCGAATTCACTCCAATCAAGGTGCCTTCTTTCTTGGTAAAGTGATGGAAGAGTTACACTGGCTGTATCAGATCGGGAAGTCTTGGAAGACGCCTTACCACCCCCAAGTGAATGGGGCTTGCGAACCCTGATTCAGATGTTAAGGACACTGGAAGACAACAGAAAAGGTTGGTGGCCTGAGTTTGCACCAGAGTTAGTGTGGGTGTACAACAACTGAAGGCTTAGCACCACCAGCTACATGCCTTATACCCTATTGTTCAGCTGATCGGGATGAGAGATTACTGAGTTGGAGTTGGAACCAGAGGAGGACTACCCACGGATGGGGGTGTCCACAGGTCCAGGAACATCGTCATAAGCTGCAGACCTTACATCGTCTAGTACAAACCAGGTTCCAGGTACTAGAACATGCAGAAAAAGCTCCTCAGCGTGGGACAGCCCTTCAGGCTGGGGACCATGTGTTGGTACAAGATAAACATCCTAGAGATATACTGGAGTCCCGGTGGGAAATAAACCTATATCGGGTGAAACTGAGAGTCAACTCCGAAGGACCCATCTACAAGATTCAACCTGAGGGAAATCAGAATGCTCCCACTCAGTTGAGGAAGTGCAAAATGTTCCAGAAATGGTCCCACCAGTTGTAGCCGATTGTGAAGATGAAGGCCCTGAACAACCTCCGGTAGAACTAGCAGAGAGGCAAATGCCTGCGGTGCCCAAAGCGGCCACCCCAGAGGAGATAGCTGTACCCCTGTCCTCACCTGTACAGCCTGATTCGACTACACAAATGGACTTGACTACTCCTTCTGACTTACGGTGCTCCAAACGAGCAGCAGCTGGCATACCACCTAACCGATATAATCAAAATCAATTTGTTGGGCGGCAAATAGTTCAAGGGCTAGAAGAATGTCAACGTGAACTAAAGAAACTCTCTCCCATGGAATGGTGAGCAAAAAGAGAGGGGGAATGTAAAAAGATGAATTGGACTGTGGGTACCTCTCTTGCGCCGATCCCAGAACTGTCGGGACTGTCACCTTTGTTGCACGGGGAGAGCTTTCTGGCCCGGACCGACCTTTACACTTGTCAGCAGGGGGCGGGTCAGAGAAAAAAGGGCTACACGCCGGAGAAAAGCAAGAGTTCAGGTGGGAAGACGGATCGCACAGCAGGGTGAGGTGCAGGCCTTGATAGCAGAGCATCTTGTAAGTTTAGGCTCACCTAGTGCAACCCCTGTTATTGTGTCCACTGCTGGCGGACATCAGATAGCGACTCTTCTGACGTCCCCCGTGCCGGGAGTTTACTCACATGTGAGAACAGTGACTGATGCGTGCGTACGGCCTAGCCTTGTTCCTTTGACTGAGCCAGGATGTACTGACTCCTTCCCCTCCTGCACTGCAGAGCAGAGCCATGCTCAGGTGATACCGTATAAAGAACTGAAACCAGTATGAGGAAACCACGAGTACAGGAACCCGCCTAGTGTAGCAAAGACTCTCTATCTGCATCGAGGAACCGGACCTCCATCTATCCAGGACCACCCCGAGACATCACATGCCGCTGTTGTCAGTGCCATTGTTGGAAACCGAGACGCTGCAATCAAGAAGCCGACAGACTGGTAAGTTGTACTCTTCTTTCCCTATTTGAACATTCGCCTAACACCTGTTTACCCTGTTCTCCCCTCCAGTTCCCATATCGTTATTTCCTTTGCCTCCCATACCCATTTTCTCCCTGTGTGGAGTTCTCATCTGTTAAAAAATTTGTTAACTCTTGATCTGCCTCCTGTCCGTGACGACATCCCGATCTCAGCAAGTCTTCATAAGTCTAATGTGAATTACCAGTTTTTGTCCTATGAGACAAATTATCTTTCCAGTTGTGGTCAGCCCTGGTGGCTTTCTACTAAGCTAGTTCATGCTCAGGCACCTCTATGATGTGAGGCAAGAAATGTTAACACCTTTTACCTTACATTATGCTGAGAATACAAACAAATGGGGAATATACGCTATATATTAGGTATTGCATACTGCTCACATGCACCCCAGCAAGAAGCAAGGTTCGCTGCAGCATCAGCCACCAGAATCTAATGATATGTGACATATATTGTAAATTCTGGGGTTGTTACCAGGTAAGCCAAGACATCACATGCTGGAAAAAAAAGGGTCTGGTGAGGACAATTCTGCTAACCTTCCTTACTCCAGAATTGTAGCTGTCAGGCTCCTACAGGCATCAATTGCACAATTATAGACTTTCGACTCAGTAACCTTCAATGCCACCAATGTGACCCTATTTCCCTTTACAACTCTCCGAGTGTAAATGGGACAGAAACAACCAGAAGCTCAATTTCTGCATCATAGAAAGGTTTCTGCCTGCGAGCGCTGCATATTAGGCACTACCCCGATCTATGCTTCCCTCTGAATCGTCCCATTTAACTATCAGATTGGCCATTACCTACGGTTAAATTGCCATTCACGGCAATGTATCACAATTACATTTCTCTTTATGGGGTGGGAAATGTCGTCTTGGAATAATGTTCGTCAGTTTCTTCTATAATTTCATATCAACAATAATTGAACTCCAGAATTTCAACTAGGTCAAGCAATCTTGTCATTTCATTTAGGGTTTTCATTATCTTTCTGTGAAAAGAAAAATGCCGTCTCCTTCGGACAGCTTAAGTAATTCTCAAGCGAAAAACTGTGCATTGTGATTACTACAAAAGGATTCCGTTTTTATCCATTAGGCTTTTCAATTATGTCTTGATGCTTTCACTAGAAAGAACAAATGAAAGGAGCACGGGACGAACAAAAGAAGGTAATATATTATCTGTGGTCATATGTCAGTATTGACAAAAATAAAAGTGAAATTCAAAAATAAATGCAGGTAAAAAAAAATGATGGTTAGATTACTGACGCTTCACTACATGGAGGCCGACAGCGGGGAAGGACCATGCAGCCACACACTCATACATTTGGACTGTAATGTGAGATTTCAGCACTTTTGTCATGGAGTGATGTCAGTCTTTGTAAATGTAGTCCATGTCACTATCTCCAACAGTTCCATAAAGAATGAATGGAGAAGTGGCGAGCATTTCAAAGCCACAATCTTTAGATCGGTGGAGATCCCACCCACATATCAGAAAATGAATGTTTCATTTTTAAAATAACCTTTTTAATGAAAACTTAAATTTTCTGATGCATTTTACACTAATGAGTGCCAATGTAACATCAAAATGATTTAGAGTAGGATTGGGCAATTAATCTTCCCAAGGGGCCATATGGGGACTGTTATGATCCGGTGACCTAGGAGCTGCATGAGAACTTTCACTGGAGAAAGTGGCCACTGTACTGACCGCAATCCTGAACTTAACACCGCAACTAGAAGTAGCCGTGGAGTGTACCTAACACACCTAGACACCTCGTCACAGCCGGAGAACTAAATACCTCTAAAGATGGAAATAGGAATACTATCTTGCCTCAGAGAAAATCCCCAAAGGATAGACAGCCCCCCACAAATATTGGCGGTGAGTAGGAGAGGAAAAAACATACACAGGCAGAAAAACAGGATTAGCACAGGAGGCCACTCTAGCTAGATAGGACAGGATAGGACAGAGTTCTGTGCGGTCAGTATAAAAACCCTTCAAAACATCCACAGCAGAATATACAAAAACTTCCTACATCTTTACTAAAAGATATAGGAGCGTAAATCTGCAACTCTAGTGAATCCTACAATCAGAGCAGGAATAAAACTGAAACAAGCACGCTGGCAGTGTGCCACAGAAACAAAAACTAAACACTTATCTTTGCTGAAATAGGCAGCGAGCAGGAGAAGCCAGAAAGTGATCCAACACTTCACAAGGAACATTGACTACTGGCAAGGGCTAAAGGATCCTGCCCACTTAAATATCCCAGTCAGAATTGTAATCATCCGATACACCTGGCCAGGTCTGTGACTCAGAGACAACTGCATTCCCACCTACAACCACTGGAAGGAACCCAAGAGCAGAATTCACAACAGGGGACCGTGACTGTTGTGGAGGCTGAACCATTCGACCAAACTTAATCTAAAAATTATTATAGTTTTTGCTAAATTTGTAGCACTTAATATTGAGCAAAATTTAGTATGCCGGCTCACTGCCACTGTAATACATGTTACAATAGTGCTTATTGTAATATGAATTCTTACCTGTAGCAGCTAATGAACACAATATAATTTACTGCTTTTATAAAGTTTGTAGATAATGCTGCTCTTTTTATTTAGTCCTGGTACCTTGATCAACAGCTCCAAATACAGTGTGATGTCCCCACACAATCCTCCACACAGTATGATGTCCCCACACAATCCCCCACACAGTATGATGTCCCCACACAATCCCCCACACAGTATGATGTCCCCACACAACCCCACACACAGTGTGAAGTCCCCACACAATCCCCCACACAGTGTCATGTCCCCACACAACCCCCAAGTGAAATCTTTGGCATTATGCTATACCTATATTTCTCTGCCGTATCTGTGCATCATGAATCGTGGTATATGTTATAGAGGCCCACTGAGGTTTTTTCGCTCGGGGCCCACGAAAACATGGAGCCGGCCTTGCCACCCAGCTTCCCATACAGTATTATGTCCCCTCACACAGTATGATATCCCCTCACAACCTCTCACCCAGTATGATGTCCTCACACAGCTCCCCACGCATTATGATTTCCCCTCACACAGTCTCTTCAAAACCCCCACGTAAAATGATGTCCCCACGCAGCTCCCCACACAATATGATATCTCCACATTTTCCCACAATTACTGAATTTTTTTTAAAAGTAAATAACTAAATAAACTACTCACCTTATCTCTTTCCCCATGTGCTGCTCTCGTCTGCACTGTGTACTGAACCCAGGAACAGCAGTCACGATCCAGGGACGTCATCGCAACTGCTGCGCTCTCAGAGACACAAGCTCAATGGTGGAAGAGGGAGCTGATGTTTCCTTGTTCCCTCATTGTATTCACTGGCATCTGCATCCAAAAATTGAGATGTCATGTGAAGGGCAGCTGTGTGTTGTGGGCTGCCACTGCTTCCAGCCAACTGGCTTTCACGGTTCGCGGGCTGCAACACAACAGCCAAAGGGCCGAATGTTGTCCACAGGCCGCTATTTACTCAGGAAAATAATTTTAGTCCAAGAATTGTTTATCAAAAATATTTTTTTAGCTAAATAGTTCCAACATTCTATACTGAAATGCTGTAAGGAGTTTCATTCCAAATCTTTGAACTCACATTTTTTTCTTTTTAAATTTTGAAAAAAAAAATTAAATATCCAAAGAACTCAGCTTTCCTTCAGTCTCACCAAAATGATTTCCAAGCAGTCACCACTAGGGAGAGCTCTCACTGAACTTTCTGATGTCAGTGAGTTTTTGCACTCCACCTAGTGGTGGCTGCAGGTAGTCCAAATGTTATTATGTAGCTCTACTGCTGAAAGTAGAAACAGTACAAAATATTTGTGGATCTTTATCATAGGTAAGCAGTAGACTGGACCATATTTAACTAAAAATTATTTTAGAAAAAGATGAGGTGGTGTAACATTTGCTTACATAGCTAGGCACCAGCAAATTGTATGACAAGCTGCATATCAACCTGAGTAGTTGAGTGCTGGTGGATACACAGGTTCAGTCACAGTACGTAACTGATGAAGGTCCGGTTTGTTGGACCGAAACGTTTTGGGTACTACATTAAAAATCTCACAAAGAGCACAAAGTTGAGTGCAAGGTACACAAAATGAGAATGCTTGGTCTGGGGGAAAATGTGTGTAAATGGGTTAGTAACTGGCTTAGTGATAGAAAGCAGAGGGTGGTTATAAATGGTATAGTCTCTAACTGGGTCGCTGTGACCAGTGGGGTACCGCAGGGGTCAGTATTGGGACCTGTTCTCTTCAACATATTCATTAATGATCTGGTAGAAGGTTTACACAGTAAAATATCGATATTTGCAGATGATACAAAACTATGTAAAGCAGTTAATACAAGAGAAGATAGTATTCTGCTACAGATGGATCTGGATAAGTTGGAAACTTGGGCTGAAAGGTGGCAGATGAGGTTTAACAATGATAAATGTAAGGTTATACACATGGGACGAGGGAATCAATATCACCATTACACACTGAACGGGAAACCACTGGGTAAATCTGACAGGGAGAAGGACTTGGGGATCCTAGTTAATGATAAACTTACCTGGAGCAGCCAGTGCCAGGCAGCAGCTGCCAAGGCAAACAGGATCATGGGGTGCATTAAAAGAGGTCTGGATACACATGATGAGAGCATTATACTGCCTCTGTACAAATCCCTAGTTAGACCGCACATGGAGTACTGTGTCCAGTTTTGGGCACCGGTGCTCAGGAAGGATATAATGGAACTAGAGAGAGTACAAAGGAGGGCAACAAAATTAATAAAGGGGATGGGAGAACTACAATACCCAGATAGATTAGCGAAATTAGGATTATTTAGTCTAGAAAAAAGACGACTGAGGGGCGATCTAATAACCATGTATAAGTATATAAGGGGACAATACAAATATCTCGCTGAGGATCTGTTTATACCAAGGAAGGTGACGGGCACAAGGGGGCATTCTTTGCGTCTGGAGGAGAGAAGGTTTTTCCACCAACATAGAAGAGGATTCTTTACTGTTAGGGCAGTGAGAATCTGGAATTGCTTGCCTGAGGAGGTGGTGATGGCGAACTCAGTCGAGGGGTTCAAGAGAGGCCTGGATGTCTTCCTGGAGCAGAACAATATTGTATCATACAATTATTAGGTTCTGTAGCAGGACGTAGATCTGGGTATTTATTATGATGGAATATAGGCTGAACTGGATGGACAAATGTCTTTTTTCGGCCTTACTAACTATGTTACTATGTTACTATGTTACTAAGGTTTTTCTTTATGTACTACATGGTGTGGGAACCTACCTTTGCACCACCAGCAGTAGTGCACACGTTCTTACCATCAATCCAGCAGATAGACACCCAACCAGGTGTGTTCCCATTTCCAAAAATGATTGGCAGACAATACCAAAGTGGCATCAATTTCACCACAGTAGAAATAGTATACTAGGGATTGATAGGTCTTCCATTATGCCCAATGCAGCAGATGGACACCCAACCAGGATTGTTCGCATTTAAACAAATGAGGGCCTTAAACCACAGAAGTGGCATCAATTTCACAACAGTAGAAATAGTACAATAGGGACCAACAGGTCTTCCATTAAGCCCAATCCAGCAGATGGACACCTAACCTGGCGTTTTCACATTTAAAAAATTAAGGGCCTGACACCACCGAAGCGGAATAACTATCACGAGAATAGAAATAGTTTAATTGGGACCGACACGTCTTCCACTACAGCTAACTCAGCAAATGTAAACCAACCATGACTGTTCACATTTCTAAAAAATTCTGCTGGCATCAGGAGCAACAGCAGCCACAGCAGGCACAGAAGATATCACAGAGGGCAGTTACGTGACATTAATGCATCACTCTAAAAAATTCAGTATCACCTAGTCTGTACAGTCTGTGATTGGAGTGTAAAAGTCCTTGGAGATCCATGACTTGTTCATCTTGACTCACAGAAATTGCTTCTTTCACTTACAACACTGCTGCTGCTAATGTTTTGGCTTTGACCAACTGACGTGCTGGATGTTGGAAGTCTAGAGCAGCGATGCGAACTGCAGGCTTCACAACTGGCTTGGGGAAAAGCTCTCTTAAGGTTGTGTAAAAGTGTGTTTCAATACCCCAGCATCAGAGGGTCCCTTTCCAGGGCGGGAAACATCTGGCAAAATTTGGTTTTATAACGTGGATCTGGGACCACCTTCTCACCTTTTCTGGGACCACCTTCTCCTCCTGCAGGCTATTCAAAGTCTGCTCCAACATATAGATGACCAGAGGAAATGAGCACACAACTTATATGCTTTCTGGACCAGGTCACCCAGGCCAGGGATAGTGGCGGAGAAAACGCTGTACCACCAGGTTGAGGACGTGAGACAATGCAAGGCACGTGTGTGAGCTTGCCTCGCCGTAGGGCCGCGACCAGGTTTGCACCGTTGTCGGATACGACCTTCCCTGGATGCAGGTTCAGCAGAGATAGCCATTGATCAAACTCAGCCTGGAGAGCTCTCCACAACTCTTCAGCTTTATGAGTGTGATGTCCAAGGCATATCAATTTTAATACTGCCCGATTGCAATGAGCCCTGGCTGTGCAGTACAGAGGTGACGGGGATCCGCTCTGCACTGTTGGAATGCATGTTTCATTAAGGCAGAGGTTGAGGGCGCAGGTGGAGGCCCTAGAGGAGATAGTGGAGGAGGCAGAAGCAGTAGAGGAAGTGATAAATGTAGAGGTTTGTCCTGGAAGCCTTGGGGATTCCAAGACTTGTGAAGCAGCGCCTTCCCCCACAGCCACCAGTGTCACCCAGTGCCCAGTCAGCGAGATGTCTTACTCGTCCAAGAGTCTCTGGTGAAATGCACCCTGGCAGACAGAGATTTAGTCAAGGAATGGGTGATCTTGTCTGTGACATGCTGGTGTAGTGCAGGCACAGCTTTCTTAGAAAAGTAATGGTGACTTGGCAATTGGTACTGGAGGACTGTGACAGCCAACAGCTTTTGAAAAACATCTGTATCTACCAGGTGGAAAGGCAGCATTTCTGTGGCCAACAGATTGGAGATGGTGGAGTTCAACCTCTTAGCTTTGTGATGCATAGGAGGAAACAATCTATTACATGACTAGAACTGCAGAACCGTGGACTGACTGCAGTGCTGAGAGAGCGGAGTACGGTTAAACGGAGAAACTGCTGGACCGTGAGAGAGGTGCAGGCGGAGATGTTATGGTGGATTGTGACAGTTGTGATGTGCTCGTTCTCTGAGGTCAGTCAAAAACAGCAGGCATGTCGGCTTCTAAAACAGCTGACGGCAGGTTCTCAGTCAGCGTGATTAGAGAGGGTAAAGAATCCGATGTTCTGTGGTTGAAGACCTGCAACTAAATAGTTGGCACGGTAACAGAGAAGGAGGAAGAAGCAGCAGATGCGATTGATGGGGCAGCTTATGGTTGTTGAGGTCCGCTGGTTTGCATTTTTATGCAATGGGATTCCCAGAGTAATGCATGTTGATTGTGCATATGAAGGTTCATACATGTAGTAGTCAAATTATTGCACTTTTTACCTCGACTCAGTTTTTTTTTGCAAAGTTGGCAGATTGTGTGAGTTGGCTCACGCAGTGTCAAAAAAGGCCCGGGCTAGGCAACCCTTGCCACCCCTGTGAGCTGCAGTCCTGTGGACACTGCTGGTCACAGCCACAGTTGTGGCTGAGGAGGCATTGCTCGTAGCGGCTGCATCACTACGTGATTGCGATGTACGGCGCAACATATCCTCTGCGTCTTCCTCCTCAGATGACCTACTCAGCTGTGTGCCTTTATGTTCACACTAACTGGGATCTAACATCTCATCGTCATCACCCTCTGTGTTATCACATTCCTCGCCCTTGGAGTCACCCTCCTCATCTTCCTGACTTGACAGCACAGTACAGTCCACATGAGCCTCAGATATCTAAGTCTCATCAGGATCACCTCCCCCAAGGGGTTAACATCTGATGATGAGGGTCAGGATGCTTTTTGGACCCTACTTTGTCCTGCCCCAGATCCAAGCTAAAAAAAACTTTGTGCACCGGTGCAGATTTCCTCCTCTTGACTCTGTGAAGCTTTTGAGTACATTTCTGATGAACATGGCATAGAATGTGTGAACAGTTCTTCAAACTCACCCATCTGTGGTTCCGTACAGTCAGTTGTACAATTGGAGAGTTGGGATGCAGGGGGAAGCGAGGGGAATTTAGGTGCCACCTCTGTGGACTGTACTCGGTGTGATGCAGAGGTGGAAGAAGAGGAGGAGAGGCCACTTGAAGCTGCTGCCATCCACATGTTCTTTCTGGGCCTCATCAACAAGGCATACCACTGTGTGTCTGCCAAAAAAAGTAGTGGAGTAGCCCGTCCAGTAACAGAAGTTGTCAGATGTCTTTGCATAGGACGTGACGTTGTTGGTTTACTAGTTCTTTCACTAACCTTACCACTTACCCTACGTACACCTTGAACATCAAACCTATTTCCTCTTCCACCACAGCCTTGCTTTTTCAAAGGCATGTTGCTCAGATAGTGTGGTAGGGGCACAGTATTTGCAGCAAAAAATTAGATTTTAAATTCTGCACCACCTCTGCAAACAGCTGAATTTCAGCGACAGTAAATTCCAAGGTGAAATATGGCGTGCTGTATCACATTAAGAACAATTGTTTGAATGTGGATGAGGCCTGCATGACAAAGAAGATATGCTACAAACAATTTGAAAATCAGATGTCCCTTACTGTATGAAGTTAGGAACACAAGAATTTTGTTGGTGGCCTCTGGATAAGAACTCTATAACACACTAGATGCTGCAAACTATTTCAAAGTCAGGTCTCCTACTGTATGACACTAGGAACAGAAGAATTTTTTGTGGCCTCTGGATCAGGCCTCTATAAAACACTAGATGCTACAAACTATTTTAAATTCAGGTCCCCTGCTGTATGATGGTAGGAACACAAAATTTTTTGGGTGGTCTCTGGATCAGGCCTCTACAGCTTAATTTCACCCCAACAAAATGACAAAGTGTGATACGGCGGGCTGTCTAACTTTTTGCAACTGAAAAATTATAATTTTTTTAAAATCTGCCTTAGGTCTGCAGACAGTTTCATATAACCACAGCACCAAATGACAATGTTGGATACAGCAGGCTGTTTCACATTTAACTAATGAAAAAATATTATTTAGAATGCTATACTTGTTCATGGAGCATGATAGAAGCAGTGCACAACACACTTGTAGGATATGTGTCCTTCTGGCTTTGTCTTTGGACCTCAGTAATGGCCAAAAAAAATATGCTGGATTGTAAATTTAACAGTCACAATGGACACTAACTAGCTAGCTACATTATCTAACTGATATATAACCGCCTAGCTAACTAGCTAAAATCTGGGATACAGCAGGCTGTTTCATATTTAGCTAGTGAGAAAATATTATCTATATCGCTATACTCGTGCACGGAGCACAATAGAAGCAGTGCACAACACACTTGTAGGACAGTACAGACACTGTAGTGCCTTGCGAAAGTATTCGACCCTCTGGAACTTTTCAACCTTTTCCCACATATCATGCTTCAAACATAAAGATACCAAATGAAAATTTTTGGTGAAGAATCAACAACAAGTGGAACACAATTGTGAAGTTGCACGACATTTATTGGTTATTTTAAATTTTTGTGGAAATTCAAAAACTGAAAAGTGGGGTGTGGAATATTATTCGTGCCATTTAACTTAATACTTTGTTGCACCACCTTTTGCTGCGCTTACAGCTGCAAGTCACTTGGGGTATGTCTCTATCAGTTTTGTACATCGAAAGACTGAAATTCTTGCCCATTTTTCCTTGGCAAACAGCTCGAGCTCAGTGAGGTTTGATGGAGATCGTTTGTGAACAGCAGTTTTCAGCTCTTTCCACAGATTTTCTATTGGATTGAGGTCTGGACTTTGACTTGGCCACTCTAACACCTGGATACATTTATTTGTGAATCATTCCATTGTAGATTTTGCTTTATGTTTGGGATCATTGTCTTATTGGAAGACAAATCTCCGTCCCAGTCTCAGGTCTTTTGCAGACTCCAACAGGTTTCTTCAAGAATGATCCTGTATTTGGCTCCATCCATCTTCCCATCAATTTTAACCATCTTCCCTGACCCTGCTGAAAAAAAGCAGACCCAAACCATGATGCTGCCGCCACCACCATGTTTGACAGTGGGAATGGTGTGTTCAGGGTGATGAAATGTGTTGCCTTTATGCCAAAAAGTTCGATTTTGGTTTCATCTGACCACATGTTTGGTGTGTCTCCGAGGTGGCTTGTTGCAAACTTTAAACTACAATTTTTATGGATATCTTTGAGAAATGGCTTTCTTCTTGTCACTCTTCCATAAAGGCCAGATTTGTGCAGAGTACGACTGATTGTTGTCCTATGGACAGACTGTCCCACCTCAGCTGTAGATCTCTGCAGTTCATCCAGAGTGATCATGGGCCTCTTGGTTGCATCTTTAATCAGTCTTCTCCTTGTTTGAGATGAAAGTTTAGAGGGATGGCCGGGTCTTGGTAGATTTGCAGTGGTATGATACTCCTTCCATTTCAATATGATCGCTGGCACAGTGCTCCTTGGGATGTTTAAAGTTTTGGAAATCATTTCGTATCCAAATCCAGCTTTAATCTTCTCCACAACAGTATCATGGACCTGCCTGTTGTGTTCCTTGTTCTTCATGATGCTCTCTGTGCTTCAAACAGAACCCTGAGACTATCACAGAGCAGGTGCATTTATACAGAGACTTGATTACACACAGGTGGATTATATTTATCATCATTAGGCATTTAGGACAACATTGGATCATTCAGAGACCCACAATGAACTTCTGGAGTGAGTTTGCTGCACTGAAAGTAAAGGGGCCGAATAATATTGCACGCCCCACTATTCAGTTTTTGAATTTCCACAAAAATTTTAAATAACCAATAAATTTAATTCAACTTCACAGTTGTGTTCCACTTGTTGTTGATTTTTCACCAAAAATTTACATTTGATATCTTTATGTTTGAAGCATGATATGTGGGAAAACATTGAAAAGTTCCAGGGGGCCGAATACTTTCGCAAGGCACTGTATCTACTATATAATTGTCTAAGGGTCACTTCCGTCTTTTTGTCTGTCCTTCTGTCTGTCTTTCTGTCACCGACATTCATTGGTGGCGGCCTCTGTCTGTCATGGAAATCCAAGTCACTGATTGGTCGCGGCAAAACAGCCACGACCAATCAGCGATGGGCACAGTCCGAAAGAAAATGGCCGCTCCTTACTCCCCGCAGTCAGTGCCTGGCGCCCGCATACTCCCCTCCTGTCACCGCTCACACAGGGTTAATGCCGGAGGTAATGGACCGCGTTATGCCGCGGGTAACGCACTCCGTAACCGCTGCTATTAACCCTGTGTGTCCCCAACTTTTTACTATTGATGCTGCCTATGCGGCATCAATAGTAAAAAAATGTAATGTTAAAAATAATAATAAAAAAAGAAAAAACCTGCTAATCTTACCCTCCGTAGTCCGCCGAGCCGCTCGTGCCTGCCGCCATCTTCCATTCCCGGCGATGCATTGCGAAATTACCCAGAAGACTTAGCGGTCTCGCGAGACCGCTAAGCATCTGGGTAAATTCGCAATGCATCCTGGGAACGGAAGATGGCGACAGCCGCGCGCGTATCGCCGGAGCTTTGGTGGATCCCAGGGGGTGAGTATATAACAATTTTTTATTTTAATTATTTTTTTAACAGGGATATGGTGCCCACACTGCTGTATACTACGTGGGCTGTGTTAGATACCACGTGGCTGCTATATACTACATAGGCAGTGTTATATACTATGTGGGCTGTGTTCTATACTCCGTGGGCCGTGCAATATATTACGTGGCCACTTTTATATACTGTGTGGGCAGTGTTATATACTATGTGGCTGCTATATACTGCATGGGCTGTGCTATATATTACGTGGCCACTGTTATATACTGCGTGGGCAGTGTTATACACTACGTAGCTGCTATATACTGCGTGGGCTGCGCTATATATTACGTTGCCAGTTTTATATACTGCGTGACCTGTGTTATATACTACGTTGCCTGTGTTCTATACTGCGTGGCTGCTATATACTGCGTGGGCTGTGTTATTACCAACCGAAATTCCGAAAACATATCAACAAAATCTGGGAAGGAGTACTAGTATATGTGGTAATAACCCAGATAATAAATATAATCGTTCCAAACAATGAATACAAGAAAAGGAGGAGAACCAGGAGCATATAGTGACGGTATAAATAAGACGATCTTTATTAGTACAAAAAAGTTAAAACTATGGACATCAGTAATAGTCACAATGTATACCACAATTAAGCACCTAAAGGGGGGGGGGAAACCAATAAACACCTCACATCTCACCACCCTGACATAATATAGAAGATGGTCATACTGTGGCTGTAAGCGGTAAGCAACATATGGTGAAGAAAAAGTACAAGGGGGAGAGGGGTCACGACCGTGACAGGGCCTAGCGGAAAATAAAGGGCAAGTGCACACTGACAGCTAGGGTGACCCCTGTAACAGCGGCTGCATCCAACCCCAATAGGACAATGCCGTACACAGGACCTAGCCAAGAATAAAAGACAAGTGCACACTGGCAGCCAGGATATCCCCTGTGACAATGGTGAAGATTAAACTATATGTAGCATACCATGTGGTAAGTAGTAATGGCATGAGGTGAAAGTGTCACAGCTATGACGGTACCTAGCACAAGGAGTGGAGCCAGTGCGCCCTAATGGCTAGGGTAACCCCTGCAATAGTGAAAACACCTAGATTGTATGCTTACCTATGCAGATGAAGGAGAGAGGTGAGGAGGTCCCGCCGGTGAGAACCCCCCGACGCGCGTTTCACAGCGTTAGAACGCCGCTTCCTCAAGGGGATATGTGATTTGGTGAAGCAGAACCTGCCTATAACCCCCCTGAACCTGGTCACATGTCCAGTCACCGCCAATCCAAGTAGCGCTATCGGCGCATGCGCACTGCGGCGGAGAAGCCCGACAGGAGGACCTGGCGCCCAGCCAAGCACGGAGGCCAGGAAGAAAAGGTTCCAGACCTGCGCACAAGACAGAGAGGACACCAGCCCACATGTCAGCGCTGCCCGCACGCAGGGCGATGCGCACGGCCACGAGGGGGCGTGCCAAGAGTAAATGTGATAGAGGGAGGTGAGACATGTGATAAAATAAAATAGTAAATATAAAAAAAAGGCGCCAACAAACCCACAGATAAATATGGCCATGCTGATGGTAATAAAGTATACAGACATCAAACAACAAAATATATCCCGGTATACACAGTAAAGGTGGCAATAAATAATTTAGTCCATCAAAAAGCCGGGGTCAGATGCCATGTATTGCAGGTCATTCCATGGGCTTTAAAGAGGGGCACTTGGTGATCAGGTCCTTCAAGTATAGTCCACACATGTAACCGGCACAGATGACGGTGGCAGTTGATAAAAGGTGAGTAGTACGACCAAGGACAGGGAGGGCCACAGAACAGGGCTCACATAGGAATAGTTACTGATGATAAAAAAAGAAAAAGAACAAGTTAAAAACAGGTTAAAAATAAAACGAAACAGAAAACCCACCGGAGGGACCCTAATAAAAAATGAAGATGGGACACACCATTAAAGAAGAGGGGCACAATAGACTAGAGGTAGGGAGCGAAACTAAGGGACTCGTTGAGACCTTTGGGGGTCATAGTGTCAAGCCTGACGATCCACTTAGTTTCAATCTGTGCTAATCTTTTTTTCCCCCGCACCTTAAGTAATTTCTCGTTACAGTTGTGATGCAACTTGAAGTGACGGGGGATAGTTTTGAGATCTGCCGATACGGACACCATCCTGGCCGCGCCAATGTCTCGCACATGCTCCCGTATGCGAATTCTAATTTCGCGAGTGGTGAGACCAACGTATATCCTGGGGCACGGACAGGTCGCATAGTAAATAACATTGGTAGTGCCACAGGATATACGCTGTCTAATTTGGAATATTCTAGAACCATCGCTGGAAGCAAAGTCAGAGCAGCGCAGGACTTTGGCGCAGGCAAGACAGTGCCCGCACGGGATACATCCCGGGCGAGGGCCACCAGTACCAAAGAAGTTTTTTTCTGGGGCTGGAATGTAATGACTCCTCACCAACATATTACTGAGATTGGTGCCTCTCCTGGGGGTCATGAGGGGAAAGGAACCCAGGGCAGCACACAGGGAAGGCTCGACCTGAAGAACAGGCCAATGTTTATTCAAAATAGACCTCATACTCTCCCATTCATGATCGTAGGTGGAAATGAATCTGATGCGCTCATCTCCACCTACGATGCGACGTCGGGCATTGGAGTGCAATAAATCGCTATGCGGTGTATTACAAGCCCGATCGTAACCGGCTTTAATAGACCTACGGCTGTACCCGCGGGCCATGAATCTATCCTTTAGATCCGTGGCCTGCAGCTCAAAACGAGCCTCAGTGGAGCAAATCCGCGGCACCCTGACGAACTGTCCGACCGGGACGGCCCTAATGGTGGCTGAGTAGTGGGCTGATGAGGCATGTAATAAAGAGTTGACAGCGGTCGGCTTCCTATACACATCCGTCTGGATGCGCCGGTCGAGATTGACCTCCAGACGGATGTCCAAGAAGTCGACCGCAGCCTTACTAGAGTTATATGTGAGCCGTATATTGAACGAGTTCACATTAAGACTCGTCATAAACTCCTCGAGCTGGCGGGCAGACCCCCCCACAAAAACAGAATATCATCGATGTAACGATGCCAGCACAGCACATGGGCGGCAAGCGGTGGGCCCCCATCACCCAAAATCTCCCTCTCCCAGGCGCCAATGAAGAGGTTGGCATACGAGGGCGCACACGCTGCGCCCATGGCTGTATAATATATAAAGCTGAATGTGTGCGTGTGTGTATGTATGTGTGTATGTGTGTATGTCCGGGATTGGCATATGCACCGTCGCAGCTACAGCCACAAAATTTTGCAGTCACACGTCTGGACCCCGAGAGCGTCATAGGCTATGTTGTGAGGCAACATTTTAACCCTGCGCTTTCCAATTCACCAAACAATTTTGCCCCTATCTACATAATGGGGAAAAGTGAAAGGAAAAGTGTTGGAGGCAAATTGACAGCTGCCAGATGTGAACAAGGGGGACTTAAAGAATGAGAGCGTTGGCGCCAAGAGTATATACCATACAGTTGCTAAGGTGGGACCCCGACAAGGAATACTCACCACATGCAGGGATATGAACACACGCGCAAAATGCACCACACACACTACCACGTGCTTGAACACATATACCACCCTCAGCACACATTTCACCACACATACACCAACCTCGTCACATAAAAGTCGAAACACAAAAGTTTTACCACATGCAAAACTCGCCACATGCAAAACTAGGCTCACGCAAAACTAGCCACACGTGCAAAACTCACA
This sequence comes from Ranitomeya imitator, assembly GCF_032444005.1. Classification (NCBI taxonomy): domain Eukaryota; kingdom Metazoa; phylum Chordata; class Amphibia; order Anura; family Dendrobatidae; genus Ranitomeya; species Ranitomeya imitator. The sequence continues at coordinate 432,525,456 of NC_091283.1, read as the reverse complement.
TCCTGGAAAACTTGCCACACACAAAACTTGCACACGCGGAAAAATTGCCACATGCACAAAAGTTGCAACACATGCAAAAGTTGCCTCACACAAAACTTGCACATACTCAAAACGCACCACACATAAAACTCCCCACGTGCAAAACTCGACATGCGCAAAACTTGCTGCACACAACTTGCTACACTAATCTGTCACATGCAACTCAACACACAAAAAGTTGCTACACGCATGTCGCCACATAAAACTCACCTCAAAAAAGTCACTACATGCATGTCGCCACACGCAACTCAACACACACAACTTGACACCTGAAACTCGCCCTAAAACACACACAAGTCTGGTATTATCCTTCAAAAATAAAAATCTGATTAATAAGCAAACAAACTACAAGAGCAACAAATGTACCATATAGGAAATATGGCAGCTGTCAGTCACATGACCTGTCTATTATGTGTATGTGTTAGCTAATATATACTGCCAGGGGGGAGGGCTTCCTGTTGGCTGGGGATTTATCAGGCTGCCAATTTAGCTTACAAATACTGAGGTAAAAATACTGACCAAATAACGTGTGAACGAGGTCTAATACAGGAGGAGATGACATACAGGTACATAATATACAGAGGAGATGACACACAGGTATATACTATATATAGGAGCAGATGACACACAGGTATATACTATATATAGGAGGAGATGGCTTACAGATATATACTATATACAGGAGGAGATGACATACAAGTATATACTATATATAGGAAGAGATGACATACAGATATATACTATATACAGGAGGAGATGACATACAGGTATATACTATATAAAAGAGGAGATGACACATACGTATATAGAGGAGGAGATGACATACAGCATGTATATACTATATACTATATACAGGGGAGATGACATACATGTATATACTATATACAGAAGAGATGACATACAGGTATATACTATATACAGGAGGAGATGACACATTGGTATATACAATATAAAGGATGAGATGACATACAGCAGGTATATACTATTTACAGGGGAGATGACATACAGGTATTTACTATATACAGGGGAGATGACATACAGGTATATACTATATACAGGAGATGACATACAGGTGTATACTATATATTAGGGAGATGACAAACATGTATATACTGAGGGGAAGTTAGAGGTGTGAGGTGAAAATGAGAGGTGTGAGGTGAAAATGAGAGGTGTGAGGTGAAAATGAAAAGGTGTGAGTGCAAAATGAGAGGAATGAGGGAAAATAGTGGAGTGATCGGAAAATGACAGATGTGAGGTCGAAATGACAAGTTTTAGGGCGGAATGAGAGGAGTGAGGGGGGATGAGAGGAGTAAGCGGGAAAATAAGAGGAGTGAGGGGGAAAATGAGAGGTGTAAGGGAGAAAAAGAGAGATGTGAGGGGGAAAATGAAAGATGTGAGGGGGAAAATAAGAGGCATGATGGGAAAATAAGTGAAGTGCTATAACTAACCACAGATATTTACTATGCCCAGGCAACGTCGGGCTCTTCAGTGTGTATATATATATATATACTAGATTGTGGCCCGATTCTAACGCATCGGGTATTCTAGAATATGCATGTCCCCGTAGTATATGGACAATGATGATTCCAGAATTCGCGGCAGACTGTGCCCGTCGCTGATTGGTCGAGGCAACCTTTATGACATCATCGTCTCCATGGCAACCACTATGACATCATCGTCGCTGTGCCTGTCGCTGATTGGTCAAGGCCTGGCGGCCTCGACCAATCAGAGACGCGGGATTTCTACGTCGATACTGTGCGGGATTTCCAGGACAGACAGACAGAAAGACAGACAGACGGAAAAACCCTTAGACAATTATATATATAGATATATATACATTTGGTACCTGTATGTTTGAAGCATGATATATATATATATATATATACATATATATATATATGTATATATATATATATATATCATGCTTCAAACATACAGGTACCAAATGTAAATTTCTGGTGAAGAATCAACAACAAGTGGAACACAACTGTGAAGTTGAATGAAATTTATTGGTTATTTAAAATTTTTGTGGAAATTCAAAAACTGAAAAGTGGGGCGTTCAATATTATTCGGCCCCTTTACTTTCAGTGCAGCAAACTCACTCCAGAAGTTCATTGTGGATCTCTGAATGATCCAGTGTTGTCCTAAATGCCTAATGATGTTAAATATAATCCACCTGTGTGTAATCAAGTCTCCGTATAAATGCACCTGCCCTGTCATAGCCTCAGGGTTCGGTTTGAAGCACAGAGAGCATCATGAAGACCAAGGAACACAACAGGCAGGTCCATGATACTGTTGTGGAGAAGTTTAAAGCCAGATATGGATACAAAATGATTTCCAAAACTTTAAACATGCCAATGAGCACTGTGCAAGCGAACATATTGAAATGGAAGGAGTATCATACCACTGCAAATCTACCAAGACCCAGCCATCCCTCTAAACTTTCATCGCAAATAAGGAGAAGACTGATCAGAGATGCAGCCAAGACGCCCATGATCACTCTGGATGAACTGTAGAGATCTACAGCTGAGGTGGGACAGTCTGTCCATAAGACAACAATCAGTCGTACACTGCACAAATCTGGCCTTTATGGAAGAGTGGCAAGAAGAAAGACATTTCTCAAAGATATCCATAAAAAGTGTAATTTAAAGTTTGCATCAAGCCACCTGGAAGACACACCAAACATGTGGAAGAAGGTGCTCTGGTCAGATGAAACCAAAATTGAACGTTTCGGCAACAATGCCAAACTATATCACCCTGAACACACCATCCTCACTGTTAAACATTGTGGTGGCAGCATCATGGTTTGGGTCTGCTTTTCTTTAGCAGGGACAGAGAAGATGGTTAAAATTTATGGGAAGATGGATGGAGCCAAATACAGGACCAATCTTGAAGAAAACCTGTTGGAGCCTGCAAAAGACCTGAGACTTGGACGGGGATTTGTCTTCCAACAACACAATGATCCCAAACATAATGCAAAATTTACAATGGAATGGTTCACAAATAAACGTATCCAGGTGTTAGAATGGCCAAGTCAAAGTCCAGACCTCAATCCAATCCAGAATCTGTGGAAAGAGCTGAAAACTGCTGTTCACAAATGATCTCCATCAAACCTCATTGAGCTCGAGCTGTTTGCCAAGGAAGAATGGGCAAAAATTTCAGTCTCTCGATGTACAAAACTGATAGAGACATACCCCAAGCTACTTGCAGCTGTAATCACAGCAAAAGGTGGCACAACAAAGTATTAACCCCTTAATCCCATATGACGTACTATCCCGTCAAGGTGACCTGGGGCTTAATTCCCAGGGACTGGATAGTATGTCATAGAGATCGGCCGCGCTCACCGGGGAGTGCGGCCGATCGCGGCTGGCTGACATCCGGCACTATGTGCCAGGAGTGGTCATGGACCGCCCCCGGCACATTAACCCCCGGCACACTGCGATCAAAGATGATCGCAGTATTCCGGCCGTATAGGGAAGCATCGCGCAAGGAGGGGGCTCCCTGCGGGCTTCCCTGAGACCCTTAGTACAAGGCGATGTGTGTGCTCACCTTGTACCTAGCGTCTCCTCCCTGCAGGCCCTGGATCCAAAATGGCCACGGGGCTGCATCCGGGTCCTGCAGGGAGGTGGCTCACAAGCGCCTGCTCTGAGCCGGCGCCTGTAAGCCTGGAGCCCTGCATGTCATATCGCTGATCTGACACAGTGCTCTGCAAAGTGTCAGATCAGCGATCTGTCATTATAATGTGATGTCCCCCCTGGGGCAATGTAAAAAAGTAAAAAAAAAAAGATATTCACATTTGTAAAAAAAAAAAAATTCCAAAATAAAGACAAAAGAAAATAGTGTCCCCATAAATACATTCCTTTATCTAAATAAAAAAAACAATAAAATTACACATATTTAGTATCGCCACGTCTGTAACGACCCGACCTATAAAACTGTCCCACTAGTTAACCCCTTCAGTGGACACCGTAAAAAAAAATTAAAAAAGAGGCAAAAAACAACGCTTTATTATCATACCGCCAAACAAAAAGTGGAATAACACGCAATCAAAAAGAAATTCATGAATAGCTGGTTTTTGGTTATACTGCCTCACAAAGATCGGAATAAAAAGCGATCAAAAAATGTCAGGTGACCAAAAATGTTACCAATAAACACGTCAACTCGTCCCGCAAAAAACAAGACCTCACATGACTCTGTGGACCAAAATATGGAAAAATTATAGCTCTCAAATATGGTAACGCAAAAAAATATTTTTTGCAATAAAATGCGTCTTTTAGTGTTTCACGGCTGCCAATCATAAAAATACGCTAAAAAAATGCTGCAAAAGTAAATCAAACCCCCCTTCATCACCCTCTTTGTTAGGGAAAAATAAGAAAAAATGTATTTATTTCTATTTTCCCATTAGGGTTAGGGCTAGGGTTAGGGCTAGTATTAGGGCTAGGGTTAGGGCTAGGGTTAGAGTTAGGGCTAGGGTTAGAGTTAGGGCTAGGGTTAGGGCTAGGGTTAGAGTTAGGGCTAGGGTTAGGGCTAGCGTTGGGGCTAGGGTTAGGGTTGGGGTTGGCGATAGGGCTAAGGTTAGGGTTGGGGCTAGGGTTAGGGTTGGGGCTAGGGTTAGGGTTTGGATTACATTTACAGTTAGGATTAGGGTTAGGGGTGTGTCAGGGTTAGGGGTGTGGTTAGGGTTATGGTTGGAATTAGGGTTAGTGGTGTGATGGAGTTAGGGGTGTGGTTAAGGTTGGGGTTAGGGGTTGGTTGGATTAGGGGTGTGTTTGGGTTAGGGCTTCAGTTAGAATTGGAGGTTTCCACTGTTTAGGCACATCAGGGCTCTCCAAACGCAACATGACGTCCCATCTCAATTCCAATCAATTTTGCATTGAAAAGTCAAACGGCGATCCTTCCCTTCCGGGCTCTGCCATGCACCCAAACATTGGCTTACTCCACATATGGGGTATCAGCGTACTCAGGACAAATTGAACAACAACTTTTGGGGTACAATTTCTTCTGGTACCCTTGGGAAAATAAAAAATTGGCGGCAAAAATTTCATTTTTGTGAAAAAATATGATTTTTCATTTTTACGGCTCTACATTATAAACTTCTGTGGAGCACATGGTGGGTCAAAGTGCTCACCACACATCTAGATAAGTTCCTTAGGGGGTCTAGTTTCCAAAATGGTGTCAGTTGTGGGGGGTTTCAATGTTTAGGCACATCAACTCTCAATTCCAGCCAATTTTGCATTGATAAGTCAAACGGCGCTCCTTCCCTTCCGAGCTCTGCCATGCACCCAAATAGTGGTTTACCCCCACATATGGGGTATCAGCATACTCAGGACAAATTGCACAACAACGTTTGGGGTACAATTTCTCCAGTTACCCTTGGTAAAATAAAACAAATTGGAGCTGAAGTAAATTTTTTGTGAAAAAAAATTAAATATTCATTTTTTTAAAACATTACAAAAATTCCTGTGAAACACCTGAATCTTCTTGAATGTGGTTTTGGGCACCATGAGGGGTGCAGTTTTAGAATGGTGTCACACTTGGTTATTTTCTATCATATAGACCCCTCAAAATGACTTAAAATGTGACGTGGTCCTTTAAAAAAAATGGTGTTGTAAAAATGGGAACTTGCTGGTCAACTTTTAACCCTTATAACTCCCTAACAAAAAACAATTTTGTTTCCAAAATTGTGCTGATATAAAGTAGGCATGTGGGAAATGTTACTTATTAAGTATTTTGTTTGACATATCTCTGTGATTTAAGGGTATAAAATTTCAAAGTTGGAAAATTGCGAAATTTTCAAATATTCGCCAAATTTCTTTTTTTTTCACAAATAAATGCAGGTAATATCAAAGAAATTTTTACCACTGTCACAAAGTACAATATGTCACGAGAAAACAGTGTCAGAATCACCGATATCCGTTGAAGCGTTCCAGAGTTATAACCTCATAAAGGGACAGTGGTCAGAATTGTAAAAATTGTCCCGGTCATTAACGTGCAAACCTCCCTCGGGGCTTAAGGGGTTAAGTTAAAGGGGCCGAATAATATTGCACGCCCCACTTTTCAGTTTTTGTATTTCCACAAAAATTTAAAATAAACAGTGCATTTCGTTCAACTTCACGATTGCGTTCCACTTGTTGTTGATTCTTCACCAGAAATTTACATTTGGTATCTTTATGTTTGAAGCCAGATATGTGGGAAAAGGTTGAAAAGTTCCAGAGGGCGATATATATATATACACTGTACATATATAGGGAAGAGGATAAGTAGTTAAATAATAAATGATAAGAAACATTTTTTTTTTCATGTGAGAGACAATGAGATCCCAACGCGTATTGCCAAAATTTGGCTTCCTCAGGGGGAATGTATATGCTCTCTATATTCACGTGTGTACATGTGACTGTATTGAATATGTGCAACAATATGTATGGTAGATATGCAAGTATATATGTGTATAAATGTGTTTATACATTTGTGTGTATTTACTATAACAGTATTTCTAAGTGTATGTATACGTGTCTGTGTTTCTACTGTTGAGACCAGGTTCTTCGCAGGGTATTTCCTCAATAAGGAGATATATACAGCCCAACCTTTGCAGTGGTGCAGTGTGTCACTGTGGTGGCACAGCCTGTGTTACAAGGCCACTTCCTTTATATACCCCCTACGAGTTTCTTTGTATTGACAGATGCCATTTGTTCATTTACGACGTGATAATAAAAACCTTAAGTTCAGTGGGTATTTTTTTCTGTTCCCATCTTAACTCAGGAGCAGCAAATGGCTTTGTCCTAGCAGTGGTAAAATAAACTTTCCATTAAAGATTAAGGCAGGCTGCTCTAATGAAGTATGTTTTACAAGCGTGCTCTGCACATGAATTCTTAACACAGAAAAGCCATTAGAAGAAGGCATTGGCGGTGTTATTTTTAGATGGTGGAGAGCACTCCTTCTAATTAATATCATCATTTATTTACAGGATGATACAATGGCTCTGAAACATAAGAGTTCAGGGTAATGGGAGGGAATTACACAGGGTTGGCGTTATCAGCTGATTATTGCGCCACTTTCACAAATGTATAAACTGAAAGTAATAATGAGCTGCAGAAGAAAAAAATAAAAGCAAAACAAAAAAGGGTAAAAGCAAATAAAGAAGCTGAGAAAGTGAGAACAAGGCAAGAAATAGATTGACATGAGACAGTATACATATGTGCAGCACATTTTTTTACACCACTAGAAAATAGTGGTTTGAAAAATAATTACATAAAATCCAATGGACATTTTTATTGTAATGTATTTAATTTTTGTCATAAGGTTCCACTACGCTATATAGACATCACCATCACTGTCCCTATTGGGGCTCACAATCTCCATTCCCTACCAGTATGTCTTTGGAGAATGGAGGGAAACCAGCACATACCAGGGAGAACACAAAAACGCCTTGCAGATGTTGCCATTCATGGGATTTGAACCCAGCATCCCACCTCTGCACAGCAACAGTGTTAACCACTGAACCACCATGCTTTATTGTAATGCCGCTGCAAGATGCTGTGGTAGCAATGCTGGTTCAGTATGCCTTCAATTTTGAATAAATCCCAAACAGTGTCACCAGCAAAGCACCCCCACACCATCACACCTCCTCCTCCATGCTTCACAGTGGGAGCCAGGCATGTAGAGTCCATCCGTTTTACCTTTTCTGCGTCACACAAAGACACGGTGGTTGGAACCAAAGATCTCAAATTTGGACTCATCAGACCAAAGCACAGATTTCCACTGGTCTAATGTCCATTCCTTGTGTTCTTTAGCTCAAACAAGTCTCTTCTGCTTGTTGCCTGTCCTTAGCAGTGGTTTCCTAGCAGCTATTTTACCATGAAGGCCTACTGCACAAAGTCTAAAGCTCTAAAAAACTATAGGGAGAAAAATACTTTATCTAAAAAACTAATTAAAGCTGCCAAAAAGGAAACAGAGAAGCACATTGCTAAGGAGAGTAAAACTACAGAGTCTATAAATCACCGGAAGTGTTGCACAGAGCGGGGTTGCGTGCGGACTCTGAATGCCCGAGATGTAAGACTGAGAATGCAGGAATATACCACATGATGTGGACATGTCCAAGACTGGTTGCTTTCTGGTTGGTGGTAATGAGCCGTGTGGAAGGGGCATATAAATGCAGAGTGCCGAGAGATCCGATAGTGTGTATACTGGGACATGTAGAGGAAATTAGAGTGGATAACACCTGGAAGATAGCAATAGCTAGGCTATTATATATGGCAAGGAAGGTAATAGCAAGGAACTGGATCAAGGATGAGCCGCCTACAAGGGGTGATTTCCTGAAATATGTTAAACATGGTCTCAATTTGGAAAAGGGGGTATACAAAAGACGTGGGAAAATAGAAACGTTTGATAAAATGTGGTCTCCGTGGCTCGAGCTGGGATAGTAGGTATGGGAAATGGGAGGATGAGGGCCTCTGAAAGGAAGAGAGTGCTAAAGAACAAGCGGACATAAGTGATTCAAATGGCTCAAAGAGCCATCAATACTGGTAACAAAGTATAACTGGGTATGAGCTGTCAGGGGAGGGGGAGGTTTGGGTTTTGTTGGGATTGTTGGGGGTTTGGAAAATGTTAAAATTTTGTAATATACTGGAAAATGCATAAATTGTATTGTTCATATTCGCTTTCAATAAAAATCTATTTAAATAAAAAAAAAGGAGAGTAAAACTAATCCCAAACTGTTCTTCAACTATATCAATAGTAAAAGAATAAAAACTGAAAATGTAGGCCCCTTAAAAAATAGTGAGGAAAGAATGGTTGTAGATGACGAGGAAAAAGCTAACATATTAAACACCTTCTTCTCCACGGTATTCACGGTGGAAAATGAAATGCTAGGTGAAATCCCAAGAAACAATGAAAACCCTATATTAAGGGTCACCAATCTAACCCAAGAAGAGGTGCGAAACCGGCTAAATAAGATTAAAATAGATAAATCTCCGGGTCCGGATGGCATACACCCACGAGTACTAAGAGAACTAAGTAATGTAATAGATAAACCATTATTTCTTATTTTTAGGGACTCTATAGCGACAGGGTCTGTTCCGCAGGATTGGCGCATAGCAAATGTGGTGCCAATATTCAAAAAAGGCTCTAAAAGTGAACCTGGAAATTATAGGCCAGTAAGTCTAACCTCTATTGTTGGTAAAATATTTGAAGGGCTCCTGAGGGATGTTATTCTGGATTACCTCAATGAGAATAACTGTTTAACTCCATATCAGCATGGGTTTATGAGAAATCGCTCCTGTCAAACCAATCTAATCAGTTTTTATGAAGAGGTAAGCTATAGGCTGGACCACGGTGAGTCATTGGACGTGGTATATCTCGATTTTTCCAAAGCGTTTGATACCGTGCCGCACAAGAGTTTGGTACACAAAATGAGAATGCTTGGTCTGGGGGAAATTGTGTGTAAATGGGTTAGTAACTGGCTTAGTGATAGAAAGCAGAGGGTGGTTATAAATGGTATAGTCTCTAACTGGGTCGCTGTGACCAGTGGGGTACTGCAGGGGTCAGTATTGGGACCTGTTCTCTTCAACATATTCATTAATGATCTGGTAGAAGGTTTACACAGTAAAATATCGATATTTGCAGATGATACAAAACTATGTAAAGCAGTTAATACAAGAGAAGATAGTATTCTGCTACAGATGGATCTGGATAAGTTGGAAACTTGGGCTGAAAGGTGGCAGATGAGGTTTAACAATGATAAATGTAAGGTTATACACATGGGAAGAAGGAATCAATGTCACCATTACACACTGAATGGGAAACCACTGGGTAAATCTGACAGGGAGAAGGACTTGGGGATCCTAGTTAATGATAAACTTACCTGGAGCAGCCAGTGCCAGGCAGCAGCTGCCAAGGCAAACAGGATCATGGGGTGCATTAAAAGAGGTCTGGATACACATGATGAGAGCATTATACTGCCTCTGTACAAATCCCTAGTTAGACCGCACATGGAGTACTGTGTCCAGTTTTGGGCACCGGTGCTCAGGAAGGATATAATGGAACTAGAGAGAGTACAAAGGAGGGCAACAAAATTAATAAAGGGGATGGGAGAACTACAATACCCAGATAGATTAGCGAAATTAGGATTATTTAGTCTAGAAAAAAGACGACTGAGGGGCGATCTAATAACCATGTATAAGTATATAAGGGGACAATACAAATATCTCGCTGAGGATCTGTTTATACCAAGGAAGGTGACGGGCACAAGGGGGCATTCTTTGCGTCTGGAGGAGAGAAGGTTTTTCCACCAACATAGAAGAGGATTCTTTACTGTTAGGGCAGTGAGAATCTGGAATTGCTTGCCTGAGGAGGTGGTGATGGCGAACTCAGTCGAGGGGTTCAAGAGAGGCCTGGATGTCTTCCTGGAGCAGAACAATATTGTATCATACAATTAGGTTCTGTAGAAGGACGTAGATCTGGGGATTTATTATGATGGAATATAGGCTGAACTGGATGGACAAATGTCTTTTTTCGGCCTTACTAACTATGTTACTATGTAAAGCAAAAGGTGGCTACTTTGAAGAAACTAGACTATAAGACATATTTTCAGCTGTTTCACACTTTTTTTATTAAGTATATAATTCCACATGTGTTAATTCATAGTTTTGATGCCTTCAGTGTGAATTTACCATTTTCATGGTCATGAAAATACAGAAAAATAGTTAAATGAGAAGGTGTGACCAAACTTTTGGTCTGTACTGTACCTTAAGAGTAGGAATAATGTCGCGTGGGATCGTACACTCTGCCGGTCTCCACAGGTGGAACGCTAGTTTCGCCTTAATCACGCAGTATAAACAGGCTGCTGATTACCTGTCATAGTTACATAGGTTGAAAATGACCTAGGACCATCAAGTTCAACTTTTCTCCACCAATGATACATTTTTTTGTTACTAATTTAACTATAACTCACAATGTTATATGTACTTAAGAAATCATGTAGCCCTCTTTTAGGGTATGTGTCCACTTTCAGGATGGCAGGCGGTATCGTCGGAGCGGCTTTGTCGCTCTGCGCTAAGCCCCGCCCCCTTCTGGGATGCGATGATGCCGGATGTGTTCATAGCACACATCCGGCATCATCGCACCCATCGCATAGGGGCCTGTGCTATATCTTGCGTCGCCGCAGCGTCGCCGCAGCGTCGCCGCAAGATATACGGACATGCTGCGATCTGAAAAGGCGCGCAGCATGTCCGGAGTCGCAGGGCCGCCGCGTGCGTGTTACCACGCATAGTGGAGACGGGATTTCATTCAATCCCCTCCACTATGCTGTAACATCTGGACACTGCGTGTCTAACGGTGAAATGATCTTTTGTGCTGAACAAAAGGTTATCGTTCTCGGCAGCATATCATCCAGTGGTGTAAACAGAACCTAAGTTGTCAAGAACAATGATAACCTATACATACTGCATGATCAATTACCAATTATTCAGTGCACATCAGAAGAGCGTCCTGCCTCTATAAACGGGCTATTAAATGACCCCCGTAAGCAGCTGGTCAGTGGTGGTTAAGTTCCACCAGATCATCCCATGTAAACAGGAGCCTTAGAGTGCTTTCACATTGTCTTTAGGCACCCTTCCGGTGGCACCGTCGGAACTTATGTCCGAACCCCTCGCAAAACAGGTTTTAGAGGTATGCGCTATCAGGGCCATAAACTATAATAGTGCAGACATATCGAATGTGAGTTCTGCCATGCAAAATTTTCAGGCGTATACCCTTAAGGCTCATTCAGACGAGCACTTTATGAGTGTGCTGTCCATGCATGTGTGCCACAATCTGCACATGAACCCATTATAGCCAATGTGCCAATGCACATGGCCGATATTTTGCATGAACCAAATTTCTGCATGGAAAAATCATTGTTTGCACTATCCTCATCCCATATCCGAACTGATTTGGGAATGTGACTGGCTCAAAATCTTAATTTGGCCATCATGGTTTGCTTTTCAAAGTCTATGAACCGCACTTAGTGCACTTCTTAGCACTACCACCACGTATCACCTGACTTCTCCCTAGAGCGCCACAAAGATGCCCCAGCGCTACATATGAAGAGAGATGATAGATTAATAAATAAATAGATATAAAATATAAGAAATGGGTTGAGGAAAGTAACACAACTCATGAGCTAAGTAATTCCGTATGTGTAAGATTTTTTTAGCTATGTTCAGAAAAAATCCTACATCCTATTCAATATGTTGTAGACGTTTATTGGCTACTGGTCGCTTTCTTCTGACTGCCAGATCTCTGAATGTTTTATCATAACAATGGAGGCAAAACACCCCACTTATTGCTCCGCCAGGTGATAACTGCCGCCGTTTTCTTAGAGGAGGGAATTACTACTTAGGTGATCATTTATTAGAAAACACTAAGGAAATGTTTGCCCGAAGGATGAAATAGTTTAATCATAGGGAAACAATTTGCGGCACACACGCTGCATTCCTGGCTGCTTTTATCTTCCCGGCGCATTATAAGTAGCAGAAATACATTCCTGGCAGCTATAACTGAATCTCTTATCTATTAACATCTGTAGGGAACCGTCCGGGACCGGGCTTTAAAACCTCTAAAATCTATAAAACTGAAGACATTAGAGGCAGAATTTTATGTTTCCAAAACATTTCATGTACAGTCGTTGCTTGCTCAGATTAATGTGCCGCCATTTGCACTAAGCCCTCCTCTACGGTGATGCCGGATCCTTATAACGAGTGACTCATCATAAAAACTTGCTTTCCCCAACTTTTCAACATCAATTTCCCAAATGTTCTCTCTTTTTCAATATATTTCATAAATTGTGTTGCGACATACTACATAATAACGTAGACTAACGCTCTCATCCGTAAGTTAAAACGTTCTTAGGATATATGCACATGACATCTTTTTGATGCTGACGTTCCCATCAAGTTTTTCAAGCAGAAAATGCCCGGCGGTATTTTACATGAAGCATTTTCACTGTTGTTTCGCCTGCCGTTTTTTGCGGTAGCTTTGCCTCTGTATGACATAGTGAGCAGAAGCCGCCTAGATAACGGTTACGTCACTTCTTTAACCGCTTTGTGGCTTTCAAAGGCTGGAAAGATTAAAACAAGCACAAAATCACTGAGCATCAGGACAGAGAATTATTTTGTCATTGTAGTGTACCTGTTCATTCGTTTTACCCTTTTTGCGCCACTTTTTCAGGCCCATGAGAAAGACATCGGTCCCAACTCATCATTGTCATTGTGCTTGTTTTTGTCTAGTTTTGTGTGATGTGCCTTTTCTTTCGTTTGCACCCAATTCATAATTTTATTTTCACCTTTTTTAAGTCTATTTTATATGCGCTTGTATGTCTTTATATCTATTTTTCATTTGTTTTGCGAGAGGAGTTTAGCAATTTCAGATATTTTTACCGGCTTCATCAATTTTTTTTGAAGCCGTAAAATTTGGCACAACTCCAAATCATTCCTCCTCTTGGTGGATTTATTGAGTATTCCAGTATTTTAGCAAGATTTTTGCACCATTTTGAGAAACTTGTAACTTTTGGCATCAGAAGGTCACAAAGAAGGAAAAACAATATATATTGCTTTCACGCATTGCATGCGTCAGCAACAACTCCAGCTAATTGTCACCATACCTACCACTACCTCTAAAGATACCCATGGACCTTAGATAGTTGTCAGCTCATATGGCCAAGAGCTAACTTATCCGACAAACCCATACACATGAATGCTGGTAAGCAGAACGTGCATGCAGTTTAATTGGTGAGAGTGGACTAAATCGCTGCCAGACAGCCATCTTATCTTCCAGGGTAATAAAGGATTGGGCTTTGAGATTCAACATGACCGACATAACATACCCTTAAATCATCTACCAGTAGAGAGTTGGGAGGACCCCATACTAGTTAGAATTCTATAATCGCTTGGTTTGGCCACCTTTGATCTAATGTGTATGTTAGACTATGGAATAATTAATTATTTGGCCAGACTGCTGTAACTGTAAAGAATCCTTTACTGTATTGTTTTTCTAAGGATATCTCCTCTACATGTAATGAATGTCCCAATTTGTACAGTTCTGGGAACACATAAATTATGAGCCATTCTTTAATACTGATCTATTAAGCATTTACACATGGTAGTAAAGTTTTATCTAATTGTCAATGAAAAAAATGGCACGATCCAACACCATAGAAAATTAAAGTTACATTCGTTAGCAAAGCTTTGTTCATTAAAAATAGTGAAAATAATGGTGTTTTACTTAGACAGATAGGTATCTTGTAGAAAGCTAAGTAACAGTAAAGCTAGTCACCTACTGTCATTTACACGTTGTAATTATTAGAAGGGGTTCATACAAGTGATTATTGGTGTGATTGTCCACCCATTACTATTGGCCGTAAGTCTCCTTCATTATATGATGGGATGTTGCTGCAATCAATGAAAAATGAGCAAATGATCGGTTTACACTAGACGATGATAGGTAACGAACAGACATACAAATGATAGTTAGAACAATCATGGCCTTGTGTACAAGACCCTTATAGTTTTGTTTTCTTAGATCCGCTTTATGTCAAAGCAATCACTTTTATCTGTCTGCTAAATAATATGGCATTCTTTACTAAAAAACATTTACAATAGTGATGCAGACTTTCATAAGACACAAGAAAAGTCAAGGCCAGACATCATTATGAATATTATCATCTTAATTATTCAAGAATTTTGTGTTGTGTGGGAGTTCGGCCAAGGATCAATTAGTGTCTGTCTGCTGCAACATGCTCAGCTATAGCTATAGCTATAGCACACTAATAAGAAAGTTCCTAAAAAGTGACCTTTGTGATCAGCCGAGATCAGACTCTGCAATAATGGGAAGAGTTCATTAAACTTAAAATAACAATCGTTTAGATTTTTTTTAATTTAAAACTTCAATAGTATGCGTGAAAATAAGAAAGTTTGTAATATACAGTGGGGCAAAAAAGTATTTAGTCAGTCAGCAATAGTGCAAGTTCCACCACTTAAAAAGATGAGAGGCGTCTGTAATTTACATCATACAGTGGGGCAAAAAAGTATTTAGTTAGTCAGCAATAGTGCAAGTTCCACCACTTAAAAAGATGAGAGGCGTCTGTAATTTACATCATAGGTAGACCTCAACTATGGGAGACAAACTGAGAAAAAAAAATCCAGAAAATCACATTGTCTGTTTTTTTATCATTTTATTTGCATATTATGGTGGAAAATAAATATTTGGTCAGAAACAAACAACCAAGATTTCTGGCTCTCACAGACCTGTAACTTCTTCTTTAAGAGTCTCCTCTTTCCTCCACTCATTAACTGTAGTAATGGCACCTGTTTAAACTTGTTATCAGTATAAAAAGACACCTGTGCACACCCTCAAACAGTCTGACTCCAAACTCCACTATGGTGAAGACCAAAGAGCTGTCAAAGGACACCAGAAACAAAATTGTAGCCCTGCACCAGGCTGGGAAGACTGAATCTGCAATAGCCAACCAGCTTGGAGTGAAGAAATCAACAGTGGGAGCAATTATTAGAAAATGGAAGACATACAAGACCACTGATAATCTCCCTCGATCTGGGGCTCCACGCAAAATCCCACCCCGTGGGGTCAGAATGATCACAAGAACGGTGAGCAAAAATCCCAGAACCACACGGGGGGACCTAGTGAATGAACTGCAGAGAGCTGGGACCAATGTAACAAGGCTTACCATAAGTAACACACTACGCCACCATGGACTCAGATCCTGCAGTGCCAGACGTGTCCCACTGCTTAAGCCAGTACATGTCCGGGCCCGTCTGAAGTTTGCTAGAGAGCATTTGGATGATCCAGAGGAGTTTTGGGAGAATGTCCTATGGTCTGATGAAACCAAACTGGAACTGTTTGGTAGAAACACAACTTGTCATGTTTGGAGGAAAAAGAATACTGAGTTGCATCCATCAAACACCATACCTACTGTAAAGCATGGTGGTGGAAACATCATGCTTTGAGGCTGTTTCTCTGCAAAGGGGCCAGGACTACTGATCCGGGTACATGAAAGAATGAATGGGGCCATGTATCGTGAGATTTTGAGTGCAAACCTCTTTCCATCAGCAAGGGCATTGAAGATGAAACGTGGCTGGGTCTTTCAACATGATAATGATCCAAAGCACACCGCCAGGGCAACGAAGGAGTGGCTTCGTAAGAAGCATTTCAAGGTCCTGGAGTGGCCTAGCCAGTCTCCAGATCTCAACCCTATAGAAAACCTTTGGAGGGAGTTGAAAGTCCGTGTTGCCAAGCGAAAAACCAAAAACATCACTGCTCTAGAGGAGATCTGCATGGAGGAATGGGCCAACATACCAACAACAGTGTGTGGCAACCTTGTGAAGACTTACAGAAAACGTTTGACCTCTGTCATTGCCAACAAAGGATATATTACAAAGTATTGAGATGAAATTTTGTTTCTGACCAAATACTTATTTTCCACCATAATATGCAAATAAAATGTTAAAAAAAACAGACAATGTGATTTTCAGGATTTTTTTTTCTCAGTTTGTCTCCCATAGTTGAGGTCTACCTATGATGTAAATTACAGACGCCTCTCATCTTTTTAAGTGGTGGAACTTGCACTATTGCTGACTGACTAAATACTTTTTTGCCCCACTGTAGGTAGACCTCAACTATGGGAGACAAACTGAGAAAAAAAATCCAGAAAATCACATTGTCTGTTTTTTTTAACATTTTATTTGCATATTATGGTGGAAAATAAGTATTTGGTCAGAAACAAAATTTCATCTCAATACTTTGTAATATATCCTTTGTTGGCAATGACAGAGGTCAAACGTTTTCTGTAAGTCTTCACAAGGTTGCCACACACTGTTGTTGGTATGTTGGCCCATTCCTCCATGCAGATCTCCTCTAGAGTAGTGATGTTTTTGGCTTTTCGCTTGGCAACACGGACTTTCAACTCCCTCCAAAGGTTTTCTATAGGGTTGAGATCTGGTGACTGGCTAGGCCACTCCAGGACCTTGAAATGCTTCTTACGAAGCCACTCCTTCGTTGCCCTGGCGGTGTGCTTTGGATCATTGTCATGTTGAAAGACCCAGCCACGTTTCATCTTCAATGCCCTTGCTGATGGAAGGAGGTTTGCACTCAAAATCTCACGATACATGGCCCCATTCATTCTTTCATGTACCCGGATCACTCGTCCTGGCCCCTTTGCAGAGAAACAGCCCCAAAGCATGATGTTTCCACCACCATGCTTTACAGTAGGTATGGTGTTTGATGGATGCAACTCAGTATTCTTTTTCCTTCAAACACGACAAGTTGTGTTTCTACCAAACAGTTCCAGTTTGGTTTCATCAGACCATAGGACATTCTCCCAAAACTCCTCTGGATCATCCAAATGCTCTCTAGCAAACTTCAGACGGGCCCGGACATGTACTGGCTTAAGCAGTGGGACACGTCTGGCACTGCAGGATCTGAGTCCATGGTGGCGTAGTGTGTTACTTATGGTAGGCCTTGTTACATTGGTCCCAGCTCTCTGCAGTTCATTCACTAGGTCCCCCCGCGTGGTTCTGGGATTTTTGCTCACCGTTCTTGTGATCATTCTGACCCCACGGGGTGGGATTTTGCGTGGAGACCCAGATCGAGGGAGATTATCAGTGGTCTTGTATGTCTTCCATTTTCTAATTATTGCTCCCACTGTTGATTTCTTCACTCCAAG
Organism: Ranitomeya imitator; assembly: GCF_032444005.1. Classification (NCBI taxonomy): domain Eukaryota; kingdom Metazoa; phylum Chordata; class Amphibia; order Anura; family Dendrobatidae; genus Ranitomeya; species Ranitomeya imitator. The sequence continues at coordinate 432,507,707 of NC_091283.1, read as the reverse complement.
CTGGTTGGCTATTGCAGATTCAGTCTTCCCAGCCTGGTGCAGGGCTACAATTTTGTTTCTGGTGTCCTTTGACAGCTCTTTGGTCTTCACTATAGTGGAGTTTGGAGTCAGACTGTTTGAGGGTGTGCACAGGTGTCTTTTTATGCTGATAACAAGTTTAAACAGGTGCCATTACTCAGGTAATGAGTGGAGGAAAGAGGAGACTCTTAACCCCTTAAGCCCCGAGGGTGGTTTGCATGTTAATGACCGGGCCAATTTTTACAATTCTGACCACTGTCCCTTTATGAGGTTATAACTCTGGAACGCTTCAACGGATCTTGGCGATTCTGACATTGTTTTCTCGTGACATATTGTACTTCATTTTAGTAGTAACATTTATTCGATATAACTTGCGTTTATTTGTGAAAAAAACGGAAATTTGGCGAAAATTTTGAAAATTTCGCAATTTTCCAACTTTAAATTTTTATGCCCTTAAATCACAGAGATATGTCACGCAAAATACTTAATAAGTAACATTTCCCACATGTCTACTTTACATCAGCACAATTTTGGAACCAAAATTTTTTTTTGTTAGGGAGTTATAAGGGTTCAAAGTTGACCAGCAATTTCTCATTTTTACAACACCATTTTTTTTTAGGGACCACATCTCATTTGATGTCATTTTGAGGGGTCTATATGATAGAAAATACCCAAGTGTGACACCATTCTAAAAACTGCACCCCTCAAGGTGCTCAAAACCACATTCAAGAAGTTTATTAACCCTTCAGGGGTTTCACAGGAATTTTTGGAATGTTTAAATAAAAATGAATATTTAACTTTTTTTCACACAAAATTTATTTCAGCTCCAATTTGTTTTATTTTACCAAGGGTAACAGGATAAAATGGATGCCAAACATTGTTGTACAATCTGTACTGAGTACGCTGATACCCCATATGTGGGGGTAAACCACTGTTTGGGCGCATGGCAGAGCTCGGAAGGGAAGGAGCGCCATTTGACTTTTAAATGCAAAATTGACAGGAATTGAGATGGGACACCATGTTGCGTTTGGAGAGCCACTGATGTGCCTAAACATTGAAACCCCCCACAAGTGACACCATTTTGGAAAGTAGACACCCTAAGGAACTTATCTAGATGTGTGGTGACCACTTTGACCCACCAATTGCTTCACAGAAGTTTATAATGCAGAGCCGTAAAAATAAAAAATCATATTTTTTCACAAAAATGATCTTTTCGCCCCCAATTTTTTATTTTCCCAAGAGTAAGAGAAGAAATTGAACCTCAAAAATTGTTGGCCAATTTGTCCTGAGTACGCTGATACCCCGTATATGGGTGTAAACCATTGTTTGGGCGTATGGCAGAGCTCGGAAGGGAAGGAGCGCCATTTTACTTTTCAATGCAAAATTGACTGGAATTGAGATGGGATGCCATGTTGCGTTTGGAGAGCCCCTGATGTGCCTAAACATTGAAATCCCCACAAGTGACACCATTTTGGAAAGTAGACCCCTTAAGGAACTTATCTAGAGGTGTGGTGAGCACTTTGACCCAACAAGTGCTTCACAGAAGTTTATAATGCAGAGCCGTAAAAATAAAAAATCATATTTTTTCACAAAAATAATCTTTTCGCCACCAATTTTTTATTTTCCCAAGGGTAAGAGAAGAAATTAGACCACAAAAGTTGTTGTGCAATTTGTCCTGAGTGCGACGATACCCCATATGTGGGGGTAAACCACTGTTTGGGCGCATGGCAGAGCTCGGAAGGAAAGGAGCGCCATTTGACTTTTCAATGCAAAATTGACTGGAATTGAGATGGGACGCCATGTTGCGTTTGGAGAGCCCCTGATGTGCCTAAACATTGGAACCCCTCACAAGTGACACCATTTTGAAAAGTAGACCCCTTAAGGAACTTATCTAGATGTGTGGTGAGCACTTTGACCCAACAAGTGCTTCACAGAAGTTTATAATGCAGAGCCGTAAAAATAAAAAATCTTATTTTTTCACAAAAATGATCTTTTCGCCCCCAATTTTTTATTTTCCCAAGGGTAAGAGAAGAAATTAGACCACAAAAGTTGTTGTGCAATTTGTCCTGAGTGCGACGATACCCCATATGTGGGGGTAAACCACTTTTTGGGTGCATAGCAGAGCTCGGAAGGGAAGGAGCGCCATTTGACTTTTCAATGCAAAATTGACTGGAATTAAGATGGGACGCCATGTTGGTTTGGAGAGCCCCTGATGTGCCTAAACATTAAAAACCCCCACAAGTGACACCATTTTGGAAACTAGACCCTCTAAGGAACTTATCTAGATGTGTTTTGAGAGCTTTGAACCCCCAAGTGTTTCACTACAGTTTATAACGCAGAGCCGTTAAAATAAATTTATTTTTTTTTCGCAAAAATTTTTTAGCCCCCAGTTTTGTATTTTCACAAGGGTAACATAATAAATTGGACCCCAAAAGTTGTTGTCCAATTTGTCCTGAGTACGCTGATACCCCATATGTGGGGGGGAACCACTGTTTGGGCGCATGGCAGAGCTCGGAAGGGAAGGAGCGCCATTTGGAATGCAGACTTAGATGGATTGGTCTGCAGGAGTCACGTTGCATTTGCAGAGCCCCTGATGTACCCAAACAGTACAAACCCCCCACAAGTGACCCCATATTAGAAACTAGACCTCCCATGGAACTTATCTAGATGTGTTGTGAGAACTTTGAACCCCTAAGTGTTTCACTACAGTTTATAACGCAGACCCGTGAAAATAAAAATTCTTTTTTTTTTCACAAAAATGATTTTTTAGCCCCCAGCTTTGTATTTTTACAAGGGTAACAGAATAAATTGGACCCCAAAAGTTGTTGTTCAATTTGTCCTGAGTACGCTGATACCCCATATGTGGGGGGGAACCACTGTTTGGGCTCATGGCAGAGCTCGGAAGGGAAGGAGCGCCATTTGGAATGCAGACTTAGATGGATTGGTCTGCAGGCGTCACGTTGCATTTGCAGAGCCCCTGATGTACCCAAACAGTAGAAACCACCCACAAGTGACCCCATATTGGAAACTAGACCTCCCATGGAACTTATCTAGATGTGTTGTGAAAACTTTGAACCCCCAAGTGTTTCACTACAGTTTACAACGCAGAGCCGTGAAAATAAAAATCCTTTTTTTCCCCACAAAAATGATTTTTAGCCCCCCAAATTTTTATTTTCCCAAGGATAACAAGAGAACTTGGACCCAAAAAGTTGTTGTCCAATTTGTCTCGAGTACGCTGATACCCCATATGTTGGGGTAAACCCCTGTTTGGGCGCACGGGAGAGCTCGGAAGTGAAGGAGCACTGTTTTACTTTTTCAATGCAGAATTGGCTGGAATTGAGATCGGACGCCATGTCGCGTTTGGAGAGCCCCTGATGTGCCTAAACAGTGGAAACCCCCCAATTATAAATGAAACCCTAATCCAAACGCACCACTAACCCTAATCCCAACTGTAACCCTAACCACACACCTAACCCAGACACACCCCTAATTCTAATCCCAACCCTAATCCCAACCGTAAATGTAATCCAAACCCTAACCCTAGCCCCAACCCTAGCCCTAACCCTAGCCCTAACCCTAACCGGAAAATGGAAATAAATACATTTTTTTTAATTTTATTATTTTTCCCTAAGGCTAGGTTCACATTGCGTTAGGGAAATCCGTTTAGCACTAGCGGATTGCGCTAACACAATGTCTTTTTAGGTGTCGTGTTTAGTGGTCGCGTTAACGTCCCCGCTCTGGAAGATCGGGGATCGGACCTCGGGCGCGCCGCGGACGCTGCAAGCAGCGTCTGAGGCGCGCCACAAAAGAATGGCACCTTGCTAGCGCGAGCCGAAAATGGCACGCTCTAGCGATGCGCTACACCTGAAAATCACATTGCTGTCAATGGTTGTGCTAACGGACCCGTTGCACGGCGTTAATTGTGACATTTTCGCCGTGCAACGCTGTCCGTTAGCGTTAACCCATTAACGCAATGTGAACCTAGCCTAACTAAGGGGGTGATGAAGGGGGGTTTGATTTACTTTTATAGCGAGTTTTTTAGCGGATTTTTATGATTGGCAGCCGTCACACACTAAAAGACGCTTTTTATAGCAAAAAAGTTTTTGCGTCTCCACATTTTGAGACCTATAATTTTTCCATATTTTGGTCCACAGAGTCATGTGAGGTCTTGTTTTTTGCGGGACGAGTTGACGTTTTTATCAGTTACATTTTCGGACACGTGACAGTTTTTGATCGCTTTTTATTCCGATTTTTTTGTGAGGCAGAATGACCAAAAACCAGCTATTCATGAATTTCTTTTGGGGGAGGCGTTTATACCGTTCCGCGTTTGGTAAAATTGATGAAGCAGTTTTATTCTTCGGGTCAGTACGATTACAGCGACACCTCATTTATATCATTTTTTTTATGTTTTGGCGCTTTTATACGATAAAAACTATTTTATAGAAAAAATAATTATTTTGGCATCGCTTTATTCAGAGGACTATAACTTTTTTATTTTTTTGGTTATGATGCTATATGGCGGCTCGTTTTTTGCGGGACAAGATGACGTTTTCAGAGGTAACAAGGTTATTTATATCCGTCTTTTTGATCGCGTGTTATTCCACTCTTTGTTCAGCGTTATGATAATAAAGCGTTGTTTTTTGGCTCGTTTTTTTTTTTTTTTTCTTACGGTGTTCACTGAAGGGGTTAACTAGTGGGCCAGTTTTATAGGTCGGGTCGTTACGGACGCGGCGATACTAAATATGTGTACTTTTATTGTTTTTTTGTTTTTTTTTTATGTAAAGAAATGTATTTATGGGAATAATATTTTTTTTTTTCTGCTTTATTTAGGAATTTTTTTTTTATTTTTTTTTTTACAAGTGTGGAAATTTTTTTTTTTACTTTTTCACTTTGTCCCAGGGGGGGACATCACAGATCACCGATCTGACAGTGTGCACAGCACTCTGTTAGATCGGTGATCTAACATACAGCCGGGCAGGATTAGAGCTGCAGCTGCAGCCTGATCCTGACCCGGAAGTGCTCCCTGCAGGACCCGGATGCAGCCCGGCGGCCATTTTGGATCCGGGGACTGCAGGGAGAAGATGCTCGGTACACGGTGAGCACATCACCGTGTACCGATCGTCTCAGGGAAGCCCGCAGGGAGCCCCCTCCCTGCGCGATGCTTCCCTGCACCGCCGGCACACCGCGATCATCTTTGATCGCGGTGTGCCGAGGGTTAATGTGCCGGGAGCAGTCCGTGACCGCTCCTGGCACATAGTGCCGGATGTCAGCTGCGATAGGCAGCTGACACCCGGCCGCGATCGGCCGCGCTCCCCCCGTGAGCGCGGCCGATCGCATATGACGTACTATCCCGTCCATGGGAATTAAGTCCCAGGTCACCTGGACGGGATAGTACGTCATATGGGATTAAGGGGTTAAAGAAGAAGTTACAGGTCTGTGAGAGCCAGAAATCTTGATTGTTTGTTTCTGACCAAATACTTATTTTCCACCATAATATGCAAAAAAAATGATAAAAAAACAGACAATGTGATTTTCTGGATTTTTTTTCTCAGTTTGTCTCCCATAGTTGAGGTCTACCTATGATGTAAATTGCAGACGCCTCTCATCTTTTTAAGTGGTGGAACTTGCACTATTGCTGACTGACTAAATACTTTTTTGCCCCACTGTATATTATTAGAAAAATCTGCTTCGTTCTCCTCCTGGGCTGATCACTCATTCTCAATATTTTCAATACACAAATAAAATCTGACTTCAGTGACTACATATTTTCCCAATATTATGATAGGAAATGACAGTTGGTGCTCATAAAGTTCTATGGAGAATTATTTCAGGAGAACGTGCAGTAGAATGTGTGTCGGCTTCTAGCTCCTCCCTCCTCCATTGTATTTTAGAAGCACTAACTGCCATCTCCTATCTCAGTAATGGGAAAATTTGTCTTCACTAGAGACAGATTTTACCCATAACTAAGGACCTTAAGGAGGACTGAGGATGGATACCTTGTCCGATGAGAGCACACACGATAAACCGACTAAATAAAAGGCCAATTCCTTAAGCGCCAATTATGCACTCCACCTATCAGCACTGGGATGTAAACAGGCCTATACCTATACGCTACCCATAGGATATGAGCAGTCGGCACACTGAGGAAGGTCAGAGTAATATGACCGAAACGTTTACATTGCTGTACTGAATTTTGGAATTAAAATAGTTTACTTAATACCGCTTGTGTGCCAAGGCTTCATTCAACTTATTAAGGTCTGGGACCCTACTTGAGCACCAGAAAATAGAAATGGTTGTGCCACGTTACATTCTTTCAAGAGAGGAAGTGACAGAGTTCATCTTTTAAAACGAAGGGAGTTAGAATGGATATACAAACTCAACACTCCAAAATCCGCAGGTTCGAATGTGCAGTTCAAAATCAATTTGATTGTGTAATACTGCCTGATCCTTCTTCAGCCATATTATCTGTCTTGTTCTTAGTAGTATAATGAGGATTCTATACCTCTGAAGAACACATGCCGGTATGTCATTTTTCTACAATTTGAATTATTTATTTTAACTTCCACAGGTCACAGTCACAATCAAAGAGTTTACAGATGAATTTAACTCATCCATCTACTGTATTGTTATACTGCTAATATTTTATTGTTATTGATGCGACCGTCCAGGCTGAGAAACACTGGTGACTGAACTGCTGCGAGCGCAACCTCAGAGACCGGTGATGACGTCATCAAGGTTACCTACGGTCAGTGAAGCTCCGTTCCCTACTTGGCTGAACTACAGTGACATCCCCCCTAGCACCATAAGGGTTTTTCTCATGGTGCTAGCGGGGATCTCACCGAGGTCACCGCAGTTCAGCCCGGCTGGGAACGCAGCGTCAGTGATGTCACCGCTAGTCACTGCGCTCGCAGCAGTTCAGTCACCAGTGGCTCACAGCCTGGATGGTTGTATCAATAACAATAAAATATTAGAAGTATAACAATACAGTAGATGGATGAGTCAAATTTATCTGTAAACTCTTTGATTGTGACTGTGATCTGTGAAAGTTAAAATAAATAATTCAAATTCTAGAAAAATGACGTGTTCTTCAGAGGTATAGAATTCTCATTATACTAATAAGAACAAGACAGATAATATGGCTGAAGAAGGATTAGGCAGTATTACACAATCAAATTGATTTTGAACTGCACATTCGCACTTCCAGATTTCGGAGTGTTGAGTTTGTATATTCACTCTAATTCCCTTTGTTTTAAAAGACAAACTCTGTCACCTCCTCTCCTCTGTCATGGATCTTGGCACCATCCAGGTTGAAAACACTTTTTCCCCAGACATGGATTACAGTGTGGGACAGAACGACGGACAGGTATGGTATATCGTTGCTTTATTATTTTTGATTTATTACAGGAGAATGAGGGCTTCGGAGGAATTAGGAGAAGTTGTAAGTATGGTTTAATTGAGATTATTAAAGGACTTTATTCTTGGTGTCTGTGTTTTCATATAATGTGACTATGGGGTTAGTAATGAGGGTGTCTTATAGATGCCTCTCCATTACTAACCTCGGGGCTTGATGTCACCTGACAATACAAAGGTGACATCAACCCCCCAACTATCACCTCACTTGCTACTACAGGGCAAGTGGGAAGAGCCGAGCAAAGAGCCAGAATTGGCGCATCTAATCGATGTGCCTTTTCTGGGCAGCTGCGGGCTGCTATTTTTAGGCTGGGGGGAACCAATATCCATGGCCCCTTACCAGCCAGAGAATACCATCCCCCAGCTGTCTGCTTTAGCAAGGTTGGACGCCAAAAATGGGGGGGGGACCCCATACCGTTATTTTAAATTATTTATTTAAATAAATATAAAATCCGGCATGGGAAACCATCTATTCTTGACAACCAACCTTGCTGAAGCTGACAGCTGAGGGTTGCAGCCCCCAGCTGTGAGTTTTGCCTGGTTGGTTAACAAAAATACAGGGGAACCCACACAGGGTTTTTTTAAATTATTTATTTACAGCTCAGGAGCGGCTGATGAATACTCCCATCCGCTGCTCCTGCTCTCGCTGTTATTAGCTTCAGCAGGTGTCGGATGATGGGAGCAGTTGTCCCATCAGCTGACACCAGTGACCGGAGGTAAACTTTATACCTCCAATCACAGCTGAGCACTAACGCTGTCTTTTGACAGCGTGGGAACCGCAGCTCTCTGACCAGCGGGAATGATTCACCACCAATCAGAAGCGGTGTTTGCCGTGCTGTCATGCACATAACAGCGCAGCAAACACTGGATGTTTGGGCTCCCACATTCAAGTGAACGGGGTCCGGCTTCGGGTCTGGGTACTGTTCTAGTCCCTTACCAGCCAGAGAATACCAGCCCCCAGGTGTCTGCTTTAGTAAGGTTGGATGTCAAAAATGGAGAGTACCCATGCCGTTTTCTTTTATTATTTATTTAAATAATTATAAAATACGGTGTGGGGTCCCCCTTTACACTTGATAACTAGCCTTCCTGAAGCTGACAGCTGAGGGTTGCAGCCCCCAGCTGTGAGTTTTTGCCTGGCTGGTTAACAAAAGTACAGGTGGAACCGACGCCGTTTTTTTTTTTATTATTTATTTACAGTGCAGGAGCAGCTGATGAATACACCCATCAGCAACCCCTGCTCTCGCTGTTATTAGCAGCAGCAGGTGTTGGATGATGGGAGCAGTTGTCCCATCAGCTGACACCAGTGACCGGAGGTAAACTTTATACTTCCGATCACAGCTGAGCGCTCACACTGTCTTTAGACCACACACTGAAGAACAGTGACTTTTGACAGCGTGGGAACCACGGCTCTCTGACCGGCGGGGATGATTTCACCGCCGATCAGAAGCGGTGATTGCCATGCTGTCTCGCACATTACAGCGCAGTAAACACTGGATGCTCGGGCCCTCCATTCAAGTGAATTGGGTCCGGGTTCGGGTTCGAGTTTTAATGCACAGGGGTGCATTAAAAGAGGTCTGGATACACATGATGAGAGCATTATACTGCCTCTGTACAAATCCCTAGTTATAGCGCACATGGAGTACTGTGTCCAGTTTTGGGCACCGGTGCTCAGGAAGGATATAATGGAACTAGAGAGAGTACAAAGGAGGGCAACAAAATTAATAAAGGGGATGTGAGAACTACAATACCCAGATAGATTAGCGAAATTAGGATTATTTAGTCTAGAAAAAAAACGACTGAGGGGCGATCTAATAACCATGTATAAGTATATAAGGGGACAATACAAATATCTCGCTGAGAATCTGTTTATACCAAGGAAGGTGACGGGCACAAGGGGGCATTCTTTGCGTCTGGAGGAGAGAAGGTTTTTCCACCAACATAGAAGAGGATTCTTTACTGTTAGGGCAGTGAGAATCTGGAATTGCTTGCCTAAGGAGGTGGTGATGGCGAACTCAGTCGAGGGGTTCAAGAGAGGCCTCGATGTCTTCCTGGAGCAGAACAATATTGTATCATACAATTATTAGGTTCTGTAGAAGGACGTAGATCTGGGGATTTATTATGATGGAATATAGGCTGAACTGGATGGACAAATGTCTTTTTTCGGCCTTACTAACTATGTTACTATGTTACTATGTTACTGTATTGGTACCCGAACCTGAACCTTTTGTAACTGTTTGGCCGAACCCGCAGGACCCGAACATCCAGGTGTCCGACCATCTCTACTCTGCACTCTAGCAAACACCAAACTGACTCTGGCCCTGACACACCCAACCCTATACTGCAGGGTTTTTAACTGTAATCTGTGGCCTTCAGCCACATGGAAAACCTGGCCAGCAATGAAATGGACTGCACGACTACCATCCTGTAGTTCATTTCAAAACACAAAAGCCCAGTAGGTTTTCTTAAATCTGCCCTAGACAAATAGCTTGTCCAGGACTAACACTTACTTTTAATTTTGCATTGCAATAACAGCTACACCTGTGACTGCAATGCACTCCCATAGCCCCAATGCGCTTCCGTGCGCATCCTGGGGGGATCAAACAGCAACCCCTACATGTGATACCAGTCACTGCCTCACAATACATAACAGATAGACAGTAGATAGATAGATATGAGATAGACAGATTGATAGATAGATATGAGATAGATGGATGGATAGATAGATAGATAAATAGATAGATAGATAGATAGATAGATAGATAGATAGGTAGATAGATATGAGATAGATAACAGATGGATTAATAGATAGATATGAGATAGATAGATATGGGATAGATAGATATATACATAGATATGAGATAGATAGATAGATAGATAGATAGATAGATAGATAGATAGATAGATAGATAGATAGATAGATAGATAGATAAATAGATAGATAGATATGGGATAGATAGGATCTAGATAGACAGATAGATAGATAGATAGATAGATAGATAGATAGATAGATAGATAGATAGATAGATAGATAGATAGATAGATATGAGATGGATACGATCTAAATAGATAGGATATAGATAGATAGATAGATAGATAGATAGATAGATATGAGATAGACAGAATGTAGTAAATCATACAGTAGATAAAAGCAGACAACATTAATCTAAAGCAGACAAGAGTTTCATAAAAAACATGAATCAAATAAAATTATGAATGAGTGGTGTTACACAGGATTATGATGCGTCATCCTGCAACCTGAGGGTTTTACATACAATAATTTATGTATTTTGTGATTTTTATGATAGAAGGGGTGAGTCAGCCTGTGAAGCTCACACCTGGAAAAGGAGCAGTTTGGGAAATGAGATGTGGTGAAACCTTAGAACACAAATAAACAGAGCCCCCTCCTCTGACTAATCATTCCCAATCCCTTATCACCAGCACTAGATCCGACACCCCAGCCCCCAGCACTGCTCACTTACGGGAAAACACTCACTGGGGGCTTCTGGGAAGGAATTCCTCTCAATTAAATGTATTTATGGTTCTCGTCATGAATGCTCCATAATGAGAGAGAAGCCGCGCACTACTAGAAATATGAATGAACTCCGCTCCAGATATCGCTCACATTCAATCAGTTTATAGAACTGCAGAAAAATGATTCCTATTTAGTTTGCCCCTTCTCAGCTTCTTCTTCAGGTCAGGTTCAGACAAGAATATGAAAAATCGTAGGATTTTCATCATTATTAATTGCTTCTAAAGTGCCATCATATTCCGCATTGCTTTACAGATCTGTATTTTACTTCTGCATGGCATTTGTGCTTATACAAGAGCAGTTATTAAATCTAACAAGACAAGTACAGTTTCCTATGTTATAGAATTGCCATGTTTCTGTAAAAATCGGATGCTACAAGAATGTTCCATATGGGATTCCATTTTCTTTGAGCACCAATAGACTTGAATAGGCGGGTCTCATCCAAAATAGAGACTAGTGCAGGCTGTGATCGATTTTCTCGCTGATATTCAGACATTGGTCTGAGTGCTGTCTGACCAAAAATATGTCTGTGCGAACCTACCTTTAGGCTATGATCTCATGCAGCGTTTTTTGCAGCATTTTTTTTGCAGCGTTTTTTTTTAATGCAAAGATTAAAGACCAAAAATCATATTTACTTGTTTGTTTTTTTTCCCTCCTTGGACAACTGCAGCGTTTTTTAAATCTGCTTCATGTCAATTTCAGCGTTTTTGCAGCGTTTTTTACATCCATGGAAAGTAATCAGAGTGTGTAGAAAAAAAACCCCGAAAAAAATACACCAAACAGGTTTTGCTGCATCTTTGTAGCATTTTTATGCTGCTTTATGGCAAATAAAACTAGATTAATCAAATCACGCCTGTAATCCGAAGCCAAAAACGTAATTAAATAAACGCACCAAAACCAGCATTATCAACACAGCGTTTTTACTGCTGATAATGCAGGTTTTGGCTGCAGAAAAAAACACAAAAATGCTGCGTGTGAACATAACTTAAGGGTGCATTCACACACAGCGGTCAATGTGTGGCTTTTAGCCTCAGCCGACCTGTGCCGCCTAGATATTTTCACTGTCCCCCCCCCCCCTCTGCACAATCACTTAATCTTGCAGGGAAACAGCTGTTTCAAGTCCACTCATAATGGCAGCTTTATTTTAGGTGACACAGAAGTTTGCTGTCTACATTAACCCCTTCACGACATTCGCTGTACACGTGCGGACGGAGCAAGTCAGATTTCACGGGGTGAGCCCACCCCATACTCAGCAGGTAGTGGCTGTTTCTTAGAGCCAGGACCTGCATCTAATAATCTAACAGGCGACTGTTAACCTATTAAATGCCTCTGTCAAACATTGACAACGGCTTTTAACCCCTTTATCCCATATGACGTACTATCCCGTCCAGGTGACCTGGGACTTAATTCCCAGTGACGGGATAGTACGTCATAGTGTTTAATGCGACATCGCGACTTAAATCGCGGTGATCGCATTAAATTTCCGGCGCCATCTTACCTGGAGGAAGATGGCGCCGACATCCCCGGGCATGGCTTCGCCCCCCAGGCCTCTGGATCGCTGTGATTGGCTGTTCAATTCTGAACAGCCAATCACAGCGTTCCTCATTGTTTCAGCCAATCGGAGCGGCTGAAACAATGAGGTCGCAGGCTAGGATCGAGTACCGATATACTCGATCCTAGGCAAAAACCCCCCGGATTGGCGCGATCGCCGATCGTATCGATCGCGCCAATCGCAGGGCACAGCGGCGGTATTACCGCCGCTGTGCCCTGCTGTACTGGCCTGGATCGGTGCTGCAATAGCACCGATCGTAGGCCAGAGCCTAGTGCAGGCCCAGCAGGGCCTGCAGAGGCTGATTGGCGCGATCGATCCGAACGACGATCACGCCAATCACCGGGCACAGCGGCGGTGTTACCGCGCTGTGCCCAGCTGTTCCCTGCCCCGTGCCCGGCTTTTCCCTGCCCCGTGCCGGCTGTCATACCCCCTGCCCCCTGCTGTAGCGGCCTGGATCGGTGCTGCCATGGCACCGATCACAGGCCAGTAACTAGGGCAGGCCCAGCAGGGCCTGCAGGAGCTGATTGGCGCGATCAACGATCGCGCCAATCACAGGGCACAGCGGCGGTCACGTTGTGACCGCTGTGTGCCCTGCTGGTGACCTGGCAGTGACCTGCCTAGGATCGGAGGGATCCTAGGCAGTTGCCATGGTCACCAAGCCCTGCAGGGATTGGTGGGATCGATGTTATCATTCGATCCCACCAATGACAGCTCACAGCAGCGGTGTGACCGCTCTGTGACCTGTCTGTCACCTGCAGGTGACCTGTGTGACCGCTCTGCAGGGGTCCTCACTCTAGCTGAGGGACTCCTGCTGAGCGGTCACACAGCCAGATCTTGTCTTGCTGGGCCTTGTGGTGCTACAGAAGCCTGTAACACCACAATCCCCTGCGATACAAAAAAGCGGAAGAAAGAAAACCAAAGAAAGAAAACCAAAGAAAGAAGAGAGACTACAAAAGGTAAGTGCTAACAGCCCCTACCCGGTCTCATTTCACCCCCCCATCCCCCCCTTCCACCCATCCCCCCATCCCTCCCTTCCCCCCCTTCTTTACCCCCTCCGTCCCTCTTTGCGCCGCCTCCGTGCGCACGTTTAGCAGCCGCCGAGCGTTGATTGGTGACGCTCAACACTCGTGGTGATCAACACTCGTGCTCGCTTTTTTTTCAGCAGCCCCCTTTGCCCAATTCCGTACACCCATCCCGCAGCCGCCAAACTTTGATAAGTGACGCAGTTCACTTATCAGAGCTTGTGCCTGCCGTTTTCCTTTTTTTTTTTTCTCCCACATCTCCGTGCGTTCACCCCGCGCGCATCTAACCCGTGCTTTCCTTTTTTTTCCCCCACATCTCCGTGCGCTCACCCCGCCGCGTCTAACCCGTGCTTTCCTTTTTTTTTCCCCACATCTCCGTGCGCTCACCCCGCGCGCATCTAACCCGTGCTTTCCCTTTTTTTTCCCCCACATCTCCGTGCGCTCACCCCACCGCGTCTAACCCGTGCTTTCCTTTTTTTTTTTCCCACATCTCCGTGCGCTCACCCCGCACGCATCTAACCCGTGCTTTCCATTTTTTTCCCCCCACATCTCCGTGCGCTCAGCCCACCGCATCTAACCCGTGCGCTCACCCCGCGCGCATCTAACTCGTGCTTTCCTTTTTTTCCCCACATCTCCGTGCGCTCACCCCACCACGTCTAACCCGTGCTTTCCTTTTTTTTCCCCCCACATCTCCGTGCGCTCACCCCACTGCGTCTAACCCGTGCTTTCCTTTTTTTTTTTTTTTTTCTCCCACATCTCCGTGCGCTCACCCCGTGTGCATCTAACCCGTGCTTTCCTTTTTTTTCCCCCACATCTCCGTGCGCTCACCCCGCCGCGTCTAACCCGTGCTTTCCTTTTTTTTTTTTTCCCACATCTCCGTGCGCTCACCCCACGCGCATCTAACCCGTGCTTTCCTTTTTTTTCTCCCCCACATCTCCGTGCGCTCACCCCACCGCGTCTAACCCGTGCTTTCCTTTTTTTTTTTTCCCACATCTCCGTGCGCTCACCCCGCGCGCATCTAACCCGTGCTTTCCTTTTTTTTCCCCCCACATCTCCATGCGCTCAGCCCACCGCATCTAACCCGTGCTTTCCTTTTTTTTTTTTTTTTTTCTCACATCCCTGTGCACGCACCCAGCAGCCGCTGAACTTTGGTAAGTGACGCGGTTCATTTATCAGAGCTCTCGTGCCTGCGGGTTTTTTTTCACATCCCCGTTCACACACCAAGCAGCCGCCAAACTTTGGTAAGTGACGCGGTTCACTTATCAGAGCTAGGGCCTGCTGTTTTATACTTTTCTTTCACAGGTATTTTTTTTTCCTTTAGCTTTTTCTTTTCAGAGTAGTTTGCACCAAGCACTATCCCCCAACACTTACACATAGTTACCAATAAAGTACACTCAAGCACCACACTTATAAAAAAAATGTCCCGCTCGTCCCGTTCGTCCCAACAGCGCTATTCAGTGGAGGAGGCATATGCTTTCCTTGCCTCCGACACTGATAGCGAGGGAGAGGATCCCACTTTTCTTTATTTTTCTGATTCTTCCTCATCCTCTTCCCACTCCTCATCTTCCTCCTCCGGCCCTGCGGAACTGCCACGCAGACGCCGCAGGACAGAAGATGAGGCTAGGCCCACCATTGCTGAAGACGAACCAACACACCCCACTGCGGATCCCATATGGACCAAGCCCCCCGAAAATTACGAGCCACTGATTCCTGATTTTGTGGCAGAATCAGGAATCAAGTTTGACACCACCGGCCTCACAGAACTAGACTTTTTCAAAGTCTACAAGCTGTGTGAGAGTACCTCAGGGTACACCAACAGCTTTAGAGTCTACGAGGGGAAGGACAGCAGGATTGAACCGCCTGAGTGTCCCCCTGTCCTGGGAGTGAGTGGGAAAATAGTGTGGAATTTGGTGCACCCACTGCTGGATAAAGGTTATCACCTCTATACCGATAACTTTTATTCCAGCATCCCACTCTACAAATCTCTCTTTGCGCGAGGTACCGCAGCCTGCGGTACTGTCCGCAAAAATCAGAGAGGCCTCCCAAAGACGCTACTTGGGCAGATTCTCAGAAAAGGTGAGAGCAAAGCCCAATGTAGCGACCACCTGCTGGTTGTCAAGTACAAGGACAAAAGGGATGTCCTTCTGTTGACCACCATACACGTTGATGGCAGCGCCCTCAGCACTGTTCGGGGTACCTCTGCACAGGTCTTCAAACCGGACTGTGTACTTGGGTACAACAAAAACATGGGGGGCGTTGATCTCTCCGATCAACTCCTCCAACCGTACAGTGCTTTGAGAAAGGCCAGGGTGTGGTACAAAAAGCTGTCCGTGCACATCGTACAAATGGCAATGCTCAACGCTTTCCTGCTGTCACGATGTGCACGCAACACCGATACGTCGTACCTTCATTTCCAAGAGGTAGTGGTTAAGGCCCTGATGTTTGGCACGAGGGAAGGAGCGGGCCCCAGTACTTCTGGAACTGAAGGTGCACGTATCGTACCAGGCCAGCATTTTCCTGGGGTGGTCCCGCCAACTGAAAAAAAAGGTAAGCCGCAAAAAAGGTGCCGAGTGTGCTACAAAAGAGGAATTCGAAGGGACACCACCTATCAATGCGACACCTGCCCCGACAAACCTGGCCTGTGTACAAAGGATTGCTTTAACTTGTACCACACCTCCATGCACTACTAATTTACTTTCCAGGAAATAGAATAATTCCAAAGTTGGCACATCTACGTAGGTTCTCTGGGGGTCTACTTTCCAAAATGTTGTCACTTGTGGGTTTTTTTCCTGTTTAGGCACATCAGGGGCTCTGCAAACGGAACATGACGCCCGCAGACGATTCCATCAAAGTCTGCATTCAAAAACGTCAGTACTTCCCTTTCGAGCCCCAACGTGTGCCCAAACAGTTTTTTCCCACATGTGGGGTACCAGCGTACTCAGGGCAAATTGGACAACAACTTTTGTGGTCCAATTTCTCCTGTTACCCTTGGGAAATTAAAAAATTGGGGACTAAAAGATCATTTTTGTGGGCAAAAAATAGGATTTTTTATTTTCACGCCCGGGCGTTATAAACTTTAGTGAAACTCTTGGGGGTTCAAAGTTGTCACCACACATCTAGACAAGTTCCTTAGGGGGTCTAGTTTCCAAATTGGGGTCACTTTTGGGGGATTTCCACTGTTTAGGCACATCAGGGGCTCCTCAAACAGAACGTGACGGCCGCAGACGATTCCATCAAAGCCTGCATTCCAAAACGTCACTACGTCCTTTCCGCGCCCTGACGTGTGCCCAAACAGTAGTTTTCTCCCACATATGGGGTACCGGCCTACTCAGGACAAATTGGACAACAACTTTTGTGGTCCAATTTCTCCTGTTACCCTTGGGAAATTAAAAAATTGGGGACTAAAAGATCATTTTTGTGGGGAAAAAATAGGATTTTTTATTTTCACGCCCGGGCGTTATAAACTTTAGTGAAACACTTGGGGGTTCAAAGCTGTCACCACACATCTAGACAAGTTCCTTAGGGGGTCTAGTTTCCAAATTGGGGTCACTTGTGGGGGGTTTCCACTGTTTAGGCACATTAGGGGCTCCTCAAACGGAACGTGACGGCCGCAGACGATTCCATCAAATCCTGCATTCCAAAACGTCACTACGTCCCTTCCGAGCCCTGACGTGTGCCCAAACAGTAGTTTTCTCCCACATATGGGGTACCAGCCTACTCAGGACAAATTGGACAACAACTTTTGTGGTCCAATTTCTCCTGTTACCCTTGGGAAATTAAAAAATTGGGGACTAAAAGATCATTTTTGTGGGCAAAAAATAGGATTTTTTATTTTCACGCCCGGGCGTTATAAACTTTAGTGAAACACTTGGGGGTTCAAAGTTGTCACCACACATCTAGACAAGTTCCTTAGGGGGTCTAGTTTCTAAATTGGGGTCACTTGTGGGGGGTTTCCACTGTTTAGGCACATCAGGGGCTCCTCAAACGGAACGTGACGGCCGCAGACGATTCCATCAAAGCCTGCATTCCAAAACGTCACTACTTCCCTTCCGAGCCCTGACGTGTGCCCAAACTGTAGTTTTCTCCCACATATGGGGTACCGGCCTACTCAGGACAAATTGGACAACAACTTTTGTGGTCCAATTTCTCCTGTTACCCTTGGGAAATTAAAAAATTGGGGACTAAAAGATCATTTTTGTGGGGAAAAAATAGGATTTTTTATTTTCACGCCCGGGCGTTATAAACTTTAGTGAAACACTTGGGGGTTCAAAGCTGTCACCACACATCTAGACAAGTTCCTTAGGGGGTCTAGTTTCCAAATTGGGGTCACTTGTGGGGGGTTTCCACTGTTTAGGCACATTAGGGGCTCCTCAAACGGAACGTGACGGCCGCAGACGATTCCATCAAATCCTGCATTCCAAAACGTCACTACGTCCCTTCCGAGCCCTGACGTGTGCCCAAACAGTAGTTTTCTCCCACATATGGGGTACCAGCCTACTCAGGACAAATTGGACAACAACTTTTGTGGTCCAATTTCTCCTGTTACCCATGGGAAATTAAAAAATTGGGGATTAAAAGATCATTTTTGTGGGCAAAAAATAGGATTTTTTATTTTCACGCCCGGGCGTTATAAACTTTAGTGAAACACTTGGGGGTTCAAAGTTGTCACCACACATCTAGACAAGTTCCTTAGGGGGTCTAGTTTCTAAATTGGGGTCACTTGTGGGGGGTTTCCACTGTTTAGGCACATCAGGGGCTCCTCAAACGGAACGTGACGGCCGCAGACGATTCCATCAAAGCCTGCATTCCAAAACGTCACTACTTCCCTTCCGAGCCCTGACGTGTGCCCAAACTGTAGTTTTCTCCCACATATGGGGAACCAGCCTACTCAGGACAAATTGGACAACAACTTTTGTGGTCCAATTTCTCCTGTTACCCTTGGGAAATTAAAAAATTGGGGACTAAAAGATCATTTTTGTGGGCAAAAAATAGGATTTTTTATTTTCACGCCCGGGCGGTATAAACTTCTGTGAAGCACTTGGGGGATAAAAGTGCTCACCACACATCTAGATAAGTTCCTTAGGGGGTCTAGTTTCCAAAATGGGGTCACTTGTGGGGGGTTTCCACTGTTTAGGCACATCAGGGGCTCACCAAACGTGACGTGGCGTCCGATCTCAATTCCAGCTAATTTTAGCTTGAAAAAGTCTTATGGCGCTCCTTCCCTTCTGAGCCCTGCCATGCGCCCAAACAGTGGTTCCCCCCCACATATGGGGTATTGTCTTACTCAGGACAAATTGGACTACAACTTTTATGGTCCAATTTCTTCAGTTACCCTTGTGAAAATAAAAAATTGGGGACTAAACGATCATGTTTGTGGAAAAAATACGTTTTTTTATTTTTACGCACGGGCGGTATAAACTTCTGTGAAGCACTTGGGGGATAAAAGTGCTCACCACACATCTAGATAAGTTCCTTAGGGGGTCTAGTTTCCAAAATGGGGTCACTTGTGGGGGGTTTCCACTGTTTAGGCACATCAGGGGCTCACCAAACGTGACGTGGCGTCCGATCTCAATTCCAGCTAATTTTAGCTTGAAAAAGTCTTATGGCGCTCCTTCCCTTCTGAGCCCTGCCATGCGCCCAAACAGTGGTTCCCCCCCACATATGGGGTATTGTCTTACTCAGGACAAATTGGACTACAACTTTTATGGTCCAATTTCTTCAGTTACCCTTGTGAAAATAAAAAATTGGGGACTAAACGATCATGTTTGTGGAAAAAATACGTTTTTTTATTTTTACGCACGGGCGGTATAAACTTCTGTGAAGCACTTGGGGGATAAAAGTGCTCACCACACATCTAGATAAGTTCCTTAGGGGGTCTAGTTTCCAAAATGGGGTCACTTGTGGGGGGTTTCCACTGTTTAGGCACATCAGGGGCTCACCAAACACGACGTGGCGTCCGATCTCAATTCCAGCTAATTTTAGCTTGAAAAAGTCTTATGGCGCTCCTTCCCTTCTGAGCCCTGCCATGCGCCCAAACAGTGGTTCCCCCCCACATATGGGGTATTGTCTTACTCAGGACAAATTGGACTACAACTTTTATGGTCCAATTTCTTCAGTTACCCTTGTGAAAATAAAAAATTGGGGACTAAACGATCATGTTTGTGGAAAAAATACGATTTTTTATTTTTACGCACGGGCGGTATAAACTTCTGTGAAGCACTTGGGGGATAAAAGTGCTCACCACACATCTAGATAAGTTCCTTAGGGGGTCTAGTTTCCAAAATGGGGTCACTTGTGGGGGGTTTCCACTGTTTAGGCACATCAGGGGCTCACCAAACACGACGTGGCGTCCGATCTCAATTCCAGCTAATTTTAGCTTGAAAAAGTCTTATGGCGCTCCTTCCCTTCTGAGCACAGCCATGCGCCCAAACAGTGGTTCCCCCCCACATATGGGGTATTGTCTTACTCAGGACAAATTGGACTACAACTTTTATGGTCCAATTTCTTCAGTTACCCTTGTGAAAATAAAAAATTGGGGACTAAACGATCATGTTTGTGGAAAAAATACGTTTTTTTATTTTTACGCACGGGCGGTATAAACTTCTGTGAAGCACTTGGGGGATAAAAGTGCTCACCACACATCTAGATAAGTTCCTTAGGGGGTCTAGTTTCCAAAATGGGGTCACTTGTGGGGGTTTCCACTGTTTAAGCACATCAGGGGCTCACCAAACACGACGTGGCGTCCGATCTCAATTCCAGCTAATTTTAGCTTGAAAAAGTCTTATGGCGCTCCTTCCCTTCTGAGCACTGCCATGCGCCCAAACAGTGGTTCCCCCCCACATATGGGGTATTGTCTTACTCAGGACAAATTGGACTACAACTTGTATGGTCCAATTTCTTCAGTTACCCTTGTGAAAATAAAAAATTGGGGACTAAACGATCATGTTTGTGGAAAAAAATACGTTTTTTTATTTTTACGCACGGGCGGTATAAACTTCTGTGAAGCACTTGGGGGATAAAAGTGCTCACCACACATCTAGATAAGTTCCTTAGGGGGTCTAGTTTCCAAAATGGGGTCACTTGTGGGGGGTTTCCGCTGTTTAGGCACATCAGGGGCTCACCAAACACGACGTGGCGTCCGATCTCAATTCCAGCTAATTTTAGCTTGAAAAAGTCTTATGGCGCTCCTTCCCTTCTGAGCCCTGCCATGCGCCCAAACAGTGGTTCCCCCCCACATATGGGGTATTGTCTTACTCAGGACAAATTGGACTACAACTTTTATGGTCCAATTTCTTCAGTTACCCTTGCGAAAATAAAAAATTGGGGACTAAACGATCATGTTTGTGGAAAAAATATGTTTTTTTATTTTTACGCACGGGCGGTATAAACTTCTGTGAAGCACTTGGGGGATAAAAGTGCTCACCACACATCTAGATAAGTTCCTTAGGGGGTCTAGTTTCCAAAATGGGGTCACTTGTGGGGGGTTTCTACTGTTTAGGCACATCAGGGGCTCACCAAACGCGACGTGGCGTCCGATCTCAATTCCAGCTAATTTTAGCTTGAAAAAGTCTTATGGCGCTCCTTCCCTTCTGAGCCCTGCCATGCGCCCAAACAGTGGTTCCCCCCCACATATGGGGTATTGTCTTACTCAGGACAAATTGGACTACAACTTTTATGGTCCAATTTCTTCAGTTACCCTTGCGAAAATAAAAAATTGGGGACTAAACGATCATGTTTGTGGAAAAAATACGTTTCTTTATTTTTACGCACGGGCGGTATAAACTTCTGTGAAGCACTTGGGGGATAAAAGTGCTCACCACACATCTAGATAAGTTCCTTAGGGGGTCTAGTTTCCAAAATGGGGTCACTTGTGGGGGGTTTCCACTGTTTAGGCACATCAGGGGCTCACCAAACGCGACGTGGCGTCCGATCTCAATTCCAGCTAATTTTAGCTTGAAAAAGTCTTATGGCGCTCCTTCCCTTCTGAGCCCTGCCATGCGCCCAAACAGTGGTTCCCCCCCACATATGGGGTATTGTCTTACTCAGGACAAATTGGACTACAACTTTTATGGTCCAATTTCTTCAGTTACCCTTGTGAAAATAAAAAATTGGGGACTAAACGATCATGTTTGTGGAAAAAATACGTTTTTTTATTTTTACGCACGGGCGGTATAAACTTCTGTGAAGCACTTGGGGGATAAAAGTGCTCACCACACATCTAGATAAGTTCCTTAGGGGGTCTAGTTTCCAAAATGGGGTCACTTGTGGGGGGTTTCCACTGTTTAGGCACATCAGGGGCTCACCAAACGCGACGTGGCGTCCGATCTCAATTCCAGCTAATTTTAGCTTGAAAAAGTCTTATGGCGCTCCTTCCCTTCTGAGCCCTGCCATGCGCCCAAACAGTGGTTCCCCCCCACATATGGGGTATTGTCTTACTCAGGACAAATTGGACTACAACTTTTATGGTCCAATTTCTTCAGTTACCCTTGCGAAAATAAAAAATTGGGGACTAAACGATCATGTTTGTGGAAAAAATACGTTTTTTTATTTTTACGCACGGGCGGTATAAACTTCTGTGAAGCACTTGGGGGATAAAAGTGCTCACCACACATCTAGATAAGTTCCTTAGGGGGTCTAGTTTCCAAAATGGGGTTACTTGTGGGGGGTTTCCACTGTTTAGGCACATCAGGGGCTCACCAAACGCGACGTGGCGTCCGATCTCAATTCCAGCTAATTTTAGCTTGAAAAAGTCTTATGGCGCTCCTTCCCTTCTGAGCCCTGCCATGCGCCCAAACAGTGGTTCCCCCCACATATGGGGTATTGTCTTACTCAGGACAAATTGGACTACAACTTTTATGGTCCAATTTCTTCAGTTACCCTTGCGAAAATAAAAAATTGGGGACTAAACGATCATGTTTGTGGAAAAAATACGTTTTTTTATTTTTACGCACGGGCGGTATAAACTTCTGTGAAGCACTTGGGGGATAAAAGTGCTCACCACACATCTAGATAAGTTCCTTAGGGGGTCTAGTTTCCAAAATGGGGTCACTTGTGGGGGGTTTCCACTGTTTAGGCACATCAGGGGCTCACCAAACGCGACGTGGCGTCCGATCTCAATTCCAGCTAATTTTAGCTTGAAAAAGTCTTATGGCGCTCCTTCCCTTCTGAGCCCTGCCATGCGCCCAAACAGTGGTTCCCCCCCACATATGGGGTATTGTCTTACTCAGGACAAATTGGACTACAACTTTTATGGTCCAATTTCTTCAGTTACCCTTGCGAAAATAAAAAATTGGGGACTAAACGATCATGTTTGTGGAAAAAATACGTTTTTTATTTTTACGCACGGGCGGTATAAACGTCTGTGAAGCACTTGGGGGATAAAAGTGCTCACCACACATCTAGATAAGTTCCTTAGGGGGTCTAGTTTCCAAAATGGGGTCACTTGTGGGGGGTTTCCACTGTTTAGGCACATCAGGGGCTCACCAAACACGACGTGGCGTCCGATCTCAATTCCAGCTAATTTTAGCTTGAAAAAGTCTTATGGCGCTCCTTCCCTTCTGAGCACTGCCATGCGCCCAAACAGTGGTTCCCCCCCACATATGGGGTATTGTCTTACTCAGGACAAATTGGACTACAACTTGTATGGTCCAATTTCTTCAGTTACCCTTGCAAAAATAAAAAATTGGGGACTAAACGATCATGTTTGTGGAAAAAAATACGTTTTTTTATTTTTACGCACGGGCGGTATAAACTTCTGTGAAGCACTTGGGGGATAAAAGTGCTCACCACACATCTAGATAAGTTCCTTAGGGGGTCTAGTTTCTAAAATGGGGTCACTTGTGGGGGGTTTCCACTGTTTAGGCACATCAGGGGCTCACCAAACACGACGTGGCGTCCGATCTCAATTCCAGCTAATTTTAGCTTGAAAAAGTCTTATGGCGCTCCTTCCCTTCTGAGCACTGCCATGTGCCCAAACAGTGGTTCCCCCCCCACATATGGGGTATTGTCTTACTCAGGACAAATTGGACTACAACTTTTATGGTCCAATTTCTTCAGTTACCCTTGTGAAAATAAAAAATTGGGGACTAAACGATCATGTTTGTGGAAAAAATACGTTTTTTTATTTTTACGCACGGGCGGTATAAACTTCTGTGAAGCACTTGGGGGATAAAAGTGCTCACCACACATCTAGATAAGTTCCTTAGGGGGTCTAGTTTCCAAAATGGGGTCACTTGTGGGGGGTTTCCACTGTTTAGGCACATCAGGGGCTCACCAAACGCGACGTGGCGTCCGATCTCAATTCCAGCTAATTTTAGCTTGAAAAAGTCTTATGGCGCTCCTTCCCTTCTGAGCCCTGCCATGCGCCCAAACAGTGGTTCCCCCCCACATATGGGGTATTGTCTTACTCAGGACAAATTGGACTACAACTTTTATGGTCCAATTTCTTCAGTTACCCTTGCGAAAATAAAAAATTGGGGACTAAACGATCATGTTTGTGGAAAAAATACGTTTTTTTATTTTTACGCACGGGCGGTATAAACTTCTGTGAAGCACTTGAGGGATAAAAGTGCTCACCACACATCTAGATAAGTTCCTTAGGGGGTCTAGTTTCCAAAATGGGGTCACTTGTGGGGGGTTTCCACTGTTTAGGCACATCAGGGGCTCACCAAACGCGACGTGGCGTCCGATCTCAATTCCAGCTAATTTTAGCTTGAAAAAGTCTTATGGCGCTCCTTCCCTTCTGAGCCCTACCATGCGCCCAAACAGTGGTTCCCCCCACATATGGGGTATTGTCTTACTCAGGACAAATTGGACTACAACTTTTATGGTCCAATTTCTTCAGTTACCCTTGTGAAAATAAAAAATTGGGGACTAAACGATCATGTTTGTGGAAAAAATACGTTTTTTTATTTTTACGCACGGCGGTATAAACTTCTGTGAAGCACTTGGGGGATAAAAGTGCTCACCACACATCTAGATAAGTTCCTTAGGGGGTCTAGTTTCCAAAATGGGGTCACTTGTGGGGGGTTTCCACTGTTTAGGCACATCAGGGGCTCACCAAACACGACGTGGCGTCCGATCTCAATTCCAGCTAATTTTAGCTTGAAAAAGTCTATGGCGCTCCTTCCCTTCTGAGCCCTGCCATGCGCCCAAACAGTGGTTCCCCCCCACATATAGGGTATTGTCTTACTCAGGACAAATTGGACTACAACTTTTATGGTCCAATTTCTTCAGTTACCCTTGCAAAAATAAAAAATTGGGGACTAAACGATCATGTTTGTGGAAAAAATATGTTTTTTTATTTTTACGCACGGGCGGTATAAACTTCTGTGAAGCACTTGGGGGATAAAAGTGCTCACCACACATCTAGATAAGTTCCTTAGGGGGTCTAGTTTCCAAAATGGGGTCACTTGTGGGGGGTTTCCACTGTTTAGGCACATCAGGGGCTCACCAAACGCGACGTGGCGTCCGATCTCAATTCCAGCTAATTTTAGCTTGAAAAAGTCTTATGGCGCTCCTTCCCTTCTGAGCCCTGCCATGCGCCCAAACAGTGGTTCCCCCCCCCACATATGGGGTATTGTCTTACTCAGGACAAATTGGACTACAACTTTTATGGTCCAATTTCTTCAGTTACCCTTGCGAAAATAAAAAATTGGGGACTAAACGATCATGTTTGTGGAAAAAATACGTTTTTTTATTTTTACGCACGGGCGGTATAAACTTCTGTGAAGCACTTGGGGGATAAAAGTGCTCACCACACATCTAGATAAGTTCCTTAGGGGGTCTAGTTTCCAAAATGGGGTCACTTGTGGGGGGTTTCCACTGTTTAGGCACATCAGGGGCTCACCAAACGCGACGTGGCGTCCGATCTCAATTCCAGCTAATTTTAGCTTGAAAAAGTCTTATGGCGCTCCTTCCCTTCTGAGCCCTGCCATGCGCCCAAACAGTGGTTCCCCCCCACATATGGGGTATTGTCTTACTCAGGACAAATTGGACTACAACTTTTATGGTCCAATTTCTTCAGTTACCCTTGCGAAAATAAAAAATTGGGGACTAAACGATCATGTTTGTGGAAAAAATACGTTTTTTTATTTTTACGCACGGGCGGTATAAACTTCTGTGAAGCACTTGGGGGATAAAAGTGCTAACCACACATCTAGATAAGTTCCTTAGGGGGTCTAGTTTCCAAAATGGGGTCACTTGTGGGGGGTTTCCACTGTTTAGGCACATCAGGGGCTCACCAAACGCGACGTGGCGTCCGATCTCAATTCCAGCTAATTTTAGCTTGAAAAAGTCTTATGGCGCTCCTTCCCTTCTGAGCCCTGCCATGCGCCCAAACAGTGGTTCCCCCCCACATATGGGGTATTGTCTTACTCAGGACAAATTGGACTACAACTTTTATGGTCCAATTTCTTCAGTTACCCTTGCGAAAATAAAAAATTGGGGACTAAACGATCATGTTTGTGGAAAAAATACGTTTTTTTATTTTTACGCACGGGCGGTATAAACTTCTGTGAAGCACTTGGGGGATAAAAGTGCTCACCACACATCTAGATAAGTTCCTTAGGGGGTCTAGTTTCCAAAATGGGGTCACTTGTGGGGGGTTTCCACTGTTTAGGCACATCAGGGGCTCACCAAACGCGACGTGGCGTCCGATCTCAATTCCAGCTAATTTTAGCTTGAAAAAGTCTTATGGCGCTCCTTCCCTTCTGAGCCCTGCCATGCGCCCAAATAGTGGTTCCCCCCCACATATGGGGTATTGTCTTACTCAGGACAAATTGGACTACAACTTTTATGGTCCAATTTCTTCAGTTACCCTTGTGAAAATAAATAATTGGGGACTAAACGATCATGTTTGTGGAAAAAATACGTTTTTTTATTTTTACGCATGGGCGGTATAAACTTCTGTGAAGCACTTGGGGGATAAAAGTGCTCACCACACATCTAGATAAGTTCCTTAGGGGGTCTAGTTTCCAAAATGGGGTCACTTGTGGGGGGTTTCCACTGTTTAGGCACATCAGGGGCTCACCAAACACGACGTGGCGTCCGATCTCAATTCCAGCTAATTTTAGCTTGAAAAAGTCTTATGGCGCTCCTTCCCTTCTGAGCACTGCCATGCGCCCAAACAGTGGTTCCCCCTCACATATGGGGTATTGTCTTACTCAGGACAAATTGGACTACAACTTGTATGGTCCAATTTCTTCAGTTACCCTTGTGAAAATAAAAAATTGGGGACTAAACGATCATGTTTGTGGAAAAAATACTTTTTTTATTTTTACGCACGGGCGGTATAAACGTCTGTGAAGCACTTGGGGGATAAAAGTGCTCACCACACATCTAGATAAGTTCCTTAGGGGGTCTAGTTTCCAAAATGGGGTCACTTGTGGGGGGTTTCCACTGTTTAGGCACATCAGGGGCTCACCAAACGCGACGTGGCGTCCGATCTCAATTCCAGCTAATTTTAGCTTGAAAAAGTCTTATGGCGCTCCTTCCCTTCTGAGCCCTGCCATGCGCCCAAACAGTGGTTCCCCCCCACATATGGGGTATTGTCTTACTCAGGACAAATTGGACTACAACTTTTATGGTCCAATTTCTTCAGTTACCCTTGCGAAAATAAAAAATTGGGGACTAAACGATCATGTTTGTGGAAAAAATACGTTTTTTTATTTTTACGCACGGGCGGTATAAACTTCTGTGAAGCACTTGGGGGATAAAAGTGCTCACCACACATCTAGATAAGTTCCTTAGGGGGTCTAGTTTCCAAAATGGGGTCACTTGTGGGGGGTTTCCACTGTTTAGGCACATCAGGGGCTCACCAAACGCGACGTGGCGTCCGATCTCAATTCCAGCTAATTTTAGCTTGAAAAAGTCTTATGGCGCTCCTTCCCTTCTGAGCCCTACCATGCGCCCAAACAGTGGTTCCCCCCCACATATGGGGTATTGTCTTACTCAGGACAAATTGGACTACAACTTTTATGGTCCAATTTCTTCAGTTACCCTTGCGAAAATAAAAAATTGGGGACTAAACGATCATGTTTGTGGAAAAAATACATTTTTTTATTTTTACGCACGGGCGGTATAAACTTCTGTGAAGCACTTGGGGGATAAAAGTGCTCACCACA
The DNA here is from genome assembly GCF_032444005.1 of Ranitomeya imitator. NCBI lineage: Eukaryota > Metazoa > Chordata > Amphibia > Anura > Dendrobatidae > Ranitomeya > Ranitomeya imitator. The sequence goes on along the minus strand of NC_091283.1, from coordinate 432,480,053 downwards.
CATCTAGATAAGTTCCTTAGGGGGTCTAGTTTCCAAAATGGGGTCACTTGTGGGGGGTTTCCACTGTTTAGGCACATCAGGGGCTCACCAAACGCGACGTGGCGTCCGATCTCAATTCCAGCTAATTTTAGCTTGAAAAAGTCTTATGGCGCTCCTTCCCTTCTGAGCCCTGCCATGCGCCCAAACAGTGGTTCCCCCCCCACATATGGGGTATTGTCTTACTCAGGACAAATTGGACTACAACTTTTATGGTCCAATTTCTTCAGTTACCCTTGCGAAAATAAAAAATTGGGGACTAAACGATCATGTTTGTGGAAAAAATACGTTTTTTTATTTTTACGCACGGGCGGTATAAACTTCTGTGAAGCACTTGGGGGATAAAAGTGCTCACCACACATCTAGATAAGTTCCTTAGGGGGTCTAGTTTCCAAAATGGGGTCACTTGTGGGGGGTTTCCACTGTTTAGGCACATCAGGGGCTCACCAAACGCGACATGGAGTCCGATCTCAATTCCAGCTGATTTTAGCTTGAAAAAGTCAAATGGCGCTCCTTCCCTTCTGAGCCCTGCCATGCGCCCAAACAGTGGTTCCCCCCACATATGGGGTATCAGCGTACTCAGGACAAATTGGACAACAACTTTTGCAGTCCAATTTCTCCTGTTACCTTTGGGAAAATAAAAAAATTGTTGCTAAAAGATCGTTTTCATGACTAAAAAGTTACATTTTCATTTTTTCTTTCAACATTGCTTTAGCTCTCATGAAGCACCAGAAGGGTTAATAAACTTCTTGAATGTGGTTTTGATCAGCTTGAGGGGTGCAGTTTTTAGAATGGTGTCACTTTTGGGTATTTTTTGCTATATAGACCCCTAAATGTGACTTCAAATGTGAGGTGGTCCCTAAAAAAAATGGTTTTGTAAATTTTGTTGTAAAAATGAGAAATTGCTGGTCAACTTTTAACCCTTATAACTCCCTAACAAAAAAAAAAATTTCTTTAAAAAATTGTGCTGATGTAAAGTAGACATGTGGGAAATGTTAATTATTAAGTTTTTTGCGTGACATATCTCTGTGATTTAAGGGCATAAAAATTCAAAGTTGGAAAATTGCGAAATTTTCTACATTTTCGCCAAATTTCCATTTTTTTCACAAATAAACGCAGGTAATATCAAAGAAATTTTAGCACTATCATGAAGTACAATATGTCACGAGAAAACAGTGTCAGAATCGCCAAGATCCGTTGAAGCGTTCCAGAGTTATAACCTCATAAAGGGACAGTGGTCAGAATTGTAAAAATTGGCCCGGTCATTAACGTGCAAACCACCCCCGGGGCTTAAGGGGTTAAAACGCCATTTTAAGTGCCCGTCAGTGCACCCGTGATGTGATCACAGGGCATCTGTGGGTTGATATAACAACTGGGGATCTATAGAAGACACCCCATGCTTGTCATCACGGAGCTCCCTTGTGGCCGGCCTTCAAAGGAGTTCAAGATTTTTATAATATGCAGGCATCCCAAGATTGCCTTGCGCAGGCATGTACTACGGAGGACAGAGAATGAACTTCAATCCAATATTGCAGCCAGCATGCAGCCAGCGGGTAAGGAAAGGGTGAATCAAACACCCGAAAACTCCGCCCATATGACCGAAAACCGGTCCCGCCAAATTCAGGTGACAGGTTCCCTTTAATGAGACCTTTGTAAAGGGGAAGGATTGGGCGAGGATTGCTTGAATGCAGCAATGGTCCTTGGGAGGGGGGGAAATGTACTTTTTTATTTTTTTTAAATGCTGCTGAGGAACCGAGGTTTTCTAAAACCAGAAAATCCCATTAATCTTGTGTTGGGTTTTTAGTTTCTAATAATACTGATAACCATTACTGTTTTATAATTTATATGTATATTATGTTTTCACTGTTGAACAGTAATTGATAAATAGTAATTATCTCTTGCAATATCTGAGCATCACCATATTGCTATCATTCACTAATGATACATACCTTATATTTTATGTAAGAAGATGGAAATATTGCCCACATTCCCTCTTGAAAACATGTGCATTGTTATAATGCATTTGAATGTCTAATGTGTTTTGTGACATATGTTATTAGTAATAGAGTTGTAGTCTGCCCAGCAGTACGGTGTTAATAGGGAGAATTAGAGATAACATATTGAGACTAGCCCAGAGTGGGAGAGGTTAAAGTGAAGAGACAGAGGGAGTTTCCTGTTAGGAAGACAGATAGGGTCCAATGTACAGTAGAAGCAGACCTATGGTCTGATCAGGAAACAGAGCCACATGAATTGTCCCTAAAATAAGAGGAGACTGAGGCAAAGGATAACAAGAACCAGAGTAGAAACGAAGAACAGTGATAACCGCAGTGAATTCTTTACCGGAGACGGAATCCAAGGCAGAAGGCCTAGCAGGTAGATCCCAAGTTCGCAAGATGAAGAGGCAATGGGATGAATCGAAACAGGGAACACAAGACAAAGAGAGTGCCCTGGTGGTAGTTCCAAGGCATCAACAAAGAGAGAAGCTAAATAAGGGCCATAGTGGCAGAAGAAGCTTCCATAAGGGGAAAGGACGTGGGACCACGGGTTGAAGTACAGGACTCTCACTTACTGGACTGTAGTGCCATTATTGGGAAGCTCTCGAACCACTGTATTGGGTGGTAGTGAAGGCAGAGGAACTAACTGAGACAGAACCAAGTGAGTTTAGGAAAAGAAAGAGAACGTGTATGAAGATATTCCATTTGTTACGAAAAAGCCCATGAATTTTTGTACCCACTATCCACTGTACATACAACTCATCACTGCCTCTAATATCTCGCTTCCACTCCACGAGACATATTACAAATTAGTTACAAGGTGGTATCTTACACCAGATAGAATTACTCATTTCGGCGGAAGCTCTTCACCGTTGTGTTGGAGGGGATGTGGAAACAAGGGGGACTTACTTCACATATTTTGGTCATGTCCAAAATTAACAAACCTGTGGAAGCAGGTCTCCAAATACATTAGTACTCTGCTCAATGAGGACTTTGTCCTGACTCCCCAGACGGCTCTCCTATCAGTGGACATCGAAAAATTACATTACTCAATGAGGTTTGTAATAATCCATATCTTGTTGATAGTTAAAAACAAAATTGCAGCGATGTGGAAGAGCTCTGAGGCTCCGAGTTTCCCTGACGTTGTGGACAATCTTAATCTTCACAATTCCTTAGATCTTAAATTCGCTATAGCGAATGGATGTTTACAAAAATATGAAAAAAAATGGAATAAATGGAACCTCAGATTCCAAAATCAGTAATCTTTTCGGTGGATTGTGGTGTTGTTGACGATCAAATTAAGACGAGTAACTAAGTTAAAAGTTTTCTTTCTTTATTAGGGCAATTTGTTTCTGGCCTAACTAGGTCAGTGGCCCAAAAAGCAAAGTTATTGCTTATCTGTTAGTTTTGTCCTTTCTTGTTTTGTTATTATGTTTCCCCTGCCCCTTCCTCTTCCCCTCCTGTTCCCCTATTACCCTTCCCCCCTTCTCCCAACCACTTCCTTTTCTTTGATGTAGATGCATACTAATATTTCACAAATGCATTATATTGGTTTTGTTTAAAAAAAATTGTTAATAAAAATTATTTGAAAACATACAACTCATCACGTTGATGTTCAGTAAAAGTCAGATTATTTCAGACTGGTGGTTTCCCTCACTGAACTTTACAACATCGGGTCCTTGCCAGTTGAAGTCACTGCCATCATGCAGCCTGCAAGGGCGTAGCGCCCCTGTAGACAGAGCCCACACACCAGGATTCCCATTTTCATGTAGTGTACCAGGGTTTGGAAGACGACTACATTTACACAAGACAGTATGACATTATTTGCGCACTGTCAGGGTCCTGGTGGTCCATTCTGGTACAGTAATGTCTACTTTACGTAAACCAATAATTCCCAGAACTGTATTAGTAGTAGTCATACCCTGCATGGATTATAGTAAACACTTTAACGGGGGTGGCGCACTGATTGTGCCAGATACAATCGCCCTGCTGTAAATCCTCCCATGAATTCCTGAAGATTGTGACCCAACTGAAAAGTCTTTACTACTCAATAAAATGAATTTTTTTTCTCCCTTTGTCATTCTTGAGCTGCTCGTGAGGATTTATTTTCTATTTGATAATTACACCAAACCTTATTACACTAGTCTTTAGCTCTTGCTCTTGATAAATTAGCTCTGGTTCTACCAATGGTTAATATATGTCCATCCATAATGACAATAAAAGGGATAATCTGCTCCTCTGATTAGTTGCATATATTATAATCATATTGTTGTTGCTGTAAGGTCTCGTACACATGACCGATTTTCTTGGGGCGAGTGCTATTCGTGGTTTTCACGGATCATACCCATGTTATTCTATGGGGCTGTGCAAATGTCCGTTTTTTTTCCTCAGACCAAGTGGTCGGAGCCAGAGGAGAAAATCATTGACATGTCCAATTTTGATCTGATTGTCGAATCAAAATCGGCTATGTAAGTCTATGGGTCCATGAAAATCATCGGACCTCACTCAGATCACTTGTTTTTCATGGACTGATAGAATGGATAGGGTGGAGAACTTTTTTTTTTATCTGCCACTCTGATCAAACTCTAATCAGAGTCTGATCAGAATAATCAGACCATTTTTTTCGGATGGAGAGAAAATGGTCATGTGCACCTACCCTAAGGCTCATAGTAACATAGTAACATAGTTAGTAAGGCCGAAAAAAGACATTTGTCCATCCAGTTCAGCCTATATTCCATCATAATAAATCCCCAGATCTACGTCCTTGTACAGAACCTAATTGTATGATACAATATTGTTCTGCTCCAGGAAGACATCCAGGCCTCTCTTGAACCCCTCGACTGAGTTCGCCATCACCACCTCCTCAGGCAAGCAATTCCAGATTCTCACTGCCCTAACAGTAAAGAATCCTCTTCTATGTTGGTGGAAAAACCTTCTCTCCTCCAGACGCAAAGAATGCCCCCTTGTGCCCGTCACCTTCCTTGGTATAAACAGATCCTCAGCGAGATATTTGTATTGTCCCCTTATATACTTATACATGGTTATTAGATCGCCCCTCAGTCGTCTTTTTTCTAGACTAAATAATCCTAATTTCGCTAATCTATCTGGGTATTGTAGTTCTCCCATCCCCTTTATTAATTTTGTTGCCCTCCTTTGTACTCTCTCTAGTTCCATTATATCCTTCCTGAGCACCGGTGCCCAAAACTGGACACAGTACTCCATGTGCGGTCTAACTAGGGATTTGTAAAGAGGCAGTATAATGCTCTCATCATGTGTATCCAGACCTCTTTTAATGCACCCCATGATCCTGTTTGCCTTGGCAGCTGCTGCCTGGCACTGGCTGCTCCAGGTAAGTTTATCATTAACTAGGATCCCCAAGTCCTTCTCCCTGTCAGATTTACCCAGTGGTTTCCCATTCAGTGTGTAATGGTGACATTGATTCCTTCTTCCCATGTGTATAACCTTACATTTATCATTGTTAAACCTCATCTGCCACCTTTCAGCCCAAGTTTCCAACTTATCCAGATCCATCTGTAGCAGAATACTATCTTCTCTTGTATTAACTGCTTTACATAGTTTTGTATCATCTGCAAATATCGATATTTTACTGTGTAAACCTTCTACCAGATCATTAATGAATATGTTGAAGAGAACAGGTCCCAATACTGACCCCTGCGGTACCCCACTGGTCACAGCGACCCAGTTAGAGACTATACCATTTATAACCACCCTCTGCTTTCTATCACTAAGCCAGTTACTAACCCATTTACACACAATTTCCCCCAGACCAAGCATTCTCATTTTGTGTACCAACCTCTTGTGCGGCACGGTATCAAACGCTTTGGAAAAATCGAGATATACCACGTCCAATGACTCACCGTGGTCCAGCCTATAGCTTACCTCTTCATAAAAACTGATTAGATTGGTTTGACAGGAGCGATTTCTCATAAACCCATGCTGATATGGAGTTAAACAGTTATTCTCATTGAGGTAATCCAGAATAACATCCCTCAGAAACCCTTCAAATATTTTACCAACAATAGAGGTTAGACTTACTGGCCTATAATTTCCAGGTTCACTTTTAGAGCCCTTTTTGAATATTGGCACCACATTTGCTATGCGCCAATCCTGCGGAACAGACCCTGTCGCTATAGAGTCCCTAAAAATAAGAAATAATGGTTTATCTATTACATTACTTAGTTCTCTTAGTACTCGTGGGTGTATGCCATCCGGACCCGGAGATTTATCTATTTTAATCTTATTTAGCCAGTTTCGCAACTCTTCTTGGGTTAGATTGGTGACCCTTAATATAGGGTTTTCATTGTTTCTTGGGATTTCACCTAGCATTTCATTTTCCACCGTGAATACCGTGGAGAAGAAGGTGTTTAATATGTTAGCTTTTTCCTCGTCATCTACAACCATTCTTTCCTCACTATTTTTTAAGGGGCCTACATTTTCAGTTTTTATTCTTTTACTATTGATATAGTTGAAGAACAGTTTGGGATTAGTTTTACTCTTCTTAGCAATGTGCTTCTCTGTTTCCTTTTTGGCAGCTTTAATTAGTTTTTTAGATAAAGCATTTTTCTCCCAATCGTTTTTTAGAGCTTCAATGGTGCCATCCTGCTTTAGTAGTGCAAATGCTTTCTTTTTACTGTTAATTGTCTGTCTTACTTCTTTGTTTAGCCACATTGGGTTTTTCCTATTTCTAGTCCTTTTATTCCCACAAGGTATAAACCGCTTACACTGCCTATTTAGGATGTTCTTAAACATTTCCCATTTATTATCTGTATTCTTATTTCTGAGGATATTGTCCCAGTCTACCAGATTAAGGGCATCTCTAAGCTGGTCAAACTTTGCCTTCCTAAAGTTCAGTGTTTTTGTGACTCCCTGACAAGTCCCCCTAGTGAAAGACAGGTGAAACTGTACAATATTGTGGTCGCTATTTCCTAGATGCCCGACCACCTGCAGATTTGTTATTCTGTCAGGTCTATTAGATAGTATTAGGTCTAAAAGTGCTGCTTCTCTGGTTGGATTCTGCACCAATTGTGAAAGATAATTTTTCTTGGTTATTAGCAGAAACCTGTTGCCTTTATGGGTTTCACAGGTTTCTGTTTCCCAGTTAATATCCGGGTACTTAAAGTCCCCCATAACCAGGACCTCATTATGGGTTGCAGCTTCATCTATCTGCTTTAGAAGTAGACTTTCCATGGTTTCTGTTATATTTGGGGGTTTGTAACAGACCCCAATGAGAATTTTGTTACCATTTTTCCCTCCATGAATTTCGACCCATATGAACTCGACATCCTCATTTCCTTCGCTAATATCCTCCCTTAAAGTGGACTTTAGACAAGACTTTACATAGAGACAAACCCCTCCTCCTCTCCAATTTTTACGATCCTTTCTAAACAGACTGTAACCCTGTAAAGTTAACTGCCCAGTCATAGCTTTCATCTAACCATGTCTCGGTTATTCCCACTATGTCAAAGTTACCTGTAGATATTTCTGCTTCTAGTTCTTCCATCTTGTTTGTCAGGCTTCTGGCGTTTGCGAGCATGCAGTTTAGAGGATTTTGTTTTGTTCCAATCTCTTCGCTGTGGATTGTTTTAGAAATGTTCTTACCTCCCTTCTGAGTATGTTTTCCTGGATCTTCTTTGTTCAAGTCTAATGTTTTTCTTCCCGTCCCCTCTTCTTCTAGTTTAACGCCCTCCTGATGAGTGTAGCGAGTCTTCTGGCTCGATTTACACTACACTATTTACAGTATTAAAGGGGTTGTCCTCGTAGTGGATCTACATGTTTGGATTTTGATCTGAATATTTGCACCCTTTAAGATAGAAAAAACTCATATTCACTTCCCATGTCAGTGCCATTCTAGCGGTCACGGCTTTCATGTTCCCGTGACTCACGTGCGGTTGTCACATCTAGTGAACCTTGCACCCAATTAGTGCTGGCGTCGCTGTCTCTATCTTCGGACATATTAATGACCAAGAGAAGGGGTTGGTTTGGTAGTAGACAACCCCTTTAAACAACCGTCAATCGGCTACATGTTTGCCTATCAACATGATTTTTGGAAAGTGGGTGAAGTGTATGGTGACAATACAAAAAAATATAATTTTCACCTCAAAAGAGCAAAATTTTGCAGAAATGCTCTTCAGATCATGACTGGATTGCATCTCTGTATTTGAAATATGTGCCAAATTCCTCAAGAAGCACATTACCCCTCTAGTGTTTGTTTTTTTTTAAATAGCATTGGCTTTCTGAAAAAAGTTATGGATATCAACATCTGTATTGTTACACTCAGACCTGGTTGCAGGGACAGCTTGGCTGTTGATTGGGCAAAAACAATACATAAAAAATAGAGTGAGGCAGCGATCTGCACAGCACGGAAGACAAAAAATATCTCAGCGTTAAAAAAGACACCCTGCAATAAATGTGACTTACGATATATGCACAATGCATTGGACTTAAGATATTGATGACACAGCTGCAGGATGGCAGGAAGAATAATGGTATGCAGAATGGAAATTACATATCTATATATAATAGTGACCAAATACAAAGTGCCAAATCAGTAGTACATGTGTTATACAGTAGATAGATAAAGTATAAAGTACCGTATTTTCAGGCGTATATGACGACTTTTTAACCCCTGAAAATCTTCTTAAACTTCGGGGGTCGTCTTATACGTCCGGTGCAGACCAATGTGCATATGGTTTTCCGATAACGAAGAGAGAGGGCGTCTCACAGGAATGTGTGAGTGGAGTATCCCCCTATTACCTCATTGTGGCAGCGTGGGGTTTCTGTGCTGGTGAGCAGCAGCGGCGGCGGCGGCTACTCTTTGTGCCACGTGGGTGCTCTGTGCTGTGGGGCGGCGGCGCCGTATCTTCGTGCAGCGTCGGGGCTCCTCCAGCATTTCCTCAAAGCCTGGAGGCACCGGCAGCTCCATTGCTGCGATGCGGTGGCCTCCGAGAATATAGCCGCTGGGGGCAGCACATGCTCAGATTCAGATCTCGTCCCGAGATCTCGGGAGACGAGATCTGAATCTGAGCATGTGGCGCCCCCTACGGCCATTTTGCTGTGCAAACTGTCAGATCACCGATCTGTGATGTCCCCCCCGGGACAAAGTAAAAAAAAAATTTCCAAATGTGTAAAAAAAAAATAAAAAAAAAAATCCTAAATAATGAAAGAAAAAAAAATATTATTCCCATAAATACATTTCTTTATCTAAATAAAAAAAAAAACAATAAAAGTACACATATTTAGTATCGCCGTGTCCGTAACGACCCAACCTATAAAACTGGCCCACTAGTTAACCCCTTCAGTAGACACCGTAAGAAAAAAAAAAACGAGGCAAAAAACAACGCTTTATTATCATACCGCCAAACAAAAAGTAGAATAACACGTGATCAAAAAGACAGATATAAATAACAATGGTACTGCTGAAAACGTCATCTCGTCCCGTAAAAAACGAGCTGCCACACAGCATCATCAGCAAAATAATAAAAAAGTTGTAGTCCTCAGAATAAAGCGATGCAAAAATAATTATTTTTTCTATAAAATAGTTTTTATCGTATAAAAGCGCCAAAACATAAAAAAATGATATAAATGAGGTATCGCTGTAATCGTACTGACCTGAATAAAACTGCTTCATCAAATTTACCAAACGTGGAAAGGTATAAACGCCTCCCCCAAAATAAATTCATGAATAGCTGGTTTTTGGTCATTCTGCCTCACAAAAATTGGAATAAAAAGCGATCAAAAAATGTCACGTGCCCGAAAATGTTACCAATAAAAATATAAACTCGTCCCGCAAAAAACAAGACCTCACATTACTCTGTGGACCAAAATATGGAAAAATTATAGCTCTCAAAATGTGGTAACGCAAAAAATATTTTTTGCAATAAAAAGCGTCTTTCAGTGTGTGACGGCTGCCAATCATAAAAGTCCGCTAAAAAACCCGCTATAAAAGTAAATCAAACCCCCCTTCATCACCCCCTTAGTTAGGGAAAAATTTTAAAAATTTATTTATTTCCATTTTCCCATTATGGCTAGGGTTAGGGCTAGGGTTAGGGCTAGGGTTGGGGTTAGGGCTAGGGTTAGGGTTAGGGTTAGGGCTAGGGTTAGGGCTAGGGTTAGGGCTAGGGTTGGGGCTAGGGTTAAGGCTACAGTTAGGGTTGGGGCTAAAGTTAGGGTTAGGGTTGGGGCTAAAGTTATGGTTAGGGTTTAGATTACATTTACGGTTGGGAATAGGGTTGGGATTAGGGTTGGGGTGTGTCAGGGTTAAAGGTGTGGTTAGGGTTACTGTTGGGATTATGGTTAGGGGTGTGTTTGGATTAGGGTTTCAGTCATAATTGGGGGGGTTCCACTGTTTAGGCACATCAGGGGCTCTCCAAATGCGACATGGCGTACGAGCTCAATTCCAGCCAATTCTGCGTTGAAAAAGTAAAACAGTGCTCCTTCCCTTCTGAGCTCTCCCGTATGCCCAAACAGGGGTTTACCCCAACATATGGGGTATCAGCGTACTCAGGACAAATAGGACAACAACTTTTGGGGTCCAATTTCTCCTGATACCCTTGGGAAAATACAAAACTGGGGGCTAAAAAATAATTTTTGTTGGAAAAAAAAAGATTTTTTATTTTCACGGCTCTGCGTTATAAACTGTAGTGAAACACTTAGGGGCTCAAAGTTCTCACAACACATCTAGATAAGTTCCTTGGGGGGTCTAGTTTCCAATATGGGGTCACTTGTAAGGGGTTTCTACTGTTTAGGTACATTAGGGGCTCTGCAAATGCAATGTGACGCTGCAGACCATTCCTTCTAAGTCTGCATTACAAATGGCGCTCCTTCCCTTCCGAGCCCTCCCATGCACCCAAATGGTGGTTCCCCCCACATATGGGGTATCAGCGTACTCAGGACAAATCGGACAACTTTTGGGGTCCAATTTCTCCTGTTACCCTCGGGAAAATACAAAACTGGGGGCTGAAAAATAATTTTTGTGGGAAAAAAAAGATTTTTTATTTTCACAGCTCTGCGTTATAAACTGTAGTGAAACACTTGGGGGCTCAAAGATCTCACAACACATCTAGATAAGTTCCTTGGGGGGGGTCTAGTTTCCAATATGGGGTCACTTGTGGGGGGTTTCTACTGTTTAGGTACATTAGGGGCTCTGCAAACGCAATGTGATGCCTGCAGACCATACCATCTAAGTCTGCATTCCAAATGGCGCTCCTTCCCTTCCGAGCCCTCCCATGCGCCCAAATGGTGGTTCCCCCCTACATATGGGGTATCAGCGTACTCAGGACAAATTGGACAACAACTTTTGGGGTCAAATTTCTCCTGTTACCCTCGGGAAAATACAAAACTGGGGGCTAAAAAATAATTTTGGGGGAAAGTTTTTTTTATTTTCACGGCTCTGCGTTATAAACTGTAGTGAAACACTTGGGGGTTCGAAGCTCTCACAACACATCTAGATAAGTTCCTTGGGGGGTCTAGTTTCCAAAATGGTGTCACTTGTGGGGGGTTTCAATGTTTAGGCAGATCAGGGGCTCTCCAAACGCAACAAGGTGTCCCATCTCGATTCCTGTCAATTTTGCATTGAAAAGTCAAATGGCGCTCCTTCGCTTCCGAGCTCTGTCATGCGCCTAAACAGTGGTTTACCCCCACATATGGGGTATCATCGTACTCAGGACAAATTGTACAACAACTTTTGCAGTCCATTTTCTCCTGCTACCCTTGGTAAAATAAAACAAATTGGAGCTGAAGTAAATTTTTTGTGAAAAAAAGTTAAATGTTCATTTTTATTTAAACATTCCAAAAATTCCTGTGAAACACCTGAAGGGTTAATAAACTTCTTGAATGTGGTGTTGAGCACCTTGAGGGGTGCAGTTTTTAGAATGGTGTCACACTTGGGTATTTTCTATCATATAGACCCCTCAAAATGACTTCAAATGAGATGTGGTCCCTAAAAAAAATGGTGTTGTAAAAATGAGAAATTGCTGGTCAACTTTTAACCCTTATAACTCCCTAACAAAAAAAATGTTGGTTCCAAAATTGTGCTGATGTAAAGTAGACATGTGGGAAATGTTACTTATTAAGTATTTTGTGTGACATATCTCTGTGACTTAATTGCATAAAAATTCAAATTTGGAAAATTTTCGCCAAATTTCCATTTTTTTCACAAATAAACGCAGGTAATATCAAAGAAATTTTACCACTATCATGAAGTACAATATGTCACGAGAAAACTGTGTCAGAATCACTGGGATCCGTTGAAGCGTTCCAGAGTTATAACCTCGTAAAGGGACAGTGGTCAGAATTGTAAAAATTGGCCCGGTCATTAACGTGCAAACCACCCTTGGGGGTAAAGGGGTTTTATATTTTAACTGGAAAAGTTTGGGGGGTCATCTTATACGCCCAGTCATCTTATACATTGGAAAATACAGTATATATAGAGAGATTTCATTTCCATTCTGCGCACCATTATTGCTTCTATTACTTTATTTTCCTTGTCTCTGTGGTGTCTTTCCTTGCCAACCATGGTTTTGTTTTTAAAGGGAATCTGTCACCCTCGGGATGCATATGACCTATTTATATGGGCATACAGGTAATAGAAATGTTACACTAATCCTACCTGTACGCTTTACGGTAATAGTCTTGCTGCTGAAAAAAGGTTCTATTCTTTCCTTATGCTAATGATTGCGCCTTGCGCAGGCATGTACTACGGAGGACAGAGAATGAACTTCAATCCAATATTGCGGCCAGCATGCAGCCGACGGGTAAGGAAAGGGTGAATCAAACACCTGAAAACTCCGCCCATATGACCCAAAACCAGTCCCGCCAAATTCAGGTGACAGGTTGCCTTTAAGTGTTCCCCTTATCTTTTTGAGCAGTGTATATTGCATATGTACTATTTTTCTCTACTGGAATATCCATGGATAATGGCATGGGGTGACATAATGTACGATAGCCGGACTCTTCATTCCAGGTGCACTAACAGTTTGATTTGGTTGTAGAACCAGTGGTGCGGCCATTTTTCCAGTTATGAACCATTTTTTTAACACAATGCCTTTCCTTGAGTTGCTTGTGCTACTATGAGCAGCCTGTGTAGCCCATACGTGCTCTTATGGCCTGCAGCATCTCTGAATTTGTCTCCATAAAGCACATCTGGGACATCATTAGTCGGCAACGGCAACGTGAGCTGCCAGCAGCGGATCTTGATTATTTTCCCAAGTGCATTCAGCGCAGCAGAATGTTCCTCAGACAACCATTAATAAACTCACCGACAGCAGCCAACGCTGTAAGTGCGGGATTTCTGCACATGGCGCTCATAATCCATACTGAATATTTTGAGATGTTGTTTCCATTTTTTTCATCAATTGCATATCACGAATATGTCTATCCATCCTGCGATTTCCATCATTTCTTGACCTTGCCATCTTAATGCGGCAATTTTAATGTTAAGGAGTATATATTATATAAACCTAGTTGATTTTCTAATCTGTAGTCGATATAAAAATATTTATAGAAATTTAGAAACCTCGATGAACAACTCCATTCTTTACACTGCATTCAATGGCCGCATTCCGAGAACTGGATCCTAGAGAAAAAGAAAAATATTACAGGATTACTTTTGCTTTATGTTTTCAAAAAACCCATGTTACTAATTTCAGTATTATGAACAAAATTTACATAAGCTCATGTGTCATTCATTCATAGGATAATAAGCAACGTCCCAAAAACGTGTGTACATCCACACTGACCACTGCATTAGACTTTATATGTGTGGATTAAGTATTTGGTTCTCCTTATAATAACACGACGGATGGATGACAAAATATAAAATCCTTATCTCTTTGTCACAATTGTCTAATGCGGATATGAGTATGACAAAATGCAGGCACCATGTCAGTTTCTCAGGCCTCTGTCCATCTGGGTTGGGTCTCCGCTACTTCTAATAAGGTCCCCTCTTTTCAGCTCTCGCATTCCATTCTACCTGATGTCATGACTACACATGGATGATTACCCAATCATAAAGTTTAAATGGTGATTCATTATTGCAGCTAAGTGAATTACAGAGGCTCTTGTGAATGTACCATAAGGACATCTCAGTATAGAGCAAGTACACTCTGAGTAATAGCCTGTGATCTCTTGTAAGAAGCCCTCCGTTCCCAGAGATTTCATGCAAGCCGCTGTGTTTGATCACTTTGCACTGTATAATCCAGGACTTGCCTTTGTGTCTAGCAGATTTCATCTTTTCTCAAACATCTCATGCATCGTTTATCTACAATGTTCCCTTATTTATGTCTTTTATCATTTGCTGCATCCGTTGCCCCTGTTACATTGTTATCAATTCATTTTATGGGGTTAAAAATACTAAAAGTCAACATTTATCTCCTATTACCGGTATATTCTTTTCTATCACTGCACAAATGCATTCTAACTACACTCATTGAAAAAGATGTAAGACTGTACTTCTGTTACATGTTCCACAGATTTAATGATGCAACCGCCACAGAAAAAGCAAATCAAAATCAGAACTACTGCAACCATAAGTAAGAGTCAATGAGGAGTTCAAACTTGATGATATTAAGGAGTAAACTTTTATTAATATTTATTACATTATTTATCATTTTATCAAGCATGGAAAGTTAGGAAGCTTTGCAGATCACTTTATTAAGAAATTTGTCTTCATTCCTGTAAAATCAAATTCAATTATAAGTTCAAACTTGATGATATTAAGGAGTAAACTTTTATTAATATTTATTTATTATATTGTTTATCATTTCATCAAGCATGGAAAGTTAGGAAGCTTTGCAGATCACTTTATTAAGAAATTTGTCTCATTCCTGTAAAAAAAATGCATTTACTGCAAGTGACCTCTGAACTTCTGCTTTTGCCCAATCTAATTTCCTGCCTTTAGCTGCATTTATATCATATTATACTCATTTGGAGTACAGATGATGGCAGTGGTGGGTCAGCCACGGTGTCCTCTGAGCCATCTGCTCAGGCCCGGATTTAGGGAGGGGCCCAAGGGGCCCGAGCCCTGGGCCACCCACCAAGCGGGGGCCTCCCACCAATAAATAATAAATATAAATATCTCAAAACATGTAAAATACATGTCTCTTTGCTGTGAACTGCGGAATATTTAACAAAAGAGAAACTATTGAAAGTGTAGGGACCTGGCTACAGTCCTACATCTCAGTGGCTGGCGCAGTGCGGCAGAGTCATGGCACCTGACCTGCGTCCGCATCCACTGGCCTGGCTAGCCTAGCCAGACTTCCTTAGTACCCTCCCTGTACCTAATGCTTAGCTTATGGCATGCGGCAGCCTTCTCTGATCCCAACAGAAGCTTCTAGGCGCTACCTATTCAGCTATATGATCGCTCCCTCAGATTAGATCAGATGAGAGTTTGTTCGGCTACCGTGGAGGAAGGAGGCGGAGCCATGATGTTGGCGCGAGAAGAGGATTCTCCACCACGGAGCACGGCAGGACTTCACTCTGGATCTTCACAGTGTCGCACTATGATCTCTGTCTGTCTGTATGTGTGTGTCTGTCTGTGTGTGTGTCTGTCTGTCTGTGTATCTTTCTTGTAGCTCCTGTCCTACACAGTACCATACTGTATATACAGGTCCACACTATATCCTGCATTACAGTGTGTCTGTGTATACTGTATATATATAGTGTGGACCTGTTTACAGTATAGTGCTGTGTATACACTTTATACAGCCCCTCAGCCTCTATTCTATATACAGCCAGCACAGCAACAGCCTCTGATATATACAGCCCGGCAGCAGCCCCTCATACAGCGTCGGACTGGAGCACCTTGGGCCCACCAGAGAAAATCCTTCTTGGGGCCCACTATGTAGCTACAGAGAAATACATACAAGACCATCAATTGTGTGGTAAAACACGCTAATATCAGGGCATAATATAAGGTAATACATATCTTAATTATGTAGCAGGGGTTGGGGTAGCCCCCTCATAGAATATAAAGTAGCCCCCTCATAGAATATAATGTAGCCTCCCACAGAATATGATGCAGCCCCCCATAGAATATAATGCAGATCCCTCATAGAATATAATGTAGCCTCCCTCGTGGAATATAATGCAGCCCCCCTCATAGGGTATAATACAGCACCCCACAAAATATAATGCAACCCCCTCATAAGGTATAATGCAGCCCCCCTTAGAATATAATGTAGCTCCCTCATATGGCATAATGCAGCCCCTCCACAGAACATAATGTAGCCCCTCAGAGTATAATGCAACCCCCCATAGAATATACTGTAGCCCCCTCATAGGGCATAATGCAGCTCCCCTCATATAGTATGATGTAGCCACCTGAGAGAATAATGCAGCCCCCACATATAATATAATGCAGCCCCTCCACAGAATATAATGTAGCCCCCTCAGAGTATAATGCCAACCCCTCATAAGGCAGCCCCCCATAATATATGCTGTAGCCCCTCAAAGGGCATAATGCAGCTGCCCTCATATAGTATGATGTAGCCCCCTCAGAGAATAATGCAGCCCCCACAGAATTATAATGTAGCCCCCTCATACGGTATAATGCAGCCCCCCTGAAAGGGTATAATGCAGCCCCCTCCACCATCATCATTTTTCTCCCCCTCCACCATTGTACTCATTACCACCTCCATCATTGCCTCCTTCTCCACCACCATTGTCATTTCCACCACTACCATCTTTGTCCTTTACACCACAACCATCATTGCTTTCTTCCCCACCATCATCATTGCCCCCACCACCATCATCATCATTATTGCCTCCAGCACCATCATCATTGCTCCCACCATCATCATCATCATTGCCTCCAGCACCATCATCATTGCCCCCACCAACATCATCATTGCTCCACCACCATCATCATTGCCTCCAGCACCATCATCATTGCCTCCAGCACCATCATCATCATCATTGCCTGCAGCACCATCATCATTGCCTCCAGCACTATCATCATTGCCTCCAGAACCATCATCATCATTACCTCCAGCACCATCATCATCATTGCCTCCAGCACCATCATCAATGCTTCCAGCACCATCATCATCATTATTGCCTCCAGCACCATCATCATCATTGCCTCCAGCACCATCATCATTGCCTCCAGCACCATCATCACCATTTCTTCCAGCACCATCATCATCATTGCCTCCAGCACCATCATCATCATCATCATTGCCTCCAGCACCATCATCATCATCATTACCTCCAGCACCATCATCATTGCCTCGAGCACCATCATCATCATCATTTCTTCCAGCACCATCATCATTGTCCCCACCACCATCATCATTGCCTCCAGCACCATCATCATCATCATTGCCTCCAGCACCATCATCATCATCATCATTGCCTCCAGCACCATCATCATCATTGCCTTCAGCACCATCATCATTGCCTCCAGCACCATCATCACCATTTCTTCCAGCACCATCATCATCATTGCCTCCAGCACCATCATCATCATCATCAATGCCTCCAGCACCATCATCATCATCATTGCCTCCAGCACCATCATCATCATCATTTCTTCCAGCACCATCATCATTGCCCCCACCACCATCATCATTGCCTCTAGCACCATCATCATTGCCTCCAGCACCATCATCATTGCCTCCAGCACCATCATCATCATCATTTCTTCCAGCACTATCATCATCATTTCTTCCAGCACCATCATCATTGCCCCCACCACCATCATCATCATTTCTTCCAGCACCATCATCATTGCCCCCACCACCATCATCATCATCATTGCCCTACCACCGTCATCATCATTGCCCCCACCACCGTCATCATCATTGCCCCACCACCGTCATCATCATAGCCCCCACCACCATCATCATTGCCTCCAGCACCATCATCATTGCCTCCCCCCACACACACAGCTGCACACATGGAGGCAGAGACGCACACACACATACACACACACAGCCGCACAAACGCAGGCACACTCGCGCACACACACACAGCACGCACTCACCTCTCTGCACGTTCCCAGCAGCTGCAGCACATCCCGGCAACTTTCTGTCTGAAACAGCCGCGCTGAATGATGACGTCATCCAGCCGCGCTGATTCAGACAGAAAGTGCCGGGCAGGAAGGAGGACGGTGTGGATCCCTGCAGCTCTGCTCTGGTCCCAAGCTTCAGGGATCGCAATCAAGGATCGCCGCCCATTAGGTGCCCACTTCCGGGGCCCCCCATTCAGCAGCAGTGGCGAGCAGTGTTAGCCTCAGCCTGCGGCTAACGCTGCCCACCATTAAAGTGAAATGGTATTCACGCCTCTCCACGCCCATGGGGGCATGGGGAAGCATGACTATTCATTTCTCTTTAGCAGCGGGGACAGGCTCCTGTCCATCTGCTGCTCTCTGGCACCAGAAGGGCCCCCCTTGACTCAGGGGCCCCATAGCTGCTGGGTGTGCCGCTATTAGCGACACTCCACTGGCTGGGGAGCCCCTGGAGCAGTGGGGGCCCTAGGCAGCTGCTGGCCAATATGCCAGCAGGTGTCAGTGCCTAGGCCCACCGGAGAATCCTCCAGTTCTCCGGTGGGCCAGTCCGACCCTGCCCTCATATATATATATATACAGCCCAGCAGCAGCTTCTAATATATACAGCCCAGCAGCAGCCCTATATATATATATATATATATATATATATATAATATAACGCTGGGAGCGTCACTCTGTCCGAAGCCTTTATAGACTGCGCAGGCGCAAGCGCCGGCGCAGTCTGGGCCTCACAGAGTGACATTCCCGGGAGATCGCGGTGTGCGTTCACACTGAACGCACACCGCGATCTCCAACAGAGAAGCAGGGACCGCCAGGAGGGTAAGTATCGGCCATATTCACCTGTCCCGTTCCACCGCTGAGCGCCGCCATCTTCCCGGTCTTCGGCCTGTGACCTTCAGTTCAGAGGGCGCGATGACGCGCTTAATGCGCGCCGGCGCCGCCCTCTGACTGACCAGTCACAGCCAGGAGACCGGGAAGATGGCGGCGCCCAGCGGTGGAACGGAGGACAGGTGAATATAGTAAGTGCTGGGGGGCCTGAGCTGGCGGCGATACCGGCACCTGACCCCCACAGTGCGCCGGTGTCCGCACCTGCTCAGGCCCTCGGATGGGTGCAGCACATGACAGGATGGGGACACAGGATGGGTGCAGCACATACCAGGATGGGGACGCAGGATGGGTGCAGCACATGACAGGATGGGGACGCAGGATGGTGACACAGGATGGGTGCAGCACATACCAGGATGGGGACGCAGGATGGGTGCAGCACATAACAGGATGGGGACGCAGGATGGGGACGCAGGATGGGTGCAGCACATGACAGGATGGGGACGCAGGATGGGTGCAGCACATACCAGGATGGGGACGCAGGATGGGGACGCAGGATGGGTGCAGCACATACCAGGATGGGGACGCAGGATGGGTGCAGCACATGACAGGATGGTGACGCAGGATGGGTGCAGCACATGACAGGATGGGGACGCAGGATGGGTGCAGCACATACCAGGATGGGGACGTAGGATGGGTGCAGCACATGACAGGATGGTGACGCAGGATGGGGACACAGGATGGGTGCAGCACATACCAGGATGGGGACGCAGGATGGGTGCAGCACATGACAGGATGGGGGCACAGGATGGGGACGCAGGATGGGTGCAGCACATGTCAGGATGGGGACACAGGATGGGTGCAGCACATGACAGGATGGGGACGCAGGATGGGTGCAGCACATACCAGGATGGGGACACAGGATGGGTGCAGCACATGACAGGATGGGGGCGCAGGATGGGTGCAGCACATGACAGGATAGGGACGCAGGATGGGTGCAGCACATGACAGGATGGGGACCCAGGATGGGTGCAGCACATGACAGGATGGGGACGCAGGATGGGTGCAGCACATGACAGGATGGGGCGCAGGATGGGTGCAGCACATGACAGGATGGGGACGCAGGATGGGTGCAGCACATGACAGGATGGGGACGCAGGATGGGTGCATCACATGACAGGATGGGGACGCAGGATGGGTGCAGCACATGACAGGATGGGGACGCAGGATGGGTGCAGCACATACCAGGATGGGGACGCAGGATGGGTGCAGCACATAACAGGATGGGGACGCAGGATGGGGACGCAGGATGGGTGCAGCACATGACAGGATGGGGACGCAGGATGGGTGCAGCACATACCAGGATGGGGACGCAGGATGGGGACGCAGGATGGGTGCAGCACATACCACGATTGGGACGCAGGATGGGTGCAGCACATGACAGGATGGGGACGCAGGATGGGTGCAGCACATGACAGGATGGGGACGCAGGATGGGTGCAGCACATACCAGGATGGGGACGCAGGATGGGTGCAGCACATGACAGGATGGTGACGCAGGATGGGGACATAGGATGGGTGCAGCACATGTCAGGATGGGGACACAGGATGGGTGCAGCACATGACAGGATGGGGACGCAGGATGGGGACGCAGGATGGGTGCAGCACATACCAGGATGGGGACACAGGATGGGTGCAGCACATGACAGGATGGGGGCGCAGGATGTGTGCAGCACATGACAGGATAGGGACGTAGGATGGGTGCAGCACATGACAGGATGGGGACCCAGGATGGGTGCAGCACATGACAGGATGGGGACGCAGGATGGGTGCAGCACATGACAGGATGGGGACGCAGGATGGGGACTCAGGATGGGTGCAGCACATGACAGGATGGGGCGCAGGATGGGTGCAGCACATGACAGGATGGGGACGCAGGATGGGTGCAGCACATGACAGGATGGGGACGCAGGATGGGTGCATCACATGACAGGATGGGGACGCAGGATGGGTGCAGCACATAACAGGATGGGGACGCAGGATGGGGACGCAGGATGGGGACGCAGGATGGGTGCAGCACATGACAGGATGGGGACGCAGGATGGGTGCAGCACATACCAGGATGGGGACGCAGGATGGGGACGCAGGATGGGTGCAGCACATTCCAGGATGGGGACGCAGGATGGGTGCAGCACATGACAGGATGGTGACGCAGGATGGGGACACAGGATGGGTGCAGCACATACCAGGATGGGGACGCAGGATGGGTGCAGCACATGACAGGATGGGGGCACAGGATGGGGACGCAGGATGGGTGCAGCACATGTCAGGATGGGGACACAGGATGGGTGCAGCACATGACAGGATGGGGACGCAGGATGGATGCAGCACATACCAGGATGGGGACACAGGATGGGTGCAGCACATGACAGGATGGAGGCGCAGGATGGGTGCAGCACATGACAGGATGGGGCGCAGGATGGGTGCAGCACATGACAGGATGGGGACGCAGGATGGGTGCAGCACATGACAGGATGGGGACGCAGGATGGGTGCATCACATGACAGGATGGGGACGCAGGATGGGTGCAGCACATGACAGGATGGGGACGCAGGATGGGTGCAGCACATACCAGGATGGGGACGCAGGATGGGTGCAGCACATAACAGGATGGGGACGCAGGATGGGGACGCAGGATGGGTGCAGCACATGACAGGATGGGGACGCAGGATGGGTGCAGCACATACCAGGATGGGGACGTAGGATGGGGACGCAGGATGGGTGCAGCACATACCAGGATTGGGACGCAGGATGGGTGCAGCACATGACAGGATGGGGACGCAGGATGGGTGCAGCACATACCAGGATGGGGACGCAGGATGGGTGCAGCACATGACAGGATGGTGACGCAGGATGGGGACACAGGATGGGTGCAGCACATGTCAGGATGGGGACACAGGATGGGTGCAGCACATGACAGGATGGGGACGCAGGATGGGTGCAGCACATACCAGGATTGGGACGCAGGATGGGTGCAGCACATGACAGGATGGGGACGCAGGATGGGTGCAGCACATACCAGGATGGGGACGCAGGATGGGTGCAGCACATGACAGGATGGTGACGCAGGATGGGGACACAGGATGGGTGCAGCACATGTCAGGATGGGGACACAGGATGGGTGCAGCACATGACAGGATGGGGATGCAGGATGGGGACGCAGGATGGGTGCAGCACATACCAGGATGGGGACACAGGATGGGTGCAGCACATGACAGGATGGGGGCACAGGATGGGTGCAGCACATGACAGGATAGGGACGCAGGATGGGTGCAGCACATGACAGGATGGGGACCCAGGATGGGTGCAGCACATGACATGATGGGGACACAGGATGGGTGCAGCACATGACAGGATGGGGACGCAGGATGGGGACTCAGGATGGGTGCAGCACATGACAGGATGGGGCGCAGGATGGGTGCAGCACATGACAGGATGGGGACGCAGGATGGGTGCAGCACATGACAGGATGGGGACGCAGGATGGGTGCATCACATGACAGGATGGGGACGCAGGATGGGTGCAGCACATAACAGGATGGGGACGCAGGATGGGTGCAGCACCTACCAGGATGGGGACGCAGGATGGGTGCAGCACATGACAGGATGGGGGCGCAGGATGGGTGCAGCACATGACAGGATTGGGACACAGGATGGGTGCAGCACATGACACGATGGGGACGCAGGATGGGTGCAGCACATGACAGGATGGGGACGCAGGATGGAGCAGCACATGACAGGATGGGGATGCAGGATGGGCGCAGCACATGACAGGATGGGGACGCAGGATGGGTGCAGCACATGACAGGATGGGGACACAGGATGGAGCAGCACATACGAGGATTGAGACCATATACCAATATAAATGCTCGCCACCCGGGCGTAGAACGGGTTCAATAGCTAGTATATATATATATACTAGATTGTGGCCCGATTCTAACGCATCGGGTATTCTAGAATATGCATGTCCCCGTAGTATATGATACAGGAAAGAAATATATCTTGGCACCGTGTTAGCCAGTGGATAGAAAAATATTTAGAATTGAGAGTCCTCAGTGGTTGATACCTTTTAATGGCTAACTGAAAAGATGGTAACAAATTGCAAGCTTTCGAGACTACACAGGTCTCTTCATCAGGTTTTTTTTTCCATGGTTTTTTTTCCCCTTTTTTTTTTCCTATACTTTGTTGTGCATAAATATGTGATTCTTCAGAATTTGTTTTAGTCCTTGCCTGATGAAGAGACCTTTGTAGTCTCGAAAGCTTGCAATTTGTTACCATCTTTTCAGTTAGCCATTAAAAGGTATCAACCACTGAGGACTCTCAATTCTAAATATTTTCCCATAGTATATGGACAATGATGATTCCAGAATTCGCGGCAGACTGTGCCCATCGCTGATTGGTCGAGGCAACCTTTATGATATCATCGTCGCCATGGCAACCATTATGACATCATCGTCGCTGTGCCCGTTGCTGATTGGTCGAGGCCTGGCGGCCTCGACCAATCAGAGAGGCGGGATTTCCAGGACAGACAGACAGACAGACAGAAAGACAGACAGACAGACAGACGGAAAAACCCTTAGATAATTATATATATAGATATATATATATATACAGCCCAGCAGAAGTCTCTTATACATATACAGCCCAGCAGAAGCCTCTGGCATATGCAGCCCAGCAGCAGTCTTTGATATAGACAGCCCAGATTTCTATAATATACATACATACAAACTGCCATGGTGAGCATTCCTTCTCAAAACTCAAGTTAGTTGAAAACCGATTTAGGACATCCATGAAGCAGGAACAAATTGTAAATTTGGTCATCATGAGCATCGAGTCAGAAATACTGCGTGAATTGGACTTTAGTGACATCATTAGTGATTTTGCCGTACGAAAATGAAGGAAAGTGCCTGGATTGTAAAAAATGAATGATTTTACCCGAATTATGCTGCAAAAATGATATTTGTAAATAAACTTGCATTCGTTTCCTTTTTGTGTTTTTGCATTACATATTGCAACACCTTGAAAAATGGGCCTCCCTCGAAAATGGGCCCCGGGCCTCCCTCGAAAATGGGCCTCGGGCCACCCACCTCTTTAATCTGGCCCTGCATCTGCTTATAAGCACAATCTCCTGCAGCAGCTTATCCTCAAAGTTAAGGTACCTTCACACTGAACAACATTACAACGATAACGATAGCGATCCGTGACGTTGCAGCGTCCTGGATAGCGATATCGTTGTGTTTGACATGCAGCAGCGATCAGGATCCTGCTGTGACATCGCTGGTCGGAGCTTGAAGGCCAGAACTTTATTTCGTCGCTGGATCAACCGATGACATCGCTGAATCGGCGTGTGTGACGCCGATCCAGCGATGTGTTCACTGGTAACCAGGGTAAACATCGGGTTACTAAGCGCAGGGCCACACTTAGTAACCCGATGTTTACCCTGGTTACCATTGTAAATGTAAAAAAAACCACATACTCACATTCCGGTGCCTGTCACGTCCCCCGGCGTCCGCTTCCCTGCACTCCTCCTGCATCCTGTGTCAGCGCCGGCCGGCCGTAAAGCAGAGCACAGCGGTGACGTCACAGCTCTGCTTTACGGCCGGCGCTTACACAGGATGCAGGAGCAGTACAGGGAAGTGGACGCCGGGGGACGTGACAGGCACCTTAATGTGAGTATGTGTTTTTTTTTTACATTTACAATGGTAACCAGGGTAAACATTGGGTTACTAAGCGCGACCCTGCGCTTAGTAACCCGATGTTTACCCTGGTTACCCGGGGACTTCGGCATCGTTGGTCGCTGGAGAGCTGTCTGTGTGACAGCTCTCCAGCGACCACACAAGGACTTTCCAACGATCACGGCCAGGTCGTATCGCTGATCGTGATCGTTGGAAAGTTGCTGAGTGTGACGGTACCTTTACTGAGACATGGTGGATGACCCATCATTGCCATCATGTGTACTCCAAATAAGTATAATATGATATCAATGCAGCTAAAGGTAAATAGACCAGGGAAATTTCGGGGTTTGGAAGCCACTTACATGTAATGCGTGTACAGAAATGGAGACAAGTCCCCTAATAAAGCGATTTGCAACGTTTCATAACTTTCCATACAAGACGAATTTACTTTAAAAAACACGGATGTTTAGTTGATTTTATATGACCATATGACCACCTGCTACATCTGCACGCTCCAAAGTTGAACTGACCACAGACTCAATGGTAATATATGCTGCTCAGTTCGGCAGAGCCATGAGGTATCCGACTATTGAGCTTATATGAATATAGGCTTTCAAAAAAAAAATTCAATGTCTCCCTTGATACAAATTATTTCTGCATCTCTGTGTCCGCCTCCACCCGAAAATAACGAAAATGATGAACATAACAGTGAATCTTCGCTCTGTCTGCACCGTGATAGTCTATATCCTCGTAGGACCGTTTTGCCTGGGAATTTGGACATAAGCCCCAACCAGTACACTTAACGGGTTTGAAAGCTCCTTTAAGAAACTGTTTTTAGTGTTATAAATTTTATTCACGGCTGATGTATAAAAACGGATAAAATACTGATGATGAAAAATTCATCATTTTTTCTGGATGAAAATCTGAGAAATTCATATACAGTATGCTTGTGTGATCTTAGGCTTAGACTGTTGGCCAATCTCACTGATATTGACGGGTTTGGCCAACTGGTTTTTATGTGTACGGAGGTCTTTAACTGGGATGAATATCTAATGAGATTTAAAAAAAACAAAAAAAAACAATGTAACAATATAGAGCACAATCCGCAGACAGGATCAATAATACCGCTGAAAATATGGCAGGAGTTCTTTTAGTTCCACAGATAAATTTCTCTTTGTCCCAACCTGCATCTCAGGAGAGGACAAAATAACGAAAACAGAGAGGGAATATCAAAGGGTAAAATGTGGCTGAAATCCACGTTTCCACACCATTTACTGTACTCAATCTCATAACTGGCTGCATGATTTCCTGGTGCTAATTTTATGTGTCACCTTACAGCCATCAGACATGCTTAGTTGGTTTTCTAATCAAAGTAAGGAGAGTGGATTCCCAGGTCTTCTGTTTTCTTAGAGCATATGGAGATCATTAACTTTTTACTCCTAATATCTAAATCACCTGTATGAAAAACTACTACTACTGGTGTATTGATGTTTGTACACCGTATTTTTTTATTAACTCATTATTATAATTTTTTTTATTTCATCCATTATCAGGCC
This sequence comes from Ranitomeya imitator, assembly GCF_032444005.1. Classification (NCBI taxonomy): domain Eukaryota; kingdom Metazoa; phylum Chordata; class Amphibia; order Anura; family Dendrobatidae; genus Ranitomeya; species Ranitomeya imitator. Next base: position 432,453,885 of record NC_091283.1, on the reverse strand, counting down.
ACAAACTCTTTGATAATTCTTAGTGGACTTGGTACTCTAGATTTTCAGCTGTAAAAAATCAGCAGCAGATAGAGAACTAGGGAACTAGTCTGATTGCCGTATGTGGAGTCGGGAAGGATTTTTTTCCCCAATGTGGAGCTTACTCTTTGCCACATGGTTTTTTTTGCCTTCCTCTGGATCAACATGTTAGGGCATGTTAGGTTAGGCTATGGGTTGAACTAGATGGACTTAAAGTCTTCCTTCAACCTTAATAACTATGTTACTATGCAGGGTCGGACTGGCCCACCGGAGAACCGGAAGATTCTCCGGTGGGCCCAGGCACTGACACCTGCTGGCATGTTGGCCAGCAACTGCCTAGGGCCCCCACTGCTCCAGGGGCTCCCAGCCAGTGGACTGTCGCTAATAGCAGCACACCCAGCTGCTATGGGGCCCCTGAGTCAAGGGGGGCCCTTCTGGTGCCAGAAAGCAGCAGATGGACAGGAGCCTGTCCCCGCTGCTAAGGAGAAATGAATATTCACGCTTTCCCAGCCCCCATGGGCGTGGAGAGGGGTGAATACCATTTCACTTTAATGGCGGGCAGCGTTAGCCGCAGGCTGAGGCTAACACTGCCCACCGCTGCTGCTGAATGTGGGGCCCCGGAGGTGGGCACCTAAAGGGCGGCGATCCTTGATTGCGATCCCTCCAGCTTGGGACCAGAGCGGAGCTGCAGGGATCCACGCCGTCTTCCTTCCTGCCCGGCACTTCCTGACTGAATCAGCGCGACTGGATGATGTCATTATTCAGCGCGGCTGTTTCAGACAGAAAGTTGCCGGGATGTGCTGCGGCTGCTGGGAACGTGTGGAGAGGTGAGTGGGTGCTGTGTGTGTGTGCGTCTCTGCCTCCATGTGTGCAGCTGTGTGTGCGGGGGGGGCAATGATGATGGTGCTGGAGGCAATGATGATGGTGGTGGGGGCAATGATGATGACGATGGTGGGGGCAATTATGATGACGGTGGTGGGGGAAATGATGATGACGGTGGTGGGACAATGATGATGATGATGATGGTGGGGGCAATGATGATGGTGCTGGAAGAAATGATGATGATGGTGCTGGAAGAAATGATGATGATGATGGTGCTGGAAGAAATGATGATGATGATGGTACCGGAGGCAATGATGATGGTTCTGGAGGCAATGATGATGATGGTGGGGGCAATGATGATGGTGCTGGAAGAAATGATGATGGTGCTGGAAGAAATGATGATGATGATGATGGTGCTGGAAAAAATCATGATGATGATGATGGTGCTGGAGGCAATGATGATGGTGCTGGGGGCGCAAGTGTGCCTGTGTGTGTGCGTCTCTGCCTCCATGTATGCAGCTGTGTGTGCGGGGGGGAGCAATGATGATGGTGCTGGAGGCAATGATGATGGTGGTGGGGAAAATGATGATGATGGTGGTGGGGCAATGATGATGATGATGATGGTGGTGGGGGCAATGATGATGGTGCTGGAAGAAATGATGATGATGGTGCTGGAAGAAATGATGATGGTGCTGGAAAAAATGATGATGATGATGATGATGGTGCTGGAAAAAATGATGATGGTGCTGGAGGCAATGATGATGATGATGATGGTGCTGGAGGCAATGATGATGATGATGGTGCTGGAGCCAATGATAATGATGATGGTGCTGGAGGCAATGATGATGATGGTGCTGGGGGCAATGATGATGGTGGTGGGGCAATGATGATGATAATGATGGTGCTGGAGGCAATGATGATGATGATGGTGCTGGAGGCAATGCTGATGATTAGGGTTGAGCAAAATTGATCGGTCATTTTCATAAGTCGCCGACTTTTGGCAAAGTCGGGTTTCATGAAACCCGACCCAATCCCTGTGTGGGGTTGGCCACGCGGTACGCAACTTTCGCGCCAAATTCGCGTTTCAATGACGCGAAAAGCGCCATTTCTCAGCCAATGAAGGTGGACGCAGAGTATGGGCAGCGTGATGACATAGGTCTCAGTACCCACCATCTTAGAGAAGGGCATTACAGTGATTGGCTTGCTTTCTGCAGCGTCACAGGGGCTATAAAGGGGCGTTCCCACCGACCGCCTTCTTACTGCTGCTGATCTGAGCATAGGGAGAGGTTGCTGCCGCTTCATCAGATGCAGGGATAGCGTTAGGCAGGGTACATTAACCCCCAAACCGCTTGAGCTGTAGCGATTTCCACTGTCCAACACCACCTTTTGTTTGCAGGGACAGTGGAGGCTACATTTTTTTTTCCTCAGCACTGTAGCTCATTGGGCTGCCCTAGAAGGCTCCCTGATAGCTGCATTGCTGTTTGTACGCCGCTGTGCAAACCAACTGCTTTTTTCAAAGCACAAATCCTGTTGCTCCTTCCTTTCTGCACAGCTATCTTGTTTGTTTGTCCACACTTTTGAATTTTTTGTGCAGCAGTCCACTGCTTGTTATTGCTGCCTGCCATACTTTGCTGAGATTACTGCAGGGAGATAGTAATTGTAGGACAGTCCCTTTTTTTTTTATTATTATATCTCTTCAAGCCACTTTCTGCCACAGAAAATATACTCTAATACAGTGGCCCAGATTTATTCACTAGTCTCCCTGAAGAAAAAAAAAAAGGGTGCAGATTAAAATTGGCATCAGTGGCAGTCCTGTGTGTGGCATCTTTGTCTCATTTTCTGGCACAGAAAACATACAGTCTAAGAGTGGGCCTGATTTCTTGCCAATTCTCCCATGAATAAAAAAAATAGTGGGAGATTAAGATTGGCAATTCTGCCTCAGTGCCAGTCGTGTGTGTGGCATCTGTCTTTAATTTTGTGCCACAGAAAACCTATTGTGTAATACTGGGCCAGATTTTTTTAACATTCTCCCAGAAAAAAAAAATAGTGGGAAATTAAGATTGGCCATTCTGCCTCTGTGCCAGTCCTGTGTGTGGCATCTGACTCTCATTTTGTGCCACAGAAAACCTAGTGTGTAACACTGGGCCTGATTTCTTGACAATTCTCCCACAATAAAGTTACAAAAAAGTGGGAGATTAAGATTGGCATTTCTGCCTCAGTGCCAGTCCTGTGTGTGGCATCTGTCTCTCATTTTGTGCCACAGAAAACATACAGTCTAACAGTGGGCCTGATTTCTTGCCAATTCTCCCATAAATAAAAAAAAAATAGTGGGAGATTAAGATTGGCAATTCTGCCTCAGTGCCAGTCATGTGTGTGGCATCTGTCTTTAATTTTGTGCCACAGAAAACCTAGTGTGTAATAATGGGCCAGATTTTTTTTAAATTCTCCCAGAAAAAAAAATAGTGGGGGATTAAGATTGGCAATTCTGCCTTAGTGCCAGTCGTGTGTGTGGCATCTGTCGTTAATTTTGTGCCACAGAAAACCTAGTGTGTAATACTGGGCCAGATTTTTTTTAAATTCTCCCAGGAAAAAAAAAATAGTGGGAGATTAAGATTGGCATTTCTGCCTCAGTGCCAGTCCTGTGTGTGCTATCAGTCTCTCATTTTGTGCCACTTTAAACCTAGTGTGTAACACTGGGCCAGATTTTTTGACAATTGTCCCAGAAAAAAAAAATTGTGGGAGATTAGGATTGGCAATTCTGCCTCAGTGTCAGTCGTGTGTGTGGCATCTGTCTTTAATTTTGTGCCACAGAAAACCTAGTGTGTAATACTGGGCCAGATTTTTTTATAATTCTCCCTGGAAAAGAAAATAGTGGGAGATTAAGATTGGCATTTCTGTTTCAGTGCCAGTCTTGTGTGTGCCATCTGTCTCTAATTTTGTGCCACATTAAACCTAGTGTGTAATACTGGGGCAGATTTTTTTTAAATTCTCCCAGGAAAAAAAAAATAGTGGGAGATTAAGATTGGCAATTCTGCCTCAGTGCCAGTCGTGTGTGTGGCATCTGTCTTTTATTTTGTGCCACAGAAAACCTAGTGTGTAACACTGGGCCTGATTTCTGGACAATTCTCCCACAATAAAGTTACAAAAAAGTGGGAGATTAAGATTGGCATTTCTGCCTCAGTGCCAGGTGTGTGTGTGGCATCTGTCTTTAATTTTGTGCCACAGAAAACCTAGTGTGTAATACTTGGCCAGATTTTTTTAAAATTCTCCCAGAAAAAAAAAATAGTGGGAGATTAAGATTGGCCATTCTGCCTCTGTGCCAGTCCTGTGTGTGGCATCTGTCTCTCATTTTGTGCCACAGAAAACCTAGTGTGTAATACTGGGCCTGATTTTTTTATAATTCTCCCTGGAAAAAAAAAATAGTGGGAGATTAAGATTGGCATTTCTGCCTCAGTGCCAGTCCTGTGTGTGGCATCTGTCTCTCATTTTGTGCCACAGAAAACATACAGTCTAACAGTGGGCCTGATTTCTTGCCAATTCTCCCATAAATAAAAAAAAATAGTGGGAGATTAAGATTGGCAATTCTGCCTCAGTGCCAGTCGTGTGTGTGGCATCAGTCTTTCATTTTATGCCACAGAACATATACTGTATAAGAGTGGGCCACATTTCTTCAATATTCTCCCTGAAAAAATAAAAAGTGGGAGATTTTTATTGGTAGTGTCTGCATCTGCGTCAGTCCTGTTAGTGGCATATCTGTCTGCCACTGAAGCTGTGTACTGTTATACATTGGGCCTGATTTTCCCTGCAGTCTCCCCCACCTATAATGGGATATATAAATCCAACAGAAGTTTGAGTTCACCTTGTAACTGGTTTTACAGTAGCAAATACCGTTAGTTTGGTTACGTTTTTCAAACAATGAGAAAGTCTGGTGGAAGAGGTCGTGGCCGTGGGCGGTCATTGCCAGCTGGTAATGATGGTAGTGGTGGTGGAGCATCAGGTGGTCGTGGGAAAAGCAATATAGCACATAAGTCTCGATTTGTTGAGCCAGGATCGTCGTCTGGCTACACAAGGCCTCGAACGCTCCCTTTTCTGGGAGTAGGAAAACCGCTTTTAAAGTCGGAGCAGCAAGAACAAGTTTTGGCTTTCCTTGCTGACTCAGCCTCTAGCTCTTTCGCCTCCTCTTCTGAAACTGCTAAATGTAAAAGCAGCGCGTCGTTAGTGGATGTTCACGGTCAGGGACAAGTCGCTTCCTTGTCTTCTTCACCAAGAACAACAGAGAAGGATGTGTCAGGCGACACAACGGGTTACTCCATGGAGCTCTTTACATATACCGTTCCTGGGTTAGAAAGTGAAATAGTTAACAGGCCATGCCCATTACAAGTTGAATCGGACATGGAGTGCACAGATGCACAGCCACAGCCAGATTACTATGCTGTTCCTTTGACTCAGACCAGAACATTGCCCTCGCAGTGTACTGATCCAGAATCAGACCCTGATGAGACTATGGTGCCCCGTCACGAACGCTATACCACCGGCTTACACGGTGACACAGACGAAGTTGCACACGAGATAGAAGAGGATGTCATAGATGACCCAGTTGTTGACCCCGATTGGCAGCCATTGGAGGAACAGGGTGGAGGCGGCAGTAGCTCTGAAGCGGAGGAGGAGGAGCTGCAGCAGGCATCAACATCGCAACAGGTTTCATCTGCCGGGCCCGTATCTGGCCAAAAACGCGTGGCAAAACCAAAACCAGTTGTAGGACAGCGTGGCCATCCGGGTAAAGAAGCTCAGTCTGCAATGCCTGAAAAGGTATCCGATAGTAGAAAGAGTGCAGTCTGGCATTTTTTTAAACAACATCCAAATGATTAGCACAAAGTCATCTGTCAAAAATGTTCAACCACCTTAAGCAGAGGTCAGAATCTTAAAAGTCTAAATACAAGTTGCATGCGTAGACATTTAACCACCATGCATTTGCAAGCCTGGACTAACTACCAAACGTCCCTTAAGGTTGTAGCACCCTTGGCCAATGAAGCTAGTCAGCAACGCTACATCCCTTCCCTCACTGGAAGCCCACCATTTCCCGCACCACCTGCAGTAAATGTGCAGATTTCGTCGCCAGGCCAAAGCAGTCAGGGAATCACCAGGTTCGTGGTAGGAAACACTGCATGTAGGGCACCAGCAAGAATACCATCTCCAACCCTCTCTCAGTCTGCCATGTCCACCGCACCCCCGCTATTTCCACGATCTGCAGCTCTCCAGTCCAGCTCACCCTACATGAGACTCTCATTAGGAAAAGGAAGTACTCATCCTCGCATCCGCGTACACAGGGTTTGAACGCCCACATTACTAGACTAATCTCGTTAGAGATGATGCCCTAAGCCCTGATGGACTACGCTGTACCACGCTACGAGCTACCCAGTCGACACTTCTTTTCGAGAAAAGCCATCCCAGCCCTCCACCAGAATGTAAAAGACCGCATCATCTATGCACTCAGGCAATCTGTGAGTACAAAGGTGCACCTGACAACAGATGTATGGACCAGTAGGCATGGCCAGGGACGTTACGTGTCCATCACGGCACACTGGGTTAATGTGGTGGATGCAGGGTCCACAGGGGACAGCAATATTGGGACAGTTCTGGCTAGCCCACGGTCTAGGAAACAGTTGGCTGTAGGCATTCGCCCCCCTCCTCCTCCTCGTCCTCCTGCAGAAGCGAGAGCTCGTCCACAGACCGCAGTCGCACGAGCACTCCATCCGCAGCTGCCACTGTTGCACACGAGGTGTCCCATTATGGGACAGCTAGTGGCAAGCGTCAGCAGGCTGTATTGGCAATGAAGTGTTTGGGCGACAACAGACACACCGCGGAAGTTCTGTCCGAGTTCTTGCAGCAAGAAACTCAGTCATGGCTGGGCAGTGTACATCTTGAGGCAGGCAAGGTAGTGAGTGATAACGGAAGGAATTTTATGGCTGCCATAGCCCTTTCACAACTGAAACACATTCCTTGCCTGGCTCACACCTTAAACCTGGTGGTGCAGTGCTTCCTGAAAAGTTATCTGGGGTTACCCGACCTGCTCCTCAAAGTGCGCAGACTTTGCTTGCATATCCGCCGTTCGCCCGTACACTCCAGCGTATGCAGAACCATCAGCGGTTTTTGAACCTTCCCCAGCATCGCCTAATCATCGACGTTGCAACAAGGTGGAACTCCACACTGCACATGCTTCAGAGACTGTGCGAACAGAGGCATGCTGTTATGTATTTGTGGGAGGATACACATACACGGGCAGGCAGTTGGATGGCAGACATGGAGTTGTCAGGTGTGCAGTGGTCGAAGGTACAAGATCTGTGTCAAGTCCTTCAGTGTTTTGAGGAATGCACATGGCTGGTTAGTGCAGACAACGCCATAATAAGCATGAGCATCCCCCTAATGCGTCTGCTGATGCAAAGTTTGACGCACATAAAGGAGCAGGCATCTGCAGCCGAGGAAGAGGGAAGCCTTGATGACAGTCAGCCATTGTCTGTTCAAGGCAGTCTACAGGACTAGGTGGCGGGCGAAGAGGAGGAGGACGAGGAGGATGATGGGGATCAGTATTTTTTGAATGAGGAAGCTTCTCCGGGGCCAATAGAAACTGGTGGCGTTGCAAGGCCGGGTTCAGGTTTTTTGAGGGAGACAAGTGACGTAGATTTCCCTGAAACTGCCCCTCAACCCAGCACAACCGCAGATTTGACAACTGGAACTTTGGCCCACATGGCGGATTATGCCTTACGTATCCTCAAAAGGGACCCACGCATTATTAAAATGATGACCGATGACGATTACTGGTTGGCCTGCCTCCTTGATCCTCGCTATAAAGGCAAATTGCAAAATATCATGCCACATGAGAACCTTGAACAAATATTGGCAACCAAACAAGCATGTCTTGTAGACCGTTTGATTCAGGCATTCCCAGCACACAGCGCCGGTGATGGTTCTCACACGAGCTGCAGGGGGCAACAGGGCAGAGGTGTTAGAGGTGCACAAATCAGAAGTGGCGTTTGACAGAGGGGTTTTCTGACCAGGTTGTGGAGTGATTTCGCAATGACCGCAGACAGGACAGGTACTGCAGCATCAATTCAAAGTGACAACATTTGTCCAGTATGGTTACTAACTATTTTTCATCCCTTATCGATGTTCTCCCTCAACCGTCATTCCAATTTGATTACAGGGCATCCAAAATAGACACCTGGCCTGAATTGGCAGAATATGCATTGCAGGAGCTTGCTTGCCCAGCAGCTAGTGTGCTATCAGAAAGAGTATTCAGTGCTGCTGGTTCAATATTGACCGAAAAAAGGACTCGTCTGGCTACCCAAAATGTTGATGATCTAACCTTCATTAAAATGAACCACTCAGGGATTTCTAATTATTTTGCCCCAACTTTCCCGGCTGACACCTAGCTTTCCTATAAAAAGGTCTTGCTTCTGGACTGTTCTTACTGACTGTTCCAATCTCTTAATTTGCAGCAGCTGTTTGTCCAGCATTCGACATGTTTATACCTCCCTAAATGGGCTAACCCCCCCACGGGGCCGTGGTCTCGCCACTTGGCGCAAGCACCCGTGAGAGTGCCGTTTGTCTGAAGAGGTGGGTGTGCCCGCTTTTGGTCGACGGCACTGCCACTGGGTCCCTCATAGTACAATAAAGTGTCTCTGGCAGTGGTGGCGCGCACCCAACGTCAGACACACCATTGTAACATGAGGGGCCCTGGGCCTGTACCGCCAGCCGCAAGAGAGTTCCCCCCAGCTCAAACAGTGCTCTACCACTTGCACAATTATCTCTCACAGCTCCACCAATGTTTAGTCTATGCGCTGACATCCTTCAATGCCTGGCACTGACAATACCAATTTGTTGACATGTATGATGCTAGTTAAAATAGTCAGGGTCAGTGTCCTATATGGACACCAGTAAATACTTAGCGCCAAATGACTATGTCTGAAACTCAGCAGAGGAGCCCACCCCTGTACCTTGGTATGCCACCCTTTTTTTTGGGTTGTGTTGTTTTGCGAGACATTAACATCTATTTATTTTTTGGGAGTACTAACTGTGTCAGACACTCCTTCCAATCGTCCTCCGCTGACCACACCAATGCTGCCTGTGTACTCCTGCCACATAATCGAAGGTGCTTTGAGCCTATTTTTTTTATTTTAGGCCTACTAAGTGTGTCTGCGGTCCCTCCTTCCATTTGTCCTCCGCTGAGCACACCAATTGTTTTCAACCAGCAGTGAGCCTACTTTGTGGTGTAAGGCCTACTAGCAGTGTCTGTCTGCGCCACTTAATACAGCTGTCCTCCTCTAAAAAAAAAAAAAAAGGCTGTTTTTCAGCCTGTCAGAAAACTGCATTGGGGCCACGAGTTTCGTTGTGGTCTACAAACTGAGTCTTCCGCTCCAAGATGTTCTCCAGGTTGCCTCTCCCTAGCTTCTATCTTGAAGCTCTCGTTAAGTAGTTGAAACAACACTGCATTAGGCCTACAAGTTGGGTCTGGGTTGTAGAGACGGTGTCTGCCGCTCCAAGGTGTTCTCCAGGTTGCCTCTCCCTAGCTTCTATCTTGAAGCTCTCGTTAAGTAGTTGTTGAAACAACACTGCATTAGGCCTACAAGTTGGGTCTGGGTTGTAGAGACGGTGTCTGCCACTCCAAGGTGTTCTCCAGGTTGCCTCTCCCTAGCTTCTATCTTGAAGCTCTCGTTAAGTAGTTGTTGAAACAACACTGCATTAGGCCTACAAGTTGGGTCTGGGTTCTACAAACGGTGTCTTCCACTCCAAGGTGTTCTCCAGGTTGCCTATCCCTAGCTTCTATCTTCAGGCTCTCGTTAAATTGTTTTTAATATAACACTGCATTTGGCCTACTTGTTTTGTTGGCCCTACTAACGGTGTCTGCCGCTCCTTGATGTTCTCCTACACTGAACAAACCAGTGCCGCCTGTTTACTTCTGTTACCAATTTTGAACTGCATTTAGCCTACTTACTGATTTGGGCCTACTCACTGTGTCAGCCTCTCATCACAGTTGTACTCCACTGAACAAAGCAATGCCCCCTGGTTAGTCCTGTTACCAATTTTGAACTGCATTTAGCCCACTTTATTCTTTGGGCCTATATCTGTGTTTCCTCCTCATCCTGCCCATTGCCCAGCCAGTGATAGATGAGTCTGCTGGTACATTGACCCATAACGCTACATTCCCCGTGCACGCTACACAGCCAGAATGTGACCCTGCTGAAAGTCAGGTTCCCCTTCCCGCATACCATAACACCTTACACAGGGACAAAGAGGAAGGTGCAGATGAAAGTGCAGGTTCCTTCATCAGGTGGGTGGGGGGGAACTCGTTGGCGACGTCACTGGCACAGGGCCCCTCATAGTACGCAAAAGTGTTGCTGCCGGTGGGAGGTGCCCCCGCCGTGCAAACACACCGCCGTACTTTGAGGGGCCCTGTGCCAGTGCCAATGCCAACGAGTGGGCCCCCCCTGCTTGCTCAGGATTACAGCACTTGCAAAGTTTAAATACTTACCTCTCCCTGCTCCACTGTCGTGACGTGGTTCAGATTTCCTGGGCCCACTAAATACTTGAACCAGCCCTACCCCCCACAACTTAAGCCAAATGACCCCCAATTTCCAATGCCTTACTATTATTATAAGGTAAATTAAGATTGACAAGCTTCAGTAACAAGAATGGATGTTTTTGCCATTAAAATGGGCACTGTACATGTTTTCCTGGCCTCCACTCACTGCCGACTATGCTTCCCCATTGACTTGCATTGGGTTTCGTGTTTCGGTCGATCCCCGACTTTTCGCGATAATTGGCCGATTTCACTCGACTCGACTTTTGAGATAGTTGGGTTTCGCGAAACCCGACTCGACCCTAAAAAACTAAAAGTCGCTCAACCCTAGTTTGAACCATTCTTTAGTGCAAAAATTAACTTGTTTTACAAATTTGCCCCACAATATCTATATCTATTTATATATAAAATCATTCCTGGCAGAGGGGGAATGTAATAGGTCCGTGTTCGGCGCTTAGGGCCAGATACTAACTGCCCGGTACGAACACCGAACTTTTAAGTTGGGGTTCACTCATCTCTAATTAAAAAGCAACTAGATTGCCCACAGTGTGCTGTCTGTCGGTGTTTTTCACTGAACCACAGACTTTAACTCTTTTTTGCGATTGCTCAGTATGCAAAATACCATGGACATGTGAACAGCCCCATAGACTATAATGGGTGTTAAAAATACAATGTATGTGAAAAACGAACGTCTCAATGAAGCTTTGCACTGTAGCTATGCTAATTCAAGGTGGCTGTTTGGGTAAGTTCCCAAGAGCGCATTTTCGGCCTGTGAAAAAAACGTACAGCATTCAGGTGAATGCCGTGCAGATGAGCATTTTTTTCACGGACTGAATCTGCATGTGTGAAAAATTGCAGACTGCACTAGTTTCTTCTGTGTGTCGGATGAGACTGTCCCATCCAAGTCTATGGGTATGCAAAAAAAAGAAAATCAGATCCCGTATGGAGCCACAGTTTAGCATCCAATACTTACAGATACATTGCATTTCGGAAACTTGTAAATTATTGATAAATGCAACTGCATAAAAATGGATTGCACACGGACTATAAGAAAAATATAGTTCTAGTTTTCTGGATGAAATTCAAACGATTTTTTTATACCCAGCCTATCTGTAATTAGCGAGTCGGGTCTGAGGTTGTATTCAGGTCTCCTGTATGAGAGGCGTAGACCATGTCTAGGTCTCTTTGCGAGGGACAATCTGTAAGTGGTTTATTCAAATAGTAAAATAGTGCAGAAATATGACCTGGGCATGAACAGTACCAGCCCGCGAGCGCATCTTAAAAAAAAAAAAAAATCATTTATTTTGTTTCATTACCTCCAAACCTGACTTTTTCTGGTGCAATCTCCGAAATGACAAAACCCTTGTTATTAACAAGTCAGATGAGCAGCACAGAAAAAAAAAATACATCTTGTATTATGCGTAGACTAATCTTAAAGCCATTTTTTGCATGTCAAATTAAGTGACACTTACTATTTGCTCTGTCAAACAATGCACCGCTACCCTGGTAAGGCTCCAACAGATATGCAAATGGTTTTAGTGCAGCTGAGAAAAGAGTTATATAGCAAGTCATCAGGGCTTCTCCAAACACGCAGAAAGAAAAATGTGCTGCTAAAGGAACAGATGTTATGACAGGCAGTCTTCTAAACACACTGTACCATGTATTAAACACTGCAACTGTGCGCCCCTCCATGGTGTATACAAGGCCCGACTATTAGGGCTCTTGCACAACAACGTATTTCCAGTTCGAGCGCTGCCCGTGAAAAAAAACCGGACAGCCATCAGACCAATGTTATTCAATGGTGCAGTACAGATGAGCGAGTTTTTAAGTGTAAAAAAAAATTGCAACACGCACTAGTTTCTTCCGTAACTTGGCCATTCAAGTCTATGAATTCGTAAAAAAAAAATTGGACGCCATATGGAGCCACAGTATAACATCCGATTTTGCAATTCTGTAACATAGCGCCTGTAAATGATTAATAGTAAAAAAACGGATTGTACACGGATGACAAGTGAGAAAAAAAAATTATTCCACTTTTTTTTACTAATTTTGTGTGACCCTACACTTAATGTAAAAATTACTTTTCAGATATTGATTTTTCCAGGCAAGGGCTCGTTTAGACAAGTGTATAATCCGGATGTGTCTTCTGATTAAAAATCGGGCAACCCACTGACCAATGTAAGTCAATATGGCTTTTCAGATGACAGTTTTTTCACACGGACCAAGTGTCCGTGAGAAAAAAATTGCAGTGTGCGCTATTTTCTTTCGTATCTCAGATCCGAATCGCCTATTCAAGTCTGTGGGCAAACGGATCAAACATACTACATCCGATTTTTACGGCTAAATTGCCAATAGTAACTTAGGATTCTGTATTTTGTCATTTACATTTTAAAACTTTGATGAATCAGATGCCATACAGGCATAAAAACAAGAGAAACGGATGAAAATACGGATCAAAATCGTCCGAGTTTTCTGGATGAAAATTAGATAATTTTTCATACTCTCGTCTCGGCCTAAAAGTCATTCACAACACAGAAAAAAACATGGTAACGAGTTGTGTTTTCAGTTGCCATCACTTAGTCTAAGATCTACAATATATCCTAAGGTATTCGTCCTAATTTTTTATAAAAATGATGTGCCATTTCACATAGTCCAGTTGTAAACTTCTGAAAAGACCCATAAAACTGTTCTCTGAAAGACAGAAAACTTACATGAGAATGCTCCCATTTTCTCTGTGTGGCCGTAATGATGTTATTTATGGCAGATCGAGGTAACCTTGTAAGGAAGATTAAAGGTTTTTATAATAAAAGAAAGCACAGACTGAGGAGCCGGAGTCCCTCCAAAAGCAATGACTCTCAGGACTGGATTAATTACCAAAGCAACCGTTAAAACTTCAAGAAGATTGCTTGTAAACCTCCAGCAATAGCTATAAACTATATTCCTTGCCATATAGCTGCCCATATGTTGAGGCTCAGCAGTTCTGATAGCAAGGGCAGTGCACAATGTAACCCCGCTGTCTATCCTTCCTTCATAAAGCAGAGGGAACTCAGCCAATCAACCACTATCTTATTGATGTCCACTTGGAACGCAGGAGTCACGCAAAGTGACTGTCGCCATATTTCACTACTAATGTAAGGGCATGGAAGCCCAATGTGGTGAGACTACCGCACTCATACCAGTGGCAAATTCAGGTAGACATAGTGATGGGCAATGATTTCACGACAGTATATACACAAGGAAACACCAGAAAAATGTCCGCTAATATTACTAAATACCACTTATCCCCCTATAGCATATACTTGGACATGATGCTTGGAACAGCACCTATCAGCAGAACAGGGCACTTTAAAGGGAACCTGTCACCTGAATTTGGCGGGACCTTTTTTCAGTCCGATGGGCGGTGTTTTCGGGTCTTTTATTCACCCCTTCCTTTCCCGCTGGCCGCAATATTGTCTTGAAGTTGATTTGCTTTCCTCCATAGATCACGCGTGCGTAAGGCAATCTTGCCTTGCGCACGCGCAGTATGCTTTGCCTAACTGCGGGCAAAGCCGAAAAGCATTAGTGCGCATGCGCCGGCATACTATATCCCGGAAGTATTTCGCTGTGTTCCGGGACATAGTGCACCGGCACATGCGCACTAATGCTTTTCAGCTTTGCCCGCAGTTGGGCAAAGCATACTGCGCGTGCACAAGGCAAGATTGCCTTGTGCATGCATGTTCTACAGGGGAAAGCAACTCAACTTCAAGACAATATTATGGCCAGCGTGCGGCCAGCGGGAAAAAAGGGGTGAATAAAAGACCCGAAAACACCGCCCATCGGACCGAAAAAAGGGCCCACCAAATTCAGGTGACAGGTTCCCTTTAATCCCCATTAGAACCTACACTTCATTCATTCTCTTGGTTGCACTTGGCCCCATAGGGAATGAATGGAGTGACGATCGGCATCCAACCTGCATGCCATCTAATAAAAAGGATAAAAGTTCCACGATCTTCCAAGCAGGTCCAAGCAGCACGACCCCCATTGGTCAGCAAGTTATCACCAATCCTGAAGAAAGGTGATAACTTGTTTTAACGGGACAACCAGTGTTAAAGCAAGGACATAGCTGGAGACAAGTGTCCTTAGCATACCGCATCCGATGCTTGTGACTCCAGCCTTAGAAGACAATTCATTTAATCCAATTTTCATCATTAAGTTAAAGGGAATCTGTCAATAGGATCAACTCTCTAAGCCATCTACAGTATATGGGCATGTAGGTCATAGGAAGCTGAATAAAATGATACCTTGATATCTACCATCCAATGCTTTATTCCAGAGAAATCCACATTTTCCTTAATTTGCAAATGAGCAGTTAAGATCTATGAGCCAGACATAGATCTCCCTTTGAATCTGCCTCCAGAGCTTATTGTAAATTAAAGATTGGCATTACCTTTGTGAGGCATGTAGCGACAGACAGTCTGTCTTCTGATCTATATGTCTTGCCCTCCATTTTTTTGTGATCTCATGCAGCTGCAACGTATATTATGAAGTCAGAATGTATTTATATTTAGAATATGTTACTTATTATTAGTTATTTATTTTATCTAGTTGTTAGACATTAAACACATTTAATACGTTCCTTACTGATAAGACCTTTGCGTTGATTCCCCATCTTCGGATCTACAGAACTTTTGCACAGAAAACCTTCAGTAGATGGGATTAAGGATTTTTAAAGGAATAGAATACAAACTGTCAGAGGCATCACGGGCATTTTGCAATCATAGAAACAGAGGCCAGAGGTCGAGTCGCCTGATGTCTTAAACCTCCTACATTCCCCTGATGGCCTTATTATGAAGCTCCTAATCCACATTTAATCTGTTCTATGGTTTTCATGATATAACAGGATAGCAGCATATTTTAAGGAACAATTGTTGCGCGGGATCAGAAGCCGGTGGAAGATGACGATTGTAAAGTAATTGCTTCCTATGCAGAAAATGGTGACTGGCAAATTTATACAAGGTGTCACTGAGAGAATTGTGTATTGCACAGCTTTGAATAGCGAGAAATGTAAAACATCCAAGAGGAAAAGCTTTTTTTTAAAGGTATGTGTATAATGTAAACCTATGGGAAACGAAATCCGCAGTGCACATGCTGCAGAAAAAAACGTGCGGAAATGCAGCGGTTTATTTTCCGTAGCATGTCAAACCGGACAAACGCCCCAACCTTTCAGCATCATAGACCCCTTTGTGGACATAAAAGTTAGTTCAAATTAGCTTATTTTTGGTCATGTGCCAAATGCCTTTGTGCTAATGTATATTGGCAATTTTCCACACTTACCTCAGCTCCATATAGAAAAATAATATCACCATAATATAGTCTGGTTTGATTTTTGGGCCATACAAGTACATGCAAATAGCAGGCAACTCCTGCACCCGTCCACTATGTGGATGAGCCTGTGGAGCAAGTCACATCGGCACATCACAAAATGCAGCAAAATGATGGCTCCAGGAACAAGGCCTTGCATTCATTGCTGAGCACCTGTCCTGAACATCTTCACCTGACCCAAGGGAAGGATTTGTGCAACTCATTATTATTATTACTAGATCGTGGCCCGATTCTAATGCATCGGGTATTCAAGAATATGCATGTCCACGTAGTATATTGCCCAGCCACGTAGTATATTGCCCAGCCACGTAGTATATTGCCCAGTCACGTAGTATATTGCCCAGCCACATAGTATATTGCCCAGCCACGTAGTATATTGCCCAGTGACATAGTATATTGCCCAGCCACGTAGTATATTGCCCAGCCACGTAGTATATTGCCCAGTGACATAGTATATTGCCCAGCCACGTAGTATATTGCCCAGCCATGTAGTATATTGCCCAGCCACGTAGTATATTGCCCAGCCACGTAGTATATTGCGCAGCCACGTAGTATATTGCCCAGTGACGTAGTATATTGACCAGGCACGTAGTATATTGCCCAGCTACGTAGTATATTGCCCAGTGACGTAGTATATTGACCAGGCACGTAGTATATTGCCCAGCTACGTAGTATATTCCACAACGACGTAGTATACACACAGAGCCACGTAGTATATTGCCCAGCCACATAGTATATTGCCCAGTGACGTAGAATATTGCCCAGCCACGTAGTATATTGCCCAGTGACGTAATATACTGCCCAGCGACGTAGTATATTGCCCAGTGACATAGTATATTGCAAAGTGACGTAGTATATTGCACAGTGACGTAGTATACAGCACAGAGGCACATAGTATATTGCACAGCCACATAGTATATTGCCCAGCCACATAGTATATTGCACAGCGACGTAGTATATTGCCCAGTGATGTAGTATATTGCACAGTGACGTAATATATTGCCCAGCCACGTAGTATATTGCCCAGTCACGTAGTATATTGCCCAGCTACATAGTATATTGCCCAGCCATGTATGTCACAGGTTAAAAAATAAAAAATAAACTTCGGATCCGAGGGCCCCTTGTAATTCTAACATACTCACCTTCAGATCTGGCGCAGGCGATGAGCGCGCGGCTGCCGCTATCTTCCGTTCCCAGGATGCATTGCGAAATTACCCAGATGACTTAGCGGTCTCGCGAGCAGGTTTTTTTTTTTATTATTATTTTTAACATTAGATTTTTTACTATTGATGCCGCATAGGCAGCATCAATAGTAAAAAGTTGAGGACACACAGGGTTAATAACAGCGGTAACGGAGTGCGTTACCCGCGGCATAACGCGGTCCGATACCGCCGGCATTAACCCTGTGTTAGCGGTGGCTGGAGGGGAGTATGCGGGCGCCGGGCAGTGACTGTGGGGAGTAAGGAGCGGCCACTTTCTTCCGGACTGTGCTGGTCGCTGATGGGTCGTGGCTTTTTTTCCACGAACAATCAGCGACTTGGATTTCCTTGACAGACAGAGGCCGCGACCAATGAATATCCGTGACAGACAGACAGAAGGACAGAAAGACAGAAGTGACCCTTAGACAATTATATAATAGATTATTATTATTATTATAGATAAACACCAAAAGAGAAACAACCATTTCCAAAATGGGTTAAAAATACATTTTTATTAAACAATTTCCAAAATACATAATAATGATAATCATATAAATAATCCAATAGATATCACACAAAAGGCAATCCATAAAAACAGGACCCTTGGATGAAGCTCCCAGAGCGAAACGTGCGTCGGGTTTGGTGGGCACCTGGATACCTATATTCTGAGGTAAATATGCATTGCTTTATTTGACTCTTTGTCATATATTACTCGTGTTCTGACAGCATCTATAGGACCTTTGGTCTGAATTATGTGATATTGTGTTTCACTTGTATGGCCGGGGTCACACTAGCGAGTTTTACAGACGTATGAGCGCAGAAAATACGTCCAGACAATACGCATTGCACACAGCCCAATGATTCTCTATGGGGCAGCTCCTATCTGCCATATATTACGCATCCGTAATATATGGTATGTTTTGGGCGTAGAAAATCGCAGCATGCTGCATTTGTCAGTGTATTGCGCAAAAAACATGCCAATGAAAGTCTATGGGGGCGAGAAAATTACGGATTACACACGGACCATTCGTGTGACTTGCAAGAAATATGCAGCGGTGTTCTATAGAAAAGCAGGCAATTCAGCGCGGTGTAGAGTAAACTCACACTGACAGAATAGAATAGAATAGGTAGAATAAATGTGTATACATAGAATAGATATATATATATACTAGATGGTGGCCCGATTCTAATGCATCGGGTATTCTAGAATATGCATGTCCACGTAGTATAATGCCCAGCCACATAGTATATTGCCCAACCACGTAGTATATTACCCAGACACGTAGTATATTGCCCAGACACGTAGTATATTGCCCAGCCACGTAGTATATTGCCCAGCTACGTAGTATATTGCCCAGCTACGTAGTATATTGCCCAGTGACGTAGTATATTGCACAGCGACGTAGTATATTGCACAGAGCCACGTAGTATATTGCCAAGCTACGTAATATATTGCCCAGCCACATAGTATATTGCCCAGCCACATAGTATATTGCCCAGCCACGTAGTATATTGCCCAGTCACGTAGTATATTGCCCAGCCACGTAGTGTATTGCCCAGCCACGTAGTATATTGTCCAGTGACGTAGTATATTGCCCAGCCACGTAGAATATTGCTCAGCCACATAGTATATTGCCCAGTGTCGTAGTATATTGCCCAGTCACGTAGTATATTGCCCAGCCACGTAGTATATTGCCCAGCCACGTAGTATATTGCCCAGCCACGTAGTATATTGCCCAGCCACATAGTATATTGCCCAGTAACGTAGTATATTGCCCAGTCACATAGTATATTGCCCAGCCACATAGTATATTGCTCAGTTACATAGTATATTGCCCAGCAACGTAATATACTGCCCAGCCACTTAGTATATTGCCCAGCCACGTAGTATATTGCCCAGTTACGTAGTATATTGCCCAGCCACGTAGTATATTGCCCAGCCACGTAGTATATTGTCCAGCCACGTAGTATATTGCCCAGCCACATAGTATATTGCCCAGTCACGTAGTATATTGCCCAGCCACGTTGCCCAGCCACGTAGTATACTGCCCAGTCACGTAGTCTATTGCACAGTCCATGTAGTATATTGCACAGCCCACGTAGTATATTGCCCAGCCACGTAGTATATTGCTCAGTTACGTAGTATATTGCCCAGCCACGTAGTATACTAAGTAGTATATTGCCCAGCCACGTAGTATATTGCCCAGCCACTTAGTATATTGCCCAGCCACATAGTATATTGCCCAGCCACGTAGTATATTGCCCAGCCACATACTATATTGCTCAGCCACCTAGTATATTGCCCAGCCACGTAGTATATTGCCCAGTTACGTAGTATATTGCCCAGTCACGTAGTATATTGCCCAGCCACATAGTATATTGCCAAGCCACGTAGTATATTGCCCAGACACATAGTATATTGCCCAGTAACGTAGTATATTGCCCAGTGACATAGTATATTGCCCAGCGATATAGTATATTGCCCAGCCACATAGTATATTGCCCAGTCACGTAGTATAATGCCCAGCCACATAGTATATTGCCCAACCACGTAGTATATTGCCCAGCTACGTAGTATATTGCCCAGCTACATAGTATATTGCCCAGTGACGTAGTATATTGCACAGCGACGTAGTATATTGCACAGAGCCACGTAGTATATTGCCAAGCTACGTAATATATTGCCCAGCCACATAGTATATTGCCCAGCCACATAGTATATTGCCCAGCCACGTAGTATATTGCCCAGTCACGTAGTATATTGCCCAGCCACGTAGTGTATTGCCCAGCCACGTAGTATATTGTCCAGTGACGTAGTATATTGCCCAGCCACGTAGAATATTGCTCAGCCACATAGTATATTGCCCAGTGTCGTAGTATATTGCCCAGTCACGTAGTATATTGCCCAGCCACGTAGTATATTGCCCAGCCACGTAGTATATTGCCCAGCCACGTAGTATATTGCCCAGCCACATAGTATATTGCCCAGTAACGTAGTATATTGCCCAGTCACATAGTATATTGCCCAGCCACATAGTATATTGCTCAGTTACATAGTATATTGCCCAGCAACGTAGTATACTGCCCAGCCACTTAGTATATTGCCCAGCCACGTAGTATATTGCCCAGTTACGTAGTATATTGCCCAGCCACGTAGTATATTGCCCAGCCACGTAGTATATTGCCCAGCCACATAGTATATTGCCCAGTCACGTAGTATATTGCCCAGCCACGTTGCCCAGCCACGTAGTATACTGCCCAGTCACGTAGTCTATTGCACAGTCCATGTAGTATATTGCACAGCCCATGTAGTATATTGCCCAGCCACGTAGTTTATTGCCCAGCCACGTAGTATATTGCTCAGTTACGTAGTATATTGCCCAGCCACGTAGTACACTAAGTAGTATATTGCCCAGCCACGTAGTATATTGCCCAGCCACTTAGTATATTGCCCAGCCACATAGTATATTGCCCAGCCACATAGTATATTGCCCAGCCACGTAGTATATTGCCCAGTCACGCAGTATATTGCCCAGCTACGTAGTGTATTGCCCAGCCACGTAGTATATTGTCCAGTGACGTAGTATATTGCCCAGCCACGTAGAATATTGCTCAGCCACATAGTATATTGCCCACTGTCGTAGTATATTGCCCAGTCACGTAGTATATTGCCCAGCCACGTAGTATATTGCCCAGCCACATAGTATATTGCCCAGTAACATAGTATATTGCCCAGTCACATAGTATATTGCCCAGCCACATAGTATATTGCTCAGTTACATAGTATATTGCCCAGCAACATAGTATACTGCCCAGCCACGAAGTATATTGCCCAGCCACGAAGTATATTGCCCAGTTACGTAGTATATTGCCCAACCACGTAGTATATTGCCCAGCCACGTAGTATATTGCCCAGCCACGTAGTATATTGCCCAGCCACATAGTATATTGCCCAGTCACGTAGTATATTGCCCAGCCACGTTGCCCAGCCACGTAGTATACTGCCCAGTCACGTAGTCTATTGCACAGTCCATGTAGTATATTGCACAGCCCATGTAGTATATTGCCCAGCCACGTAGTTTATTGCCCAGCCACGTAGTATATTGCTCAGTTACGTAGTATATTGCCCAGCCACGTAGTATACTAAGTAGTATATTGCCCAGCCACGTAGTATATTGCCCAGCCACTTAGTATATTGCCCAGCCACATAGTATATTGCCCAGCCACGTAGTATATTGCCCAGCCACATACTATATTGCTCAGCCACCTAGTATATTGCCCAGCCACGTAGTATATTGCCCAGTTACGTAGTATATTGCCCAGTCACGTAGTATATTGCCCAGCCACATAGTATATTGCCAAGCCACGTAGTATATTGCCCAGACACATAGTATATTGCCCAGTAACGTAGTATATTGCCCAGTGACATAGTATATTGCCCAGCCACATAGTATATTGCCCAGTCACGTAGTATATTGCCCAGCCACGTTGCTCAGCCACGTAGTATACTGCCCAGTCACGTAGTCTATTGCACAGCCCATGTAGTATATTGCACAGCCCACGTAGTATATTGCCCAGCCACGTAGTATATTGCTCAGTTACGTAGTATATTGCCCAGCCACGTAGTATACCAAGTAGTATATTGCCCAGCCACGTAGCATATTGCCCAGTTACGTAGTATATTGCTCAACCACGTAGTATATTGCCCAGTCACGTAGTATATTGCCCAACCACGTAGTATATTTCCCAGCCACGTAGTATATTGCCCAGCCACATAGTATATTGCCCAGTAACGTAGTATATTGCCCAGTCACATAGTATATTGCCCAGCCACATAGTATATTGCTCAGTTATGTAGTATATTGCCCAGCCATGTAGTATATTGCCCAGCCACTTAGTATAATGCCCAGCCACGTAGTATATTGCCCAGCCACGTAGTATATTGCCCAGCCACGTAGTATATTGCCCAGCCACATAGTATATTGCTCAGCCACCTAGTATATTGCCCAGCCACGTAGTATATTGCCCAGTTACGTAGTATATTGCCCAGTCACGTAGTATATTGCCCAGCCATTTAGTATATTGCCCACCACGTAGTATATTGCCCAGCCACGTAGTATATTGCCCAGACACATAGTATATTGCCCAGTAACGTAGTATATTGCCCGGTCATGTAGTATATTGCCCAGCCACGCAGTATATTACCCAGTCACGTAGTATATTGCCCAGCCACATAGTATATTGCCCAGCCACATAGTATATTGCCCAGCCACGTACTATATTGCCCAGTCACGTAGTATATTGCCCAGTCACGTAGTATATTGCCCAGCCACGTAGTATATTGCCCAGCCACGTACTATATTGCCCAGTCACGTATACATTGCCCAGCCACGTTGCCCAGCCACGTAGTATATTGCCCAGTCACGTAGTATATTGCACAGCCCATGTAGTATATTGCACAGCCCATGTAGTATATTTCTCAGCCCGCGTAGTATATAGCAATGTGGGCATCATATCCCTGTTAAAAAAAAGAATTAAATAAAAAAAATAGTTATATACTCACCTTCCGGAGCCCTGGGATCCAAGCGAAGCGGTTCCAGACGCTCGTCGCGTGCTCCGGTCTCAAGGGTGCATTGCAGTCTCGCGAGATGATGATGTAGCGGTCTCTCGAGACCGCTACGTCTTCATCTCGCGAGATCGCAGCATGGACCGGTTACCAGAGTGTGGCGAGCGGGAAAGACCTGTTATGGATCCGAGGGGCAGACGAACAGTGAGTATATAAAGAATTTTAATTTTTTTTTAATTATTTTTAACATTAGATCTTTTTACTATTGATGCCGCATACGCAGCATCAATAGTAAAACGTTGGTCATACAGGGTTAATAGCAGCGTTAACCAAGTGCGTTACACATAGCAGCATAGCTCGGTTGGATAAAGCTGCCATTAACCCTGTGCGAGCACTGACTGGAGGGGAGTATGGAGCGGGCACTGACTGCGGGGAGGAAGGAGAGGCCATGTTGCCGCCGGATTGTGGCCGTCGCTGATTGGTCGTGGCTGTTTTGCTGTGACCAATCACGACTTGGATTTCTATGACAGATAGAGGCCACGACCAATGAATATCCGTGACAGAAAGACAGACAGACAGACGGAAGTGACCCTTAGACAATTATATAGTAGATCCCCCCAAGTACCCAGACTTTATGTTTATAGCGAAGGCCTAACACTGTGGGGGCACATTTATCTATTTTAATATAACACCAATAGAAACCTTCTATCCAAATGTCAAAAACACCCATGGAAGGAAAAAACGAACTACAATAAACACCAAAAGAGAAACAACCATTCCCAAAATGGGTTAAAAATAAATTTTTACTAACAATTTCCCAAATACATAATAATGATAATCATATAAATAATCCAATAGATATCACACAAAAGGGAATCCAAAAAACAGGAACAGGAATAAAAGTGGGACACCTGGAAATAGCAAGGCAGTATGTAAACAACACCACAGTACTGATATAAGTTATCTGCTTCAAAAGGGATACAGTGTGTCTATATACCGTATATCAAATATCAATACAGTTATAAATAAGGTGCATGTGCCAAAAAAATAATAAAACAGACAGTTGAAACAAGATACCCAAAAATATCCCTGAAGATAGCAGAGATAGGCCAGGGTCTCACTCAGCGTATGAAAATACGGTCCGTTTTTTTCGAACGTAATACGCAGTATTTGTTCCAAAACACTGTTCTGTATTCAATGCGAAGATGAAATTTTTACGCACAAATTTATCCGTGTGTCATCTGTATGGCATCCGTATGGCTTCCGTACGGAGATTTTTTCTCGCAGGCTTGTAAAATGGACATATCATGGATCCCTCGGCTCAAATATTCTTAAAAACATATATACAGTCTATATATATATATATATATATATATATATATATACTAGATGGTGGCCCGATTCTAACGCATCGGGTATTCTAGAATATGCATGTCCACGTAGTATATTGCCCAGCCACGTAGTATATTGCCCAGCCACGTAGTATATTGTCCAGCCACGTAGTATATTGCCCAGCGACGTAGTATACAGCACAGAGCCACGTAGTATCTTGCCCAGTGACGTAGTATATTGCCCAGTGACGTATATTCTGAAAAGTTCCCAGGCTCGAGTTCATATGAGTTCATCCAGCAGAGGGCGCATCACTGCGACACGAGGTAACTACAGTACATTCCCCTGCATTCCATTTCATTCACCAAGTTTTACAGTCAGGAGCACAGCTGCATTAGCAGAGCTCCTGGGTGTAAAATGATTTAACCCCTTCAGATGGATTTACAGCGTGGGGCAAGACTGTAACGATGGAAGGTATGGAATATTGTTGTTTGCTTCTTTTAACTTTGTTTCAAGTGACAAAGGGTCTTCAGGTGGATTAAGAGTATAATAAAATATTAAAACACCATGTGTCTTTATTTCATTAAAATACTTTTTAATAATGTGTGTGTTTTATTAACCATTTCGTAATATTGGATTAATAATGGATAGGTGTCATAATTGACGCCTCTCCATTATTAACCTGGCTTAATGTCACCTTACAATAGCAAGGTGACATTAACCCTTCATTACCCCATATCCCACCGCTATACGGGAATGGGAAGAGAGAGGTTAAGTGCCAGAATAGGCGCATCTTCCAGATGTGCCTTTTCTGGGGTGGCTGGGGCAGATGTTTTTAGCCAGGGGGGAGCCTATAACCATGGACCCTCTCTAGGCTATAATTATCTGCCCTCAGTTACTGGCTTTCCCACTCTGGCGGAGAAAATTGCGCGGGAGCCAATTTTTTCCGGGATTTAGCCAAATTTGGCACAAAGCCACTTCTTACATTACTAAAGAGGAACATGTAATAAAAGTAGGGATATGAGATGGTTTACTGAATGTAAACCATGTCTCATATCCTGTCGGGTTTGTGATAGGAAAAGCTGGCAATTGAATTACCGGCTTTTCTGCTATCTAGCGCTGAATTAAATATAAATAAATATATATTTATATATGTGTCTCACTGACATATATATATATCTACTATATAATTGTCTAAGGGTCACTTCCGTCTTTCTGTCTTTCCTTCTTTCTGTCACGGATATTCATTGGTCGCGGCCTCTATCTGTCAAGGAAATCCAAGTCGCTGATTGGTCGCGGCAAAACAGCCACGACCAATCAGCGACGGGCACAGTCCGGAAGAAAATAGCCGCTCCTTACTCCCCGCAGTCACTGCCCGGTGCCCGCATACTCACCTCCAGCCACCGCTAACACGAAGTTAATGCTGGCGGTAAAAAACCTGCTATACTCACCCTCCGTTGTCCGCAGAGCCGGCCGCCATCTTCCGTTCCCGGCGATGCATTGCGAAATTACCCAGAAGACTTGGCGGCCTCGCGAGACCGCTAACTCATCTGGGTAATTTCACAATGCATCCTGGGAACGGAAGATGGCGGCAGCCGCGCGCTACATGGGGCCCTCGGATCCGAAGGGGAGTATGCAAGAACTACAATGGGCCCTTGGATCTGAAGGTGAGTATGTTTATTTTTTATTTTTTAACCTGTGACATACCTGGCTGGGCAATATACTATGTAGCTGGGCAATATACTACGTCACTGGGCAATATACTACGTAGCTGGACAATATACTACGTGGCTGGGCAATATACTACGTGACTGGGCAATATACTATGTAGCTGGGCAATATACTACGTGACTGGGCAATATACTACGTCGCTGTGCAATATACTACGTTACTGGGCAATATACTACGTCATTGGGCAATATACTACGTGGCTGGGCAATATACTACATCAATGGGCAATATACGTCACTGGGCAATATACTACGCCGCTGTGCAATATACTACTTGGCTGGGCAATATACTACGTGACTGGGCAATATACTACATGGCTCTGTGCTGTATACTACGTGACTGAGCAATATACTACGTGGCTGGGCAATATACTACGTGGCTCTGTGCTGTATACTATGTCGCTGTGCAATATACTACGTAGCTGGGCAATATACTACGTGACTGGGCAATATACTACGTCACTGGGCTATATACTACGTGGCTCTGTGCTGTATACTACGTCGCTGTGCAATATACTACGTAGCTGGGCAATATACTACGTCACTGGGCAATATACTACGTGGCTGGGCAATATACTACGTGACTGGGCAATATACTACGTCACTGGGCAATATACTACGTGGCTGGGCAATATACTACTTGGCTTGGCAATATACTACATCACTGGGCAATATACTACGTGGCTGGGCAATATACTACGTGGATGGGCAATTTACTACGTAGCTGGGCAATATAGTACGTCGCTCTGTGCTGTATACTACGTTGCTGTGCAATATACTACGTCACTGGGCAATATACTACGTCACTGGGCAATATACTACGTGGCTGGGCAATATACTACGTGGCTGGGCAATATACTACATCACTGGGCAATATACTACGTGGCTGGGCAATATACTACGTGGATGGGCAATTTACTACGTAGCTGGGCAATATAGTACGTCGCTCTGTGCTGAATACTACGTTGCTGTGCAATATACTACGTCACTGGGCAATATACTACGTAGCTGGGTAATATACTACGTGGCTGGGCAATATACTACGTGACTGGGCAATATACTACGTAGCTGGGCAATATACTTCGTGGCACTGTGCTGTATACTACATCGCTGTGCAATATACTACGTAGCTAGGCAATATACTACGTCACTGGGCAATATACTACGTGGCTGGGCAATATACTACGTGGCTGGGCAATATACTGCGTGACTGGGCAATATACTACGTGGCTCTGTGCTGTATACTACGTCGCTATGCAATATACTACGTAGCTGGGCAATATACTACGTCACTGGGCAATATACTACATGGCTGGGCAATATACTACGTGGCTGGGCAATATACTACATCACTGGGCAATATACTACGCGGCTGGGCAATATACTACGTGGCTGGGCAATATACTATGTGACTGGGCAATATACTACGTAGCTGGGCAATATACTTCGTGGCTCTGTGCTGTATACTACGTCGCTGGGCAATATACTACGTAGCTAGGCAATATACTACGTCACTGGGCAATATACTACGTGGCTGGGCAATATACTACGTGACTGGGCAATATACTACGTGGCTCTGTGCTGTATACTACGTCGCTGTGCAATATACTACGTAGCTGGGCAATATACTACGTCACTGGGCAATATACTACGTGGCTGGGCAATATACTACGTGGCTGGGCAATATACTACATCACTGGGCAATATACTACGTGGCTGGGCAATATACTACGTGGCTGGGCAATTTACTACATAGCTGGGCAATATAGTACGTCGCTCTGTGCTGTATACTACGTTGCTGTGCAATATACTACGTCACTGGGCAATATACTACGTAGCTGGGTAATATACTACGTGGCTGGGCAATATACTACGTGACTGGGCAATATACTACGTAGCTGGGCAATATACTTCGTGGCTCTGTGCTGTATACTACATCGCTGTGCAATATACTACGTAGCTAGGCAATATACTACGTCACTGGGCAATATACTACGTGGCTGGGCAATATACTACGTGGCTGGGCAATATACTGCGTGACTGGGCAATATACTACGTGGCTCTGTGCTGTATACTACGTCGCTATGCAATATACTACGTAGCTGGACAATATACTACGTCACTGGGCAATATACTACATGGCTGGGCAATATACTACGTGGCTGGGCAATATACTACATCACTGGGCAATATACTACGTGGCTGGGCAATATACTACGTGGCTGGGCAATATACTATGTGACTGGGCAATATACTACGTAGCTGGGCAATATACTTCGTGGCTCTGTGCTGTATACTACATCGCTGGGCAATATACTACGTAGCTAGGCAATATACTACGTCACTGGGCAATATACTACGTGGCTGGGCAATATACTACGTGACTGGGCAATATACTACGTGGCTCTGTGCTGTATACTACGTCGCTGTGCAATATACTACGTAGCTGGGCAATATACTACGTCACTGGGCAATATACTACGTGGCTGGGCAATATACTACGTGGCTGGGCAATATACTACATCACTGGGCAATATACTACGTGGCTGGGCAATATACTACGTGGCTGGGCAATTTACTACATAGCTGGGCAATATAGTACGTCGCTCTGTGCTGTATACTACGTTGCTGTGCAATATACTACGTCACTGGGCAATATACTACGTAGCTGGGTAATATACTACGTGGCTGGGCAATATACTACGTGACTGGGCAATATACTACGTAGCTGGGCAATATACTTCGTGGCTCTGTGCTGTATACTACATCGCTGTGCAATATACTACGTAGCTAGGCAATATACTACGTCACTGGGCAATATACTACGTGGCTGGGCAATATACTACGTGGCTGGGCAATATACTGCGTGACTGGGCAATATAGTACGTGGCTCTGTGCTGTATACTACGTCGCTGTGCAATATACTACGTAGCTGGGCAATATACTACATGGCTGGGCAATATACTACGTGGCTGGGCAATATACTACATCACTGGGCAATATACTACGTGGCTGGGCAATATACTACGTGGCTGGGCAATATACTACGTGACTGGGCAATATACTACGTGGCTCTGTGCTGTATACTACGTCGCTGTGCAATATACTACGTAGCTGGGCAATATACGTCACTGGGCAATATACTACGTGGCTGGGCAATATACTACGTGGCTGGGCAATATACTACATCACTGGGCAATATACTACGTGGCTGGGCAATATACTACGTGGCTGGGCAATTTACTACATAGCTGGGCAATATAGTACGTCGCTCTGTGCTGTATACTACGTTGCTGTGCAATATACTACGTCACTGGGCAATATACTACGTAGCTGGGCAATATACTACGTGGCTGGGTAATATACTACGTGACTGGGCAATATACTACGTAGCTGGGCAATATACTTCGTGGCTCTGTGCTGTATACTACGTCGCTGTGCAATACACTACGTCACTGGGCAATATACTATGTAGCTGGGCAATATACTATGTGGCTGGGCAATATACTACGTGGCTGGGCAATATACTACGTGGACATGCATATTCTAGAATACCCGATGCGTTAGAATCTGGCCACCATCTAGTTTCTTATATGTCCGAAGGCGGAGCAGTGACGCCAGCTGTGTTAGGGCATCGGACTCACGTGTCATAACAACCGCAGTGAGCACCGAAAGTGCGAGTGCCGACACCAATGGAGCGCTGCAGGCACTAGAAGTGATTTTCTTTTATCGGGGCCAAACATAGGGAATGAGGAGGATATGTCCTATAAGTGGACAACCCCTTTACAATGTTCCTCATATGAACTGCTAAGTGGTTTTCCCCTGTAAATGAATAGGAAAGGGTATTCTGAGTATTTTTAAAGCAATGTCTTGTAACGCTTAATATTCCTGCATTAAGCTTTATCCCAATGAAACTGTTAAACAGACGGCAGAGGGGAAACTTGTATGAACAAACCTCCAAACTGAAAAGGAGGAAGGAAATATCAATTGTGCCGGGGGAAAATTATCCTAAAGGGACAGAAAGTGGGATTTTTTTTTTACATATCTGAACCTGTATCCATAACCTGCATTTTTTTAAATCTGTTTATCAGTCTTTTCTTCCAGCCAACATTCAGCTCAGGTTTCCCTTGGTGCATTAAAGCTGCTGGGAGCCATTGTTACCTGGCTGACCTGAAACAATGTATATGCATATTGAGCAGCAGGCTTTACAGAGGTTTGCTTATTTTTCTCCCAGTGTAATATGACCTGTATCATTTTGTGATGTTTACATAGGAAACATAGGGATAGCGTGAATCCCATTTTCTGTTTTGCAAGTGTTCCATTCTGTTATGAAACTAGCCTCTCCTGTAATTATCCAGATTAAAAGCTCCGTACAAACTCCTGTACCCAGCAATATGCATTAAATATTGTTGATAAATTGGTAAGTACAATACATGAATGCTTAGCAGGAGGCCACAGAAGAGGAGGAGTACAATCAGATATATCAGAAAATTGGGAGCAATGAGCTTTGTCTGGGCACCTGTTAGTAAAAGTCATGAGCCGGTCACCCACAATCCCTTGTATTGTTTTCAGATGCTAAACTTAGACTTTAATACATTTTTGGTTATGGCCCACATTGTTAGGTTGGTTTGCTATGCTGTAGGGTAGGAGGAGGCGTGGATAAGTGCAATTCAATTAGTGGAACTACACATGGAATTGTAGAGCTGGATGAGCCTGATGACACAAGGTGAGGCTTGGGAAAGCTAGTGGATTTGCTGGATGGTATATGTAATAGCAGGGATCGGTAGAGGTGAAAATTGGAATAGGCACTTTGGAACAGCAGAGACAAAAGTGCAGACAGCATCTTGGAACAGTAGAGTAATGTAGATTGGCAGGAGCCTAGATGCAGCAGAATCGAATGTGCAGATATGCACCTTGAAGAAGCCTTGTTGTGTAACATTAGGGATGAGCAGACACGTGGAAGTTCAGGTTTTGGTACCTGACTGAACATTAGTACAAAATTTGGTTCATGTAACAGAACCAGAGGAGGACATACTGCATGTGCAGCCGCGGCAGCTGCATCGGGGCCTGGAGGTGGAGGGGGCTAACAATGATGGCAATCTGGCCTGTTTCTCTGGCCCCGAGGCTCAGCGGGGCCCTGGACAGATTGTCGTTATGTGCGGCGGGCAGGAGAAAATGGAAGCAGAGCGGAGCTGCAGGGATCAGTCCTCCGTTTCCTGCCTGCGCTTCCTGTCTGACACAGCCTCGTGGCTAGATGATGTCAGCATTCAGCACATGCCTGTGTCAGGGAGAAAGCGGCCAGCGACGATTATGTTGTGGCTGCAGGGGAACATGCGGAGAGGTGAGAGCTGGTGTGTGTGTGTGTGTGTATGGAGGTGGTGGAGAGGACAATGATGGAGGTGATGGGGGAAAACAGTGATGGAGGTGGTGGGGAGAACAGTGATGGAGGTGGTGGAGATAACAGTGATGGAGGTGGTGAAGAGGGCAATGATGAAGGTGGTGGGAGAGAACAATGATGGAGGTGGTGGGGGAGAACAATAATGGAGGTGGTGAGATGGCAATGATGGAGGTGGTGGGGAAAACAGTGATGGAGTTGGTGGGGGAGAACAATGAAGGAGGTGGTGGAGAGGGCAATGATGGAGGTGGTGGGGGAGAACAATGGGGTGATGGAGAAGGCAATGATGGGGGTGGTGGAGATGGAGCGCCCCCAGATGAAGGGCCGCGGGGTAGTCGGTACCGGTCCTCTCTGTCTCGGTCCTGGGGTTGTCACGGTGGCTGGACCTGGTCCGTGATCCTGCTAAGGGGCGTCCAATGAAAGGTGATGAAAGTTTGTCAAGGGTTCGTGACGCCACTTGTGGTATTCGGTCAGGGTGACCAACGCTGCTGAGGGGTCCACTGGGGTGATGTAATGGCAGCTAGATGGTATACCTTCACACAGGTGAAGTATATCCCCAGGGCTTCCCAGTAGAGTAGGTGGTGATGATGTGAGGCTCGGTTAATAACGAGGACACAGGGTTGCAGTCTCTTTACCTTTTTACTGAAGACTTCGGGATCCGCAATCCAGAGCACTGCTAACAGGGCTGACTGAGACCGGCCAGTCTGAAGGCACATCCAGAGTTCCCTTTGCAGGTGGAAATCAGTGCCTACCTTCTAGCGCCTGTGTGTTGTAGTCCTTCCCTGCTGAGCACCACGGGATAGTCCTCACAACTTTTGTATTCGTTCTTTCTCTCTCTCCGTCCCCCAGATAGTATGGCTAGGACGTACCCGTACATCAGGTAGGCCTGGAGTTATTCTGAGAAGGAACATAAACCAGCTCACCCGTGATGCAAGAACCAAACCTCGAGAGCACGGACCCGCTGTGTCCAGGCGTACAAGGTCCAAAAAAAGAAAGGAATGTCCAGCTTCACTGAGTCCGTAAAAAAGAGTTTTCTTTATTCACAAACTTTAAACATGGAGGATACAGACTTCAGCACAACCATATGGGTAAGAATCTCAACGCGTTTTTGGAGACTAGGCTCCCTTATTCTGGGACCCTAGAGACGCCCCCTCCCACAATTGCCTCCTATGTCTGCTTAGGTGATTTAAGTTAGACAGCCAACCTATAATTAACTGTCCTGCTGCTGTTTGAAGTAATGCTTGAAGTCTTATACTTCCTCGGCGTTCCGGCCACCGGCTACGCGCCTCAGTAGGATGTTGCCGATCTCAAGGCACGACTCCTACTGGTTCTGTCAAGGTGAAAATATATATCTTTATACACTTTTGTACTTTTATATATTCTTATGCTGTGAAACAATTATTATTATTATTATTATTTATTATTATAGCGCCATTTATTCCATGGCGCTTTACATGTGAGGAGGGGTATACATAATAAAACAAGTACAATAATCTTGAAAAATACAAGTCACAACTGGTACAGGAGGAGAGAGGACCCTGCCCGCGAGGGCTCACAATCTACAAGGGATGGGTGAGGATACAGTAGGTGAGGGTAGAGCTGGCCGTGCAGCGGTTTGGTCAATCGGTGGTTACTGCAGGTTGTAGGCTTGTCGGAAGAGGTGGGTCTTCAGGTTCTTTTTGAAGGTTTCGATGGTAGGCGAGAGTCTGATATGTTGTGGTAGAGCATTCCAGAGTAGGGGGGATGCACGAGAGAAATCTTGTATGCGATTGTGGGAAGAGGAGATAATAGGGGAGTAGAGAAGGAGATCTTGTGAGGATCGGAGGTTGCGTGCAGGAAAGTACCGGGAGACGAGGTCACAGATGTATGGAGGAGACAGGTTGTGGATGGCTTTATATGTCATGGTTAGGCTTTTGTACTGGAGTCTCTGGGTGATGGGGAGCCAGTGCAGGGATTGACAGAGGGGAGAGGCCGGGGAATAGCGGGGGGACAGGTGGATTAGTCGGGCAGCAGAGTTTAGAATAGATTGGAGGGGTGCAAGAGTGTTAGAGGGGAGGCCACAGAGCAGGAGGTTACAGTAGTCAAGGCGGGAGATGATGAGGGCATGGACTAGGGTTTTTGCAGATTCTTGGTTTAGGAATGTGCGGATCCGTGAAATATTTTTGAGTTGGAGGCGGCAGGAAGTGGAAAGGGTTTGGATATGTGGTTTAAAGGAGAGATCAGTGTCAAGGATTACCCCAAGACAGCGGGCTTGTGGGACTGGGGAGAGTGGGCAGCCGTTTACTGTAATGGATAGGTTCGTTGGGGAGATCGCGTGAGATGGGGGAAAGATGATGAATTCTGTTTTGTCCATGTTAAGTTTTTTAAGTTTTTCCCTTTGCTTGCCAAATGCAAATTTAACTGTATTTAAGATGGCTGCCAGTATTCACCTTTGCCCTACTTTTTGTTCTTGCCAAGAATCTACTTTCGTTTCTGAAGCTAAAGTATCATTTCTCTGGAAATCGAAACTTAACAAGATGTGGACAAAGGAAGATTCATCAGATGATGTCAGGCCAACCAGAGGGACTGAATACTAGATACATTGCTTAAACCCCGCCTAACCCCGCCCTCTGCACACCTTCCCCCAATGGACCATATAATGTTGTGTATATGAAATAAACAGTTCAGTTGCTGTGAGGTTACCACTACGTGTGGAAGCATAAGCAGACTCTGAGTTTGAACCAGCATTGTGTCTGACTCATTCTTCACTCCGGTACCACTGCTTTTAATCTGATTTGGAATGACTGGTGGATGAAGGGTATTGTCGTGACGACCCCGACAATTTGGCGCCCAACGTGGGGCGTGGCCCGCAATCCGAGACCCCCTGGACCCATGCCTGGACGTCCGTGGATGACACCCGTAGTGGCTGACCTCAAGGACTGATCACCCTCCAAACACGGTAAGTGGAGATCACATACTATGTATGTGTCACACTTGCTAGTGTTTCAGCCATTATTGGTTAGTCTGTGGTCTCCTTGGGTCTGGGGAGTGACCGGTCGAGTGGTGAGACCGAGCGCGATCCCGTGCCACGTTTCGAACCAGCAACTGAGAGACATCGCACTCTGCGCGTCCTCGTGTACACCACACCTCCTCCACCGGTCATTGTACTCCATTCAACCACCCTACCCGTGACTATTGTCTAGTAGTGATAGAGTGAAAGATTGAAGAAGTTGTGGATTGGGGGCGGCTGAGAGAAAGGGATAGGAGACGCAGCCTCTGTGATATTGTACACGTTGGTAATTAAGACGTCCCAAGAGGGGGACCACCAGAATCACTTACTTGCACACATTGGTAATTAAGACGTCCCAAGTGGGGGGACCACCAGAATCACATTGGTAATTAAGACGTCCCAAGTGGGGGGACCACCAGAATCACATTGGTAATTAAGACGTCCCAAGTGGGGGGACCACCAGAATCTCAGTGGAGGGGTCTCACTAGGAGACCGCCTCCCAATGTTTAGAATATCGTGACAGGGCAGACTGTAATCACTGGTGTTCAGGTTAGGGAAAAATATTGAGCGCGAGGCTCTTTATTCATAGCACGTCGAGCGCGAGGCTCCGTGTTAGGACACAAGTGTTGCTGTCGCTGACAGCGGCCTACTGCAGAAGGGCGTAGTATTCTGTGAGTCATGTTGCGTCTCTTATAGCAGAAGAAGTCCGTGCCCCACAGGTTAGATGAGGATGCTGTAGAAGTCAAGACAATAGTAGAGTCACGGGAGGGCAAGAAGGCAGTCAAGAATGTTGAAAGAGAAAGGATTGTTAGAACAAGCGCAAGCTCATCTGCGAGTTGCGCGAGGTTTAAAGAACGAGGAATGGAAAGAGGTTGATGGAGAGGGAGAATCAGAGGATGCAGAGCCCGTGTTTGGTTATAAAATATCTAAATTATTGGTTTTTCTGAGGTGTTCTGGCATAGGAATTGTGTGAAGGTTTTGTAGAAATTAATTGAGTCTTAGAATTGCTGTATTCCGTTACTGTGGTTTTCCGAAACACCCCATGGGAGGGGGGAGTCAAATAGCTGCGTTGTTGTTTTCTTTTGTGTTGAGGAATGCTGTATATTCTTATCTGTGTGTTTGAAGCTGATGGGAGGGGTGAACCCCTGCGCGAATTGCTTGTGATTTTTTCCTCTTTGTGCTGCGGGCCAGAGAAAGGGGGGCCAAAGTTTCCAGAAGAACTTAACCCAGTCTGTATCAGCAGCTGCAGCGATCCTTACTCGCTCTCTAGTCCCCCTCCCCCCCGCCGCAGCTTCATGGACACAGCAGCTCGCAGCTCATTTCCTTATCAGTGGCCCAAGAAGCAGAAGACTTCAGCTCCAGCTCCCCCTCCCTTACACAAATCTAGTCTCATATTCCAATATTCATTTTAACCCTGTGTCTGGAAATCTCTCTCGCCATGTTAATTCTCAGACCAAGACAGGACAGATGGATTTGGAAATATTGCGGTCAGACAAACCCAGACTGGAGAAATACTTGTATAATCTGTGTTGCAACCCAACCTAAGTGAATTACACCGATTCCTGTCCAGATAAGATCACATGTAGTGACATAAGAAGCTGACACAGGATAGTGGGTAGTGGGGACATTAACTTTGGGAGTAAGCTGACAGTAATCCTTTTGGGAAGGAGCTGTAGACCAGCATGTCATGTCACCCCAACCGGTCATCTAGTCACCCCCACCACCAGAGAACCAACCATATCAGGTAGTGTAAGACAGATACAGGAGTGTTATCCCTGGAAGCCCTCTGACTAGCTAGCTACGCTAAAATAATTGGCTGACCCTGAGAACAAACCTTTCCCATTATACAGACAAAGACAATATGATGGATGTATAAGTGCACCTGAGCAGACCTAGAGAGTTGGTGAGCCAAGATGATGGTCAGATGGTATTTATGTTATATAACCCCTATGCAGATGAGTATAATGAGATGTATATCTTACATGCCCTTTCCACTGTTATGCTGGCCCTGATAGGCCCAGATCCACCCCCAATAATGCCTGTAAAAAAAAAAAATAGGGGGGATAGTGTGTTTAACCCTGGCAGTTAGAATATCCTTATGTTATGCTGCTTCAGTATGTGGGTAATTTTTTGTTTTTTGTTGTGTGCACAGACAGAGCAGGAAGCCATTGTTGCCACTGTTAGTTTTCGCAAGTATCTGGCAGATCTGAACTGTCGAGTTTCGGCCTCGAAACTTCGGTTCTGCCTTGGTCAAGTGATATTTTTGGGTCACTGTCTCCTTCAGGGTGCCAGACACCTCACAGAAGAAAGAAAAATAGCCGTCAGCTACAAAGGATGAGACTGAGCTCCAGCGTTTCCTTGGACTATGTACTTATTGTTGTCAGTGGATACCGGACGCATCCCGCATAATGCAATTTCTTTACAAGGCCCTGAAAGACTATTCAAGATATGGTGATGATTTTGGCAGACTCCACACTGGATACGCTGTTACTACGGAAGACACTGTAGTGCACGGAGCTGCACTCACTCCCTCCCTCCCTCCCTGTCAGCACAAGAAGCAGAATTTCGGGATCTGTCTACTGCATGTGTTCTGGCCAAAGACAGGCGGGCTAATATATACACGGACTCACAGTATGCATTTGGTATTGCTCATGATTTCGGAGCCCTATGGACCAATCGAGGGTTTGCTACTACCGCCGGGACTCAGTGAAGAATGTTGAAGCTGTTAAAGCCCTCATGGACTCAATCAAATTACCTACCCAGGTGGCTATTATTAAAGTTAAGGAGCACGGTACTATGGAACAGTCCACAGACTGTTGGTAACGCCTTTGCGGATATGCAAGCAAAAGCCGCTGCTCTTCTACCCGTTGAACAGACCATACCAGCTATGGTGACCACACGCTCTCAGCGTAAACAGTTACAAGAAACACTGACTCTACAGGAACCTGATGATCTACGACAGACTGAGGTTTTCTGTCGGACCCCGCGAGACCGCTTAGTGACGATGCAGAGAATGTCTCCAAAGGAAGAAGTGAAGCAGTGGAAGCTGATGGAGCATGTATGGACAATGGTCGCTGAAAAAAGGACCAACTTGTGTCTCCCTAAGCGGATGTACCCTGCTATTGCCACGTGGGCGCATGGGCCCACACATCGAGGTATCTGTCAGATCTGCAATCCCGGTCAACTTCAACGTGTACCCCCGAAGTATCTTGCTAAGCCCGACTATCCTTTCCAAAAGCTCCAGGTGGACCACATCACGTTGCCTAAGTCTGAAGGTATGAATATTGTCTGGTGGTTGTCGATATGTTCTCCAGTTGGCCAGAAGTATTCCCCGTTACCAACATGACTGCAAAGACCACAGCAAAGAAACTGGTGATGGAAGTTATGTGCAGATATGGTGTTCCAGAAGTTGCTGAAAGTAACCAAGGCCCGGCCTTTCCTTCTCATGTGTATCAGGAGGTTCTGACAATGCTTGGATCCACTGTAGCCCTCCATACTCCGTACCATCCACAATCTAGTGGGAAAGTTAAGAGGCTGAACGGCACAATGAGGGGACAATTGACCAAAATGATGCAGGAGACTACGGCTCCATGGCCAGGGCTCTTACACATTCGTACTACCCCTATTGCAAAACATGGCCTGTCCCGATAGGAGGTATTGTTTGGTGCTAGGTTCTCAGTTGCAAATTTTCAAGTCTCAGTAGTTATCAGAGGAAACTGACCATGCTGTTCAATATGTTATTCAGCTTAGTAAAAAAAAATGTTGCTAACACCCATGTTTTAGTTTCTTCTTCCCTTCCAGATTCAGCAGAAACCGATACTTGTCACAATTTGAAGCCTGGTGGTTTTATGGTCGTGAAAAGCTATGTCAGTAAAACTTGAAGGAAAGAGCACCTGGATCCACGCTTCACACTGCAAAAGAGACCGGACCAGCGTTTAGTCACAGTGGTGATCGAAGGAAAATGTTGCTGTTGTTTTTGGTTCTGAGGCTGGGGGCCATCCTCGCCCCTACTTCCTCGGCCCCTATTGTAAATAAGAATTCCGGTGCCACTATTCTCTGGGTAAATCTAACGGCCCCGGTAAATATCTGGCGATTTGATTTCTGCGATGTAGTCAAGTGCCCCGAGACTCAGCGGGTGGTAGAGGGAATTATCCAGTATTATATATGTGTTACCAGAGATAACAATTGTGCTGGGAAGATATTTTCATAATGTGTTTAATAGTGGATACTATGGGAATTTAGGCCATATACAGCTCCAGGATATTAGCTTCAGACCAACCAAGGCCCCCGTTACCAGTACAGCTAAAACAGGCCCAGTTGAACGTTTGCAAAATATAGTTAATGAATTAATCCCCATTCCAGGTCTTAGTTGGCAAGAAGTTTTCTCCATAGAAACACAAACAGCCCCAAGGAAAAATTTATGGTTAGAATGGGTAAGATACAATGTAAGAGTCCAGAATATCTCTGAAGGATGTGTTGCTTGTGCTGCAGTGGATAAACATCTATACACACATGCATTGTTTTTTTTTTCCTGATGACAATACCACTGCCTGTGTTATGAATCTTTTGAAGGGTCTAAAGTCCACTGATTGCTCAGATTATGTCCCACTAATTCATGAAGCACCTAAACTAAAGGTCCCAGGAGGGATAACTGTTTTAGCTGATAATTATACCTGCTATAATTCCCACGACACTACAGGTACACCAGTAGGGCTCTTCGAGACAGGGTTCTGCAAAGAGAACAGTTCCCTAGATACTGATTTGCTAGCTAATCATACACAGTATATGTACGACATTTATTGGTTATGAGGAGATGGTAAGCTCCATCCTAGGTTGCCTAATGCCTGGACAGGTCAATGCACCCTTGTTAAACTAGCTGTGCAGTTCAAGATTTTACCTTGGGATCCGGAGATACCTGATGAATATACCAGAAAGAGGAGAAGTCTCGATCAGCTCCATATGAGTTATGAAGAAGATCCATTAGTGTACATTGATGGCATTTGAGTGCCAAGGGGGGTGCCTGACCAATTTAAGGCCCAGAACCAGATCTATGCTGGCTTTGCTTCCATAATCCCGCAGGTGCAGATTAATAAAAATGTTGATTGGATCAATTACATATATTACAGTGAACAAAGGTTTGTCAATTTTACCTGTGATGCCTTCCAAGGTATAGTTGAGGAGTTGAGCCCTAACACTAGAATGACCCTCCAAAACCGACTAGCCCTTGATATGATCTTAGCTGAGAAAGGAGGAGTCTGTGGGATGGTGGGAGAGGAATGTTGTACCTATTTCTATCAGAACTCTGGGGTAAATGGAAAGACCATGATAGTCCTTAAAAAGATAAATGGGTTAGCAGCAGAATAAAAAACTAATGTTGGAGTAGACACATCTTTCTTATCCGGCTGGTTGGGTGGGCTTAAAGGATTCCCTCAACAAGCTTGTCTGGTACTGATTGCTCTTCTTGTAGTTGGATCGATAATCCTCTGTTGTGTTATTCCCCTGTATACAAAGGTTATCACTAAGGCAACGCCGACTGGCACCTTCCTCAACTAAGAAGTAGACCCACCAGAGTACGATGGCACTGATCCGGGGGAAATCCCTAATTACGTCCCCCTCAAGATGTTAGACAATACCCCTTACTCTCAGATGATGCTAAGAGATTTAGTTTAGGGACAGCAGGAGAACTCCATGTGAAGCTAGTGAAGGGTTCAGCTGCCTGGAGGCCTCTCACAAGGGGAGAGCTTCTGAGGTGTCTGGATGAAGAAATCCACCTCCCCTTTCCCCATCACATGGACAGTCTCGAAGGAACTTTCTTTTTAGGGAAAAACTTAGTGTTTAGGGGGGATTGACAAGGTGAAAATATATATCTTTATACACTTTTGTACTTTTATATATTCTTATGCTGTGAAACAATAAGTTTTTCCCTTTGCTTGCCAAATGCAAATTTAACTGTATTTAAGATGGCTGCCAGTATTCACCTTTGCCCTACTTTTTGTTCTTGCCAAGAATCTACTTTCGTTTCTGAAGCTAAAGTATCATTTCTCTGGAAATCGAAACTTAACAAGATGTGGACAAAGGAAGATTCATCAGATGATGTCAGGCCAACCAGAGGGACTGAATACTAGATACATTGCTTAAACCCCGCCTAACCCCGCCCTCTGCACACCTTCCCCCAATGGACCATATAATGTTGTGTATATGAAATAAACAGTTCAGTTGCTGTGAGGTTACCACTACGTGTGGAAGCATAAGCAGACTCTGAGTTTGAACCAGCATTGTGTCTGACTCATTCTTCACTCCGGTACCACTGCTTTTAATCTGATTTGGAATGACTGGTGGATGAAGGGTATTGTCGTGACGACCCCGACAGTTCTATCGCCTTTTTGCTGTGATCTCGTTTCTCACTTTTCCACAATATACTTCGCTTCGTGTCCTTCCTTAGGATGTCACCGCAAGGTAGTGCAGGCGCGGCTCCATAACGATCTGTCCTTTCTGCTAGGCCCCCTGCCAGGAACCCACCCTGACAGGTCCTCCCTGGGGCTCTCCCTGGCTGCTTCTTACCTAACTTCCTATCCAACCTCCAGTTTTACCAGAGTGTGAGGAGTGGCCTAATACATAGAGCCTTTTGCTCCCCCTGGTGGCCGGAGTGTGAAATGTAATGTGTGACTGTTGATACCTGGTCAGGTGAACTCCTTTAGTGCAATCAGACATAACATCACTCCCCTTAGTAGCAGAGCGACATTACTGCAACGACCAGGACTCTGGGGCGCTGCACTCCCCCCCGGTTAAATCCAGTACTCCCGGACTGGGAAAAGAAGAACAACAATACATGTTAGAAAAAGACATACAAAATTTTGAAATACTATGAACAAGTAAATATTACAATGCTTCCCTTTATGGGAGGTGAGGTCACTTGAATGTCACAAACAGAAACATATTGAAATATTTTAAATAACATTCTAATTTACTGACTATAAATAATTTCCTTTACCCAGCCGGGTATTCTACTAAGTGCAAATTTTTGAACAATTATTTAACTTTTCCTTTAAGGGCGTACAGGCTAAACCCACTAAAGGCTTACTATAAAACACTATGGTACAAAGTTAACCTTTTCTTTACTTCCTTGACTTCACATATGCAGGACCGCCTAGCTACTTGTCTGGGCCTACTGCATCTCTTCATCTAGGATCTATCAACCATCTCTCTATGGTTTTCAGGAGGACTCACTAACCCCCTACGGGTTTGAGCAGCAAAAGAGCAGGAAACAAACAGTTAATTATTTACATTTGTCGGGGTTTCGAGGTTTATTCCTGCGACGGTAGCTTGCAAGGCATCAGTTGGTAGCGAACACTTCCTGCCCTGGGAAGATCTGTGTTCGACTTCTCATCTGATGCGGTATCAATGTCACTAATCAGTTTTTCAGGTATCATCTGGGTTCGAATGTCAATTTTGGTAGTAGGTTCAGTAGCGGCAATAATGCCCACTGTGGTAGTAGTATTAGGATTTGTCAGTTCTGAGTTAGTCTTAGTCATGGCAGCAGGTGGCGCTGCAACGGGGCCTACCAGTAGGTCTTCTGTCACTGGGGCAGGGTCGTTCTTCATACCTGCTTCAGATGCAGTCCCTCCGGTGCCGGCCTGCTCTGTCTCCGCTGGGATCTGGAACGCGGACTGCGGGGCCTTGCGCTGTGGCGTTGTCATCTCTGTTTGCAGTATCTCGCTTTCCGGCAGGGCATTGCTTTCTGGCTGCGGAGCACTGGAACTTTTTTCTTGCTCCGGACCAGACGAGGCTGCCGACAGACGTCTGGTGAGGCCCCTGATGACGGTCTCCTTCCACCCGGCCTCAGTGCTCAGCTGCATCCGCCGGAGTTGATCGCTGAGCTCGTCCACTTCGGCCTGCAGGAAGTCGGGGCCAACAGGTGACGCCTGGCCGCGGTATCTCTCTGGGTAGCTGGGGGACTCCTCTGCTCCAACCCCATGATCCGATCCTCGGCGGCTGGCCATGACGTCTCTCACGTGGCTCACTTCTTCTCCCTCATCCTTTTCCCACTCTCTCCTTCGTGGGCGGTTTCGCTTCCTTTGTCTCCGCCCTCCACTGAGGATCAGGAGGCGGATCTCGGCTGCTGACGGACCCGTCTCCAAGATGCAAAAATACTTAGACTGGGCGGCCATTACTTTTCGCGCTTCTCAGTTCGTTCACGCCCACAACTCCACGCCCTTCTTCTTCTTCTACGCTCCTCGTGGCGCTGTAATGGCGGCAGTTTTGGCTGGAATCTTGGCGGCAAATAGCAATACACAATGTTTGCAATAAGTCACAGTTCAAGCACAATTCAATCACAGTTCCAAGGCACACATGACCTGATTCTTCAGGCTTAAGTACATCCTGTTCGTGACGCCAAGTTGGAGCGCCCCCAGACGCAGGGCCGCGGGGTACTTGGTACCGGTCCTCTCTGTCTCGGTCCTGGGATTGTCACGGTGGCTGGACCCGGTCCGTGACCCTGCTAAGGAGCGTCCAATGAAAGGTGATGAAAGTTTGTCAAGGGTTCGTGACGCCACCTGTGGTATTCGGTCAGGGTGACCGACGCTGCTGAGGGGTCCACTGGGGTTATGTAATGGCAGCTAGATGGTATACCTTACCACAGGTGAAGTATATCCCCAGGGCTTCCCAGTTGAGTAGGTGGTGATGATGTGAGGCACGGTTAATAACGAGGACACATGGTTGCAGTCTCTTTACCTTTTTACTGAAGACTTCGGGATCTGCAATCCAGAGCACTGCTAACAGGGCTGACTGAGACCGGCCGGTCCGAAGGCACATCCAGATTTCCCTTTGCAGGTGGAAATCAGTGCCTACCTTCTAGCGCCTGTGTGTTGTAGTCCTTCCCTACTGAGCACCACGGGATAGTCCTCACAACTTTCGTATTCGTTCTTTCTCTCTCTCTCTCCGTCCCCCAGATAGTATGGCTAGGACGCACCCGTATGACAGATAGGCCTGGAGTTATTCTGGGACCCTAGAGACGCCCCTATCCCACAATTGTCTCCTATGTCTTCTTAGGTAATTTAAATTAGATAGCCAACCTATAATTAACTGTCCTGCCGCTGTTTGAAGTAATGCTTGAAGTCTGTTACTTCCTCGGCGTTCCGGTCACCAGCTACGCGCCTCAGTAGGATGTTGCCGATCTCAAGGCACGACTCCTACTGGTTCTATCGCCTTTTTGCTGTGATCTTTTTTCTCACTTCTCCACAATATACTTCGCTTCGTGTCCTTCCTTAGGATGCCGCCGCAAGGTAGTGCAGGCGCGGCTCCGTAACGATCTGTCCTTTCTGATAGGCCCCCTGCTAGGAACTCACCCCTGACAGGTCCTCCCTGGAGCTCTCCAAGGCTGCTTCTCCCTAACTTCCTATCCAACCCCCAGTTTTACCAGAGTGTGAGGAGTGGCCTAATACATAGAGCCTTTTGCTTCCCCTGGTGTGAAGTGTAATGTGTGACTGTGATACCTGGTCAGGTGAACTCCTTTAGTGCAATCAGACATAACATCACTCCCCTTAGTGGCAGAGCGACATTACTGCAACGACCAGGACTCTGGGGCGCTGCAGAGAGGGCAATGATGGATGTGGGGAAGAGGACAATGATGGGATGTGGTGGGAAGGACAAGAAGGGATGTGAGGGATTGGGAAGGGAGGAAGGAATACTTATAATGGACTTATGAACGGGGGAAAGAGGATGTTAGATATGGATGTAAAATTAATTGTGTGGTGGAGGAGGGTGCTAAGCCCTTGAAAGCATCCTCCCCCATCTCACAATTCATTGTGATGCTATCAGGGACTTAAAATTTATCGAGGATTGGGAAAAGAGGGAGTAAGGTGCATAAGACACTTTATAATGAACTTAAAGGTGGGAGAAGACGCTATCAGGGACTTGTAATGAATTGGGAGGTGGCGGAGGATGCTCAGTACCTGATAGTCTTCTCCTACTCCCAAGTTCATTATGATGCTATCAAGTACTTATAGCGAATGATGGGAACACAAGACAATGACTATGGCTATGTGCACATGTTCAGGATTTGCAGGAGAAAATTCTGCATGTCCTAATGTGTTGGCAGGAAGAAAGTTGGTAAAATACATTTCTTTTTTTTTCCCACATTTTTCCCATGCTTTTGTTACGTATTTTCCCCATTAGTATGGGTGAAATACCCTGCAAGAATTGAGTATGCAGATTTTAATCTGCTGCAAATCTGCAAGTAAAAAAAAAAAGCAACGTGTGCATGAGACTTCAGGGATCTCATTCACTTCGCTTGTGCTTAAAAACCTTGCATATTTTCCATGTGCACATAGCCTTACAGGTAATTGGGGAGAGTCAGAGAGACTGAA
Organism: Ranitomeya imitator; assembly: GCF_032444005.1. Taxonomy (NCBI): domain Eukaryota; kingdom Metazoa; phylum Chordata; class Amphibia; order Anura; family Dendrobatidae; genus Ranitomeya; species Ranitomeya imitator. Next base: position 432,409,535 of record NC_091283.1, on the reverse strand, counting down.
TAATTTATATTATTGGGCGACAGAGATTATGTTAATGGGGGGGCACAGTACTGCATATCATTTTATATTTTTATTGGTGCGTGGCTAATCGTATATTAATGGTGGGGTACATATCTGTATTTGGGGGGAAACATGTATACATACAATGTATGTGACCTTACTATTTTCATTGTGACAAGATGAGTTGTGGCTGGGAGATGTCGATATGAAGGTCTGACCAGATGGAGAAGAAATAGGAGAAAGTGGCTCTAATCAGACGAGACGTCAGCGGTAAGTGCCTGGATGTAGATATTATTCTGTATCTGCACTGTGTGACGTAGAGTAATAATGTTTTTTGTGAAATTCTTTATTCTACATTTTTACATTTGTGTGAAATGTCCGTGTGCTTCCAGTTTTTTTTTATTGGATCGCACACGGACTCAGAGTTTTGTAGGTCCATTCACACATACATGAAAATCACAGATCTGAGAATGAGATCCGTGAGGGTCAGAGAATTTCCTTTTCTGATCCGATTTTTTGTTTTATTTAAATATATATATACAGTGGGGCAAAAAAGTATTTAGTCAGTCAGCAATAGTGCAAGTTCCACCACTTAAAAAGATGAGAGGCGTCTGTAATTTACATCATAGGTAGACCTCAACTATGGGAGACAAACTGAGAAAAAAAAATCCAGAAAATCACATTGTCTGTTTTTTTAAGAATTTATTTGCATATTATGGTGGAAAATAAGTATTTGGTCAGAAACAAACAATCAAGATTTCTGGCTCTCACAGACCTGTAACTTCTTCTTTAAGAGTCTCCTCTTTCCTCCACTCATTACCTGTAGTAATGGCACCTGTTTAAACTTGTCATCAGTATAAAAAGACACCTGTGCACACCCTCAAACAGTCTGACTCCAAACTCCACTATGGTGAAGACCAAAGAGCTGTCAAAGGACACCAGAAACAAAATTGTAGCCCTGCACCAGGCTGGGAAGACTGAATCTGCAATAGCCAACCAGCTTGGAGTGAAGAAATCAACAGTGGGAGCAATAATTAGAAAATGGAAGACATACAAGACCACTGATAATCTCCCTCGATCTGGGGCTCCACGCAAAATCCCACCCCGTGGGGTCAGAATGATCACAAGAACGGTGAGCAAAAATCCCAGAACCATGCGGGGGGACCTAGTGAATGAACTGCAGAGAGCTGGGAACAATGTAACAAGGCCTACCATAAGTAACACACTACGCCAGCATGGACTGAGATCCTGCAGTGCCAGACGTGTCCCACTGCTTAAGCCAGTACATGTCCGGGCCCGTCTGAAGTTTGCTAGAGAGCATTTGGATGATCCAGAGGAGTTTTGGGAGAATGTCCTATGGTCTGATGAAACCAAACTGGAACTGTTTGGTAGAAACACAACTTGTCGTATTTGGAGGAAAAAGAATACTGAGTTGCATCCATCAAACATTATACCTACTGTAAAGCATGGTGGTGGAAACATCATGCTTTGGGGCTGTTTCTCTGCAAAGGGGCCAGGACGACTGATCCGGGTACATGAAAGAATGAATGGGGCCATGTATCGTGAGATTTTGAGTGCAAACCTCCTTCCATCAGCAAGGGCATTGAAGATGAAACGTGGCTGGGTCTTTCAACATGACAATGATCCAAAGCACACCGCCAGGGCAATGAAGGAGTGGCTTCGTAAGAAGCATTTCAAGGTCCTGGAGTGGCCTAGCCAGTCTCCAGATCTCAACCCTATAGAAAACCTTTGGAGGGAGTTGAAAGTCCGTGTTGCCAAGCAAAAAGCCAAAAACATCACTGCTCTAGAGGAGATCTGCATGGAGGAATGGGCCAACATACCAACAACAGTGTGTGGCAACCTTGTGAAGACTTACAGAAAGCGTTTGACCTCTGTCATTGCCAACAAAGGATATATTACAAAGTATTGAGATGAAATTTTGATTCTGACCAAATACTTATTTTCCACCATAATATGCAAATAAAATGTTAAAAAAACAGACAATGTGATTTTCTGGATTTTTTTTTCTCAGTTTGTCTCCCATAGTTGAGGTCTACCTATGATGTAAATTACAGACGCCTCTCATCTTTTTAAGTGGTGGAACTTGCACTATTGCTGACTGACTAAATACTTTTTTGCCCCACTGTATATATATGTATGTATGTGTGTAGCTTTGTCGCCATGAAAAGGAGGGGGGCCCAGACACATTTCTTGCACAGGGGCCCCAAGCTGTCAGTGTCCGCCTCGGACCAGAACTATACCCGAACTTGAACCTGAACCCGAACCCTATTAAAATCAATGAGAACCTGAACTTTGGATCTGGAAAACTCTCCCTCGCCTCCCGGACCTCCCTCAGAACTCTGTACATGAAAACGGACTTCAGTACGAACCCTGAACTTTTACATTTGGGTTAGATCATCTCTAGCAACAAGGTTGTGTAGCAAGTGCTTCAATGCAGAGTTGAGTGTATGGACAACATTTTGAAGTGACAAAGCCATGTGGGGTCAGCACTCAGGAACAGCTTAGCTGAGTCAGCAGAAAGCAGCTGAAATAGCATTGTCAGAAGTGCACTCAGCACCCAGAAATAGCAGAACTTTTAAGCTCTGCTGTACAGTCCCCCCACACACTGTCTGCCTGTGAGATAGCACCTGACAGCAGTATGAGAGGACAAGTACTGCTTAAAATGTGTTTGTATTGAGATATTGAAACAAAGTTCACTTCTACTGTACTGTGTTAGTTATAATCAGGCACAGCTGTGCAATGAGTTCAGGATAGCAGACTGTCAGTCATTACTTGTCTCACATTGAAGGTAAATTCTCGGGGAGATCTATAATTGGCTCATTTACATATTAAGAAAAACGTGGATTTCTCTGGCATAAGGCATCAAATTGCACATATCAAGGTATAATTTTGTTCAATTTTCTATAACCTGCATGCCCATATAGACATCTTAGGAGGGTTTATCTTGCTCACAGATACCTCCTCTGTGCTGTAGTTGGTATATATGATAAATCCGACCGCCATATGTTGAGTATTGCTGTACATTATGACACATTAGACAGAAGGAGGTTCATGGTTGGAAAGTTGTCTTGTGAGTGATTATTTCACCAATGCAGCTTTATTTATTTTAATTCATAATGAACATTAAAGTCGTTCAAACTGGTTGTGCATGTTTAGTGACACCAGGTGAAAAAAGAGCGACCTTTCTGAAAATGTTCGACTTTTTTTCCAAAAGAAGATAAGAAAATCTGTCATTAATTGGCTAAAATGATTATTTGTAATTAGCTTACAACCGGTGAACAATCATTTTGAAATTGGCTCTTTTGATCAGCTTAAAGAAGTTGTTCGGTCTTAAGCTACAGGTCTGAAGTCACTCTATGTGACCGCAGACTTGTGAATCCTCACATCTCACGCACTGTGCACTGTGATGACTTTCCAGTGTCATTAGTGGCTGCAGCATGTCAATTTCTCTTGCGGAGACTGCACAAGTACGCAGCATCCAACAAGAGTCATGAACCAATCGGCAGCACTAAATAACAGCCAATCGACAATCCACGACAGTTTCTCAGCATTTACTGATTTGTGTTCATTTAAAAGCTGATTTACACAGGCAGACTGAGGTAAGTAATGGTAAGCTGGATGATCTCTAATGGATCGTTCAGTGCGCGTAGGCCACCATTATTCTTGGCAGCACGAGTCTTGTTTACACAGGACAATGTGCTGCCAAGAAGAATTATTTAAGCACGATTATCGTGAAAAAAGCATTCCTAGGAATGCTTTGTACTATTTTATTTGATGTCATATATCTACTGTATATTTATACTTCCACTTATCAGTAACTATATGTCATCTCTGCACTCTGTCAATGATGACTGGTATCTACATTTATCTTTCCTGATACGATTTGGCCATTGTCGTGATATTCATATTGGTGGATCGCAGTTCTGAACTCAGCTAAAAGTTTAGTAGTAAAATTATCTTGGACTAATCTGGCGGGGAACAAGAACTCCTTGTTCCGCTGATTTTTTTCTAGGCAAAACTCCTTCAGGAAAACACTGGGGGTCTTTTTCCTAAAGTAGCTCTGCTGACAGCTTTGTCGCCTCTTTTGCAGCGGAGGCTGCACCTCCGGAGTCTTTTCTCTGTGCTTTACACTATAGGGGCAAGCATAAACATCTTACTTCTTTTAACCCCTTCACAGTTTCCGAACCCTGAAGCAGTTAAAAGAAGTGACAAAAGACTGAACCTGTGCACAGCATTGTCGTTTTTACATTGCTGTGCATTATGTTCATTTTTAGCCACGATTCTACGCTGCTTTTTCAGGTGGGTTACAGATGGAATCCGCCTGAAAAAGATGACGTGTGCTCATTGCCTGTGACCAGATTATTTGGATACATGTAGCCAGAAACACTATAGCACAATTTCATGCAATCTCTATATCACTCTTGGACAAAGACAGAACAGGGGCCCTGTGCAAGAACAATGTATGGGCCCTTTGCAGCCTCACAGCTCCTACAAATTGCACCTGCTTTGGAGGTAGAAATGGGCCCCTTACTTCATGGGCCCCTGTGCGACCACACAGATTGCACCAATGATATACCCAGCACTGCTCCTTATGATAAAAGAGCGCTAATAAGCGCTAATAAGTAAGATTTTGTGTATAATTAACCTCACATTTCTCATTTTCAGTGCCTACTGTTGCACTCATCTGGTCATTGAAATGTAGCATCCCAGTGAATTGTCGGTGCAGCAAACATTGAGGGGATTAATCTCTTTACTGTGAAAAATGGTGAAAGGAAAGTGAACCGTTGTAAGTGCAGATGGGAACGATGTATTTGTTGAGTACAATACGCTTTTGCTGTGCTTATTGCTGGGTATGAATGGGGTTCAGGGCCCTGTCACCACGACAACAAGCCAAACCTGAAGCATGATTAGAATTTGGCCCTTTAATGTGGTACGATGGTTTCGCTCTGGAGGGGGATCCACCTATTCAGTGAAAAGAAATGATGGGTCTTCAAGAGGATCAGCATCATAGTAAGAGCACGAAAGAGTCAAGAATACAGTAATACTGGGAATAACAAGCCAAACACAGGGCACACAACACTCATAGGGTATAAATACAACGCATAAGAAATATAGATGGGGACACAAGGTTAGATCACATTACTAGAGGCCAATACCATACGATCAAATTTGCAATTCACCAGCACAGATGGTGGACACTGTATCTCGCCATGAAGTCCCAGCTCTTTCTCTGTTCCAGAAAATTTTATCAAAATATTGATAATCCCAAAGAATTTTCATCTATCTTGTTCCCATTGATGCAGATATGTTGTGTTATACCCTTCCTTAACAATTCTTGACAATTGTATGTGGTTTAATAATATAATATAAAGTTAATATAATATCTATAATATAATGCTGGGAGCGTCACTCTGTCCGAAGCCTTTATAGACTGCGCAGGCGCGACGCTCCTAGCGTTACATTATAGCGTGTCAGGAAAAAAAAAATGGCGCCGGAAGGCGCGGACTGCTGGGAGCAGGGGGTCGGGAGCAGGGGGACACCGTGCACATATTTGCGCCCTGATTATGCTGTGGCACTTCGTGCCACAGCAATTTGTTACTTACGCCATTCCTTTCCGCCCATTTTCTTCATCCTCCTGCTGCCGGAATCGGCGCCTGCGCAGTCCGCGCCGGAAAGCGCGGACTGCGCAGGCGCCGATTCCGGCAGCAGGAGGATGAAGAAAATGGGCGGAAAGGAATGGCGTAAGTAACAAATTGCTGTGGCATGAAGCTGTGGCACTTCATGCCACAGCAATTTGTTACTTACGCCACCTGATTCCTTTCCGCCGCCATTTTCTTGGTCCTGCTGCCGGAATCGGGACCTGCGCAGTCCACGCTTTCCGGCGCCAGTTTCTTGAAGACTGCAGTGTGTCTTCAAGAAAATGGTGCCGGAAAGCTCGGACTGCGCAGGTGCCGATTCCGCCAGCAGGAGGACCAAGAAAATGGCAGCGGAAAGGAATCAGGTGGCGCAAGTAACAAATTGCTGTGGCATGAGGCTGTGGCACTTCATGCCACAGCTATTTGTTACTTACGCCACCTGATACGGGGCATATACTATGGAGCAGCGTATGGAGCAGCGTATGGGGCATATGGATGGGAGCAGCAAATTAAAGAACGGTGGCGCAGGATGGGAGCAGCACATGACAGAACGGGGGCGCAGGATGGGAGCAGCACATGACAGAATAGGGCAGCACATGACAGAATGGGGGTGCAGGATGGGAGCAGCACATGACAGAATGGGGGTGCAAGATGGAAGCAGCACATGACAGAACGGGGGAGCAGGATGGGAGCAGCACATGACAGAACGGGGGCGCAGGATGGGAGCAGCACATGACAGAATGGGGGCGCAGGATGGGAGCAGCACATGACAGGATGGGGGCGCAGGATGGGAGCAGCACATGACAGGATGGGGGCGCAGGATGGGAGCAGCAAATGACAGAATGGAGGCGCAGGATGGGAGAAGCACATGACAAAACGGGGGCGCAGGATGGGAGCAGCAAATGACAGAATGGAGGCGCAGGATGGGAGCAGCACATGACAGAACGGGGGCGCAGGATGGGAACAGCACATGACAGAATGGGGGCGCAGGATGGAGTAGCACATGTCAGAATGGGGGCGCAGGATGGGTGCAGCACATGACAGGATGGGGGCGCAGGATGGAGCAGCACATGACAGGATGGGGCGCAGGATGGAGCAGCACATACCAGGATGGGGGCGCAGGATGGAGCAGCACATGACAGGATGGGGATGCAGGATGGAGGACCATATATCAATATAAATGCTCGCCACCCGGGCGTAGAACAGGTTCAATAGCTAGTAAAGATATAAGATACAAAGATATAAAATATAAGACACAAGATATAGATGCAAAGATATAAGATACAAAGAGATTTTTTTAAAATTAAAAATAGAATTGATCCAAGGGCAATGGCACAACGCGCTGGATTTACCAGATGGGACGTGGAACAGCAAGGAGCTGGACAACTGGCAATGATGGACGTCAGGCATACAAAAAAAGCAGGACACACTAGAAGCCACAGAACCAGGAGTGAGACAAACACAGGAGAGCAATTGAATCGTTAAATGGCAGGTCTGAACCAGGATATAGATGCAGGTTGAAGAAACCACAGGAGCTTGCAGAGATGATTGCTGCATATTGTGAACTGTCTCTAGATAACAGTTCGTAATGCTTACAGTAAACAATGGGTTAAACAGCAGATCAGAGGAGTAGATGCAGGTTGCAGAAACCACAGGCGCTTGCAGTGGTGATTTCAGTGTAATGTGAACAGTCTCTAGATAACAGCTCATAATACTTATAGCAGACAATGGGTTAATCAGGTGGTCTGAGGAGAAGTTGATGCAGTTTTGTAGAAACAACAGGAGTTTTCAAAGATGACTGCAGATAAAGAACAGGGTGGTGGGAAAACAAAACCACCTGAACACAACACTGAATACTCTAACACACATCACGTGTCCAAGTGGGCCTGCTGTGGATGATGATATCACTGAAGAACATGGGGCCGCTTGTCAAGCCCAACATGGAGGACAGGAAAGGGTGGCAGGCTTAGGCTACTTTCACACTAGCTTCGGCCTGTCGCAGTGCGTCGGGCCGACGTACCGACGCATCCTGTCACAACGCAACACAACGGGGCAGTGGATACATTATTACAACGCATCCGCTGCCCCATTGTGAGTTGCGGGGAGGAGGGGGCGGAGTTCCGGCCGCACATGCGCGGTCGGAAATGGCAGATACAACGCACCAAAAACGTTACAAGCAACTTTTTTGGTGCCAATGGTCCGCCACAACACGACACAACCGTCGCACGACGGTTGCGACATGTGGCAATGCGTCGCAATGCGTCGCTAATACAAGCCTATGGAGAAAAAACGCATCCTGCAAACAACTTTGCAGGATGCGTTTTTTCTGCAAAACGACGCATTGCAACTTGCGTCGTACGACGCTCGTGTGAAAGTAGCCTTAGGAGAAAGAAGCCCTGGTATCAAGACAGGCACGTAAAGCTGAACACCACATATAACCTGTAGAAAGGTATTGAGCTATTTTTGAAAGACGAGCCCTATAAGATATAATACTACACAACCCAAAGAAAGCTGTGACACGGTTTTAAAAGAAAGCAGCCATATTTTTTTACTCTCATACATCACTTTGGTACTTTGTAGTAATTCCTTATTTTAGTGTGCACTATTAAAAGGGTTGTGTTCACTACTTGGTCAACCCCTTCCTAAATCTGAGTGCCCCGAGGAAAATAAGAAAAGCTTATAGCCACCTTTCGCACAAGCACCGTTCCAGTGATGTCGGCACTGGTGCCGCTGGTGGTGTTATGTCATGTGAGCGCTGCAGTCAGTCAATATCGTCTTTGACAAAATAATGAAAACTGCAGCCAAGCAATGATAACTGATTGGCTGCAGTGCTCATGTTACATAAGAACATCACGCGAGAGCTGGCAAAACCCAGTGCAGATATTACTGGAACGGAGCAGGTGTCGGAGATGAGTATACAGTTTTCTTATATTACTTAGGAGTTGGGGGGGCACTCAAGCATTTAAGAAGGGGTTGTCCAAGTAGTAGACAAACTTATTTAATGTAACCAAACATCTGGGTTGAAAGGAATCCCAAGTTTCAGAGGAATAAAGTCAACAATAAGACATCAAACATCTACAGAGAAAGAAAAAACACTTTTGTTAATTGCTGTCTAGACAGTTTATTGCTGCAATAAGACCCCAAACTCAGAATGGTGAGAATGGAGGAATGAAACAATCAGACTAAACAATAGTTTTATTATATTTACAAAGAATTGCTTTATTTGGATCCAAGCTCTGGGGGTCATAAACATTCATCTTGGTATCTGCTGTGTGATATCATCCCTCTGCCATCCCAGATGGGTTGCCCTTGCATTGTATTAGTACATATCACGGGAGTGGGGGATGGGGGTATATAGATAACATGGCAGCCTAGGTGTTTTGTAGTTACTCCCATCATCCTGTGATCTTCATAATAATGTTGTAGAACAATTTTCTTTGCTTGATATTGCTCTTCTGCTCACATTCTTGAGGTGTCTAACCACAGAACTGTGATGTCATAACTCATGGGTTCCCAGATGTAGTTTATTGTCCTGTAGTTAAAAAAAAAAAAAAAAAAGCCAGAATGACTAGTGGGGGGCAGGGATGGACATATGTGTGCGAGGTTATCTAAACTAGATGAAGGGACTTATTAACAGGAACATTTCCTGGGAGAGCAAAGATTTGCCACTTTCCAGTTACACTTCAATGAAAAGCAGAATTGCTAGCTGGATAATGTCATAAAATCTCTGGAATCACACCAGCGTGACATGTCATAAAATACACTTCAAATGTTTTCTCATAGACAAATGTGGATACAATGGGAAGAATTTTAGGACAAACTCTTCTCAATTTCCTAGTTGTCAAGAGATGAAAATAACCCATCTATTCAGCTGCTTAGGGCTATGCTCAAATGTGAGGGCTATGCACAAGAATTTGCAAAAAAATCAAATCAAAATATATAATTATGTGATTGCATTTTCTAAAAGATAAAATCATTTGTAGCAGATTTTGTGTTCAAATCTAATCTAATCTACAGCATATCCATTGCAAAGCTGCATGTGGATTAACTCCCGATACATTATTTAAAGGGAACCTGTCACCCCCCCCCCCAGAGCGTTTTAAAGTAAAAGAGCCACCTTCAGCAGCACTAAAGGTACCTTCACACTGAGCGACTTTAGAATGATAACGATAGCGATCCGTGACGTTGCAGGGTCCTGGATAGCGATATCGTTGTGTTTGACACGCAGCAGCGATCTGGATCCTGCTGTGAGATCGCTGGTCGGAGCTAGAAGTCCAGAACTTTATTTGGTCGCTGGATCACCCGCTGACATTGCTGAATCGGCGTGTGTGACGCCGATCCAGCGATGTTTTCACTGGTAACCAGGGTAAACATCGGGTTACTAAGTGCAGGGCCGCGCTTAGTAACCCGATATTTACCCTGGTTACCTAAAAAAAAAAAAACAAAACTGCATACTTACATTCCGGTGTCTGTCTCATCCCTCGCAGTCAGCTTCCCGCACTGACTGTGAGGGCCGGCCGTAAAGCAGAGCACAGCGGGACCTCGGCCATCGTTGGTCGCTGGAGAGCTGTCTGTGTGACAGCTCTCCAGCGACCACACAGCGACGCTGCAGCGATCGGCATCGTTGTCTATATCGCTGCAGTGTCGCTTAATGTGACGGTACCCTAAGTCTGCATTCTGTGAAGGTGGCTGTTATGTTTCTTATCCCTAGGAATGCAGAAGTAATGACTTTTATAAGTTTCCCGCCATACCTCTATTGTGACCCGGAGGTATGTTTTCTCCCCCAGTGTCACCCGCCTCAGAGCTGTCAATCATGTCCCTCTTGCGTCTGTGCACCGCCCCCTGTGTGCCTGTTCCATGCCCAGCGCCTGCGCTCTGCAATCAGTTCTCGGGCATGCGCCGTGTGCGCTGCCCGTGAACTTACATCAGGTGTCTGTGCCTCCGTGTAGCGTGTGTTATGATCTATTCACACTGCGGGGCTGGGAATCTGATGTTTGCACAGTGGAGCGGGTCACCGTGCTCCTTGATAGAAGTGCCGAAGTCTCGCGAGACTTCACAAATCTTGCGAGACATCGGCACTATCTTCATTCGAGCATGGTGACTCGCTTTGTGTGTGTGGGTGCAGTATAAACGGAGATACAAAGTAATCACTGAAAAAGAGGGTTTAGAAATAATATATAAGGATATATAGCTCTAGTAAAAATTAAGAGGCTACCACATCAAATCCCTGTCATGGGCAGCCCAATCTCCAGACCTGAACCCCATTGAAAACCTCTGGAATGTAATCAAGAGGATGATGGATAGTCACAAGCCATCAAACAAAGAAGAACTGCCATTTTTGTACCAGGAGTGGCACAAGGTCCCCCCAAAACAGTGTGAAAGACTGGTGGAAAGCATGCCAAGACGCATGAAAACTGTGATTACAAATGGTTAGTCCACAAAATATTGATTTCTGAACTCTTCCCGAGTTAAAACATTCATGTTGTTGTTTCTAAATGATTCTGAACTTGTTTTCTTTGCATTATTTGAGGTCTGAAAGCACTGGATTGTTTTTTAAATTTTGACCATTTTTAATTTTCAGAAAATGAATACAAAATGTATTGCTTGGAAATTTGGACATGTTGTCAGTAGTTTATAGAATGAATGAACAATTTACATTTTACTCAAAAATATACCTATAAAGAGAAGATCAGACAAACTAAAAATGTTGCAGTGGTCTCTTAATTTTTGCTAACAGGATGCAGTAACGGTGGGAGGCAGAGCAAGGGTTAACAGGGGATTTTAATAAAACAGCGTTACTCCACGCAGAAAGAGGGTAAATGAGGGGGATATGGATAATAGAACTGGGTTTGGTGGAAGTAGGTATAACGGGCAATAAAGGGTTGAGGGAGAAACAAAGGTATCAAACTTATCAGTGCGGCGGTGTTGAAGATCACTCTCTGTAAAGATGGCGGTGGTGTTCCGGCCTGAACGCTTGAAGAATCCGGCGGTGTCCTGGACCAAGATGGGTCCTGGGTTCCGGTGTCAGCAAGGGTCCTGGAATGTCCTTTTGCGGATCCTGGTTCCACGATGCGTCACGATGAAGAGAGAACAGTCCCTTCTTTAGAAGTGTCGGCACAACGCTGATGCGGGCGGGAGAGTAAATGTACATGGTTTACAGCTGGGACGTCGAGTCTTGAACTGCGCCCCCTGTGGACTGGTCGTGGGGAAGACACCGTGGGAGTGGATGTTGGGGTCCCTCGGAGACGTCGCTTCTTACAGTCTCTGTTAGTCTCTCTGACTTGGGCCTACTGTTTCCCGAGTACACAGCGGAGGCTCTCACTCTGCCTCCGCACACCGCAGCTTCCTGCCAACTGCACTCTCGTTGCCGTGCACTGTCCCCCTCTTATATCCTCCACACCCCCTGATCTCAAGTTCAAAGGTCTGTCCCGGACAAGGCACGCCGAGGCTGGCTCTCCTCCTTATATATACATACATGCACATACACACACACATATTGTGAAACTTTTTTTACTCCTATTTTTTTTTTTAATCCCCTTAGGGGGACTTCAACTTTTCTTTGATTGCTTACAGCATATACTGCAATGTTACAGCATTATTATTATTTATTGTTATATTGCAGCATATAGTGAAATTGTGGTTCTCCTATGGAGCTCAGCCTCTAGCTATGCTTTGAAGCGAACAGGTCATGTTTTCAGGATTTCCTTGTACTGCACAGGTGATAATTTAATCACCAACTCATTATTTGTGTAGGTGATTAAATTATCACCTGTGCAGTACAAGGAAATCCTGAAAACATGACCTGTTCGCAGCCCTCGAGGAATGCAGTTTGACACCCCTGCTTTGGAGGAAGACCAAGACTGCAGTTACTGCTGCTGTGGTAGCGAACGCATGGGGCCGAAGTGGGCCGGGGCATACACGCACCGACTGTCGTCCTATTTAAATGCTACAGTCAGAGACTGACAGTGGCCTTTGAATAGTTAAAAGGTAGACGGTGGAGCTGCTTTTACAAGCAGATGCCGGCTTCATGCCACAACCACATCCGTAAATTTTCGCAATGTTTTCGCTATGAGGTTAAGGTATCCATGCACATTAGATATCTGTTGGCCAATCAATTGTTCAGCCATCATCTCTCCCGCGACTCCTATACACAGGAACAGTGATACGTGAACATGCTTGGATAAGGTGTTATCCGAGCATGCTTGGGTCCTAACCTAGTGACTTCGGCATGCTCAAAAAATATGTTTGAGTCCTCATGCCTGTATATCTTGTGACTGTTTGACAGCAGGGAGACATGCAGGGACTCAAACATATTTTTCAAGTCACTCGCACCAGAGAATGCTTGGATAACACAGTATCCGAGCACGTTCGCCCATCACTACACAAGAAGTCTGAGCTCGGACAAGCCCAAGCAAAAGGATCAGAAATCTGATGTGAAGGATCCTTCTCTCCCATGACAACTGGAGCGCCCCCAAGGGCTAGAGGTTACTCGGAGCCGGGCCCTTCGGTTCTCATCGGGGATGTCACGGTGGCTGACCCGGTCCGTGGCCCTAGGGGAACTTCCGTCGATAAATTGGGGGAAAGGTCTTTAAAGGGATAATGTTCGTGACGCCACCTGTGGTATTCGGTCAGGGTGACGATGCTGCTTAGGGGTCCGCTGGGGTGATGTTATGGCAGCCAGATGGTATACCTTCCCACAGGTGAAGTGTTTCCCCAGGGCTTCCCAGAGGTGTATATGGTGGATGGCGGATGATGTAAGGCGCAGTGAATAACGAGGACACAAGGTTGCAGTCTCTTTACCTTTACTGAAGGCTTCAGCATCCACAGTCCAGGGTACGGACCACAGGGCAGGCAGAGTCCGGCCAGTCTGAAGGCAAATCCAGAGTCCCCTTATCCAGGTGGAATTCAATAGCCTTCCTCTAGTGCCTGGGCGTTGTAGTACCTCCCTGCTGAGCAACTCGATAAGGTCCTCACAACTATTGTAGATGTTAAATCTCTTCCTCTGTCCCCCTGACGGATAGGACAAACCCGTATGACTGGTGGCCTGAGGCTTTTTATAGGGACCCTAGAGACGCCCCGGCCCCCACAAGTTGCCACCGTGCCTCCTGGGTATATGGTCGGGCAGCCAACATGGAATTGACTGTCCTGCCAGTTTCTGAAGAAAAGCATAGAGATCCTTACTCCCTCGGTGTTCTGGCTATCGGTACTGTGCTTTAGAAGGAGGCAGCCTGCTTCTAGCTGGTCTCCCGCTGATGTTCCTCTCCTTTTGCTATGACTTCGTTTCTCACTCACTGCAACACAATTCCTTTCAATGTCTCTTTCTTGGGATGCTGCCGCATGGGATGCAGGCGCAGCTCCATGTACCCTCGCCTTCCGCAGGCCGCAGTCTGGAGCTGGCTGGAACCCACTCCAACCAGCTTCTGCCAAACTCGGTCGGGACTGACTGACTAACTTCCTAACCAACCCACCAGTTTTACCCAAGTGTGAGGAGTGCCCTAGTAGATAGAAGCATAGCTCCCCCTGGCGGCCTGGAGTGTGAAGTGTGTTTTGTGGTTGTGATACCTGGACAGAAGATCTCCTTCATTGCCTTCAGACGTAACATCACTCCCCCCTTGTGGAAGAATAACATTACTGCAATGAGCAGGACTCTGGGGCGCTGCACAACATCTGAAGAAGATTTGGGAGGCCCTCGTACAGTTTATTCTAATGTGTATGGGGGCCTTTACTGGCATGTTTGATTTTATCTGAGAGTGTATTGACACCTTATTTGATGACTTGTCAAGTCAAAGCCCAAAACTGAACCTAATAAGGTGGAAGAACCTAAAAAGCTCAGTTCAGGCTCGAGAACCTTCCAATTGTCAGAATTGGCAGCACGGTGGCTTAGTGGTTAGCACTGCAGCCTTGCAGCGCTGGAGTCTTGGGTTCAAATCCCACCTAGGACAACATCTGCAAAGAGTTTGTATGTTCTCTCTGTGTTTCAGTGGGTTTCCTCTGGGCACTCTGGTATCCTCCCACATTCCAAAGACATACTGATAGGGAATTTAGATTGTGAGCCCCATTGGGGACAGTGATGATAATGTCTGTAAAGCGCTGCGTAATATGTTAGTGCTATATAAAAATAAAGATTATTATTATTAATTACAGCAGTTCTGCCAAGAAGAGTGGACACAATTTTCCTAAAAACATCAAAAACGATTTACACTAAATTACACAGTGAGATTGCTAGCAATTAAAATGTGATGCAGCCAATTGCTAATGTTACTTGTGAAAGATTTTTTTTTCCTGTAAGGCCGATATCATACACCTGTGTTTCATGGACGTTTTTTCATGTATTGACTGCAATGTATGCTCTGAGTCTGACTGCAGGTCTCCTGATCCGAGCTTGACAGACTAATAAGCATATATGAAGCTGTTGAGTTTGGTGAGTTCTGACCAGAAGATCTGCAGCCC
Source organism: Ranitomeya imitator (assembly GCF_032444005.1). Lineage (NCBI taxonomy): Eukaryota > Metazoa > Chordata > Amphibia > Anura > Dendrobatidae > Ranitomeya > Ranitomeya imitator. The sequence continues at coordinate 432,394,428 of NC_091283.1, read as the reverse complement.
ATACTTATATCATGGTCCGTATTCGGACTGTGAAAAATGAAATTGTGAAACCAGCTTAACAAGTACTGAATGACGAAATTGGAAGCCATTGGCTTCTCACTTTCTTTAAATTGCACTTAAAAATTATCATCTTGGCGTTTGTTCTTCCTCGCAGTCATTATTTTCGGCAGCACATTCCTGTTTACAGAAAGAAATGTGCTACCAACCAGAAATAATTTTTATTTCCCCATTAAATATATGACTAGATGGGATGTTATAGAGCAGGAGGTGCTGATCAGATTCATATACATTTTCATGGGAAAAGTTTAAGGACTCGTGAAGGCGACTATGTAAGAATGTAAGAAGATGACTTTGAATTACATTTGTCCCAGTGTGATCCATCAAAATTTTGGATTGCACTCAAACCAATTTTATTCAAAGAGGCTGTGCAATGTGAAACGGCCGCCAGAGCCGCGGGGTACTCGGTACCGGGTCCGGTACTTAAAGGGATGTGTCACGGCAGTGGCGACCCGGTCCGTGGCCCTGGGCGCCCATGTCTTTAATGGGGATAGTTGAATAATTAAACTTTGTGACGCCACCTGTGGTATTCAGTCAAGGGTGACTGATGCTGCTTAAGGCCAGTCTCACACGTCCAGATAATTCCGGTACCGGAAAAATCGGTACCGGAATTATCCGTGTCCGTGTGCCGGTGCGTTTCTGTGGCACATCAGTGTAGCACACGTGTTCCGCCCATGTGCCCACTGTGTACCACACGCACCGTGCTGGGTACCACATGCACCGTGCTGGGTACCACACGCACCGTGTCGGAGACAGCGCTAAAGTTTAGTGCTGTCCCTGCATCTGGTGCTGAAGCCCCATTCATATCTTCCCTGCAGCAGCGTTTGCTGTAGAGAAGATATGAATAATTGTGTGTAAAATCAAGATCCAGGTCCCCACCCCCTCCCACCCCCTGTGCGGCCCCCCCGCTGTGATTAAAATACTTACCCAGCTCCCTCGCTGGGTGGCGATGCTTCCTGTCCTGGCCGCACCATGTACTGTATGAGCGGTCACGTGGGGCCACCGATTACAATCATGAATAGACGGCTCCACCTCCCATAGGGGTGGAGCCGCATATTCATTACTGTAAATGAGCGGCCCCACGTGACAGCTCATACAGTAGAAGGTGCGGCCCGGACAGGACGCTGCGATGGAGCCGGGAGAGTATTTTAATCACAGCGGGGGGGCGCACAGGGGGTGGGAGGGGGTGGGGACCTGGATCTTGATTTTGCACACAATTATTCATATCTTCTCTACAGCAAACGCTGCTGCAGGGAAGATATGAATGGCGGCTTCAGCACCAGTGGGGGGACAGAGCTTAATGTAGCGCTGTCTCCTGCACGGCACACGGACTGCACACGGACAACGTCCGTGTGCGGTACGTGTTTTACACGGACCCATTGACTTTAATGGGTCTGTGTAATCCGTGCGCTCCCACGAACACTGACATGTCTCCATGTTTGGCACACGGAAACACGGTCCGCAAAAAATCAATGACATCTGCACAGATGCATTGATTTTAATGTGTCTACGTGTCAGTGGCTCCGGTACGTGAGGAAACTGATACCTCACGTACCGGAGCCACTGACGTGTGAAACCGGCCTAAAGGAGTCCACTGGGCAGATGCTATGGCAGCAGGGATGGTATGGCTTCCCACAGGTGAAGCAGAGTCCCCAGGGCTCCTGGTGTAATAGATGAAGATGGTGATAGGTGGTGTAGTAACAAATGGAGGACACAGGGTTGCAGTCTCTTTACCTCTTTATTTGGTTCAAGGCAGCCACAGTCCAGGGTACCGGATCACGAATGCTGGTGTGGTCCGGCCGGCTTACAAGCAAATTGGGAATCCCTCTAACCAGGTGGGGTTGGAAGCCTTCCTTCTAGTGTTGTGGTGCTGTAGTCCCTTGCTGCCTTAGGCCTCACACAAAGTCTTCACATTTTCTCTCTGTCCCCCTTTAGGTAGGACACTACCATACGACAGATAGCTCGAGCCTTTTTACAAGATCTTTATCACGACCCGGGCTCTATTTGCTACTGTGTCCTTGGGTGTTAATGGTGGACAGGTAATTGCAATCAGCTGTCTGCCAGTTTCTGCCGTGGGGCATGAAGTTACCCCCACAACCTCAGTTTTCTGGCTACCGGTATCTGCGCTCAGGATGAAGGAAGCTCAGTCGCAGCTTCTCTCTCCAGCTCTTTACTCTCCTTTGCTTCTTTACCCTCTTTTCTCCTACAGACTGCTCTGCTTTCTTTTTCCTTCCAAGGAGCCGCAGAATCACTCATCTCCATGGCCCCAGGTTTCCTTCCTCTCTCCTCGCTCTCCTCTCACCAACTGTCTAACTCCAACTGCCTAGCAACTGACTCCTCCCCTCGACCAGAGAGAGCAGCTCCCCTGAAGTCGGGTGTAGAGCTCCCCCTTCTGGCCTGAAGTCAGAAGAGTATTGTATATGCTGAATACCTGTCAAACGGATCCTTCCTCGCTTCCAAGCGTGACATCACTCTCCCCATGAGGAAAGCAATGCCACTGTAGCAACCGGTTACCTGGGGTGTTACACAATGTCCAATTGCTTATTCGATCAGAGGAAAAAAAATTGCAGCATGCACGATTTTCCTCCAATAATCTGATCTCACATTCAAGTCTATGGGTCTGTGAAAAAACAAGAGACGGCACTTGATTGACATTCGAGTGTGGTACGATTTTCACGAATTGACAGAATGATGTAGAGACTTTTTTTCTTACTCTCCACATCTGAGAAAAACAGATGCCACACTAATCAAACTCTGATCAGAGCTTGATCAGGGTCTGATTATCTTAATCAGACCATTTTGGTTGTGTAACCCTAACCTAAAACTTGCATTTTATGTAGCAAAATCCCTGGTGATTGTATACATATGAGTCCATTGGGCGGTGCTATTCAGTGACTGACAGTCTTCTCTGTATGACTGTGCATGCACATGCAGATATAGCAGTCACTCACTTAGTAGGACCACCTACTGGACTAATGAGCAGGACAGCACACTGGACTCATGAGTAAGACTGCCCACTAGACTCATGACGCATAAGTAGGACCGCCCATTGAACTAATGAGTAGGACCGCCCATTGGACTCATATGTATACAAAGACCAGGGATTTCAATAAATAAATTGCAACAAATTATATTCTTTTTTTCAACAAAAATCTATATAATTCTGCTCAGCTTCTCCTTCTCCATATCATGTTATCCATAGATCGCATTTCATATACAACATGATAGGTTTCCTTTAGGTAACTTTTCTTCTTTAATAAGTACAGTAATAGTTCACAGTCCCCCTAACCCTAAGTCTCAGAAACCATTCACTGTTTTAAATAACCAGTAGGGAAAGACTTATGTATTTTTGTTCATCATTGTAAATGTGAGGATGCGTTTTCTCTCAATTTTCCTTACTAATATTATATGTTTCAGAGGAAGTAAAAAGTGATGACATGATCTCCCCCGATGGAATGTATCATTGGTTGCGTCTTTTGCTTTTCCTCAGGAAGTATACTATAAGTGCTCAAACAGGGCCGAGAAAATACTTTAAGTGGAATTTTAAGTGATCTGGCCTCACAATTTGGAGCATTTTGTCAGTGGCTTCTATCTTCTGATGAGTTGATAACACTTTGCAATTTACAAGTAATGAAAAGCAAGCAGTTCCATTGAGAAATGTCAGGTGTCTTTAAACGTTCCCATTGTATGGTAAAATATATCAGGATTTTGACTGATCTCCATTCCAGAAGTCTTTTGTCTGGATGTTTGCTCTTGTTTTCTGTATGGGTTGGTGCTCATGTGATCACATTACATGACAAAATGCGCTCTGGGTTATGGTAATTGATAGACCCTGGACCTGCTCCGAAACATCGCAGGTCATATATATCGAAGGCTGCAAGAGACAGATACCAAAAAGAGGATATTACTACAGCCCTGCCAGAAGGAATTAGATAATTTAGGAGATGTGTTGGTGTTCTTTGGCATCATGTGCAAATGTCAGAAAGGGTGACGATCCTTGTGATTTCTGAATACTTTAAAGGTCCGAAACTCAACAGTAAATTTCAATTAATACATTTTTAAAAACTAATAACTTTACGTAATTGAAGTCAAATTCCCTATACAGCACTAAACCGGCAGCAGAGCCGTGTCACTATCCCCGGTGTGCAGGAGTTCTAACGCCGCCCCAGCTGGTGATGTCACTGGTCTCTGTCTGGTATAGTGACAGCGCTCTGCTGCTGGCTTAATACTCTGCATCTAAACTGACTGTATGCTGCGCTATATCACAAGTTACTGAGACTCTGCACAAGGAAGACACCGCAGGGACAGAACAGGTGAATTGCCAAAAAATGCCCGCCACCACTTTACACACTGAAGATGATTGCATCAGTCTCAGAAGGCTGATATGACCATAGAGAAAATCGCACAGGCTTCCCCATAATGCATTTCAGCTATCACATCACATGTTATAACACAGACAATCAAGAAGAACTAATACAGCCAGTATAAAAGCCTGGGCAGTCACTCAGCAATCATTTTTATGGTGATTGTAAAATAGGAGGTGTCATCTCACAACTCAGCATTAGACTAGCATCAAATAACCGTACTTTCTCATTTGAGAAAATCGGTCAGATCATTCTTATCACACTCTGATCATAGTGTGATCCAATTTTCTCATTCACCCTATTTTTTTGAATCTTTTTGCTGGCAGATATTGCTATAGACACAATTGTCTACTACACGAAATATACACATATGTAAGCATTAGACTCATTGCATATTCTTTATTATTTAATATTTTTTCCTTTTTTTCATGTTTTCATTTTTTGTTTAAGATATTTATTATTTTGGGGTGTTTGGGTTTGTTTTTGGGACATTTTCTTTATTCTATCCCTATTCAGGGACGTTTTAGGGCTTCTAGGGTCAGTCGACGTGGAGTGGGGGCGCCTACCGCTTCACATTAGGGTGCCAACCCCCACTGTCAGGTAGGTCTTCCATTAGGGATTTTTTAGGTCTACTTTAGGGTTCCCAATTTAGGGTCTTCTAGGGATTCCCTAGGGTTAGTCGACGTTGAGTGGGGGCGCCTACCGCAGTAACTTAGGGTGCCAACCTCCACTGCTAGGTAGGTCTCAGTGTAGATTCTTCCTAGGGCCCTACAGGTACATAATTATATGTTTGTTCTATTATTTTTTTGCTATCTATGGAAAGAGTACTTTTTTAGGACTATTAATGAAGGTTATTTTTTAGGTATCCTTGTTAGTTTTTGTTTTTTTGAGTTGGTCTAGGATTCCACATTTATTTGGATTAAGGTTGTGTTTTTTGTGATCCAATTTTCTCAGATGAAGAGAAGATGAAAAAAAAAATTCTCCATTTTGTCAGTCTGTGAAAATTGGACTGCACTTAGATGTCATCGGAGTACAGGCTGATGTTTTCCACAGACACATTTACTCGAATGGTCGAATGTGATCCAAATATAGGATCAAACTCGGTCATGCAGCATTTTTTGCTTGGACAGGCTTTCTTGAACAATTCTTTTTCTGAACAGGTTTAGATTTTTTTTTTTTTTATTCAAAAGAAAATTCCCCAAAATTCAGACATTTAACTGTGACTGTCTAACTCTCACAAAGTGTGTTGCAAACAATTCTTGTCTTACTATTTAAATTTTACTTTCCTACCAGCCACACCAATACAGCGCCCTGCTGCTGGTGCTGACTTTTTGGACATGTAAGTACATAGAATTTACGTTGTCATTTTTGGGAATTCAGTTAAATGTTGTTAAAACAAATGTAGACATTTTACTGTGCATATTTATTTTTGCACATCTGTTTTACCAGCCCCATTTGACAACCATACATGTCACACCTATACTGCAGCTTTGTACTTCATTTTGCACTTTGAACATGTACCTACCTACCATTTCTTATTATATCCTTTTTGGCAAGGGATGAATATTTGGAGTTTAAAAGATTGTCACAAGTTAACTATAGTGTTGTACAGGGCTGGACTGGCCATCTGGCAATTCTGGCAAATGCCAGAAGGGCCTGTCTGGTTGTGGGCTGCCTTGTCTGCTGTGTTACTAACACAATCGGTGTTCACTAGACACCCATACTGTTAAGAGTTGTGATGGAGCACAAAGTCGCTGACTCCGTCACTTACCCCAGAAGGCCACGGGTATCATTAGAAATATTGGTCTTGTAGTAAATCTTCCTTTCCTCCATCCAGGGTAATATTAGTAATGTATCCCATCTGGTTCATGGGGACGGGGTCAACATGGGACTGTGTGATTTCAAATGCCAGGGCTGAATTTCAGGCCCAGTCCGTACCTGGTGTTGTACAAAATATATGGCAAAAAAAAAGATGGAAATTGCATTGGATGGGGTACTGTAAAAGAAAAAAAACAATACATTGGCTATAAATATGGGAGCCACTAGCAGCAACAGATGCACCACCACCACTGGCTCCAGGAAATAGTACTACCAAATGCAGGCCACAATTGGCCTCCTTTGCCTCTGGCAAGCATATTAGTGAAGAGGAAGCAGAGGGACTTAGTGATTATATGGCAAATCACTTATCGTAGACACAACAGTATGATGTTACCTCTGACAGCAACACCTGTCAGTATGTGTTAGTGTTCGCCATAGAATGATCTGCCAGATCACAAATGACTAAGAGAAATAGTTTTTACAGGTTTTTTTATCATTTAAAAAAACATGAAAAATCTGTCAGTGTACTTTGTTAGGCCAGTCTCACACGTCCAGATAATTCCGGTACCGGAGAAAACAGTACTGGAGTTATCCGTGTCCGTGTGCTCACATAGGCCATCCGTGTGGGATCAGTGTGATGTCCGTTAGTACGTTTTTTGGGTCCATGTGCTGTACGTGTGCTGTACGTGTGTCCGTGTATTGCAACAATTTTTACAATTGTAACCCTATGACAGGAAAAACGCACACGGACAACACACAGATGGCACACGGACAGCATCCATTGATTTTTCATTCCTTCTCTCCAGCGAACGCTGCTGGGGAGAAGGAATGAATGCCGGCTTCAGCAACAAAAGCAGGGGACAGCGCTTAACTGTAGCGCTGTCTCCTGCACAGTCAGTGTGGTCCTCAGTCGGCACACAGGCAGCACACGGCTGCCGCACGTGTGCCACACTAATGTGCTACGTGAGCACACGGACACACGGACACGGATAACTCCGGTACCGATTTCTCTGGTACCGAAATTATCTGGACGTGTGAAAGAGGCCTAAGAGTGCTATCCACATATTTCAAGAGCCATTGGAGTATCCGTGAGCATTATAATTTAGAGGAAAATAAATAATTTCCAAAAAGTAATGATAAAAATAAATACATAAATAAATATCGGTCCTCGTTTCATATTGAGCAGCTCTCAGTGACCGAAGAAAAAAAACATGTAGATTAGTGATCCTTGCTGCTGTGACTTTTCCAGTAAAATTGAACTTTGCCCTCACCATGGTTTGACCTTAATGTTTCCTTACAGGGTAAAAAGACACAGGCGACATATAATTATTGAAAAAATTGTAGCCATTTTGAAATTATTTGGATTTCCATGTAACTTTTTTCCCTCTATGGGGAACCATTGTGGTTAACCACAAGGTAATTTGCAGCCAAAAGTCCAGCTTTTCTGAAGATATTTTGGTTGAATCATATCGATAATCTATGGTTTTAAATGTTTAATAAACAACAAAGACAAAGTAAAGAAATCATCCGCACATGCAATCCACATTTCTGCAGGAGATGTGAACAAGCTGTTGTCTGGCATTCAAGATGTCTATCTATGTCCATAAATTGAAAGTCCAGGCTGTTGATTGCTGACTGCGGCAACCCAAACATAACCCACCACTGCGCCTTCCCACCCACAGCTTCTGCATCCTAACAAATAGAACACGAATTGATGGGTGAAGGTCGGTCACAGCTTTATTAATATTTTTGCTTTAACAATAAGAAAGGCACTTAACTTTCTTAAACTATTCTCGTCACCAAATTCCCTGTTGTCTAATCACAGGCAAGTCAGCCAATCAGCCATAATGTAACCATGTGTCCTTTCTTTAGCCTACTGCCGCTGTAACTTGCAAATGTAGAAAAAATAAAACTTGCATTAACAAGTGTATAATTGAAATCAACCAGGGAAGAAAGGGTGGGACGAGCACTTCTGGGACCTGAACAGGGGAAAGAGGAGGAGAAAGGCTCGCTGCCTGCTTTTAATACTAGGAAGGGGTTGTACTAACCCCTTCCACTTTCCATTGTCCCACCAATGTTACAACCACCCCTTAATACATAGGTGGGTGGGAAGGCACCAGGGGACCATTACACAAATGGGGGATGGGCACCGCAGTCAGAGGCACCCTTCTTATTCTGTACAGTGCCTGCCAGACTGCGACCCAATCATAACCCTAACAAATAAAACTAGTACATGAATTGATGGGTGAAGGTCGGTCACAGCTTTATTAACCCCTTTACCCCCAAGGGTGGTTTGCACGTTCATGACCGGGCCAATTTTTACAATTCTGACCACTGTCCCTTTATGAGGTTATAACTCAGGAATGCTTCAACGGATACTGGTGATTCTGACATTTTTTTTTCGTGACATATTGTACTTCATGACAGTGGTAAAATTTCTTTGATATTACCTGCGTTTATTTGCGAAAAAATGGAAATTTAGCGAAAATTTTGAAAATTTCGCAATTTTCCAACTTTGAATTTTTATGCCCTTAAAACACAGAGATATGTCACACAAAATACTTAATAAGTAACATTTCCCACATGTCTACTTTACATCAGCACAATTTTGGAACCAAAATTCTTTTTTTTGTTAGGGAGTAATAAGGGTTAAAAGTTTTACAACACCATTTTATTTTAGGGACCACATCACATTTGATGTAATTTTGAGGGATCTATATGACAGAAAATGCCCAAATGTGACACCATTCTAAAAACTGCACCCCTCAAGGTGCTCAAAACCACATTCAAGACGTTTATTAACCCTTCAGATGTTTCACAGGAAATTTTGGAATGTTTAAAAAAGAAATGAACATTTAACATTTTTCACTAAAAATTTAATTCAGCTCCAATTTGTTTTATTTTACCAAGGGTAACAGGAGAAACTAGTCACCAAAAGTTGTTGTACAATTTGTCCTGAGTACGCCGATACCCCATATGTGGGGGTAAACCACTGTTTGGGTGCAGGGAAGGAGCACCAATTGACTTTTTCAATGCAAAATTGACTGGAATTGAGATGGGACGCCATGTTGCGTTTGGAGAGCCCCTAATGTGCCTAAACATTGAAACCCCCCACAAGTGACACCATTTTGGAAACTAGACCCCCTAAGGAACTTATCTAGATGTGTGGTGAGCACTTTGACCCACCAAGTGCTTCACAGAAGTTTATAATGCAGAGCCGTAAAAATAAAAAATCATATTTTTTCACAAAAATGATTTTTTTTCGCCCCCAATTTTTTATTTTCTTAAGGGTAAGAGAAGAAATTTGACCCCACAAGTTGTTGTCCAATTTTTCCTGAGTACACTGATACCCCATATGTGGGGGTAAACCACTGTTTGGGCGCATGGCAGAGCTTGGAAGGGAAGGAGACTTTTTAATGCAAAATTGACTGGAATTGAGATGGGATACCATGTTGCGTTTGGAGAGCCCTGATGTGCCTAAAAAGTGGAAACCCCCAATTCTAACTGAAACCCTAAGCCAAACACACCCCTAACCCTAATCCCAACTACACCCCTAACCCCAACCACACCCCTAACCCTAATCCCAACCCTAACCACACCCCTAACTCCAATACACCCCTAACCCTAATCCCAACCTTAAATGTAATCCAAACCCTAACCCTAGCCCCAACCCTAGCCCTAACCCTAATGGGAAAATGGAAATAAATACATTTTTTTAATTTTTTTATTTTTCCCCAAGTAAGGGGGTGATGAAGGGGGGTTTGATTTACTATTTATAGCGGCATTTTTAGCGGATTTTTATGATTGGCAGCCATCACACACTAAAAGACGCTTTTTATTGCAAAAAACATTTTTTGCTTTACCACATTTTGAGAGCTATAATTTTTCCATATTTTGGTCCACAGAGTCATGTGAGGTCTTGTTTTTTGCGGGATGAGTTGATGTTTTTATTGGTAACATTTTCGGAAAAGCTATTTATTCCGATTTTTGTGAGGCAGAATGACCAAAAACCAGCTATTTATGAATTTCTTTTTAAGGAGGGCGTTCATACCGTTACGCGTTTGGTAAAATGGATAAAGCAGTTTTATTCTCCGGGTTAGTACGATTACAGCGATACCTCATTTATATAATTTTTTATGTTTTGGCGCTTTTATACGATAAAAACTATTTTATAGAAAAAAATATTATTTTTGCATCGCTTTATTCTGAGGACTATGACTTTTTTAGCTGATGATGCTGTATGGCAGCTCATTTTTTGCGTGACAAGATGACGTTTTCAGCGGTGCCATGGTTATTTATATCCGTGTTTTTGATCTCGTGTTATTCCACTTTTTGTTCGGCGGTATGATAATAAAGCGTTGTTTTTTGCCTTTTTTTTTACGGAGTTCACTGAAGGGGTTAACTAGTAGGACAGTTTTATAGGTCGGGTTGTTACGGACGCGGCGATACTAAATATGTGTACTTTTATATAGTATATATATAATTGCCCGGGGGGGGGGCATCAAGTTGTAGTGTAAGATCGCTGATCTGACACTTTGCAATGCACTATGTCAGATCAGCGATCTGACGTGCACTGCAGAGAGGCTTCCCGATGCTGGTAAGCCACCTCCCTGCAGGACCCAGATGCAGCCCCGTGGCCATTTTGGATCCGGGGCCTGCAGGGAGGAGACCCTCGGTACAATGCGAGCACGTCGCGTTGTACTGAGGGTCTCAGGGAAGCACGCAGGGAGCCCCCTCCCTGCGCGATGCTTCCCTATGCCCCCGGAACACTGCGATCATGTTTGATCACAGTGTTTTGGGGGTTAATGTGCCAGGAGCAGTCCGTGACCACTCTAATTATCAGCATTAAGCCCACATGTTGCGGCGCATGTCACCGCCCGTCCGGCAGGGAATTACATCCCGGGCGGCCTCCAAAATGGCGCCGCGGTCAGGTCAGTGACGCCATTTCCGGCGGAACTGACCGCGGCGCCATTTTGGAGGCCGCCCGGGATGTAATTCCCTGCCGGACGGGCGGTGACATGCGCCGCAACATGTGGGCTTAATGCTGATAATTAGAGCGACCCTTATAAGACACACTCTTGACATGTAGCAGCACTGCCCCCTGACGAAGCTGACGCGAAACGCGCGTTGGGGCCACTGCGTGGAGCATCCTAACTGCCAGCATCTGGGTAAGGTTTATCTGGGCGCATTTGTATGTATGAATATATTCTTACTGGAGGTCCCCTGAGCCTTTGCGCATGGCTCAGCGTATTTGAAAAAACAATCGTTATGATTTATTTCGGACACCTTATAGTGCCTTGATCCTAGCCCAGGTTTGATTTGCACTAAGCACTTTAGGAAAGGATTTTTTGGCATTGGGTATATCCACGCAGTGTCTTTCCATCTTTTTGCTACCACCATCCCTCTTACTGTTGTTTTATGTTTATATGTAGTGTTTAAACTTGATGTACCAATATTAGTATTTTGTGGTTGATAACTAATAAAAATTTGATAAATATTTATGGACATTAACTCCGATTCTTCATGGTTATTTCAGACCTTAGCAATGTAGCATTATCTCCCTCCAGTTGTTGATGACGTATGACCATGTCAAATCTCTCCATTACAAATTTTGATATGCGAGCATTGATTGTCCTCCTAGTGCGCTCGAAGGCCATGCCGTCTCTGGCTCCTTGCCAAACTGCCCTAGGGATAATTTCGGACCACACTAGGACAAGCTCAGGGAAAAAAAAAGAAAACGTTCCATGGCAGACCTCATCATTGTCATCAATTCAGCTACCTTGTATGAACACAGGTCGTTGCCCCCTGTGTGTAATACAATAATTACCAGACCCATTGCCTCTCCTGCAATGTCCACCTCTACGGAGAAAACTTGTGGCCATTGAAGTCTTCTGATTCCTGTCCAAGTGAAATCCGCACCCCGTAATCCGAAACTCCTCGCGCCTGGATGACAATCAGCCTGTTGCGCTGTCCAAAAATGTATGACTGACCTAAAAACCAAACTGCTGACCTGAAGACACCTATAAATGAAAATAACAGCATTAAGTTAGAAAGTCCAGTCTTATAGATCTTGCGAAATATGCAGCGTGTCATCGGCCTATCCTATGAACTTCTGATTCAGGAAGACCTGCCTTAGCGGCCTGTGTGGCCGCTCCTATGTGAAACAAGTGTGTACCATACCCTTCTGGCGGCGCTCCTGCTAGACAGTTACGTAATAATGCTTGAAACTGGTACCGTGTTAATGGGGAACTGTCCAAATTGGACAAGAAAAAACTACCACTTCCTCTAACAATTTAATTGTTAATTAATTTAACAGGGCAAACTGAATCATCCCATGGGTGTAGTAGCACCCAAATACCCCTACCCATTAGGTCTGCTTTTGATTTGCATATACAGAGAAGAATCGCATTATTGACCATGACCACATCTTCATAAAATAAACCCCCGCTAGTGCTATTCTTTGAACATGGAACCAGTTCACTAATGCATAAGGCTCAGAAAAAGTCTATGCCAAAAGCGAAATACAGTAGTGTCGACTCAAATTAAGAGCAGCATATAACTATTGTGAGGGAAATAGTGCGGCTCAGCAAGGATAAAGTAATTATGCATCTACATTCCTTGCTAGGTTGTGCTCTTTTCCTCCCTTTCACAGCCTGTCTAATAATGAAAGCCTTCGCAACATCTACCCAACCTAACAATTGAAAGTAAAATGCCAAACCCGATAAACGATGTTGTGCTGATGTTCCTGATATACACTTATTAGTAAGCTGCTATAGAAAATCAATAGTAACATCCAGTCTGGATTGGTAACTACTTTACACCATTCTGCCTCCTATCAGGTTGCACCATTCCTCCCATGCCTTACCATATGCTTGCCAGGACGATGAGGCAATGGAAGAATGAACTAATGGCATCAGATGTTCGCTACTACATTCCAGAGGGAAAGGGGACAAGGGGAGGCTGACGGATGGGCATTGGGGAAGAGTTCTCTGAAAACCTGCCAATCAAAATGTGATACAACGATAGTAAGTGTGTTATTAAATTCCAGCAAATGGCGCATCCGGGGCCATATATTATAGCTTAAACATAGGAGTGCTAACCGGCGGAGAAGGCTCAGTACAAGAACCAAAGAAGACATGTGGTTTATACAATGTGTAACATTGACGTCATCTGTATGAAAACAAATTTTCGTATTTGATAGGTGCGAACCCTACAGTTCTATTGCCGCCACTATAGGAAACAGTTTAAGAAGGGCCTGGTTTTAACAAAGTCTCTGTTTTATCCAGTATGATGGCCATGTGCCCGCAGACCACTGTCCGATGAAAACCACTACAAACCCCCCGCATTCATTGGCTCTTGTGAATAATTTTAATTCCTGACTCAAACTTTCTGTTGACATAAGCACGTGACCATTAAATGAGACCAAGAAAGTCTTCAAAACTTCTAAATCAGCACATAAAGACCTGTTGATCTTTAGTCTATGGCTGGGCTGTGATGCACCACTTGTTGCTAATGATAACCGCCGAGAAAACTCTGCCTACTTGCATAACCCTGCAAGCAAAGAAAACAGTAAACCTAGCAAAGATTGCATCTGCAAGAGGGTTAACTTTCGCATGGAACAGAAACCCTCAATCAGATGGAGAGTTTTTTGGAATTTTTCAGCAGGCAGACGAAAAATCATCGCTATGGTATCGATTTCAATTCCCAGGAAAGAGAGTGTGTCAAACGGTCCGACCCTTTTTTCAGGTGACAAAGGTGCACCAAAATGATGAGTGATACTTTTTAAAGGGAACCTGTCACATGAATTTGGCGGGACTGGTTTTGGGTCATATGGGCGGAGTTTTCGGTGTTTGATTCACCCTTTCCTTACCCGCTGGCCGCAATATTGGATTGAAGTTAATTCTCTGTCCTCCGTAGTACACGCCTGCGCAAGGCCCCGTGGACCCCCTTGTCTCTGTGCTGATCCCCAGCCGCCAGCAACTAGTAAGTATATGCAGGGGCAGGAGTGGGATCAGCTGAGCCCTGCGATGAGGGCTTGCAACCAGTGCTCACCTTCCTGCTCCGCTCTGGCCCCCAGGACCTCAATGAGGGGGTCTGCCATACTTCTTCCTCCAGACAGCGCAGTACGAGCACCTCCGGGACCCGAACAGGGGGAAGGGGAGGAGAAAGGCTGCTTTTAATACTAGGAAGGGGCTGTACTAATGCCTTCCACTTTTCATTGGCCCACCAATGTTATAACCACCATTTAATACAGGGGTGGGTGGGAAGTCACCAGGGGACCATTACACAACCGGGGGAGGGGCACCGCAATCAGATGCACCCTCCTTATTCAGTACAGTGCCTTCCATTGTATTGTACACCTCATTCTCACCATGTTGCATGTGTACCTTGTGTGCATCTGGTGAAGAGGACACTATCCACAACCAACGGCAAAAACCATAGTTTTCACAAACACACAAATCACATTCATGGACACACAAATAAGCCACATAGCTGACGGACTCCTGACTCCCTTGTGGACATGCACGGTGGTGTCATTCAAAAGATGTAATGCATTGCTAGGATTTATCAGACTGCTGACTCAGCTGAGAGTGTGGGTGATTCTGGTACTGGATGAAAAGCCCCGCGCGGTTTAGCAGCAATTCCAGATGACAGTGACAGCTGAGGCACGCTGTGCAAAAGATAATTCTATTGATTGTGACAAATTTCATAAGCGCTAAGGAGGTAATGACTGGCAGAGAGAATCGAGGATATGGAGAGTGACAGAGAATATACTGAAGTTCCTGAAGAAGCCATTCTAGAATAATCATCTAGTGCCTGGCGGAGACAAATCCTTCAGAAAGGTTGGATCACACCTTATGTGCACGTGCTCATTTACTGTACACTAGAGTCAGTTGTTCTATAGTATGTTTATAAACAGGCAACATTTGAAAAATCATGGTCCAGGTACATGCAAAAGTCTAGAATAAAGAAAAATATGCAGAAATCCCCACCATTACCTGTCAACACTGGGGGACACAGATAAAATAGGACCCTGTGCAAGAACAGTACATGGGCCCCTTAAAGTCCAAACAGCTTATCATAATGCACAATTCCACCTGCTTTAGAGGGGAAAGTGGTCCACATAATCTCTTGGACCATTGGGTTGCACCAATGATATCACCGCTCCTGCCTACCAATGTACCAACAAGGGAGATTTCACTGTGCTCTCAAATTTGAGCAACAAGTGGCATTCTACAACCTTGTGCACACAGCTGTATTACTTCCATACACAATTTATGAAACCCTATTAGTACCTGGAATAGTATATGGGAACTTACTGCAAACCTACATGCCTCCAATTCTCTTGGAAAATTCTTCATGCATCGAAGGGCATGATGCACAATTGGGCTATGGTCACACCGATTATGCTAATCATACTGTGATCAGTGTATGATCAGAGTGTGATCCGATTCTCTTGGATGAGAAGATGGAGAAAAAAAAATTCTCCACTGTCTCCATTTTGTCAGTCCTTGTAAATCAGACCACACTCAGATGACATCTAATGTTTTCCATGGATTTGTTGACTTACATGGCTAAGTGCGATGTGACTATCTGATATAACCCAATGTAGTGCAGCGGTGTTTACGCAGTGTGACAGGCGGGGACCAAAGAAAGTTCAACATAAAATGTCTTTATTTCCAGAACGCAAATAAACACAAAACAATATCCTCCGGTTCGCAGTTGGGTTCCCAAGAAAAGTCCGTGTTCCAACCCGTTCCCATAGGCAATGGCACCACTGTACCTCCTTGGTGCGTCAGCCGCTTTGAAGTCCCTGGCTTGGTGTTAGGCCGGGGTCACACTTGCGAGAAACTCGCATAAGTCTCGCATTTCAATACCCGGCACTGCCGCCGGCACTCGGACAGGAGCGTTTAGCTGCAGAGAAATACATGAAGCCGCACACCCCCATCCGAGTGCCGGCGACAGTGCTGGGCATTTAGACGCGAGACTCATGCGAGTTTCTTACAAGTGTGACCCTGGCCTTAGCTTCAAATAGGCCTAGGTGCACAGAGCCTCCTGCTCTGCAGCTTGCAAAACTAAAACTGACACACCCAAGACAAAACTGAGAGATTAAATGGGAATTGTGGACATAGTGCCACTCCCAAAACTGGGAGTGGAGAGAGGGATTCGCTTCACTACCAAACCTGAAAATCCCTCTTAAAAGAAAAGCCCATGACTGGTTTTCCTAAAATCTGACTTGGTCGACTACTTTGACCAAATCCACACTGTTTTATTTTGCCTTGCAATTGACAGGTGTTTTGCTGTACACACAATGCGCTCCATCCTGGGGGACACATACCGGCCCTTGTATATGATCCCTCTCACTGCCTCACACCAGGCATGCAGCAATTCTTTGCCTCGGACCGGCACATTGAACAAGTGCATGGCCCCATAGACCAACATTGGTCTGAGTGCGATCCAATGTTTTTGATCGCACTTGGACTGAAAATACAGTCATGTGTACTAGCCCTTATGGAGGTATATCAAAATGCACTATGTATCGGTACATGGAGTGCTTTTGACAAGAAATGTACAGTACTACAGAATATAAGGCCACAAGACTAAGAGCCAAATACATCATTTACAATTTGCAACAAATTCAACAGAATGTCACAAGTGGTTCATGAATTTGCAGATAAAATAAATGTTTTTTTTCTTTAACCGTTTTTGGGAGTTTTTTATGGGAAAAAAATGAATAATCCTTTAAAATAAGGCATGTTAGTTTTCAACTGCACCCAAATAAAAAAAAATCCACCAAAAACCTTGCTCCTGATAGTAACTTTAGTGAGATGAACCCAAAAATATGTGACATTTGGAAAATTCAAATTTAATGAATCTGTCTAAGGCACATACACATATACACATGCAGCGTCAGACTGGAGAACCTTGGGCACATAAAAAAAAAATTGGGGGGGCCCACTATGTAGTTACATAGAAATAAATACAAGATCACCAACAGGGCAATAAAAGACGCTAATATCAGGGTATCATATAAGGTAGTAAACGTCTTAATTATGTAGCAGGGGTTGGGGTAGCCCCCTCATAGAAAATGAAGTAGCCCCCTCATAGAATATACAGTAGCCCCCTTCATAGAATATAATGTAGCGTCCCTCATAGAATATAATGCAGGCCCCCCTCATAGGGTATAATGCAGCATCCCACAAAATATAATGCAACCCCTAATAAGGTATTATGCAGCCCCCCATAGAATATAATGTAGCACCCTCATAGGGTATAATGCAGCCCCCCTCATATAGTATGATGCAGCTCTACCACAGAATATAATGTAGCCCTCACAGAGTATAATGCAACCCCCTCATAATGTATAATGCAGCTCCCCATAGGGCATATTGCTGCTCCGCTCATATAGTATAATGTAGCCCCCAAGAATATAATGTAGTCCCCTAAGAGAATAATGCAGCCCACACACAGAATATAATGTAGCACCCTCAAAGTATAATGCAGCCCCCTCAAAGGGTATAATGCAGCCCCCTCCACCTCCATCATTGCTCTCCCCTCCACCCCCATCATTGTCCTCATCACCACCTCCATCATTGCCTTTTCACTCACCACCCCTATCATTGCCCTTTCCACCACCTCCATCATTGCTTTCTCCCCCACAACCCCCATCATTGCCCAATCCACCATCTCAATCATTGCCTCCTCCCCCAACAACCACCATTGTCCTTTCAACTGCTACCATCATTGTCCTTTCCACCACAACCATCATTGCTTTCTCCTCCACAACCCCCATCATTGTCCATTCCACCACATCAATCATTGACTTCTCCCTCACCACCACCATTGTCCTTTTAACCACTACCATCATTGTCCTTTCCACGACAACCATCATTGTTTTCTCCCCCACCACCCCCAAAATTGCCCATTTCAACACCTCCATCATTGCTTCACCCTCACAACTGTTGTGAATTCTGTTGTCAAGCTCCCTCCTGTGGTCATGAATGGTACTTCGGCTGGTTCTGTCCATGGGCTTCCTCTGGTGCTTGTGAATGGGGTGCGGCTTCTGAGTTTCCTTCCACAGGTGACGAGGTTAATTCGTTGGCTGGCTGCTCTATTTAACTCCACTTAGATCATTGCTCCATGCCACCTGTCAATGTTCCAGTATTGGTCTAGTTCGCTCCTGGATCGTTCTTGTGACCTGTCTTCCCAGCAGAAGCTAAGTTACTGCTTGTTTTTCTCTGTTTGCTATTTTTCTGTCCAGCTTGCTATTTTGATTTTTGTCTTGCTTGCTGGAAGCTCTGGGACGCAGAAGGAGCGCCTCCGCACCGTGAGTCAGTGCGGAGGGTCTTTTTGCACCCTCTGCGTGGTCTTTTTGTAGTTTTTTGTGCTGACCGCAAAGTTACCTTTCCTATCCTCAGTCTGTTCAGTAAGTCGGGCCTCACTTTGCTAAATCTATTTCATCTCCGTGTTTGTAATTTTCATCTTTACTCACAGTCATTATATGTGGGGGGCTGCCTTTTCCTTTGGGGAATTTCTCTGAGGCAAGGTAGGCTTTATTTTTCTATCTTCAGGGCTAGCTAGTTTCTTAGGCTGTGACGAGTTGCGTAGGAAGCGTTAGGAGCAATCCACGGCTATTTCTAGTGTGTGTGATAGGATTAGGGATTGCGGTCAGCAGAGTTCCCACGTCTCAGAGCTCGTCCTATATTATTAGTAACTATCAGGTCATTCCGTGTGCTCTTAACCACCAGATCCATTATTGTCCTAACCACCAGGTCATAACACACAACCATCATTGCCTTCTTCCCCACCACTCCATCATTGCCCATTTCACCACCTCCATGATTGCCCATTTCAACACCTCCATCATTGCCTACCCCCACCACCTCCATCGTCTTTTCCACCACCACCAACATTGCCTTTTCCCCCACCACCCCATCACTGCTCTCTCCATCACCCACAACATTGCCAATCTCCAATACACACAACTCCAATACACACACACACAGCACTGCACCACTGTCACACACACACACATACACATACAAAGCACCGCATACACACACGCATACAGACAGACACACAGCACCACTCACCTCTCCGCATGTTCCCCGCAACCGCACCACATCCAGGAAGCATCTTCCTCGCAGGAAGCTTTCTGTCTGAAACAGCCGCATACTGCATGATGATGCCATCCAGCCGCGCTGTGTCAGACAGGAAGCGCTGGGCAGGAAGCAGGATGCCATTGGCTCCTTGCAGCTACACTCTACTGCCAAGCTGCAGCGGCTTTACATGTGAGCAGTGTTACCCTCAGCCTGCGGCTAACACTGCCAGCTATTAAAGTGGGGGATGGGGAAGCGTGAATATTCATTTCTCTTTAGCAGCGGGAACAGGCTCCTTTCTCTAGCTGTTGCTCCGCTGGCCCCAGACGGGCCCCCTTGACTCACAGGCCCCATAGCTGCTGGGAGTGCCGCTATTAGTGACACGCCACTGGCTGGGGGCCCCTGGAGCAGTGGGAGCCAAAGGCAGCTGCTGGCCACTATGCCAGCAGGTATCGGTGCTTGGGCCCACCGGAGAACCCTCCGGTTCTCCGGTGGGCCAGTCCGTCCCTGTTCACATGCAGCATTTTTTTTGTAGTGACGAAAAAAACTTGGCTCCAGCTCCAATAGCTTCAATTAAAACTTGGTACTTAATTATTCCATTGTAAAAGCAAGGGCTGTAAAGCTTTCCAAAGCACAACACGGAACGAGCAACGCGTTTCGATCTTTACAGATCTTTATCAGAGCTTTTTATTGAAGCTATTGGAGCTGGAACCAAGTTTTTTTTTTGTAACTACGCAGATCAACGTGGAAGTTCCGTGCACCTGCTGTGGCTGCCTGGTGAGCTGGCTTTTTTCTTTGCTTTTCATTTTTTTGTAGTGTTTTTTTTAAATGCAAATAAGAAACTGCTTTTTACAATACCAGCAAAAGCTGTGAGATTTCAGAAAACAGATGCAGACACTTGTTTTGGAATAGAGAACTGCTGCGTTTTTTAAAATAATTTCAATATTTTTGCAGTGGTTTTTTTTCACACACAGAAAACAACGAGAAAGTAAAATAATGGTGCAAGAAACATTGCTAACAGGTTTTTCTGCAATTTTAAACCGTTCTTTTCTGCGTTTTTGATGAATAACACTAACTTTATTAAACGTGTACTGCAGACAAATCACACGTGTAATCTGCCCCCAAAAATAGTATTAAAAAATACTGTAAAAATACAGTGAAACCTGATTTGAGTGCAGAATTTTTACTACCGAGGCCTCAGGTTTTAGGTTCAGAAAAAAGCAGCAAAAACAATGCATGTAAATGTGGTCTAAACCATCTAAATTAGAAAAGTTCTCAGGGTCAAAAACAGACAGAAAAGAGAGACAACTTAAAAAATGGCGCAACACTTACAGAAATTGAGGCTTATAGATAGCAAATAACTACACAGCAATGATGAGTTGGTGCCCAAGAAGTGTTGGACTGCGATGGTAAGGGCCTACCAGTAAAATTGAGTCTAGGTGGGGATGTGGGGCCACTGTTCAGCTTTATGTAAATATTATATTACCCTCTTTCACAAATTTACTTCTGCTTCTACACTGCTCAAAAAAAAAATAAAGGGAACACTTAAACAACAGAATATAACTCCAAGTAAATCAAACTTCTGTGAAATCAAACTATCCACTTAGGAAGCAACACTGTTTGACAATCAATTTCACATGCTGTTGTGCAAATGGAATGGACAACAGATGGAAATTATTGGCAATTATCAAGACACAGTCAATAAAGGACCACAGACCATATCTCAGTACCAATGCTTTCTTGCTTATGTTTTGGTCACTTTTGAATGTTGGTTGTGCTTTCACACTCGTGGTAGTATGCGATGGACTCTACAACCCACACAAGTGGCTCAGGTAGTGCAGCTCATACAGGATGGAACATCAATGCGAGCTGTGGCAAGGTTTGCGGTGTCTGTCAGCGTAGTGTCCAGGAGCTGGAGGCGCTACCAGGAGACAGGCCGGTACACCAGGAGACGTGGAGGGTACCGTAGGAGGGCAACAACCCAGCAGCAGAACTGCTACCTCAGCGTTTGTGCAAGGAAGAACAGGAGAAGCACTGCCAGAGCCCTGCAAAATGACCTCTAGCAGGCCACAAATGTGCATGTGTCTGCACAAGCGGTAAGAAACCAACTCCATGAGGATGGTCTGAATGCCCGACGTCCACAGATGGGGATTGTGCTCACAGCCCAACACCCTGCAGGATGCTTGGCATTTTCCACAGAACACCAGGATTGGCAAATTTGTCACTCTTGTGCTCTTCACAGATGAAAGCAGGTTCACACTGAGCACATGTGACAGATGTGACAGAGTCTGGAGACACCGTGGAGAGCGATCTACAGCCTGCAATATCCTTCAGCATGACCGGTTTGGCAGTGGGTCAGTAATGGTGTGGGGTGGCATTTCTTTGAAAGGCCGCACAGCCCTCCATGTGCTCACCAGAGATAGCCTGACTGCCATTAGGTACCGAGATGAGATCCTCAGACCCCTTGTGAGACCACATGCTGCTGCGGTTGGCCCTGGGTTAATAATCTTTTTTTAAATAATCTTTATTTTTTATATAGCGCTAACATATTCCGCTGCGCTTTACAGGTTGCACACATTATCATCGCTGTCTCCGTTGGGGCTCACAATCTAAATTCCCTATCAGTATGTCTTTGGAATGTGGGAGGAAACCCACGCAAACACAGAGAGAACATACAAACTCTTTGCAGATGTTGTCCTTGGTGGGGTTTGAACCCAGGACTAGGGTTGAGCGAAATGGATCGGTCATTTTCATAAGTCGCCGACTTTTGGCAAAGTCGGGTTTCATGAAACCCAATCCGATCCCTGTGTGGGGTCGGCCACGCGTTCGGCGACCTTCGCACCAAAGTCGCGTTTCTATGATGCGTTCAGCGCCATTTCTCAGCCAATGAAGGTGGACGCAGAATGTGGGCAGCGTGATGACATAGGTCTCAGTCCTCACCATCTTAGAGAAGGGCATTACAGTGATTGGCTTGCTTTCTGCAGCATCACAGGGGCTATAAGGCCATGTTCACACCATCCTTTTTTTTTTCATGCGGAATCGCCGCGATTTTCCCGCTGCGGGTCCGCAGCTGTTTTCCATGCAGGGTACATTACAATGTACCCTATGGAAAACAGGAACTGCTGTGCCCACATTGCGGAAAATCGTGAAAAAAGCCGCACTGAATAGCCGCGGTAAAAAAGAAGTACCATGTCACTTCTTTTTGCGTAACTGCAGCGGTTCTGCACCCATAGACCTCCATTGTGAGGTCAAACCCGCAGTAAAACCCACAGATGAAAAAAATATCTGCGGGTTTTCTGCGGTTTGTGGTGCAGAACCGCTGCAGTGTGGCTGCCCCCCGTGCCCCAATCCCACCCCCCCATGCTCCGATGCCACCCCCCCCATGCTCCGACGCCCCCCCGTGCCCTCATCTCCCCCCCTTATACTTACCCGGCCTCCCGGTGTCCGTCCGGCCGTCTTCTCCCTGGGCGCCGCCATCTTGCAAAATGGCGGGCGCATGCGCAGTGCGCCCGCCGAATCTGCCGGCCGGCAGATTCGTTCCAAAGTGCATTTTGATCACTGAGATATAACCTATCTCAGTGATCAAAATAAAAAAAATAGTAAATGACCCTTTGTCACCCCCATAGGTAGGGACAATAAAAAAATTAAGAATTTTTTTTTTCCACTAAGGTTAGAATAGGGTTAGGGTTAGGGTTAGGGGTAGGGTTAGGGTTAGGGGTAGGGTTAGGGTATTTTCAGCCATTTTAACCCTAAAAAACTTCCTAGAAAACACACAGACTCTGCATAGAAAACTGCATAAAAAACGCATCAAAAAACGCACCAAAAAAGCACCAAAAAAAGGACCTGCGTTTTCTGCCAAGAGCTGCGGTTTTTAGTCCTGAAAAAAGAGGAGGGAAATCAGGAACGTGTGAACATAGCCTAAAGGGGCGTGCACGCCGACCGCCATCTTACTGCTGCTGATCTGAGTATAGGGAGAGACTTGATGACAGTCAGCCATTGTCTGTTCAGGGCAGTCTACAGGACGAGGTGGCGGGCGAAGAGTAGGAGGACGAGGAGGATGATGGGGATGAGTATTTTTTGGATGAGGAAGCTTCTCAGGGGGCAATAGAAACTGGTGGCGTTGCAAGGCCGGGTTCAGGGTTTTTGAGGGAGACAAGTGACGTTGATTTGCCAGAAACTGTCCCTCAACCCAGCACAAGTGCAGATTTGACAACTGGAACATTGGCCCGCATGGCGGATTATGCCTTGCGTATGCTAAAAAGGGACCCACGCATTATAAAAATGATGACCTATGACGATTACTGGTTGGCCTGCCTCCTTGATCCTTGCTATAAAGGCAAATTGCAAAATATCATGCCACATGAGAACCTCAAACAAATATTGGCAACCAAACAAGCAAGTCTTGTAGACCGTTTGATTCAGGCATTCCCAGCACACAGCGCCGGTGATGGTTCTCACATGAGCTGCAGGGGGCAACAGGGCAGAGGTGTTAGAGGTGCACAAATCAGAAGTGGCGTTGGACAAAGGAGTTTTCTGACCAGGTTGTGGAGTGATTTCGCAATGACCGCAGACAGGACAGGTACTGCAGCATCAATTCAAAGTGACAGGAGACATCATTTGTCCAGTACGGTTACTAACTATTTTTCATCCCTTATCGATGTTCTCCCTCAACCGTCATTCCCATTTGATTACTGGGCATCCAAAATAGACACCTGGCCTGAATTGGCAGAATATGCATTGCAGGAGCTTGCTTGCCCAGCAGCTAGTGTGCTATCAGAAAGAGTATTCAGTGCTGCTGGTTCAATAATGACCGAAAAAAGGACTCGTCTGGCTACCCAAAATGTTGATGATCTAACCTTCATTAAAATGAACCACTCATGGATTTCTAATTATTTTGCCCCACCTTTCCCGGCTGACACCTAGCTTTCCTATAAAAAGTATTACTGACTGTTCCAATCTCTTAATTTGCAGCTGCTGTTTGTCCAGCATACGACATGTTTACACCTCCCTAAATAGGCTAACTCCCCCCACGGGGCCGTGGTCTCGCCACTTGGTGCAAGCACCCGTGAGAGTGCCGTTTGTCTGAAGAGGTGGGCGTGCCCACTTTTGGTCGACGGCACTGCCATTTGGTCCCTCATAGTACAATGAAGTGTCTCTGGCGGTGCGCACCCAATGTCAGACACACCGTTGTAACATGAGGGGCCCTGGGCCTGTACCGCCGGCCACAAGAGAGTGTCCTTCCCCAGCTCAAACAGTGATCTACCACTTGCAAAATTATCTCTCACAGCTCCACCAATGTTTAGTCTATGCGCTGAAATCTTTCAATGCCTGGCACTGACAATACCAATTTGTTGACATGTATGATGCTAGTTAAAATAGTCAGGGGCCGTGTCCTATATTTACACCAGTAAATATTTTGCGCCAAATTACTTTGTCTGAAAGTCAGCAGAGGAGCCCACCCCTGTACCTAAGTATGCCACCCCTTTTTTTTTTGTTTTGTTGTTTTGCGAGACATTTAACATCTATTCCGCTCCACTAATGACCTCAGGTTAGCATCCTCAATAATCAGAACCTCCCACTCCCGTCTCCAAGACTTTACACGTGCTGCGCCGATTCTTTGGAATGCACTACCTAGGTTAATACGATTAATCCCCAATCCCCACAGTTTTAAGCGTACCCTAAAAACTCATTTGTTCAGACTGGCCTACCGCCTCAATGCATTAACCTAACGATCCCTGTGTGGCCTATTTATAATTAAAAAAAAAAAATACAAAAAAATGGTTCCTCGCATCATGTTCTCATACACTTTATGCAGTATTAGCCCTCTGTATCTCTACTGCTACATATTGGTTCATGCAGCTTTACATGAACACCTGAGCCTTACACTATAGCTGGTCCGAATAACTAAAGCAATTGTTACCATCCACCTCTCGTGTCTCCCCTTTTCCCCATAGTTTGTAAGCTTGCGAGCAGGGCCCTCACTCCTCCTGGTATCTGTTTTGAACTGTATTTCTGTTATGCTGTAATGTCTATTGTCTGTACAAGTCCCCTCTATAATTTGTAAAGCGCTGCGGAATATGTTGGCGCTATATAAATAAAAATTATTATTATTATTATTATTTATTTTTTGGGAGTACTAACTGTGTCAGACACTCCTTCCAATTGTCCTCCGCTGACCACACCAATGCTGCCTGTGTACCCACACCACATAATCGAAGCTGCATTGAGCCGAATTTATTTATTTTAGGCCTACTAAGTCTGTCTGCGGTCCCTCCTTCAAATTGTCCTCCGCTGACCACACCAATGCTGCCTTTGTACCCCTACCACATAATCGAAGCTGCATTGAGCCTATTTTGTTGTTTTAGGCCTACTAAGTCTGTCTGCGGTCCATCCTACCAATTGTCCTCCGGTGACCACACCAATGCTGCCTGTGTACCCATGTAACCTTTTTTAAACCTGCAGCGAGCCAACTTTGTGGTGTAAGGCCTACTAGCAGTGCTGTCTGCGCCACTCAATACAGCTGTCCTCCTCTTAAAAAAAAATGAGCTGCAATTGTCTGGTTTTCAGCCTGTCAGAATTTTAATACTGCATTGGGGCCACAAGTTTCTTTGGGATCTACAAACTGTGTCTGCAGCTCCAAGGTGTTCTCCAGGTTGCCTCTCCCTAGCTTCTATCTTCAAGCTCTCGTTAAGTAGTTGTTGAAACAACACTGCATTAGGCCTACAAGTTGGGTCTGGGTTGTAGAGACGGTGTCTGCCGCTCCAAGGTGTTCTCCAGGTTGCCTCTCCCTAGCTACTATCTTCATGCTCTTGTTAAGTAGTTGTTGATACGACACTGCATTAGGCCTACAAGTTGGTTCTGGGTTCTAGAGATGGTGTCTGCCGCTCCAAGGTGTTCTCCAGGTTGCCTTTCCCTAGCTTCTATCTTCAGGCTCTCGTTAAATTGTTTTTAATATAACACTGCATTTGGCCTACTTGTTTTGTTGGCCCTACTGAGGGTGTCTGCCGCTCCTTGCTGTTCTCCTCCACTGAACAAACCAGTGCCACCTGTTTACTTCTGTTACCAATTTTGAACTGCATTTAGCCTACTTACTGTTTTGGGCCTACTCACTGTGTCAGCCTCTCATTACAGTTGTACTCCACTGAACAAAGCAATACCCCCTGGTTAGTCCTGTTACCAATTTTGAACTGCATTTAGCCCACATTATTATTTGGGCCTATATCTGTGTTTCCTCCTCATCCTGCCAATTGCCCAGCCAGTGATAGATGAGTCTGCTGGTACATTGACACAGAATGCTACATTCCCCATGCACGCTGCACAGCCAGAATGTGACCCTGCTGAAAGTCAGGTTCCCCTTCCTGCATACACCTTACACGGGGACAAAGAGGAAGGTGCAAATGAAAGTGCAGGTTCCTTCATCAGGTGGGGGGGAATACTCGTTGGTGACGTCACTGGCACAGGGCCCCTCATAGTACGCAAAAGTGTCGCTGCCGGTGGGAGGCGCCCCCGCCGTGCAAACACACCGCCGTACTTTGAGGGGCCCTGTGCCAGTGCCAATGCCAACGAGTGCCCCCCCCTGCTTGCTCAGGATCACAGCACTTGCAAAGTTGAAATACTTACCTCTCCCTGCTCCACTGCCGTGACGAGGTCCACATTTCCTGGGCCCACTAAATACTTGAACCAGCCCTACCCCCCACAACTTTAGCCAAATGACCCCCAATTTCCAATGCCTAACTATTATTATAGGGTAAATTAAGATGTAAAATAAGATTGGCAAGCTTCAGTAACAAGAATGGATGTTTTTGCCATTAAAATGGGCACTGTAGGTGTTTTCCTGGCCCCCACTCACTGCCAACTATGCTTCCCCATTGACTTGCATTGGGTTTCGTGTTTCTGTTGATCCCCGACTTTTCGAGAAAATCGGCTGATTTCACTCGACTCGGCTTTTGAGATAGTCGGGTTTCACAAAACCCGACTCGACCCCAAAAAAGGAAAAGTTGCTCAACCCTACCCAGGACTCCAGCGCTGAAAGGCTGCTGTGGTTCCTCCTAATGCAGGACAATGCCAGACCTCAAGTCACTGGAGTGTGTAAGCAGTTCCTGCAAGATGAAGACATTGAAGCTATGGACTGGCCCGCCCGTTCATCCAGACCTGAATCCAATTGAGCACATCTGGGATATCATGTATCGCACCATCCACCAACGTCATGTTGCACCACAGACTGTCCAGGAGTTGGTGGATGCTTTAGTCCAGGTCTGGGAGGAGATCCCTCATCCGCCGCCTTATCAGGAGCATGCCCAGGTGTTGTAGGGAGGTCATACAGGCACGTGGAGGCCAAACATACAATACTGAGCATCATTTCCTTGACTTGAGGCACTTCCACTAAAGTTGGAACAGCCTGTAACTTCATTTTCCACTTTGATTTTGAGCATCATTCCAACTCCAGACCTCCGTGGGATATTAGTTGTGATTTACATTGATCATTTTTGTTTTATTGTTGTCAACACATTCCACTATGTAATGAATAAAGATTTACAACTGGAATATTTCATTCAGTGATACCTAGGATGTGGGATTTTAGTGTTCCCTTTATTTTTTTGAGCAGTATATATAAAAATTGAACTAGGTAATTTGTCTGAATGAATGATGAGATTCTGCTTTTGTCTCTACATAATAAATTCATTTATTGGCCAACTATTGCTCATGTAGGGGGTAAATGTTTTTTCCTTCAAGAGGCCCAATGGAGAATTCTCCTGTTCTCCAGTGGGCCAGTCCAAGCCTGGGTCTAATAAACTGTGGGAGTCTGATGAGGATAAATCAATTCCATATCTGGCCATATGACGGGATGAATATTGTGCAGCATCAGACCCTGTTACAAGAACAAGCACATCAGAATATACATTGTAACACACACACATATATATATATATATATATATATATATATATATGTATATATGTATATATGTATGTATGTATGTATGTATGTATGTATGTATGTATGTATATATATATATTAGCTATTGAACCCGTTCTACGCCCGGGTATCGAGCATTTATATTGGTATATGGTCTCCATCCTGGTATGTGCTGCTCCATCCTGCGCCCCCATCCTGTCATGTGCTGCTCCCATCCTGCGTCCCCATCCTGTCATGTGCTGCTCCCATCCTGCGCCCCCATTCTGACATGTGCTGCTCCCATCCTGCGTCCCCATTCTGACATGTGCTGCTCCCATCCTGCGCCCCCATTCTTGTAATGACCAGAGGTCCGAATAAGATCCAGTGAGTCACAAACCAAGACCAAGGCAGAAATCTCCAACGGTATTTACTCAAAGGCAAAATAATCAAGGTAATATGGAGAATATTAAGGCAGATGCACCCCAAAGATACACTAGCTCAGCAGCAGCTGAAATCACTGTGCCACTCCAAGGTCTCCTGAGAACTGTATACTACAACAGACTAGTAAGAAATTTACCTAACAGGCAACTAAAAACAGGAACAAGTGTAAATTGAATGTAGTGTTATTAAGGGAGCCCCTGGAATGGCACATTGAGTATAACTTACACAACTCTAATATAAGATACACCTCTAAAGTAACAATTTAACACTCTGAGCAGAGATACCCGGGAATCCGCACAGGCTGCAGCCAGTCCATATCTTCAGCGCCAATAAGCTACAGCAAGCTCCTCTTGTCTTGTCGGCCGATGCCGAGCCCAAACGCCGGGGACTTAGTTAGTGGTCTCACAATGTAGTCTCTGCTTCTGTGGCTCCTAGGAATGCTTCCACGACAATCCGTCCGTCTCTGTATCAGCAGTCTGTCCAGACTTGTTCCTCCACTCAATGCACAGGGAATCCACTGACTTCCAAATTCGTACTGGGTTCTTAGTAAAGTCTCAGTCTTTTCTTAGATAAAGGGTTAGCTCCTCTCCAGGAAACGTTAGCAACACAAGTCTCTCACAGAGTTAAACAAAAGGTTAGCTCTTCTCCAGGGGAACGTTAGCAACAAAAAGTCTCTCAAAAGCTTCTTTTCCTCCAAAAACACTTGCAGTAAATCCACACAGTCTCTTTTTAAGATCTCACAGCAGCTTCTTCCTTTGCTTCCCGCCTTTTCT
Source organism: Ranitomeya imitator (assembly GCF_032444005.1). Taxonomy (NCBI): domain Eukaryota; kingdom Metazoa; phylum Chordata; class Amphibia; order Anura; family Dendrobatidae; genus Ranitomeya; species Ranitomeya imitator. The sequence continues at coordinate 432,364,980 of NC_091283.1, read as the reverse complement.
CTCCCAGCTCTCACTTCCTAGTTTCACTTTACACACGAGACACTAGACCCCACCCCCCAGCACACATTGTCTCCGGGAGTTTTGCACGGTCTGTCCTTTGCTGCAACAGGCAAAAACCACAGGGTCCTAGTACCCTCTCAGTGGGACTACAGTTCACCCTCTTACATGCCACCCCACTAGAGGTTGGCGTCCTCGACATACCTTCCCACTCAAATTCATCTTGAGCATATCGCTGAGGCGGTATTCCTGCCGTAGATCGTGTAGTTCTCCTGAGTCCTACATCAACAGGTGCGACCTTAGAGGGAGCTAGAGTCTCTTCCGTGGTCGTGTTAGTGGGCGTAAGTGGAGTTGTCTCCTCCTGCGGCTCGATGTCCTGTGATACAGCGTCAGGACCAAGCAGTTGACCTGATGCACTCTCCTCAACAACATCCTCCATATCCCCAACATTCTCATCACCCGAGGCCAGATCGGTCACAGGGGGCAAATAAGCAGGCTCAGGAGTAAGCACACCATCAAACTCAAGATCATTTAGAGCTTCCGCCCCTTGGAACATGGCCTCTGGCTCTAGGAGGTAGGCGCCGAATCTTCAAACCAGCACCGTTGTAACATGTTACGATGCAAATTACGGGTTGGCCCCCCTGTCCCCACCGGTTCGACCTCGTACACTGGAATATCAGGGTTCACCTGTTTTTTTATCAGATACGGTATCGCCTCCCATCGGTCACTCAGCTTTCCTGACCTTCGTTTTGTCCTCACCAACACTCTGTCTCCCGGAGAGAACAGCTCTGTTTGTACAGGTCGCATGTCCTTATGGACCACCTGGCGAAGGCGGTCGCCCACCACCTGATGCACCACCCTCAACCGCCACCGATGCTCTCGTACCCACTCGGATGCAGTCCAAAGGGGGGCGGAGGAGGGATCTGGCATGTTCAAATCCTCAATGTCTCGGCCAGGTCTACCAAACATCAACATGTGTGGTGAGTAACCAGTAGTACTGTGCACCCTGTTATTCTAAGCCCACATCAATTCGGGGAGATACTCAGGCCAGCATGTCTGTTGCTGACTCTCTAAGGACCTCAACATTTGCAACAGGGTCCGATTAAAACGCTCACACGCCCCGTTACCCTGAGGGTGGTAAGGCATTGTTCTCGACTGCTCGATACCATAGAGCTGGTGCAACTCTTTCATCAGCGTCCCCTGAAAGCAGGCCCCTTGATCTGAATGTATTCTCTGCGGACACCCGAACACTTGGAAGAAATGTCGGCACACTGCCTCAGCCGCCGACTTGGCCGTCTGATCTCTTGTCGGCACCGCTACAGCATACTTGGTAAAGTGATCTGTCATCACCAGGCAATAGGAGTACCCTGACGTAGAGTACCCTATCAACACGTAGTCAATCATGAGTAGTTCCAGTGGAGCTGAAGTCTTAATAGACTGTGTGGGAGCCCGCTGCTCAGGGCTTTTGTTGAGCCCACAAATTCGGCACTGCCGACACGCGTCGGCCACCATCCCTCCCAACTCAGGGCAGTAGAGGACTCGCTGCAACCACTGAAGTGTCCCAAAATGGGCCCCCTTCTCATGCGCCTCACGAGCGACCACTGGCCCCATCCCCACAGGAATTATCAGTTGGTACCGATGCTGCAGCTCCGATGGCAGGTACACCTTACGATACAAAAGACCTTGTTCCACACGCAATTTATCCCATTGTCAAAGGAGTTTCATTCCTTCCATGGACAACTGAGCCTTGTCCTCTGCACTGGGCCAGGCCTTGTTTTGTACCCAACGGCGCACAAGTGCAACGTCCAGACACTCATCCTGGACTCTTGTCCTATCTGAGGGTGTTTTACCCAGGACACAGGGCATCCCGGTGGCCACCTCACTTGAGTGTACCACACTTTGGAAGATAGGTATTTGCCCCAAAGCTGGAGTTTCAGTATCCTCAAGTTGTTCGTCGACATCTTCCCCGGATGACCCAAGGGGCACTCTTGACAATGCATCTGCATTGCCGTTCTCTCGACCAGAGCGAAATTTAATGCGGTAATTGAACTTGGCCAGTCTGGCAACCCACCGCTGCTCCAACGCCCCCAGCTTTGCATTCTCTAAGTGAGCTAGCGGGTTGTTATCTGTCATGACTAGCACCTCAGCTCCTGTTAGATACTCGGCGAAGCGTTCTGTCATTGCCCACACCAGGGCCAGCAATTCCAGCCGGAATGAGCTGTAGTTAGCCGGATTTCGCTCGGAGTCTCTTAAAGATCTGCTGCCATAAGAAATCACTCGTTCTCGGCCGTCCTGCACCTGTGCTAGTACTGCCCCCAACCCATGAAGACTACCATCGGTATACAACAAAAAAGGGGTGTCAAACCGGGCGTAGGCCAGCAATGGGGCACTCGTTAGGGCGGTTTTCACTCCATCAAATGCCTTTTTCTGTAGGGGCCCCCATGGAATGGGGCGATTTCGAGGACCCAGCGCTGTCCCTCTCAAAAGTTAATTCAAGGGACTCACCACTTGTGAGAATTTAGGCACAAACCGCCGATAGTATCCTGCTAGGCCCAGGAAGGCCCGCACTTCTCGCAGGTCACAAGGAGGTGGCCACTCTTGTACCGCCTTAATCTTACTGGCTAAAGGTAGTACCCCGTCCGGGGTCACCGGATGCCCCAAATATTCAATCTGGTTTTGTAACAGTTGACATTTTTTTGGCTTTATTTTCAGGCCGTAGCTCTTGAGCCGCCGGAGAACTTGACGCAGCTTCTCCAGATGATCTTCAAATGAGGTTCCGAACACGACAATGTCGTCTAGATATATCAGGACTGATTCAAAATTTAGATCGCCCAAGCAATGTTCCATCAGGCGTTGGAAGGTTCCCGGGGCGGTAGCGAGGCCAAAGGGCATCCGGTTGAACTCAAAGAGCCCCATTGGCAAGACAAACGCCGTCTTGGCCCGATCTTTTTCAGCCATTGGGACCTGCCAGTACCCGATTGCCAAATCCAACGTTGAGAAATACTTGGCCCGACAGGGATTCTTCAATACGGGGTAAAGGATATGCGTCCCGTACGGTGTGGGCATTCAATTTCCGATAGTCCACACAAAATCGGAGTGTCCCATCCTTCTTGCGGACCAAGACTACAGGGGCCACCCAGGGACTCCGGCTCTCTCGGATCACTTGGTTGTCCAGCATACTGGCCACCATGCTCTTCACCTCTTGATAGAGCGCCGGAGGAATTTGACGATATCGTTCTCTAATGGGTGGAGTATCCCCCGTTGGAATCTCATGCTCAATCGTCTGGGTACACCCGAAGTCCTCTCCATGTCGGGAAAAGGTCTCTTGATGTTCCCACAAAACTCTCTCCAACTGCTCCAACTGCACGGGGGTCAGCTTCTCCCGATCCACTCCCATCTGCTCCATGATCACATGAACATTCCATTCCTCCGTAGGAGGTTCAGTCCGGCCTACCTCGACCGCGAATGTCCAGGATGACTGTTGGTCTGGTCGCAATTCGAACCCTGCATTTTCCGGCACCTTCTCTGCCGGCACGAACAGTTCAGCCAGTATGGTCCCAGCGGGAATTGCAACAGCTTCATCTAAAACATTGATGCATCGGACCGGCACTCGTCCATTCTTCACAATCGCCAAAGACCGGGCCACATGTACCTTGGCAAATGAGGAACCCTCTCGGGCGGGTTCAAGTAGCACTTCAAGCCCATTCAATCTCTGTGCAGCTCCCACAGGCAGCATTAAGAGTTCCTCTTGTCTGGGTCCCAGCAGGATCGGGGCCCTCGAAGTCACTCGGACCCGGCCCACCCGGCCACCTGGGACCGCACTTTTCAGCAAGTCGCAACTCAGCACTAGACGGTGTAGAATTCTCTGTGTGGGTCGGAGTCTTGTCGCACGGGTCCAGTATCGGGGTCCTTCACTGGCATACATCTGGTGATTCAAATCTCGCAGCACGTTCATTCCGAGCGTCACTTCCATTCCTCTTCTAGGGGGGTGATCCACCAGTACTACCCCTTTCTGCCCCAGCTCTTGACCAAACATTTTTAGTTGCATCCACACGATCCCTTTGACTGACAATTGACCATTATTTGCGGCGGTCAGTCGTATCACTCGGCCATCCTCTGGAATCACTAGTCGACTGAAGTATCTCTCATATACTTCTAGAGGCATTATAGTACATTCGGATCCCGTGTCAACCAAGCACCTCATCTTCCGCCCTTCAAACTCTGCTTCTATCACTGGACTACATGCAAACAAATCTTGTTCATTCCGTCGAGGGCTTTGTGTGGGTGGGGCCGCTGCTGCTTGCCCTCTCATGGCAGCGGCCAGAAGTTTAAAGCCGGGGACGGGGTTTCTGGGGCTGTAAGCGCCCGGCAGTAACGCGAGATGTGTCCCTGGTGGCCACACTTCCAGCAGGTGATTGTTCCTCGTGGGCGAGGGCTTGACTCATTCTGATAGGACGACCTGGCCATTTTCGGGGTCACCGTTCCAGGGGGTGGGGCAGGAGGTTCCCGTGAGGGGGTAGAGGCGGGATCAACTGTCAGTTGAGACAATTTCAGCTTCAACTCCTTCACCTCAGCACGCAAAGCTTGTACCACGCTTACCAGCCCCTCTCCCCCCGACCCTGATGACCCACCTTTCTCCAGCTGGGCACTGTTCACTGACCCCTCGGGAACATAGGCTGATTTCTCTTCACTTTCAACTGCAGCTCGGTAAATCTGCCAGAAAGATAACTCTGGTGCAACCCGGGCCATTTCCAACAGTTTGTCCCGGAGAAGTCTATTGGCTAAACCGGTGATGAATTGGTCCCGGAGCAAGCGGTCTACCTCCCGGAACGCCCCCATGGCCCCCGGGTCTAGTCGTTGCATCTCATTCAACGTCTCTTGCAAAATATTAGAGTACTGCATCAGGGACTCACACTCTCTCTGGGGACGATTAAAGAATAGGGACCGAAGCTGGGCCACACGCGCTCGACCCCCCAAACTCCCCTCTAACAGTTCCAAAATCTTTTCTAATGTATCCCTCTCTGATTCTGGGCGCACCATCACCATACGCCTAATATCACCCTCCAGTGCATTTAATGCCAGCTCAGCGCGTAACGCGGGGGTCAAATTACACATGCTCAGAATACTCCGGATTCTCTCAGCCCAATCTTGCAACGCCATATTGCGCCCATCGTATTTCGGCATGTGCTGAAGTAAAGCCCCTACAGGCACATACCCTCCCAGAGTCGCCGCGGCTGCCAGGGGAACCCCAACCCCCGAGGAGGATGCGGATACAGCGGGGTCATTTCCACCCTCGCCCTCGTCCATGACAAACACTGGATCCTGCCGACTACGCCAAAAATGTAATGACCAGAGGTCCGAATAAGATCCAGTGAGTCACAAACCAAGACCAAGGCAGAAATCTCCAACGGTATTTACTCAAAGGCAAAATAATCAAGGTAATATGGAGAATATTAAGGCAGATGCACCCCAAAGATACACTAGCTCAGCAGCAGCTGAAATCACTGTGCCACTCCAAGGTCTCCTGAGAACTGTATACTACAACAGACTAGTAAGAAATTTACCTAACAGGCAACTAAAAACAGGAACAAGTGTAAATTGAATGTAGTGTTATTAAGGGAGCCCCTGGAATGGCACATTGAGTATAACTTACACAACTCTAATATAAGATACACCTCTAAAGTAACAATTTAACACTCTGAGCAGAGATACCCGGGAATCCGCACAGGCTGCAGCCAGTCCATATCTTCAGCGCCAATAAGCTACAGCAAGCTCCTCTTGTCTTGTCGGCCGATGCCGAGCCCAAACGCCGGGGACTTAGTTAGTGGTCTCACGATGTAGTCTCTGCTTCTGTAGCTCCTAGGAATGCTTCCACGACAATCCATCCGTCTCTGTATCAGCAGTCTGTCCAGACTTGTTCCTCCACTCAATGCACAGGGAATCCACTGACTTCCAAATTCGTACTGGGTTCTTAGTAAAGTCTCAGTCTTTTCTTAGATAAAGGGTTAGCTCCTCTCCAGGAAACGTTAGCAACACAAGTCTCTCACAGAGTTAAACAAAAGGTTAGCTCTTCTCCAGGGGAACGTTAGCAACAAAAAGTCTCTCAAAAGCTTCTTTTCCTCCAAAAACACTTGCAGTAAATCCACAGAGTCTCTTTTTAAGATCTCACAGCAGCTTCTTCCTTTGCTTCCCGCCTTTTCTCTCCCAGCTCTCACTTCCTAGTTTCACTTTACACACGAGACACTAGACCCCACCCCCAGCACACATTGTCTCCGGGAGTTTTGCACGGTCTGTCCTTTGCTGCAACAGGCAAAAACCACAGGGTCCTAGTGCCCTCTCAGTGGGACTACAGTTCACCCTCTTACATTCTGACATGTGCTGCACCCATCCTGCGTCCCCATCCTGTCATGTGCTGCTCCCATCCTGCGCCCCCATTCTGACATGTGCTGCTCCCATCCTGCGCCCCCATTCTGACATGTGCTGCTCCCATCCTGCGCCCCCATCCTGTCATGTGCTGCTCCCATCCTGCGCCCCCATCCTGTCAAGTGCTGCTCCCATCCTGCGTCCCCATACTGTCATGTGCTGCTCCCATCCTGCGACCCCATTCTGACATGTGCTGCTCCCATCCGGCGCCCCGTTCTGTCATGTGCTGCCCTATTCTGTCATGTGCTGCTCCCATCCTGCGCTCCCGTTCTGTCATGTGCTGCTCCCATCCTGCGCCACCGTTCTTTAATTTGCTCCCATCCATATGCCCCATACGCTGCTCCATAAAGGTTTATGGCCCCCATAAAATGCTCCATAGTATATGCCCCGTACACTGCTCCATAAAGGTTGATGGCCCCCATAAGATGCTCCATAGTATATGCCCCCGTACACTGCTCCATAAAGGTTTATGGCCCCCATAAAATGCTCCATAGTGTATGCCCCATACGCTGCTCCATAAAGGTTGATGGCCCCCATAAGATGCTCCATAGTATATGCCCCCGTACACTGCTCCATAAAGGTTTATGGCCCCCATAAGATGCTCCATAGTATATGCCCCCGTACACTGCTCCATAAAGGTTTATGGCCCCCATAAGATGCTCCATAGTGTATGCCCCGTGCGCTGTTCCATAAAGGTTTATGGCCCCCATAAGATGCTCCATGGTATATGCCCCCGTACACTGCTCCATTATGGTTTATGGCCCCCATAAGATGCTCCATAGTATATGCCCCGTACACTGCTCCATTATGGTTTATGGCCCCCATAAGATGCTCCATAGTGTATGCCCCGTACGCTGTTCCATAAAGGTTTATGGCCCCCATAAGATGCTCCATGGTATATGCCCCCGTACACTGCTCCATCCACTGCTCCAGTCCGCCCTGCTGCTCCAGCGCTGGTGGATGAGGCTGAGGGATCAAACGAAAGGGAAGGTGCAGAAACAGAGGGGTCGACGTGGTCCCCGGTGGCGGACTCTTGAGGGATCGCTCCAGAGGGGTGCAACTCTGATGCAGGCTCCCGAGTGCTGCAGAAAGTGCTGTTAAAGAAGAAGAAAAAAAAAATTAGTATCTTGATATTACAATTGCCCTTGCTGCCAAAAAAATTGAAGGTTACACATTTTTACAGTTTGACTGAAAATATGTGGTGTTGAATATTTACCTTCTGCTCAGCAGCGTCGACTGGAGGAACGACAGGGCTCTGGCATGTTTGTACCTGCTCCTGCGTCCTCTAGATCCACTCGGGGTCTGCATCTCCTCATTAAATTCCCTCTTAAAGCGATCCCTGAGTGACCGCCACCGCACGATAATCCTGTTACCTGGAAAGAGAAAGCAAAAATTGGTTACTATACAACACATTAAATCATGTTAACATAAGGTAATGAAGTGTGAATACTTACGCGCTAGATCCTGGGCCCCAGCATCGAGTTCCTCCCAGTTATCCATAACAGCACTGCACACTTCCTCCCATAGCCGTCGGGTAATTAACTGGTCAGCATGGCAGCGGTCCGACATGTTCCACAGCGGCTCCCGAATTTGTACCGCTTGGAGGAGGGTGTCCACGTCAATGCCCTCCTCTTCGTCATCCTGTTCAGGAGCACGCTGTGAAGCCTAACAAAAAAATAAGAATAAAAAGGGAAAGATTACACCACATGAAATTTACAGTTTACTAAACACCAAACCAAAAAGGAACTTACTCTTCAGCGACCGCCGCGATTATTATTCCGACGATTATGGGAGGTGCTTTGAGGAACTCTACGTCGAGCCCCGGATTGTGAACACTAATAAAATAAATAAATAAATAAATAAATAATGTGCTTGGATAGAGGCATATGTATTGTGTGTGCTGTGCTGAATGTTTGTGTTGGGTGTAGTGTGTTGTATGTGAGGATTGGTCTGTGCACAACTTACACTATGCGCTCCCGCTCCTTGAATTTCTCCACCCTGTCCGTCTCCTTCTGTAAGCCCCTCTGCTTCATCTTCCTGTGAATACAGAATAAACACATAAAGGCTTTAAATACAATTGCCATTGTTGCACCAAAATAAAATAATTTATGAAGAAAAAAAATAAACACCTCAGTTTGCTGATGATGTGCTGGGGGCTCTCAGAAGAAGACATTATGGTCTTGAGTCTATCTTGGGTTGGTCGGTCCCTTGCTTGGGTCCTCTTGGTCCCTAGAATCTGCAAGTATGAAGAGAGTTTTAAGCTACTATACAAAAGGATAGATGGATAGATGCAGCTTTCAGGACTTTACACTTACATCTGTTTACAAAACTTGGGGAGCCTGCCTTCCTACGTCTTGGGTCAGTACCTTGCTTGGTTCCTGTAAAATCTTCCAATTTGAAGACAGTTTTAATTAGAAAAATTAAGAAAAAGTATGCTAACTTACATTTTGATTTCCCTCAACACAAAATAAAAAGAAAAAAAAAATTGTTAACCATCAAAAATTGATATGCTAGATATGCTTGATGCACAAGCTGCCAAACCCTCCACCTCCTGTTTCCCCACAAAAAAAAACCCAAAAATCACTTGATAGAAAAACCAAAACTACTTCGGACTTGATATGCGCCATGCGCATTCTGGTAAACCCACCTAAGCAAAGTATAAACCTTATAAAAAATGTTCCTCATTAAAAATTAAAATACCAATTCCCAAAATTGTTAATTATGATTACCCTACAGTTTGTATTTTCTAAAACCAGATAACATTTTCTATAGCTAAGGTTTGCATTCTGCATTTGTATATAGAACCTTTATTGTATGTATACCCAGTTTTAAATTTATCTTGAAATGAGACTACGGACAGTTTTGTGACATTTTTATTACTATATTTTTTAAAATTAAATTTTTTTGTTTGGAAATTCGGAGCTACACTGCTCTTTATTTGAAATACCAGTACAGTATGAACAACAACAAAAATGCAGAACACATCACACAACAGTTATACACACACAAAACACATGTTACATCACAGCTATTCAAAATACCAGCACAGTATAAACAAAAAAAAATTTATAAACAGGGCAGGCAGACGCACACACGCACGCACGCACGCAAAACACATGTTACATCACAGCTATTCAAAATACCAGCACAGTAAGAAAAAAAAAATTATAAACAGGGCAGGTAGACGCACACACACACACACACACACGCGCACACACACCTCATACTGGATGCCAGTACTCACATGGCTGTCTCAGGCAGGGTCTGGCTGGCAGGGCCTTGCTTGCAGGGTCTCTCTGGCTGGCAGTCTCTCTGGCTGGCAGGGTCTTGCTGGCAGGGCCTCTCTGGCTGGCAGGGCCTTGCTTGCAGGCCCTCTCTGGCTGGCAGTCTCTCTGGCTGGCAGGGTCTTGCTGGCAGGGCCTCTCTGGCTGGCAGGGACTCTCTTGCTGGCAGGGTCTCTCTGGCTGGCAGGGTCTCTCTGGCTGGCAGGGTCTCTCTGGCTGGCTGGCACATTTGGGAATGACCTGTCCTCTTTATATAGTTTTGGAGTTGTCTGGGCAAAGTATTCACTTTTTGGAGCATGCTCAATTAAAAAAGCGGATTGGGGCGACGGATCCGCCAAGAAGCGGATCGTGACAGATTCGTCGCCCATAGGCGCCCATTCTTAAAAGTGGCGGACGCGACAGATCCGCCGCGGTCCGCTTTTTCGGCAGCGGCAAAAAATGTTACAAAGTCCGTCAATGTCTAGACAACGTCCGCCAAATCTCGACGGATCCGTCGCATGGCGGATGGAACGGACGACCATCCGCCACAATCCGTCGCTAATGCAAGTCAATGGGAAAATAGCGGATCCGCCAAAAAAAATTGGCGGATCCGCTATTTGAGGAAAATGGCGGTTTTTGACTGACGCCAAAAGACTGAAGTGTGAAAGAGGCCTTAGTAAAGGCCAGGGACGTTATACGTAGAATAGTGTCATTATTTGTTTATTGTTTGCATTTGCTTGTTTGGCATATATTGAATCTGTAACAGTTGGAGCACTGTGCTATTTTACGGACAAGCTAAAGAATATAACTCTTGTAAATTATCTTTTGCCATTGCATACCCGTTTGCATCTTCCTCATCCACTTCATTCCTTGCCTTTCAATAAATCTAACCTCTGTTGTTTGCACCTCATCTTGTGTACAGGAGTCTTCCTGCACTATGGTGGTCCCTCGGCCATCGCTTCAAGTGGCGCTGCGAGCAGAATACTGTCACCAAGATGGAGGCAGCAGACAGCAACGGCGGGACTGTTAATGGAGATGCTGTAGGCATTGATGGAACCCCTGCAAGGACACTCCCTATGGGTACCATATTTAGTGTGCTACCAAAGTTTAATGGAAATAATATGCCACTGTCCGACTGGGTGTCCCAGCTGCAAAGCACCCTGAAGATTTATACCATCAGTCCAGACCTTGAAGCAGACATTGCTTTAACTGCCCTAGAGGGAGAAGCCCGTAGAAACATCTGCCTACAATCAGAACTCACCCGCAGTACCCTGAAGGAGCTAGTGACGTTCCTGGAAGAGATCTACGGCGAGACTGCTAGCGCCGGACACCATCACCCCAAATTTTTCTCTAGGCTGCAGTGGGAAGAAGAAGAAGGAATTTCTCAGTATGCAACAGCACTGCAAGAAGTGTTAGCGTAGATACAGTGGCCCGAAGTAAAGAGGAAAGCTACGCGTCTGGGGTGATGCGTGTCCAGGGCGCCAATACCAGAGGGGACCCAAACCATCAGGATGTGCTGGTCCAGGTGGTGCAAAACTTTCAGCGGTCCCTTGTCAACGTGCAAGAGAAACTAACCCAGATGGAGCGAAGAGTGGGGGAACTACAACAGTCTGACTCACCGTACTCATGCAACCATTCTTCGGCCCGACCAATAAGGTATCAGTGTGAGCAAGCCCCCTCCTGTCAGGCTTCAGAGGCACGAGGACAGGCTCGAGGTACCCCCCGGCGAGGAGGAGGCATCCATTGCTGGGAATGTGGAGGACGGGGTCACCTTGCCAGAGACTGTCGGAACTATACTCAATGCCAGCAGAAGCTGCCATTAAACTACCAACCCCTGCAGTAGTGCGGCACTCTGCGGGGGAGGCAAAGAGAGAGGCCGCTCCATATCATAAACACTTGATTGCTGGGTGTCCCATCCTACGTGCTGAATTCGAGGGAGATCTAGTGGATTGCCGGGTCACAAGTGACGACGATGCCAGAAACATAATTCAGGCAGCATTTCCAGGCCCTGGCCAAGCCAGAAAAAGAGACATTGATACGGTTGTTTGCTGCCAACCAACAACCGATCCCGGTCGCAGGGGTCGAGTGGATGAATATTCGAATCTGTGGGCAAGAAGTGGGGAGAAAAGGGATCCTGCTAGTCCCTGAGCCTATCAAAGAAGAAGATGTGCCTGTAGTACTGGGAATGAATATCCTACGTGAACTCAATCAGATTATGTTTACCAAACGGGGACCTGGATATTGGAAGAAGGCTACTACACATCAGCCTACTCAAGAAGCCCTTCAATGACTGATCCATGTCTATGGAATGCAGAAGAGTGTGTCATCCTATCAGACGGTAGGGGTCATCAGGGCTCCTGGTAAAGAACCTGTAATCCTGACTCCCGAGCGAGAAGCAATAGTGTACCTTCCAGTGGGGACGCATCACAACCTTGACGGGTTGGAAGAGATTGTTCAGCTTGTGGTAGGCAGAGGAGTGGACCAAGAAGTCATGATAGCTCGTACGATAGCTGTGGTCCAGGGAGGACACGTCCCCATAAAAGCTTTGAATGTGGGCCCCGGGGAGGTCACTCTGCCACGAGGGACAGATCTGGCCTTGGTGTACCTACATAAGGGTGAAATGGTGAGTCAGAAGATGTCTTTATCGCCGAAATAAGGTAGGGGGTGGACCATAGCAGTTGCTGCGGGAACCGAAGAGACGCCATCCCCGGAGTGGAGTGGACGGGTCATCCTTCATCAAATGGAAGTGGATATGAGGGCTCTGGGCCCTGGGCATGTGCAAGCAATAGAAGCTATGCTGAGGGAAAATCAGGCCGCATTCGCCAGTTACGCCGAGGATTTCGGCTGTTCTAAAGCCATCAAGCATGAGATACCGACTGGAGAAGCTCATCCAATTCGAGAACGATACCAGCAGATCCCACCCAAGATGTATCAAGAGGTGGAAACATTACTGAGGCAGATGCTGGATTCAGGAGTGGTGCAGAGTAGTCAGAGCCCTTTGGCAGCCGGTGGTGCTCGTCAAGAAAAAGGATGGGACCATCCAGTTCTGCATAGATTACAGGAAACTCAATGCCTGCACTGTTCGAGACTCGTATCCGTTGCCCCGCATCGAGGAATCCTCAACAGCATTGGGGAAAAGTACTTCTCCACCCTGGACCTAGCAAGTGGATACTGGCAAGTAGCCGTGGCAGAGAAAGACAAAGAAAAAAACGCCTTCATCCTCCCTTTGGGGCTGTTCGAGTTTAACCGGATGCCCTTTGGGCTCTCCAATGCGCTGGGCACGTTTCAACGGCTGATGGAAAAGTGTTTGGGAGACTTAGATCAGGGTAGCCTCAAAATTTATCTGGATGACATCGTTGTGTTTTCGGCCTCATTCAAAGAACTCGGGAGACTGCGGGCTCATAACCTGAAGGTGAAGCCAAAGAAGTGACACATTTTTGAGAGAGAGATTGAGTACCTGGGCCACATAGTGTCACAAGATGGAGTTCAACCCAGAAAAAGTAGCTGCTATCCAGAAGTGGCCAGTCCCTCGAACAGTGAGAGAACTCCAGGCCTTTCTGGGGCTTATCGGGTACTATCGCCGGTTTGTTAAAGACTTTGCAAAGGTGGCAGGTCCTCTCAATGAGCTGCTAAGGGGGACCGCTGGAGTTCCGAAGATCCAGTACATCCCTTGGGCCAAGAGAAAAGACAAGGCCTTCCGGGCTATAAAGAATGCCCTTACCTCAGCTTTGATTTTGACCTACGCAGACTTCGATCAACCGTTCCTGTTATACACAGATGGTAGCCTTTATGGACTCGGTGCAGTACTTGCTCAGATGCAGGATGGACATGAGAGAGTCATCGGGTATGCCAGCAGTTCCCTGCGAGACAGCGAAAGAAACCCTCATAATTACAGCTCCTTCCGGTTAGAGCTCCTGGCCCTAGTGTGGGCCATGACAGAGAAGTTTGCAGGCTTCCTGACAGGAAACAAGATTCAAGTTTGAACAGACAATAATCCCCTGGCCCACCTTGAGAATGCTAAATTGGGGGTCTTAGAACAACGGTGGGTGGCTCGCCTAGCCAAGTTTGACTTTACCATCCTTTATCGCTCTGCTACCGAAAACGCAAATGCTAATGGGCTGTCAAGAGTGACTGTGGAGACTCCAATGGGGGATCTCGATGAGCAACTCGAAGAGGAGGAAACCCCAGACTTTCGTAAGTCTAAGCCCCCAATGTTTGCGGCCCAGTCAAGAAGGGAGGCCTGCGCATTACCCCGGTCTCTGGGGAGAACCAATGAGGAATGGGGACATATTCAGGATGAAGACGAAGGGCTGAGACAGATGAAATGGTGGGTAACTCAGAAGCGGAAGCCTGGCAAACAATAGAGAGATGATGTGGACTCTGAAATGAAGAGTGTGTTACACCAGTGGGATAGACTAGAAGTGCGAGAGTCAGTGCTATATCATTAGAGACAACAGCCAAAAGATATGGAAGTAAGGTGGCAGGTGGTCAACCCAGGAAGAATAGCTCAAGAAGTAGCTAAAGAAGCCCACAAATTTGGAGCTCACTTCGGGCCCACAAAGACCTACCAATGGTTACAGCGGCATGTGGATTGCCCCCGGTTAGAGTCTGTGGTGGAAGAGGTTTGACGGCAATGTCGAGTATGTGACCTCATTAAGAGTACTGAACAGAGGGCACCCATCCACACCATACAAACTAATTAGCCGCTAGAAGTCTTGATGATCGACTATCTCCTTGTGGGACACTTGGCCCGGGGGCTACAGTACTGTTTGGTGATGACCGATCATTTCTTTAAGTTTGCAGTAGTCACCCGGACTAGAGATCAGACTGCAGAATCGGCAGCGTGAGCCATCTGTCAAGACTTCATCCGGGTGTATGGGTGCCCAAAGCGCATCAACTCCGACCAAGGCGCATGTTTCCAAGGCAAGGTGATAGAAGAACTGAATCGTATGTATGGCATCAAGTGGTCCCGGACCACTGATTACCATCCTCAAGGCAACGGAGCATGTGAACGCTTCAACCAAACCTTACTTCAAATGCTTAGAACATTGGAGGAGGACAAGAAGGCGTGTTGGCCAGATTACCTGCCAGAGTTGGTCTGGACCTACAACAATCAGGTCCACTCCACGATGGGTTATACCCCCTATCTACTGCTGTTTGGAAGAGCTGGACGAGAGATCATTGAGCTGAACGAGAGATCATTGAGCTGAATTTGAAACAGCCTGTAAGTACTCAGGCAGAAATCCGAGAGTGGACCCTCTGGGTCGTGACTCTAGAGCCCCCGGGGTCGAGCGGACCAGATGGAATCACCCCCTATACAGGGAGTGTTAGGAGCAGGACCTCGGGGGAATGGAGACAACAGCTAGAGCCAAAGGGGCGACCCAAGATAAAGAAGGAAACCACAGGCTATAAGGATGGCAGGGAATAATAGGAAAAACAAGACTTAACTGAAAATGACTGGAACACGGAACGGCAGAACACAGCAGGAACACAGACTGGCAGGACTCAGCAGGAACACGGACCGGAAGGATTCAGCAGGAACACGGACAGGCAGGACACAGCAGGAACACGGGCTGGCAGAACACAGCAGGAACACGGACTAGCAGGATACAGCAGGAACACGGACTGGCAGGATACAGCAGGAACACGGACCGGCAGGATACAGCAGGAACACGGACCGGCAGGATACAGCAGGAACACGGACTGGCAGGATACAGCAGGAACACGGACTGGCAGGATACTACAGGAACACGGACTGGCAGGATACAGCAGGAACACGGATAGGCAGGACACAGCAGGAACACGGATAGGCAGGACACAGCAGGAACACGGACAGGCAAGACACAGCAGGAACACGAGCTGGCAGGACACTGAGACAAAGTAAAGACTGGGCTGAGAGAAGACACTGGTACAGGGGAGCCTAGGGCATAGGGACACTGACGGCAGACAGTGCACCTACAAAGCAAAGGCGTCTTACCTAGGGAGACGCCGGGAAGAAATACCCGATGGGCGCCGCCATGTTGGGGCGGAGCCACCGAGTCGCAACCTCCCAGAAGGCTCTGCGATGGAGACGCGACCGCGCATGCGCAGAGGGACCGGACGCCGTGAGCCGGCGAAGGAGGAAGCAGAGCGGCGCTGGACAGGATCGCGAGTGCGCCGAGGGATGGGAGAAGCCGGGTAAGTATGCGCAGCGTTCGTAACAGTACCCCCCTCCTTAGTCCCCCTCTTTTTAAGGCTAGAAAGGAATCTTTTCATGATAAGAGGAGCATTGATGTTCTCTCGGGACTCCCAGGACCTCTCCTCAGGGCCAAATCCCTCCCAATCAATCAAAAAATAAGTTTTACCCCTAACTACCTTTTTGGCAAGAATGTCTTTAACATTAAAGATTCCATCAGAAGTACAGAGCTGAGGAGAGGAAGAGGTAGCGGAGTGAAAACGATTAAAGACTGCAGGTTTGAGAAGAGACACATGGAAGGCATTGGGAATGCGCAACGAGGCAGGCAACTTCAATTTATAAGAAACATCATTAATGCGACTCAAGATAGGAAAAGGGCCAATATAGCGGGGACCCAGTTTGCAAGAGGGAATTTTAAGCTTGATATAGCGAGAGGAAAGCCAAACTTTATCACCCGGAGAATATGGCGGAGCATCCAAACGCCTTTTGTCAGCAAACTTTTTCATATTAAGGCTAGCTCTCTCAAGAGCCACTTTGGTCTCACTCCAAATCGTAGAGAATTCCCGGGACAAGAAATCCGCTGCCGGTACCCCCGAGGAAAGAGAAACAGGAAGAGGAGTGTTCGGATGTTGACCATAGACTACAAAAAAGGGAGTTTTGGAGGAAGACTCGCTGGGAAGATTGTTATATGAGAATTCGGCCCAGGGGAGAAGAGAGACCCAGTCATCTTGGTGTGCATTGGAGAAATGTCGCAGATATGTAGTCAGGACTTGATTAACTCGCTCCACTTGTCCGTTGGACTGAGGGTGATAGGCGGAAGAAAAGTCCAAGTTTACCTTTAATAGACTGCAGAGAGCTCTCCAAAAACGTGAGGTAAATTGTACTCCACGGTCTGAGACGATATGATGAGGAAAACCATGAAGACGGAAGACTTGGTGTAAACAGATCTTTGCCAACTCAGGAGCGGAAGGCAGACCAGGCAATGCGATGAAGTGAGCCATCTTGGAGAACCGATCTACAACAACCAAGATGACAGAGCAATTCGAGGAACAAGGTAGATCAGTGATGAAGTCCATAGCTATATGACTCCAAGGAACGGAAGGCACAGGCAGAGGATGCAGGAGACCGGAAGGAAGCTGCCTAGGGACTTTATTTTTTGCACAAGAAGGACAAGAAGCGATGAATTTGGTGACGTCTTGTCGGACAGATGGCCACCAGTAATGCCGAGAGATAAGAGAAAGTGTCTTCTTGACTCCTACATGTCCTGCAATTTTGGAGGAGTGACCCCAACGTAAAACTCTCTCCTTGTCTTGGTTAGCCACAAGAGTCTTGCCAGGAGGAGTTGAAATCACTCTTAGAGGAGCAAGAGTGACGATCTTCGCAGGATCAATGATGTGAGCCGGAGAATCCTCTAGGTCCAGAGGCTGAAAGGATCTTTAAAGAGCATCTGCTTTGACATTCTTATTTCCGGGTCGGAAATGAAGTTCAAATTCAAATCGTCCGAAGAATAAAGACCATCTGGCTTGTCGTGGATTTAGTCTTTGGGCAGACTGAATATAGGCCAGATTCTTGTGGTCTGTGTAAATGGTGAATGGATGAAGAGCCCCCTCAAGGAGATAACGCCATTCCTCCAAGGCTAGCTTGATAGCCAAAAGTTCTTTATCTCCAATAGAGTAGTTACGCTCAGGAGCGGAAAAGGTTTTAGAAAAAAAACCACAGGTCACCAAACGTCCGGACGAGGATCTTTGCAAAAGTACAGCACCAGCTCCAATAGAGGATGCGTCGACCTCAAGGACAAACGGTCTATTAGCATCAGGACGATGAAGCACAGGGGCCGTAGCGAAGCTTTGTTTAAGAGACAGAAAGGACTCTTCAGCCTCAGGGGTCCAAAGACTGGAGTTGACTCCCTTGCAAACTAGAGCAGAGATAGGCTTGGTCATGGAAGAAAAATGAGGAATAAATTGTCTATAGTAGTTGGCAAAGCCAAGAAAACGTTGGATTGCTTTTGTTCCAAGAGGACGAGGCCAATTCAGGACAGCAGAAACCTTCTCTGGATCCATCTCTAAGCCAGATCTTGAGACAATATATCCCAGGAAGGGAAGAGAAGATTGTTCAAAGACGCACTTCTCAATCTTAGCGAACAGATGATTCTCTCTTAGCCTTTGCAGAACACGACGGACATCTCGCCTGTGAGTGGAGAGATCCGGAGAAAAGATGAGAATGTCGTCAAGGTAAACCACGACCGAGGAGTAGAGAAGATCCCGAAATACATCGTTCACAAATTCCTGAAAAACCGCGGGGGTGTTGCAGAGACCAAACGGCATAACCAAGTACTCGTAGTGACCGTCACGAGTATTGAAGGCAGTCTTCCACTCATCGCCTGCACGAATACGAACCAAATTATATGCGCCACGTAAATCTAATTTGGTAAAAATTTGCGCACCCCGAAGACGGTCGAAGAGTTCCGGAATGAGTGGCAGAGGATATTTGTTCTTCACCGTGATGTTGTTTAGGCCTCGATAATCAATGCAGGGACGGAGAGAACCGTCTTTCTTCTTCACGAAAAAGAACCCTGCTCCGGCCGGAGAAGAAGACTTGCAAATGAATCCTTTAGCAAGATTTTCTTGAATGTACTCAGACATAGCTTGAGTCTCAGCAGGAGAGAGAGGATAGATCCTGCCCCTGGGCGGGTTAGTTCCAGGCACGAGATCTATGAGACAATCATAGAGCCGGTGAGGCGGAAGACCCTCAGCCTCCTTCTTGTTGAAGACATCAGAATAAGCGCTGTAGACACAGGGTAAGGCGGGAAAAGAAGAGGAAGGAGAAGAATTAGAGGAAGATCCCACAGGACGCACCGGCAGCAGACAACGTTCCCGACAAAGCTCACCCCAGCGCAAGATATTACCATTGCGCCAATCTAAAATGGGCTCGTGGTTCCGTAACCAAGGAAGACCTAAGAGCATAGGATGAGACAGACCCGCTAAAACATAAAATGCAATTCTCTCCTTGTGCAGAGCCCCAACCTGAAGTTCCACCTCAAGTGTTACTTGAGTAATGGTCTCCTGTAACGGTTTACCATCCACAGATGCAAGAATCACAGGAGCCTCTAAGGTTTTGACTGGAACGGAGAATTTCAAAACCTCCTCCAACCTAATAAAATTCCCTGCTGCGCCCGAATCCACATACGCATCCAGAGAAATGCCTTTGCCCGCAATATGCAAAAGAACGGACAAAGTAAGGGGTTGAGAGGGATCACACACACCTAGGGAGGCCTCTCTTACCTGACCTAGGCGGAGGAGTTTTCCGGACGTTCAGGGCAAGAGCGTAATAAATGAGCAGCACTCCCGCAGTAAAAGCATAACCCCTGAGTGCACCTCTCTTTACGACGTTGTTCGGACATCTTAAGACGGTCCACTTGCATAGGTTCCGGTGCGGACGCCTGAGAGGAGGTTCTAGGCTGAGGACTGAGTGGCTTACGGGTGGCAGAAGAAGGACGAAGAGACCTCCGCTCGCGGGCGCGTTCTTGGAACCGGAGGTCAATACGGGTAGCTAAGGAAATTAATTCCTCCAAAACAGTAGGGGTGTCCCGACCGGCTAACTCATCTTTTATGCGCCCAGAGAGACCCCGCCAAAAAGCACCCACCGCCTCATTGTTCCAGCCCAAGTCAGAGGAGAGTGTGCGGAACTGAATAGCGTACTGGCCTACGGATAACGATCCCTGATGGAGAGAAAATAGAGCTTCAGTTGTAGAGGCCAGACGTCCAGGTTCGTCAAAGACAAGACGGAAAGTCTCCAAAAATTCAGACAACTGGGAGACTAGGGGATCGTCTCGCTCCCAGAGTGGATTAACCCATGCCAAGGCGTCACCCTCCAGATGGGAAATAAAAAAAAACGCAACTTTGGACCGATCCGTCGGGTAATGCTGGGGCAGAAGCTCAAAGTGAAGACGGCATTGGTTTAGAAATCCTCGGCAGGACTTAGGATCCCCATTGTACCGAGGCGGTTTAGCCAAGCGGGGTGGAGGGTGGGACGCAGGAGCAGACGTAGAAGCGGCTGTCTGGATGGAAAGCAGCCGATCGTCAATAGAAGACATATAACTAAGTATATGGGCCTGGGTGTCACGCTGCTGAGCTAACTCTTGCTGTAAGCCAACGAGTAGAGCGGCGTTGCCAGGATCAGAGGACTGGAGCGTGGACAAACGAGAATCCATAGCTTTCATAAAGGACATCATGCGGGACGGATTCTCTCGCAAAAAGAGTAGCTCTTTCTGCGCAGCAGAGGCCCCAGCGGGGTCCATGGCCTTTGCTTACTGTAAGTACTCGGGCAGAAATCCGAGAGTGGACCCTCTGGGTCGTGACTCTAGAGCCCCCCGGGTCGAGCGGACCAGATGGAATCACCCCCTATACAGGGAGTGTTAGGAGCAGGACCTCGGGGGAATGGAGACACAACAGCTAGAGCCAAAGGGGCGACCCAAGATAAAGAAGGAAACCACAGGCTATAAGGATGGCAGGGAATAATAGGAAAACAAGACTTAACTGAAAATGACTGGAACACGGAACGGCAGAACACAGCAGGAACACAGACTGGCAGGACTCAGCAGGAACACGGACCGGAAGGACTCAGCAGGAACACGGACCGGCAGGACACAGCAGGAACACGGACCGGCAGGATACAGCAGGAACACGGACTAGCAGGATACAGCAGGAACACGGACTGGCAGGATACAGCAGGAACACGGACTGGCAGGATACAGCAGGAACACGGACTGGCAGGATACTACAGGAACACGGACTGGCAGGATACAGCAGGAACACGGACTGGCAGGATACAGCAGGAACACGGACTGGCAGGATACAGCAGGAACACGGACTGGCAGGATACTGCAGGAACACGGACTGGCAGGATACAGCAGGAACACGGACTAGCAGGATACAGCAGGAACACGGACTGGCAGGATACAGCAGGAACACGGACTGGCAGGATACAGCAGGAACACGGACTGGCAGGATACAGCAGGAACACGGACTGGCAGGATACAGCAGGAACACGGACTGGCAGGATACTACAGGAACACGGACTGGCAGGATACAGCAGGAACACGGACTGGCAGGATACAGCAGGAACACGGACAGGCAAGACACAGCAGGAACACGGGCTGGCAGGACACTGAGACAAAGTAAAGACTGGGCTGAGAGAAGACACTGGTACAGGGGAGCCTAGGGCATAGGGACACTGACGGCAGACAGTGCACCTACAAAGCAAAGGCGTCTTACCTAGGGAGACGCCGGGAAGAAATACCCGATGGGCGCCGCCATGTTGGGGCGGAGCCACCGAGTCGCGACCTCCCAGAAGGCTCTGCGATGGAGGAGACGCGACCGCGCATGCGCAGAGGGACCGGACGCCGTGAGCCGGCGAAGGAGGAAGCAGAGCGGCGCTGGACAGGATTGCGAGTGCGCCGAGGGATGGGAGAAGCCGGGTAAGTATGCGCAGCGTTCGTAACACAGCCAGAGGAGCTGATGGAGCGAACTGTCACCTCATGGGTGAAAGAGCACCGGCAACGATTACAAACGATACGGTGGTTGGCGGGTCAGCAGCTGCAAGAAAAAGAACATACGGGCCATAATCTGACTCAAGAGTTACCGCTCCAACCCAGAGACTTAGTATATCATTACAGCAGGTATATACTATATACAGGGGAGACGACATACAGGTATATACTATATACAGGAGATCACATACAGGTATATACTATATACAGAAGAGATGACATACAGTTATATACTATATACAGGAGGAGATGACACATAGTTATATACAATATACAGGAGGAGATGACATACAGCAGGTATATACTATTTACAGGGGAGATGACATACAGGTGTATACTATATATAATGGAGATGACAAACATGTATATACTGAGGGGAAAATGAGGGGTGTGAGTGCAAAATGAGAGGAGTGAGGGAAAATAGTGGAGTGATCAGAAAAGACAGATGTGAGGTCGAAATGACAAGTGTTTAGGGGGGAATGAGAGTATTGAGTGGGGAATGAGAGGAGTGAGGGGGGAAATAAGAGGAGTGAGGGGGAAAATGAGAGGTGTGATGGGAAAATGAGAGAAGTGAGGTGCTAAATGAGAGGCGTGATGGAAAAATAAGAGAAGTGAGGTACTATAACTAACCACAGATATTTACTATGCTCAGGCAACGCCGGGCTCTTCAGCTAGTGTATATATATATATATATATATATATATATATATATATATATATATATATATATATATATATATATATATATATATATATATATATATATATATATATATATATATAACATTTACATAAATGCAGATTCAGCTGGCTAAATGCTGCTTGCTCGCATTAGTAGATGGTTCCTTACTGAGTCATTCACTGTCTAGACTGCTAGCACAGATGAAAGATTTAAGGACTTGTGAGCATGAATAAAACCATCCACGGAATAACTATGGGTGTATTGGCACCCTCCCCTAAAAGGTGAACACTATTTTATTCAACAAAAATGTAAAACACATTGGGGCAGGTTAAAAAAAAAGATTTTGCTAACATGTTCTCAACTGCAAAGAAGCAAAGGTTTGTATGTAAATACCAAATTCACAGCAACATTGTGATTACGGACGTTTGGGGCAATCGCTGTGCATTTAAAGACCCTGGTACAATGTAAAACCTGTTTGCCAGGTTCACTGATGATCCAAACCTTTTTTCCTTTATTGTTACTGGTAATTGTCCTCCAAACTGAAAACTCTCGGAATCAGTTTATGTCTTAAGGCCTGTATTCACACGTTCAGGTTTTGCTACAATATCTATTAATAGCATCATACAAGTGTGCAGGGTCTTCAAAACCATATTCATATGCAGTGGAAAAAAATCAGTACCAAAATCAGAGCATGCTACTTATTCGAAATCTACAGAGCATGCTCCGTATTACTAAATCTGCAGAGGATTCTCCTATTACTAAATCTGCAGGGCATGCTCCGTATTACTAAATCTGCAGGGCATGCTCAATATTACTAAATCTGCAGGACATGCTCCGTATTTCTAAATTTGTAGAGGATTCTCCGTATTACTAAATCTGCAGAGGATTCTCTGTATTATTAAATCTGCAGAGGATTCTCCGTATTACTAAATCTGCAGGGCATGCTCCGTATAACTAAATCTGCAGGGCATGCTCCGTATTACTAAATCTGCAGGACATGCTCCGTATTACTAAATCTGCAGGGCATGCTCCGTATTACTAAATCTGCAGGACATGCTCCGTATTACTAAATCTGCAGAGAATGCTCCGTATTACTAAATCTGCAGAGCATGCTCCATATTACTAAATCTGCAGAGCATGCTCCATATTACTAAATCTGCAGAGGATTCTCCGTATTACTAAATCTGCAGGGCATGCTCCGTATTACTAAATCTGCAGAGGATTCTCCTATTACTAAATCTGCAGGGCATGCTCCGTATTACTAAATCTGCAGGACATGCTCCGTATTACTAAATCTGCAGGGCATGCTCCGTATTACTAAATCTGCAGAGGATTCTCCTATTACTAAATCTGCAGGGCATGCTCCGTATTACTAAATCTGCAGGGCATGCTCAATATTACTAAATCTGCAGGACATGCTCCGTATTTCTAAATTTGTAGAGGATTCTCCGTATTACTAAATCTGCAGAGGATTCTCTGTATTATTAAATCTGCAGAGGATTCTCCGTATTACTAAATCTGCAGGGCATGCTCCGTATAACTAAATCTGCAGGGCATGCTCCGTATTACTAAATCTGCAGGACATGCTCCGTATTACTAAATCTGCAGGGCATGCTCCGTATTACTAAATCTGCAGGACATGCTCCGTATTACTAAATCTGCAGGACATGCTCCGTATTACTAAATCTGCAGGGCATGCTCCGTATTACTAAATCTGCAGAGGATTCTCCTATTACTAAATCTGCAGAGGCTTCTCCGTATTACTAAATCTGCAGAGGATTCTCTGTATTACTAAATCTGCAGAGGATTCTCCGTATTACTAAATCTGCAGAGGATTCTCCGTATTGCTAAATCTGCAGAGGATTCTCCGTATTACTAAATCTGCAGAGGATTCTCCGTATTACTAAATCTGCAGAGCAAAGCTCCGTATTACTAAATCTGCAGGGCATGCTCCGTATTACTAAATCTGCAGAGAATTCTCCGTATTACTAAATCTGCAGGGCATGCTCCGTATTACTAAATCTGCAGAGGATTCTCCTATTACTAAATCTGCAGGGCATGCTCCATATTACTAAATCTGCAGAGGATTCTCCGTATTACTAAATCTGCAGGGCATGCTCCGTATTACTAAATCTGCAGAGGATTCTCCGCATTACTAAATCTGCAGTGCATGCTCCATATTACTAAATCTGCAGAGCATGCTCCGTATTACTAAATCTGCAGGGCATGCTCCATATTACTAAATCTGTAGAGCATGCTCCGTATTACTTAGGGTATGTGCACACGGTGCGGATTTTGCAGTGGATCCGCAGCAGTTTTTCCAAATCTGCAGCGCACGCTCCATATTTCCAAATCTGCAGCATGTACAGATTTATCAGGATGAATTTCCCCCCACCCAATGCTTTGTAATACAATAGGATACATTCTGACAAAATCTACGAGTGTTAAATGCAAATTTTGTCTTTGTCAATGATTTGCAGCCACAAGGCCTAAAAAATGTCCCAGGAGCGCCTGCTCTCTATATTATAGTATCTACTCAAAAAATTGCAATTTATACAATTGTGCCTTTTATATGTAGACATAACAATCTATGTCCACCTTGTGAACTTTTGCTTTGCAAACAAATCTTTTGCATTTACATTTCCTTTTCCTGGTGATTTTTTTCCAAAGTAAGGGCTATGCTCCCTTGCTCCTCCCTCCAAAACCTTGGCAATAAAAACGCTGCATTCAAAATGCTAATTTTGGGGCATTTTTAACATTTATTTCTATGGTATTTTGTTAGGGATTACTTGTACGATTTGTCAAAAATTCATGTTTCATAAACAGTTTTGACTTTTATTCCCAAAAAATAAAGCAAAGACCGCTGCAAAAGAAATTAGGCTAGGTTCCCATTGCGTTAATGGGACCGCGCTAACGGACAGCGTTGCACGGCAAAATTAACGCCATGCAACGCGTCCGTTAGCGCGCCCATTAACAGCAATAGGGACGCGCATCACTAGCCCGTGCCATTTTCGGCACGCGCTAGCGATGTGCCGGTGTTTTGTAGCGCGACGCGGACGCTGCTTGTGCCCGCGGTCCGTTCCCCGCTCTCGCAGATCGGAGATCTGCGAGAGCAGGGACGTTTAACGCGACCCCTTTAAAACACATTGCGTTAGCGCTAGGCGCTAAACGGATTGCACTAACGCAATCTGAACCTAGCCTTATTGAGTTTTTTTGCACGGTCTCATAATTTTGATGGGTAAAAAGAATGCTGCAAAAAAACGAAATAATTGACAGGTTGAAAATTTCAAAAATACTGAAGATATCAAATTTAATCTGGAAAAAAACAAGCGTGTGCATGAGATTTCTGAAATCACATCGCTTTTGCTCTTACTGTAAAAAGCAGTTTCTCATTTGCATAAAAAACCAGCAAATAAATGCAGCATGTGAATATAGCATAAAAATAACGCTCAATCATTTTAGAAGGAAAGATATTGTTTTTTTTGTCCCCGGTATTTATTATAATGTTGTATATGTGTTCAGTAAGATTAGCAGCATCTACCCTCCACGTTCCTGCTCTCGGCCTGGTCTCAGGAGGGGGATGTAATGAGGATCACTGCTATGTACACATACATCCTGCTGGATTGGGACAGTTGCTGTCAATACATTGACCAACTTTAGGTTCCTTTTGAAAAGAGAATGTAAGGATCTGTTCACATGTGCATTTGTTTTCCATGTGTCTGATCCGTTTTTTAGCATCCTGTGCAGTCATAGGTCTGTCTGAGTTTGGATTAATTTTAGAATGGGTAAAAAAGTTCTACAGGCAAACTATTCCTTCCGTTCTAGAAATCAAATGGAAAGCAGATGGGTCCTCTGCTTCTCCTTGAAACAGGTCTGCACAGGACGCTAATTCCATTTACCTGCTCCGTTTGTCTGTTCTAAACGGAAAACATAAACGGACATGTGAACAGATCCTAAGAGATTGCATTAGATTCTATCTAACTCCCAAAAAATTATTACTGAGTAAAAACATCAGGTTTCTTTGTAAAATATTAAGGCCATGTTCACACATTGAGTATTTGGTCAGTATTTTACATCAGTATTTGTAAGCCAAAACCAGGAGTGGAACAATCGGAGAAGTGTAATAGAAACATATGCACCACTTCTGTATTTATCACCCACTCCTGGTTTTGGCTTACAAATACTGATGTAAAATACTGAACGTGACTGTGACCTTAAGGGTATGTTCACACGTTCAGGATTTCCATCCTTTTTTTTTCAGGACAGTTTTTTTAAAAAACTGCAGCTCTTGGCAGAAAACGCAGGTCCTTTTTTTGTCCTTTTTTGATGCGTTTTTGATGCGTTTTTTGATGCGTTTTTTTATCCTTTTTTTACTGTGTGTTTCCTAGGAAGCTTTTTAGGGCTAAAATGGCTGAAAATACCCTAACCCTACCCCTAACCCTAACCCTACCCCTACCCCTACCCCTAACCCTACCCCTAACCCTACCCCTACCCCTAACCCTAACCCTAACCCTAACCCTACCCCTAACCCTATTCTAACCTTAGTGGAAAAAAAAAAAAAAAAAATTCTTATTTTTTTTATTGTCCCTACCAATGGGGGTGACAAAGTGGGGGGGGTGTCATTTACTATTTTTTTATTTTGATCACTGAGATAGGTTATATCTCAGTGATCAAAATGCACTTTGGAGCGAATCTGCCGGCCGGCAGATTCGGCGGGCGCACTGCGCATGCGCCCGCCATTTTGCAAGATGGCGGCGCCCAGGGAGAAGACGGCCGGACGGACACCGGGACGCCGGGTAAGTATAAGGGGGGGAGATTAGGGCACGGGGGGGGCATCGGAGCACTGGGGGGGGGGCATCGGAGCACGGGGGGGGGGCATCGGAGCACGGGGGGGCGGGATCGGAGCACGGGGGGGCAGCCACACTCCGCCCACGCACTTCTGCCCGCTCCCCCGCACTTCCTGCTGCAGCGGTTCTGCACATCAAATCGCAGTAAAACCCGCAGATATATTTTTGATCTGCGGGTTTTACTGCGATTTTGACCTCACAATGGAGGTCTATGGGTGCAGAACCGCTGCGGTTCAGGAAGAAGAATTGACATGCTCCTTCTTTTTTCCGGGAGCTATTCAGCGCGGCTTTTTTTTTACAATTTCCGGACCATGTGCACAGTGTGTCCTGTTTTCCATAGGGTACAGTGTACTGTACCCTGCATGGAAAACAGCTGCGGAACCGCAGCGGCAAAACCGCCGCGGTTCCGCGGTAAAAAACGCACTGTGTGAACATGGCCTAAAAGTGTTGTCCACGAGGACAACCCGTTCTTGATCAAAAATGTTTGCCGCCGATAAAATAATAAATCCTTTACTCCCCTCCTGTTTTGGTGCTGTTCTCGTGGTGTCAGCACTCGCTCTCCCTCAGGGCTCCCGTGTGGTTGTTGTGACACATGATGCCGGCGCCCAATCAGTGGATATAGACAAATTCAAGTAATATATTGGATATTTATACATCCAGATATTCATCAAGAGGAAAGTGCATATAACAATATATATTAATGTCACAATAACATGGCTATTATAAATAAAGTGCAAGTGCAAATATGATAATTTTAAAAAAACAGTGTGGGAACCCCTCTATTCTCAATAACCAGCCATGCTGGAGCTGACAGCTGAGGGTTGCAGCCTCCACATGACAGTGTGGCAAACAGTGGATGTTTGGGCCCTCCATTCAAGTGAATGGGGTCCAGGTTCAGGTTCTAGTACCCGAACTCAAAGCTTTTGTAACTGTTTGGCCGAACCTTCCAGACCCAAACATCCAGGTGTCAGCGCATCTCTAATGGGGAGGTTTTCAGGGGTCGGCTTCAGCATACTATTACTCACCTGCCTGGATCCAGCAATGTACAATCAGTTGCTTCCCCTCTTTAGCAGATCCCGTCACCCGAAATTACTTCTGCATGGGTCATTTAAATTCCAGGTGAAAAATCATGTACTTGATAACCTAACACTACTATGAGCTTGAGTTCACTCAGTTCTCAAACTCCACTGCTAGAACCATGCTACATCATTGTTCCAGCACTATCATTCAAAATTCTGCTGCTACAGCTTTGCTACATCAGTCTTCACTGGTCAAACTTAGCTTCAACAATCATCACAACCTGTTCCAGTTTTGCTATATTAATTACAGCTGTTCCTGCTCTGCTACATCCATTCATCACTGTTCCAGCTCTGTTAGTCAATGCTGTTTCAGCTCTGATACACCACTTCAGGATAACCTGTGCAACTTGTTGCATGGTCAACACCCCATCAGCCTAACTCAACTGTCCTGCTGTAAAAAAAATGCCAACTGTACGTGTTGCAGAAGAACAACTGATTTGGACCAAGGACTTCAAGGATCAACCCTACCAGGTGAGAAATAACATATATGAAGTCATTTTGGACAATTATACTGTTCCAGCTTTTGTGGGAACAGTTTGGTGAAGGCCCTTTTCTGTTTTCAATGACTGGGTCCAAGTGCACAAAGCAAGGTCCATAAAGACATGGTTGGGGGAGTTTGTTTTGGAAGAACTTGAGTGTCCCACCAAACACCTGATCTCAATCCCATACATTACCTTTCGGATGAACTAGAACAGAGATTCTGAGCCCGGCTTCTTCTCCAACAATAGCCTCTGACCTTACAAATGCTCCTCAGGATGAATGGGCAAAAATCCAACAGACACCTTCAAAATGTAGAAAGTCTTCTCAGAAGAGAGGAAGCTGATGTAGCTGCAAAGGGACCAAGTCCATATTAAAGGGAACCTGTCACCTGAATTTGGCGGGTCCTTTTTTGGGTCATATGGGCGGTGTTTTCAGGTCTTTTATTAACCCCTTTTCTTCCCGCTGGTCGCGAAATTGACTTGCTGTTGATTCGCTTTCCTCCCTAAAGCGTGTGCAAAGCAATCTTGCCTTGCGCACGCGCAGTATGCTTTGCCCAACTGCGGGCAAAGCCGAAAACCATTAGTGCGCATGCGCCGGAAGTATGCGCCGGAAGTATTTTGCTGTGTTCCGGGACATAGTGCGCCGGCGCATGAGCACTAATGGTTTTCAGCTTTGCCCGCAGTTGGGCAAAGCATACTGCGCATGCGCAAGGCAAGATTGCTTTGTGCACGCGTTAACTAGTGAGGAAAGCGAATCAACGGCAAGTCAATTTCGCGACCAGTGTGCGGCCAGCGGGAAAAAAGGGTTAATAAAAGACCCGAAATCACCGCCCATATGACCCAAAAAAAGACCCGCCAAATTCAGGTGACGGGTTCCCTTTAATGTCCATGGATGTAATATGGGAGGTCATAAAAGTAGGTACGGACTGGGGCTGAAATTCAGCCCTGGCATTTGAAACCACACAGGCCCATGTTGTCCTCGTCCCCAAGAACCAGATGGGATATATTACTAATATTACCCTGGATGGAGGAAAGAAAGATTTACTACATGACCAATATTTCACATGATACCCATGGCATGTTATGTAAGTGACGGAGTCAGTGATTTTGTGCTCCATGACAACTGTTAACAGTATGGGTGTCCTGAGAACATCGATTCTGTTAACAATGTAGCAGACAAAGCAGCCCACAACCAGACCGGCCCTTCTGGCATTTGCCAGAATTGCCCAATGGCCAGTCCGGCCCTGCATAAAAGGTTCTGGAGGTCAAATGTGTAAGTGTCCCAATACGTTTGTCCATACAGTGTATATGACATACTGTACATATCTCTATATTCTCTGAAACCTGTTTCATTTTGCGTAGCAAAACATTTTCAAGTTAATTAATTAAAAACAAAAATGACCTATTGTTCAAAGTTCAGTTTTTCTATCCACAGTGTAAGTTGATTTTAGGATACTGCAAATCCCTCGCAAAGTAAAATCAATATTTCATTGCTCACAAACACAAAGCATGAAGCAAGATAAGCAAATAAAGAGAATTGTATTTTCTTTTTTTCCTGTCCCGTTTTCTGTAATCTCAAGGTGACTTTTAATGTGCCTTAAGGTTCCCTCCAAAATACTTTAACAGGATGAATTCCTATGTCTTCTTTCCCGGCTTGGTTCAGGTTAATAAAATGTCTTGTGTGCTCAACACTAATTTCAATGTTTACACATTTTTCTTTGTATTATCAGTGAATACAAGAACAAGGGGCAGATAAGGTAGAGATTAGAGCAGTAAGGCCACCGAGATCCACTATTTATCAAGTACGGCATTGAAAACAATATAAAATAACAAATACACATTAAAGGGGTTATTGGGGCCAAAAGAAAAAAATCCCCAGGGCTTTGGAGCTGTAAAAAAAATAATAAATTAAGGGGCCTCAAACACAATAGATATCTGTTGGCCAAACCAGCTATTTGTTTGCTGATCGTCGTCTGGTTAATAGCCTATTTACAGTCGTGGCCAAAATCTTTGAGACTGAAACAAATTTTTATTTCACACAATTTGTTGCTTCATTGGTTTTAGATCTTTTAGTAGTGAAATTACGTCCAATTTGCCTTTTTTACTCCTTTTTGCCTTAATTTCCATGTTATTCCATTATACACAAAAGGAAATAAACATGTGTATAACAAAACATGTTTAACTGCAATCATTTTCTATGAGAAATACTTCATTTTCTGGAAGAATTTCAAGGGTGCCAATAATTATGGTCATGACTGCATACAGTAACATGGTCCCACAACCTGTTATATACACAGTATGATACCCCCCATAGACCTATATGCACAATATGATGGCCTCCTATATACAATATGATGTACCCAAAGCTCCCTATATAAAATATGATGATCCACCCTATATATATTACTAGGCCTTCAGAGCCCCTTTATACAATATTTACATTAAGATGTTCCTACAACTCCCTTTATACATGAAGACCCCAAGGTCTCCTATATACAGTGGGGAAAAAAGTATTTATTCAGCCACCAATTGTGCAAGTTCTCCTACTTAAAAAGATGAGAGAGGCCTGTAATGGACATCATAGGTACAATAGACCACAACTATGAGAATCTAATCCAGAAAATCACCTTGTCTGGTTTGGCAAGATTTATTTTGCAAATTATGGTGGAAAATAAGTATTTGGTCGTTAACAAAAGTTCATCTCAATATTTTGTTATATATCCTTTGTTGGCAATGACAGTGGTCAAACATTTTCTGTAAGTCTTCACAAGGTTGGCACACACTGTTGGTGGTATGTTGGCCTATTCCTCCATGCAGATCTCCTCTACAGCAGTGATGTTTTGGGCCTGTCGCTGGGCAACACGGACTTTCAACTCCCTCCAAAGGCTTTCTATGGGGTTGAGGTCTGGAGACTGGCTAGGCCACTCGAGGACCTTCATATGCTTCTTACAAAGCCACTCCTTCGTTGCCCTGGTGGTCTGCATGGGATCATTATCATGCTGAAAGACCCATCCACATGTCATCTTCAATGCCCTTGCTGATGGAAAGAGGTTTGCACTCAAAATCTCATGGATAGATGGCCCCATTCATTCTTTCATGTACATGGATCAGTTGTCCTGGTCCCTTTGCAGAGAACAGCCCCAAAGCATGATGTTGCCACCCCATGCTTCACAGTAGGTGTGGTGTTCATTCACTAGGTCCACCCATGTGGTTCTGGGATTTTTGCTCTCCGTTCGTGTGATCATTTTGACCCCACGGGGTGAGATTTTACGTGGAGCCCCAGATCAAGGGAGATTATCAGTGGTCTTGTAGGTCTTCCATTTTCTTATTATTACTCCCACAGTTGATTTCATCACACCAAGCTGCTTGCCCCCTATATACAATGTGATGGTCCCTACAGCCCCCTATATATATTATGATGGAAATCACATTCTACCTATATATAGTATGATGGCCTAACAGAAATCACCACAGCTCCCTATATATAGTATGATGTCCAAACAGCTTCCCTATATATTGGTGCATGCAAAAGGGGTTACAGCAGGCTGACCTATATTTTATACCAGCTATTATGGGTGAGTTATAAACATTTCCTGGGGTACTTGTGATTTATTTTGGGAGGTCTGTTACGTGGGATGTGCCCTGTGATACTGATTAGCAGCCCCCCTCTTGCATGTACCTATTATTACTGAGATATTAGTGTATATACTCAATATATTTAGGTATTTTTGTTTACTCATCTTTGGCGCTACTACTATCTTCACTTTTTGGTCAGCCCGCTTTATCAGCATGTCCTTGTACTTATTTTCCTCTTTTGTGCCCAAATGTTTTGGCTAAATAGTATTTGCATGTATTTTTGGCTTAATAAATGATTTTTTGGTTTTTATTTTACCGTCTGGCTTTGCTTTACTCCGTGGTCATCTTTGTTCAACCCCTATATATAGTATTTCTCTACATCTCCCTTATATATAGTATGATTGCTTCCACATCCTCCTATAAACTGCAATATGTCCCCTAAAGCACCCTATGTACAGAATAATGGCTTTTGGAGGTAACCAAGGTTAAGAGAAGAAGAAAACTATTTCAAGCTCCAGCCCCCTTTTAAAGCAACTAGTCTGTTCTTCTAGTTCAAATCAGCATGACTGAGTGATATCAGCTGCCTTGTCCTCATAAACACTTTCTCCTATGCCAACGAGAAGATCACAGGGTCATTTTGTAACAGGGTTGAAATACAGGAGAAGCGGGATTTTTGTGATTAAGTTAATTTTCAGGCAAGGAATGAGGTTTTTTTGCAATTTACAGTGACAAGCATTAGAGTAACAATGTTTTGACCTTTTGAGATTTGAAGCTCCACATTTCACCATACACTACTTCTTCTAATGTGAGACTACTATCATTTTATACATAAACATTTTGGCTATCTCTTACATAAATTTAACTTGCAACTATTTAGCATATGATTAGTTATGCAGATTCTTGTTATGTTACGGTTTTGCTCCTAAAGAAAAAAATCTAAATTTTAATGTTTAATTATTTTGTAAATCCGCCTTTGGTTTTCAACACTTCCTGAATCCTTCTGGGCACGCCCTCGATCAGATTCAAGCATGTCTCTACCTAAATCTGATCCCAAGTCTCATCTATAAGTTCCCAAAGTTGGTGCATACTGGTCGACTCACTTGGGTATGTATACAGATTTTTCTTCAACTCAAAAGTGTTCGATTGAGTTGAGGCCTAGGGAATGTGGGGGCCAATCCAGCACCTCTACTTCATGGTTATTGAAAAATTTCTTTGCCAATCTTGACATATGTATCGGGTCATTGCCTGACTCCGGCTGGAACACTATGTTGTCCTTTTCATACCCCATTTCATATACTCGAGTATATGAAGTACCTTGGCTTGTAGGATACTCACATATACAGTAGCTCAGTATTGAGGCCACCATTGATGCTAGTCAAGTATCCAACACCTTTGGCTGTACAACAATCTCTTATCAGGCGTTCTCCACAGAACTTGAGAGTTCCTTCAATTTCTCAATCCATTAGCCCCTTTTTCCCTTGTTTCTTCCAGACCCATTTGCAACCATCAGAGCCTAGTCTATTGACTTTTGTCTCATCGCTCCAAATCACCTATGTCCATACTTCTACTGTTCGTAATTTTTTTCAATCTCAAACCGATGCTTTTATGATGATATTGAAGTTGAGTCTTTTTCTCCTCTTTTTCATGCAACCATTGCAGACTTGCATAACGTGCATCACACGGTGCTTGCATGCACATCTGTGCTCTTGTTTTTTACAAAGCATAGAAGCTACATTTACTTCCGTGTTTGTTGTGCCACAGCTGATAAACCAGGTCATGAGTCGACTTGTTGATGCATGTAAAGAATCTGCGGAGACACCATCACGTGTTTCTCGACGCAAGCAGTGAATAGCCAGGCCTTTCCCCGGGAAGGAACAACCACGTTATTCACTGCTTGCGTCGAGAAACACGTGATGGTGTCTCTGCAGCTTCTTTACATGCATCTGCATATTTCCCATAAGGGATGGGGGCAGTGTTCTGGAATCACTGCGTTGAGAAACACGTGATGGTGTCTCCGCGGTGTTGGATGTTTTGGTCTCCCCGAGGCCAATCATCTGTACCTTTATAGCCTTTTTACTAGGCACTGCTCCTAATAGCCAGATTCCTACTCCACACTGATGAGGGGCAAAAACCCCGAAACAGCTGTCTGTGGATGGATACCTGTTGTGAGTTCTGTTTTTGGGCTCCCTCTGGTGGTTACTGATGGTACTGGGTGACTTGTGTTCTCTGCGGTCTCTGGTGTCCACCTGTTCCATCAGGTTATGGGAGTTTCCTATTTAACCTGGCTTTTTTGTCATTTCCTCGCCGGCTATCAATGTAATCAGCATGTCTTTTTACCTCTGCTACCTGCGTCTGTTATCTTCAGGACAAGCTAAGTTTTGATTTTCCTGTTCCACGTTTTGCTTAATTTTTGTCTTAGTCCAGCTTGCAGATATGTGATTCCTTGCTGCTGGTTGCTCTAGTGGGCTGAAATTACTCCTCATGTTCCATGAGTTGGCACATGAGTTCAAGTAATTTTAGGATGGTTTTTTGAAGGGTTTTTCGCTGACCGCGCAGTTCACTTTTGTATCCTCTGCTATCTAGCTTTAGCGGGCCTCATTTTTGCTGATTCTATTTTCATAACTACGTATGTGCTTCCCTCTCATTTCACCGTTATTACATGTGGGGGGCTGCTATTTCTGTGGGGTGTTTCTCTGGAGGCAAGTGAGGTCTGTGTTTCTTCTAATAGGGGAAGTTAATCCTTCGGCTGGCGCGAGACGTCTAGGAATCATCGTAGGCACGTTCCCCGGCTACTGCTAGTTGTGTGTTTAGGTTCAGGATCGCGGTCAGCTCAGGTTCCATCACCCTAGAGCTTGTTTTGTTTTTGTGCTTGTCCTTTTGTGATCCCCTGCCATTGGGATCATGACAGATACCATGCTTGGCATAGGTGGCTTTCCTTCAAAGGATGCTGCCCTTCCTGTGGTTGTTCCTTCCCGGGGAAAGGCCTGGCTATTCACTGCTTGCGTTGAGAAACACGTGATGGTGTCTCCGCAGCTTCTTTACATGCATCTGCATATTTCCCATAAGGGATGGGGGCAGTGTTCTGGAATCACTGCGTTGAGAAACACGTGATGGTGTCTCCGCGGTGTTGGATGTTTTGGTCTCCCCGAGGCCAATCATCTGTGCCTTTATGAGTCGACTTGTTGACTTGGATATTTTGCCTGGACATCCACCTTTTGGTTTCTAAATGGATGGATGGACGAACTTCATTTTGTATTCTTCCAACTGTCATGGCACTCATGTCATGCAGTTTACCAATTTTCTTGGTAGAGAGACAGCTCACTTGACAAATGGTAAGGTTTTAATGCTAGAAGTTAGGAAGGTCCCGGGGAACTTTTCTTTTTGCCCCCAAAAAACCCTTTTAAAGGAGACTCTTATCTCATTACTCCTCCAATTGAAACTATGATAGCTAGTGCACAAAATTGACATTACAGATGACCATACATATAAGATGAAGTTCACATCATGTTAATTAATGAGATGTGACTCTAGCCTACGAATAAGTAGGATAATGATGGAACAACTGTTGAATGACTGACTATAGAGCTGATGCAGCCATACACAATTTACTCCATAATGGTGGCTACATTTGTTCAATATCTTTTTGGAAACAATCTTCAAAGAAAAAATCATTTGTGAATGAAGCATCCTTCGTTCAACTATCATACGAAAAAAATAAAAAAAAAATGGTTGACTTCTTTACAGACAATGTTGCTCCAGTCGTTTAAAGGATCGTTCTACGTTAATCAGTAATTTCCTCTGATAAATGTTCATACACATTAAAATTAGTCACACTTGCTTTTTAAAGGAACTGGTAGATCATCTAATGTATATGGGGGAATCCTGACTCTTCCCAGAAAGACCATTTTACATTTATATGTCCGATTATTTTAATCTACCAAAATATAAGCTGCCTTCAGTGGTGGCTGATAGCATATTCCTCTCCTCTCGACAAACAATGCAAATGTACATGTAGGTTGAGAGCTATCTGATGAGACTGGCCACTTTGTGTTATGTGTATGGACATTCCTAGATCAATAGTGCAAGGACATCTTCAATAGCATGTGTATTCATTGGTTAATAGTACAAGGACATCTTCAAAACAAAATATTATATGTAAAAAGTTGAATGAAATCAGCAACTTGTTTGAGCCTCAAACAAACTTTATCAAGCTATAGTAAAGAATATAATTTATTAGTATGGCTTGATAAAAGCCATTTGAGTGTGAAAGAGGCTGTTTTTACTACTTGTTATGTGACGTGGTCAATAAAGAATATTTTTGTTGGGGATAATTGCGGTTCCTTGGATCAGTTGACTTGCATCGACTACTGGTTTGGTGGAAAGTCGCCCCAAGTTAATCATGGCGCAGTAGGACTGGTGCATGGGCATCCTACCATATATCTGACATCCACTTATATGACAAACAATAATGGAAATATGGCGGTTCGGCAGTCATCACATGTTGGTATGCAGATAGCACCAAAAGCTGAGGATTTTACACATATTCTGTGAAACTCACCAATTTCAATCAGATGGGAGGATTTGCGTCTGAATCCACAAGACAATCAACAAGCAAGAATCTGTCCTGAATGTCGATAGTAATGAGTACGTGAGTGCCAACTATTTGGATGGCCTATAAGAAAACCAGTAGGGTTATTATAATATATCACTGTCGGAAAAATGAAAAAATAACTATTGATGTCCCCACCCCAGGCAAGACTGACAAGGGTCGTATCACCACAATACACTGTATAATAGCTCTTATGAAAGATACGTACAGCACCACATCGTTGATAACTTCATACTGTATGTGAGGCTATAATGTATTATTAGCCATTTTTAGCAGATATGCAGGTAATACTGAGTCACTAAGTCACCCGTGCTTTATGGAAATCTATAGTCCTGCCATTCATCTCTGTTAGGTTATTATATTGCAATCACTGTGGTGCTTAAACTATAGGTGATAAAAGGAATTTAAATCAGGTAAGACTTTCATGTTGTCAAATTCCTTACCTTCAGTACAACATTCTCGACATCTTAGCAGATGAATCTAACATTGATGTAGATCATAAGTAGACAGAGCTCCGCACCATTCCCACGAAAACAAGTAATGCAGAATGAAGCAGTGCACATCCACAGGCTTCATAGATGGTTACAAGCAATTCTGCAATTAACTGCTTATTAACATTCCCAGCCTTTCTTGAGATATTAATGTGAACCTATAAAAAATTGAGAGTCAGTAGATATTTTTAAGGTACAAATATATATATTTCCTGTATCTAAAGGGAACCCTTCACCTCGCAAAATGCTATTTATCTGAAGATATAGGGTTAGTCGGCAGATAAATAGTATTTCAATGCTTTCTGGCTACCTTACTAAAAATGCAGCTACCAGGAGAAAATGTTTATTTCCTCCCAGCAGCCACCGGATTTCAGTCATGGAGGTGTGCACAGACTATAAGTGGCGGCTGTGAGGACGTCCTTGCACTTTCATTGACAGGTCTTGGTGTAGTGCATCTGTGGAGATTGAGCTGTCAATCAAAGTGCTGGGGTGTGCAATATAATGAGCGATGACTGTGGCCGCTCTGTGCACAATCACTTAACTGAAAGTTACAGGTTCATGGGAGGAAAGTAACCGCACTTTCAGTAAGTCGGCGAGGAAGCACTGGAACACTATTTACCTGCAGATCAACCCCATATCTGCAGATAGATAGCATTTACCAAGGTGACAAATTCCCTTTACTACTTCTCATTTGTTTTGTTTACAGCTTGTTGACTGACCGCCGCTGATAGACAGCAGAACAAGTGCTTACAAGCTCTTTTCTACTGAGTTTGTAAGCACTGGTTTAAAACTCACCAGGATTGGTAGAATGCTGTAATCTCCTAATCTGGGACAGCTTAAATTCAGTGCTTAGAAGCT
This sequence comes from Ranitomeya imitator, assembly GCF_032444005.1. Lineage (NCBI taxonomy): Eukaryota > Metazoa > Chordata > Amphibia > Anura > Dendrobatidae > Ranitomeya > Ranitomeya imitator. The sequence continues at coordinate 432,326,953 of NC_091283.1, read as the reverse complement.
AGAACGCAGTGGTGGTTGGTCTCCTAGGCAATAAGCTGCAACTTAGATTGTGAGGCCCATCGGAGACAGTGGTGATAATGTGTGCAAACTGTAAAGCGCTGCGGAATATGTTAGCGCTATAAAAAAATAAACATTATTATTATTATTATTATTATTATTAAAGAAAAGAATGGCTGGAAATTTTAATAAGCAATACATTGCAAAAGTGCAGTCTCCAACAATAATCTATTAAGATGGGAATAAACCCTTTAACAATTAGACATATGATACATATATACACACACACATATAAATGATGATATATGCATGTTCCATAGACCACACAGCCAACACGCATTCCTAGTAAATGTTTCCAAATGTCTGACAGTGTTCAGGAAGGCATAACATTTCATAGATGTGCTTTTTATGAGGAATTGGGTTACTGACAAACATTCTGTCAGGATAAATAACCAGAAACTTGATGATGATGGTCTATGAAACTTTGTGCACTTTGGAGAAACATCCTTTTTTATTTATTTCATGTACTTATCTGCAGTGGCACAAGGGTTCACGGCTGGTTCTTGGGCATGACATCTAGAAATGTTTGACATGATGTAGGTCGGACGTAAACAGCTCCTTAATTAGAAAACAAGCGTATTCTTCACATCTACAATGCACAGGTAATCACTGGATATCTCAATAAACCCCTGCTCTGCATTGACCGATGACCCCTGAGGTCCCTTCCAACTCGAACATTCTATGATTCTTCAGTGCCTGACTTTTCACCTATAACATAAGTTTATCTATATCTTGCATGCTTTATTAAATGCCAAGTGAGCAATATAACACAAAATATCAGGCATAGAGGACTTTGGCAGGTACGTAATGAAGACCAAACAGTTGTCCTAGACTTCTTAAGCTTTATTATAGGACAGCTGGTTAGGAAGTACAAAACCAACCCCCTTGGTCACATCAAAGGGCTCATATGATGAATGGGTTGGTGTTTTCCAATATTAAAGACTTGAAACTCAATGGTGCATGATGTTACTTTCTGGACTAGCCCTTTTGCTATACAAGAGACACTTTTTTTGCCCATATCGCAGCATTCATGTCATGTGCTCACTACTATGTTGCATACCAAGAAGAGGTGCGAAACCGGCTAAATAAGATTAAAATAGATAAATCTCCGGGTCCGGATGGCATACACCCACGAGTACTAAGAGAACTAAGTAATGTAATAGATAAACCATTATTTCTTATTTTTAGGGACTCTATAGTGACAGGGTCTGTTCCGCAGGATTGGCGCATAGCAAATGTGGTGCCAATATTCAAAAAGGGCTCTAAAAGTGAACCTGGAAATTATAGGCCAGTAAGTCTAACCTCTATTGTTGGTAAAATATTTGAAGGGTTTGAGGGATGTTATTCTGGATTATCTCAATGAGAATAACTGTTTAACTCCATATCAGCATGGGTTTATGAGAAATCGCTCCTGTCAAACCAATCTAATCAGTATTTATGAAGAGGTAAGCTATAGGCTGGACCACGGTGAGTCATTGGACATGGTATATCTCGATTTTTCCAAAGCGTTTGATACCGTGCCGCACAAGAGGTTGGTACACAAAATGAGAATGCTTGGTCTGGGGGAAATTGTGTGTAAATGGGTTAGTAACTGGCTTAGTGATAGAAAGCAGAGGGTGGTTATAAATGGTATAGTCTCTAACTGGGTCGCTGTGACCAGTGGGGTACCGCAGGGGTCAGTATTGGGACCTGTTCTCTTCAACATATTCATTAATGATCTGGTAGAAGGTTTACACAGTAAAATATCGATATTTGCAGATGATACAAAACTATGTAAAGCAGTTAATACAAGAGAAGATAGTATTCTGCTACAGATGGATCTGGATAAGTTGGAAACTTGGGCTGAAAGGTGGCAGATGAGGTTTAACAATGATCAATGTAAGGTTATACACATGGGAAGAAGGAATCAATGTCACCATTACACACTGAATGGGAAACCACTGGGTAAATCTGACAGGGAGAAGGACTTGGGGATCCTAGTTAATGATAAACTACCTGGAGCAGCCAGTGCCAGGCAGCAGCTGCCAAGGCAAACAGGATCATGGGGTGCATTAAAAGAGGTCTGGATACACATGATGAGAGCATTATACTGCCTCTGTACAAATCCCTAGTTAGACCGCACATGGAGTACTGTGTCCAGTTTTGGGCACCGGTGCTCAGGAAGGATATAATGGAACTAGAGAGAGTACAAAGGAGGGCAACAAAATTAATAAAGGGGATGGGAGAACTACAATACCCAGATAGATTAGCGAAATTAGGATTATTTAGTCTAGAAAAAAGACGACTGAGGGGCGATCTAATAACCATGTATAAGTATATAAGGGGACAATACAAATATCTCGCTGAGGATCTGTTTATACCAAGGAAGGTGACGGGCACAAGGGGGCATTCTTTGCGTCTGGAGGAGAGAAGGTTTTTCCACCAACATAGAAGAGGATTCTTTACTGTTAGGGCAGTGAGAATCTGGAATTGCTTGCCTGAGGAGGTGGTGATGGCGAACTCAGTCGAGGGGTTCAAGAGAGGCCTGGATGTCTTCCTGGAGCAGAACAATATTGTATCATACAATTAGGTTCTGTAGAAGGACGTAGATCTGGGGATTTATTATGATGGAATATAGGCTGAACTGGATGGACAAATGTCTTTTTTCGGCCTTACTAACTATGTTACTTGTGTAGCAAGTCTGAGGCTAAGGTCACACAAGTGTATAGTCTCACATACCCGAGAGAATTGGGTCAATTATGAAAATCACATTCTGATCAAACTTTGATCAGATAGTAAGCATGGTGTGATACGACTGTCTAGGATGAGGAGAAGATGGAGAAAAAAAAAGTCTCCACCTTCTCCATTCTGTCAATATGGGAAAATTGGACCGCACTCAGGGGACAGTCTCCACACACTCATTGAGTTGCATAGCTGGGTGGGATTCGAAAATCAAATCAACATTGGGCTTGCTTTGATTTTTTTCTCAGAATAGACCTTGTCCGAGGAAAAAAAAATCAGACATATGAAAGGCCTTATAGAGTAACATCGGTCCGAGTGCAATCCGTTGTTTTGTCGAATCGCACTCGGACCGATAATAAAGTTGTCTGCACGAGCCCTGAATGATAGCAATGATTCTCTGAACTGCAGTTTATGTTAAGATTTATGTTAAGTTGGGGAATGTTGGAAACCTATTGAAAGCATATAAACAACACAATCAGGAAGGATTTGAATGTTAATATTTCCTTTTTTTTATATATAAATCTGCTACTTTGTGTGCTACCTCTTGATTTGAAAGTGTGATTTTGATCTGCAAATCAGATTAAAAATGGACATTGACTCAGTTTCTTTGTTTTTTTATGGACAACCTGTCCGCAAAAAAAATGGAAATGTGAACATGTCCATACACAATAATGGGTACATGGTAGAAAACAGCAAATCGATCCATGATCTGAAATTTGAAGGTTCATGCGAATTTGAACACACTGCAATTCGATTCATGAGGATCGGGAAAAAAAAACTAAAAGAAAAATCTACATTATTCTGAAATGTTGTTGTGGATTTGCTGCAATATATACAGGGAAGAAAGGCACGTTTAATATTCAGAGTGAAAATTTCTGTCCAGGCTAAAATGTTATTAATTTTATTATGAGAAGGAAGTTTCTGCATCTGCTAATAATATGTGAATATATATTCCTCAACATTGTTATTGCAACATCAAGAAGGAAAAGTAGTAGAATTATGTAAATCAGAGAGACGTTACTGATCCGTAACTGATGAAAAAATAGAAACAAATTTTTCAAAACATCTCGATTTATTCAGCATCGATTAGGCAGAAATTTCACTATTGAGGAGCGCAATTTGTTAAGAGTTGCACTCTTCGTTATATACAATGTTAAACTCACACGAGAGCAAATTCCTCACTGGCCTAACAAAGAACTTGTATATTTTCTTATGTCAGCTTAATAAAAAAAAAAATCAAAAGCAAAGTCTATCCATCATTAATTCAGATTGATGTTAATTGCCGCTCATTAACTTGTGGGTGGTAAAATAGAATTCCATGCTGTTGTGAGATTATCAATTAAAAATAATCTCTGTGTAACAGCATTTTAATGACACAGATTTTTACTATATCACTCGCTGTAGGAATGTAAATTGCACATTTCTACAATGCGCGATGAGGCATGGGCTGATATCATGTGGATGGCATCACACGGGCATTGGCTGCCTCTTCGCTCACTGACACTATGAATGTGATGTACTTTGACTGGCACCAAGTGATATATGTTATATGTCTACAAGATTTGATGTGTGACTGGGTGACGGCTGATACTGAATGTGTTGGTACTCACTGTAAATATGCATCAACTCTCGTTTGCTCCTTGAAAATAACCTGTAAAATATCTGTAGGTGATGGTTGACCATGTAATGAATGTAGGAGTTGATGAGAGCCATGTAGGCTTGTTTTAGGCAGTAAGAAAACACCTCCAAGGAAGAAACCAGGACCATAGTGCCCATTACTTTGGGTCAGATAGTGATTGTACTAACCACCAAGTCACACCTACATTTAAATTTCCAAGGGGATCCATTGCCAAGCCGGAGCTGGCATCAGGAGAGCCTTTTCACACCTGCGTGTTGTGTTCTTCTCAACTCCTCCAGGTGAGTGTGACTAACATACGTTTCCATGCTCTATATATGTTCATACACACGCTTTATATATATTCACTCATCACAGTATTTTGCAGTGATACGCTATGGGCACCTTTTCCCTTGCCTTGTAGCTTCCCCATGGTTGACTATGCATGATACAAGTCTACTAGCTATGATGTGTGGAGGTATATAAGATAGGATAATTGAAGTGATGATATGAAACAAAATGTAATACATTAGCCAAAATGATGAGAGTGAGGTTAGGTGGGCTGCACCGTGGAAGTAAAAGACCCTTGGCGTTGAAAATGAGACTTTTTTGTTATTGACACCAACGCTTTTTGGCGCCTTTGTCAAGGTTATAAAAAGAATGTTGACACATTTTTTATCTTGAGTAAGGCAAAGGTCTGGCATTGATATTAATAAAAAACTTTATTTGCAATGCCAAGGCTCTTTTTTACTCCCACAGTGCAGCCCACCTAACGCTAACGTGACTTTCTCCATTCTGGATAATACAAATCTGGAAGAAATGTCTCCTCCAGCCGTGGGGCAGCGGTTACCCACCTTTCAATAGATCTTGAGCCTATACGCAACTCCTCCAGGTGAGCACTAATACCGCTTTTTTTTCTCCTTATCAGATGGTACTGCCCTATTTATGTGCTCTTCTGTCCCTCTCTACAGCTTCTGAAAATGTTACGCATGGCACACACCTCTAAAAAAAATTGCCACTCTAACCTGATGAAGGAAAAATAGTTTTACTAGGTCTCTTATGAAAAGGGACATTTTTGCATTGGTAATTTTTCCTTTGACCGGTTAATAAATTTGGCCTTATCTACGTTTTCTTAGTGAATAAACCAATGAATATTGCCAAATTTCAAATTTGACGAATGAGAAAATTAGCAAAGTTTATGCCAATTAAAGGGGATGTCTGGGATTTAACAAATGATGCCCGATTGATAAGATAAGATCGATCATCAATATGAGATTGGTTGGGGTCCGACATGCGGCACATCCATTAATGAACTGGAATCTGCCCCAGCAGCAGCTGGATAAAAGCGATTAATGGGGTGTAATATATTGCTCATTGATTGCTGTGATCTCGAATCCCACCTGATCTGATATTGATGACCTATCCTACAGACAGGTCAACAAATGTTACGTCCCGGAAAACCCTTTTAAGAGGGTTTTCCAGTTTCAGAAAACTCTTATTCTGAGGCACAGGTTGTTTAAAAAATAAAAATGAAACTGTGCTTACTCACCCTCCTCAGATCCAACGCTGAGTCTCCGCTGCTGCTCCTGGGGTATTTTATGGTTTGCAGCTCTGACATCATGTTTGCTTTAACTACACCCCTTTTTTTCCGGGAGGCTACGACCCCCTTTTCACACAAGGGGAAGAAAGTGTCTAAAATACATAACAAATATAATGCAAGTAAAGAAAAACTATTTTAGGGGGCACAGATTATGCCAAATTTCAGCTGCATTTACAGTGCTGTGCAAATTAATTGGGACAAAGCAAAAAAAACACATATTTTTGAATATCTACTATAGAATTGTCTAAGGGTCACTTCCGTCTGTCTGTCTGTCACAGATATTCATTGGTCGCAGCCTCTGTCTGTCATGGAAATCCAAGTCGCTGATTGGTCGAGGCAAAACGCCCACGACCATTGTCACGACCAATCAGCGACGGGCACAGTCCGGTGGCAAAATGGCCGCTCCTTCCTCCCCGCAGTCAGTGCCCGCTCCATACTCCCCTCCAGTCAGCCCTCACACAGGGTTAATGGCAGCGTTAATGGACCGCGTTATGCCGCAGTGTAACACACTCCATTAACGTAGCTATTAACCCTGTGTGACCAACGATTTACTATTGATGCTGCATATGCAGCATCAATAGTAAAACGATCTAATGTTAAAAATAATAATAAAAAGGTTATTCTCACCCTCCGACGTGGCGTGCTGTCCTCGGCAGTGCAAGTGGCAGGTTCCGGTGCCAAGGATGCTATGCGAGAAGGACCTTCCATGACGTCTTGGTCATTTGACCGCGACGTCTTCACAGGTCGTGCGCTCATACCAACCCTGGGACCGGAAGCTGCCGCGTGCACCGCACACAGGCGCCAGGACTTCAAGGGGCCTTCAGAATGTGAGCATATGTTTATTTTTTATTTTAAGTCTTTTTTAACCATGCATATAGTGCCCACATTGCTATATACTATGTGGGCTGTGTTAACATACTGCGTGGGCTGCGTTATATACTACATGGCTGCTATGTACTATGTGGGCAGTGTTATACTATGTGGGCAATGTTATATACTGCATGGGCTGCGTTATATACTACATGGCTGTTATATACTATGTGGCCAGTGTTATATACTATGTGGGCAATGTTATATACTGTGTGGGCTGCGTTATATACTACATGGCTGCTATATACTACGGGGGCAGTGTTATCTACTATGTGGGCAGTGTTATATACTGTGTGGGCTGCGTTATATACTGCATGGCTGCTATATACTACGTGGGCAAAAAAAACCCATGTGGCAAAGAAAAAACCCCATGTGGCAAACACATCCGGGTATTCAAGAATATGTCATGGCCTGTGCTATATAATATGTGGCTGCTATATACATACTGTACATATTCTAGAATACCCGATGCGTTAGAATCGGGCCACCATCCACTTTAATAATAAAATGTTAGAATGCACTGTTACATACTAATTCTGAAAATTACCTTTTTCCACTGTCTAGTCGACCAAGATTTATTATTACGGTATATTATTATTATATATTAAAACTGGTTTGAATCACTGACTGGTAACCAACTTACGATTTTGCTTAAAAAAAAATGGTTTGTCCCAATTAATTTGCACAGCACTGTAGCTTGATAAATATGCCCCTACATATTTATGTAGAGTATCTACTTTTTTACAATATGAGAAATAGAAAAGTTAAAAAAATCCTAACATTATTTGTTAGTAAATTAAAACAACATAAAACTTTTCCGATCAGGAGAAGACTACATACAGTAAAGGCCCCGTCACACATAGCGAGATCGCTAGCGAGATCGCTGCTGAGTCACAAGTTTTGTGACGCAACAGCGATCTCAGTAGCGATCTCGCTATGTGTGACACGTACCAGCGATCAGGCCCCTGCTGTGAGATCGCTGGTCGTGTCGGAATGGCCTGGGCCATTTTTTGATCGTTGAGGCCCCGCTGACATCGCTGAATCGGTGTGTGTGACGCCGATTCAGCGATGTCTTCGCTGGTAACTAGGGTAAACATCGGGTAACTAAGCGCAGGGCCGCGCTTAGTAACCCGATGTTTACCCTGGTTACCATCCTAAAAGTAAAAAAACAAACGCTACATACTTACCTATCGCTGTCTGTCCTCGGCGCTCTGCTTCTCTGGTCTGGCTGTGAGCGCCGGTCAGCCGGAAAGAAGAGCGGTGACGTCACCGCTCTGCTTTCCGGCCGCTGTGCTCACAGCCAGACCAGAGAAGCAGAGCACCGAGGACAGACAGCGATAGGTAAGTATGTAGCGTTTTTTTTTTTTTACTTTAACGATGGTAACCAGGGTAAACATCGGGTTACTAAGTGCGGCCCTGCGCTTAGTTACCCGATGTTTACCCTGGTTACCGGGGACCTCGGGATCGTTGGTCGCTGGAGAGCTGTCTGTGTGACAGCTCTCCAGCGACCAAACAGCGACGCTGCAGCGATCCGGATCGTTGTCGGTATCGCTACAGCGTCGCTATGTGTGACGGGGCCTTAAGTGTTTAGGCCACAATCAGACTGGACTATGACTCACTGATAACCAGATCAAAGATCCCTTTAAATCAGTGACATGAACTAACAATGAATCATAAAGGCGGATATAAATCCTTGCAGGAGTGAATACATTAAAATAGTCAGATTTTGTGTGAGACAACTTTGTCATTACTCATTTCCCTTTAGTTCTGTAATTGTGATTCATAATTTCGGAAATATTTGAGCTTTGGAAATACATTTTTCCAGATTTTTTTTATAAATCTTAAATCACTGTACAAGAAAAAAAATCTACTTTGTTATGTACTATGTGGTTTAATTCCTGGCTATTTTCATGTTCCCTCTGAGTCCTGAATTAAATTACAACTCAGGGAAACTTTGCAAGTTTTGTGTTTACCTATTGTCCAATAAAAAAGAAAAAAAAAAACAGTGCGCTCTGTAGTATGCATTTTTTTTTAACATTGGGAAGTAATGGCAAATATAAAGAACAACACTGGTATACATCTGCATTACGTTTAAGACATACATTGGGGGGCACTGTCCACAGGTTCCCATTGATTGTGATGTGAACAGAGCCATATACATTAGTTCAGTGTCTTCCGAATTCTTTTCCTGCATTGTCAAAAAATAAACCAACAAGGCAGTTGCATATCAACAAAGATATCTGGCAGAGACCTAAAGGTACCGTCACACTCAGCGACGCTGCAGCGATATAGACAACGAGCCGATCGCTGGAGCGTCGTTGTTTAGGTCGCTGTAGAGACGTCAAACACAGCAACTCCAGAACGATGCAGGAGCGATCCTGTGATGTAACGGCGACTCACTTTTCGTTCTCGCTGGTTGTTGGCTCCATGTAAAACATTGCTGGCATCGTTGCTTTTGATGTCAAAGATGACGATACACGCCGACCTGATGACCAAATAACGTTCTGGACTTCTAGCTCCGACCAGCGATGGCACAGCGGGATCCTGATCGCTGCTGCGTGTCAAACACAACGAGATCGCTATCCAGGACGCTGCAACGTCACAGATCATTGTCGTTCTCGTTGTAAAGTTGCTGAGTGTGACGGTACCTTAATCCCGGTCCTCACTCAGTATGCATGCACACCCAGCTGTGCAAAGCACACATCTTTCTAAGGGTCGGGAAGAATAGCTATCAGATAACGGCAAACAGTTGTCTAAAGAAAATAACCAGCAATGCTGATTTGTAGACTTTTTCCCAAAAATTAGATTTGCAACAAAAATTTGCGCATATTTCAATACTGGAAAGTTTGTACTTGCTCGGAAAATACATGTGGTGAGCGCGAACCATAAGAGCTCACAAACTATAGAAGAGAGACAGAGGACTCTGCTGATCATAAGAGCTTACACTCTACAGGAGAGAGAGGACCCCGCTGACGATAAAGCCGAAGACACACTATCAATTTTAAAAATCGGTCCAATTTATAAACCTAGCATCTGATTTACATCCAAAGGCAGTGCGATTGCTATCCGATTGCAATGCAATTTTAGGATGAGCTTTTACATATAGAATTGCTCTGTCATTTACACAGGGTTTTCAAAGGAAATATTTTTCAAAACACACACACACACACACACACACATATATATATGTTATATATAGACAGACAGATTTTGATGAAAAGTCGGAAATTGTAAAATCACAGCAGCACCCAACAGGATAGAATAGATGGATTACATACAGTATATACACATAGATCTAAAGATGTCAGTCACATATGTAATTAGTGCAGTGCGTGTGCAGCGTACTGTACATTTATTTATTAAAAGATTATTTTTCTGAAAAAATGGCGTGAGCCCCTGCGTAATTTTCTTGACCAGCAGAGGGAAAGCCGATGGCTGGAGGCTGATATTAATAGCCTGGAGCTTCCCAGGCTATTAATATCAGTTCACAGGTGTATACTTAACCTTTCCTGGTTAATAAAAAGGGGAACACCCCCCCCCAAAAAAATGATGTTGGGTTCCCCTATAATTAATAACCAGCAAAAGCTAGGCAGACAGCTTTGGGCTGATATTAATAGCCTAGAAAGGGGCCCCCAGGCTAAAAACATCAGCTCTAAGCTGCCCCAGAAAAGGCGCATCTAAATTCTGGCACTTAGCCTTGCTCTTCCTAGTTGCCTTGATAAGGTAGCAAGTGGGGTGATAGTTGGGGGGGGTTGATGTCACCTTTGTATTGTCAGGTCACATCAAACCCAGAGGTTAGTAGTAGTAGTAATGAAAAGGCGTCAACAAGACGCCCCCTACAAACCCCATAGTCATATTGTGTAAAAACACACTCAGAATAAAGTCCTTTCAATAAAAGAATCACTAAGACTCCTTTAATCAATCTTAATTAAAACACTGACAAGATAATAATCCATTTGTCCCACAATGGGACCTTTTCTACGGTACCCCTAGTGTGACATCAGACAGGTTATAGGAGTTCACCGCACGACACTGACCAGCGGTAGTAGACGCTGCTCAGTGTTTCTGCTGTATGGCAGGCTGTTTGGTCGCATCATGCAACCATGCAGCCTGCCATCTAGGTGTAGCAGAGTTAGGCCGGGGTCACACTAGACCGTAATACGGACGAGTGCAATGCGATAAAAAAATCGCATAGCACTCGCCCCAATGTTAATCTATGGGGCAGCTCCCATCATCCGATATTTTCTCGGCCGTATTCAGGATCCGAGTGAAATCGCAGCATGCTGCGATTGTCAGCGTATCTCGGGTGAGACTCGCCAATGAAAGTCTATGGGTGCGAGAAAACATCGGATTACATACGGACCATGCGTGTGCATTGCGAGAAATACGGAAGACTTCTCCAGGTGACAGGAAATTGAATCATCCATTATCAGGAAGCTTTGGAATGCTAATTTCAGGCCCACGCTGGATTGCAAACCAGGAAGCACGCCTCCACGGAGTGTTCTGTAGTAGCAGCATGGCCAGGCATATTAATGTGGAGATGCTCATTGCTCTGGTCCATGATAGGCCCGAATTATGGGACCAACGCGACGCACATCATGCAGACCGTGCACGTAAAGACGCAGCATGGAGGGCAATATGTCGCCACATGTTCCCCGATTTTGATGAGCGACCTCAAGAGGTTCAGCAAGAAATATGTAAGTACCATTCTTCAAATGTTTTTTTTTTTCATGCAAGCCTGAAAGCATCATATGTGTTTTGCTTATGATGTTAGTAAATCATCCATGCTCTTGGTTGAAGATGCCAAAACATTCCCAAGAGACACAAATATGGCTTTAAATTAATTTAGCTACAGTTTGTTAATATAGGGCCAAAGGAATTTTATGTCCCCCTAGCCCATGTGTTTTTGCAAAGCCTGTAACTGTTTGTGTGTGATATTTATCTCAAATGTTTTGTATATTTGCAGTCAATGATGTAAATAGACGCTGGCGGAGTTGCCGGGACCAATACCGGCGTGAGCATCAAGTTCATGGGCGGAGTGGTGATGCAGCCCCCAAAAAAAGGAAATACCTTTATTATGACCGCCTAAATTTTCTTGCCCCGGTGATGGAGCTACGACCGTAAGTGCATGCATGTGTACAAATATTTAACACATTTTATGATGTGAATATGTATGTATTTTTTAATATAAATAATGTTTTGTGAAATACAGAACAGAGTCAAATCTGACTGAAAGAGAGACTGGATCTGACTCTGAGTTGCTGATTGACCCTGTTGCTGAAGATGCAGAATTGGCTGGACCATCTGGGCAAGCAACAGGCAGCAACCACCCTCCCCCACCACCACAACCAGCAGCAGCGTCTACCGCTCCACAGGAGGCAAATCCTGAGGTTGATGAAGGAGGCCAGAGCAGCAGTCCAACATTGGCTCTGGATACATCACCACAGCCTACTACCAGACCAAACCGTGGTCGTCGCAGAAGGGTGGCTTTGAACATTGGCACCAGGAGGCAAGTTGATACCGGGGTGTTGGACTATTTGTCCCGAGCTGCCAATGATGATGGGGAGGAAGCTTACTTCCGCAGTCTTGCCCGCTATTTACATCCCATTCCCCGCTCGCTCAGGCTGCGGACCAGAGGTTGCATCCAAATTTTGCTAGATGCGGCAACACCCCCAAACAACCCGACTAATATCTTTAATTATCTTGAACGGTGGCAAATGTCATCTACCAACCTTCTGGCGGTGCAAGACCTTCCACAGGACCAATCACAAACTGTGTCAGCACCACCCCCGCAACCTATAGCTCCACAGCCTGCACAAACCACACAACAAGGCCAAAACAGGGGTATTTATGATTTTGCAGCACATCCCCAATCTGACCACTTGAACAGACACATGTTTGGAGGCTGGTCCCAACATGTGTCTGCTCGACATGGTCATATTGGGGGTTCGGAACAAATGGGTCAAGCCAGTAGCCAGGACTTGATGCCCTTCTACCCTCCACATCAAGTGTTAGGTCATACACATGATCGCAGCTTGCAGCAACACCCGCAATTTCTATCTGCAATAACACAGGTAGACAGAGTGGTTGGTCAACCACCCAGGCCAAGTTCCGCACATGCTGGACACCAGCCATCACCATCACCACCCCCAACCTACCATAACCTGTAATGTTTTGGATGTTAGATTTTGCCTGTCATTTTGGCCTTTTGTTGGCCTTAGTTTTTTGTGACCATGGCATGTAAAGCTGTGTTGTTTGTTTTGTTTAAATTACATATGAAAATTGAAATATGTTTTGGGAATGCATATATATATGCGCAGAGCAGTAAAAATTTGTTCTGAAAACAGAGTCTTATGTCTTGGTCCAGCTACATACATGATTTGTCAGCTTTACACACTTACATCTTTTCATCATCAGATACATATTACACCAATTTCTGAAGGAAATTATGTGATTTATTACCTTAGAATCTAATCAAAAATTAAGGCAAAACAGCATTGTCTTGCCAAACCGTAGATCCCTCTGGTGACACAAAAAAATGGGTTAAAACATCACGAACTTTTAGGCCAGAGGGCTGACGACGTGAAGGACGAACACGTGTAGTTGTCAAGACAGTATTTGCATAATCAATGTCATCTGCAGCAGATGATGGGCAATCATGGTCTCTTGTAAAGTTGTGAAGAACAACACATGCTTTTATCACACCATTTACATTGCCTTCACTCAGTTGGATTGCAGACTGAAGGACCCGCCATTTTGCACTGAGAATGCCAAATGAACACTCGACCAGACGGCGGGCACGGGAAAGACGCAAATTAAAGATTCTGCGCCGGTAGTCCAGGCCTCTCCGTGGATAGGGTCTCATGACGTTCCTTGATAATTGAAAGGCCTCATCTGCTACCATCATGTAAGGCACCGCATCCAAATTAGCACCTGGTATGTGACTTGGGGGTGAGAGATCCAATTCATTGTTGCGCAGCCGCCGACCCATAATGGAAGAACTGAAGACTCTAGAGTCTCTCCAGTTCTCCCATAGGCCCCAATATCTACAATTATAAACCTGTAGTTGCTGTCGACTAGGGCCAACAGCACTACAGAGAAAAACTGTTTATAATTATAGAATTGGGTCCCTGAACCTGGCGGCTTACGCACACGGATGTGCTTTCCGTCAAGAGCCCCAATACAGTGCGGAAACTGGCATGTGTCCTGAAATCCTTGAGCAATACGTAACCAGTCTGCAATTTTTGGTTCAGGCATCACCTCTTGATGGAGTCTTCTCCAGATTTCCGTGCATGTATCCCGCACAATCCCAGAAATTGTAGATTTGCCCAATAAAAACTCTAAATGCAGGGCCGCATATGATAGGCCAGTGGCAAGGAAGCTAAAAGACAAAATAATATTTTTATCAAAGATAAAATTAACACAATACAGGGTGATATGGGGCAATCAAACACTTTTTTAAAATTAAAAAAAAAAAATAAGCTATGGCTTTGATCTTTTAAAAAAATTACATTAAGAAAATAAGTAAAAATTATGTTGAAGTTAATTAACCATTTAAGTATATAATTTGAAGAAGGGGTATCGACAAAAAAATGAGTAACATATTGGGTCAATTAGTATTAAGGCATACCGCAAGGTAAGGATAAGGCGCTCCTCAGCTGAAATAGATTTGCGCATCCTGGTGTCCTTCTTCGTGATCCCTGGACGCAAAATCTCCAACAAAATGTCAAAGGTTTGAATCCTCATCCGACAATAGTTGAAGAACTTGTCCGGATTAGTCCTCAGAGCAGCATACAGACGGCTGAAATGGCCTTTATTGATACGTTGTTTGATAAGTGGATGTACCCACATCCGTCTCCGCCTCCTCGGATCTACAATAACTGGGTATGGCTGGCCAAAACGTTGGCAAAGTACCCAGTTGAAAAGCACACGCTCTGTATTGTTGAAAGTCAGTCGATCAGACATGTTGCTCATCAATCCGAAGTGCATCAACACAAGCAGGGACTCTACTGCATAGATTGGTGGGTGGCACCTGTGTTTTGGGCCATTAAATAATGTTATTGGTGATGATTTAAATTTTTTCAGGTGGAAAAACCGTTATATGTCCATTTTGCAAGCCTGCGAGAAATTCTCGCCATACGGAAGCCATATGGATGTCACACGGATGTCAAACGGATCATTTGATGCGAGAAAATCGCATCCTCGCACTGCACTCGGATGACTGTTTTGTAAAAATTTGTGCGATTCTCGTCCGTCAAAAACGGACCGTTTTTTTATACGTTGTGTGTGTCCCCGGCCTTAGGCTCATCATGGGACAAATTAATTATCTTCTCAGCGGACAGGTGAAGAATATTGTTGTTCATTAATTTAATTCTCTTACTGGTGATAATGGCTTCAATGGAATGGGAGATGCTGTAAGAATGGTTTAATTAAGATTAATTACATGAGTCTTTGTCATTCTTTCAATCAAAGGACTTTATTCTGGGTGTGTGAGTTTTTATACAATATGACTATGGGGTTTGTAATGGGGGTGTCTTATAGACACCTCTCCATTACTATCCTCTGGGCTTGATGTCACCTGACAATACAAAAACCTGACAATACAAAAGTGACATCAACCACTCCAACTATCAGCCCACTTGCCACCACATCAGGGTAAGTGAGAAGAGTGAGGCTAAGAGAGAGAATTTGCACATTTTACAGTTGTGCCTTTTCTGGGGTGGCTGAGAGCTGATGTTGTTAGCCAGGGGGAAGCATTGTCCATGGCCCCTTCCTAGGCAATCAATATCACCTGCAGCTTTCTGCCTAGCCTCTGCTGGTTATTAATTATAGGGGGCCCCTAAATAATTTATTGATGGGTCCCCCATTTTAATAACCAGTAAAGGCTAAGTATACAGCTGTGAGCTGATATTAATAGCCAGGGAAGCTCCATGGGTATTACTCCCTTCCCAGGTTATAAACATCTGCCCCCCCAGCCGTCAGCTTTCCCTTTTCTGGTTAAGAAAATTACATGGGAGCCTAGGCCATTTTTTTCAGAAAAATAATCTTTTAATGATTAAATACATGTACAGTAAGCTACACATGCACTATACTAATTGTATATGTCACTGACATCTTTATATCTATCTATTCTATATTTATATATTGTATGTATTCTATCTATTCTTTACTGTTGGGTCCCGCTGTGATTTTACAGTATGCAGTAGATGAACTGCCGGCTTTTCAAAGGACATCCGTGTGTAAAAAGCAAACAACACTCGCATGGTCCAAGCGCTGTGCAATTTTTTTTTTTTTCACACCCATTGACTTCTGTTGCCAAATGTGATCCGATTTCCAATTGAAATTGCAGCATGCTGCGATTTTTTTCTAGTCCGATCATGATTTGATCAGAGCTGAAAAAAAAAAAAAAAAATCGCAGATGAACACACAATGATAGAATAACATTGGTCCAAATGCAATCGGATTTTTAATCAGATTGCATTCGTCTGATTTCATTGCAAGTACGAATGAGCCCTAAGAGGTTACATTAGGCTGGTTTCACACTTGCGTTTCAAAACGCATGCGTTTAAAAAAAAAAAAACGCATGGTGAAAAAACGCATGCAAACGCTGCGTTTTTTTGATGCATGCGTTTTGACGCGTTTACGTTTTTTAAACGCATGCTGAGAAATGTGTGACAGCTGCCAATCAT
This sequence comes from Ranitomeya imitator, assembly GCF_032444005.1. Taxonomy (NCBI): domain Eukaryota; kingdom Metazoa; phylum Chordata; class Amphibia; order Anura; family Dendrobatidae; genus Ranitomeya; species Ranitomeya imitator. The sequence continues at coordinate 432,310,401 of NC_091283.1, read as the reverse complement.
CAAAATAAAGTAAAAAACCCACTATAAACAGAAATAGTTAGGGTTAGGGGTAGGGTTAGGGGTAGGGATCATAACCCTAACCCTAAAGGGATCCTAACCCTAACCCTACCCCTAAGCCTAAAGGGATCCTAACCCTAACCCTAAAGGGATTAGGGTTAGGGGTAGGATTAGGATCCCTTTAGGCTTAGGGTTAGGATCCCTTTAGGGTTAGGGTTAGGATCCCTTTAGGGTTAGGGGTAGGGTTAGGGATAGGGTTAGGGTTAGGATCCCTTTAGGGTTAGGATCCCTTTAGGGTTAGGATCCCTTTAGGGTTAGGATCCCTTTATCACCTTTATGGTGGGGGGTGGCATATCAGTGTGTTTTCTGTTTTTTTAATAAAAACGCATGCGTTTTTAAAGCAAACAAACGCAAATGCTTAAAAACGCATGCGTTTCCATTGACTCCAATGTATTTTTTTACACAAAAAAACGCATGCGTTTTTATGTGTCCAAAAAACGCCTCTCAAAAATACTACAAGTTGCATTTCTGAAAAAGAACGCATGCAGCAAAAAAACGCATGCGTTTCAAAACGCGACCAAATGCGTACAACAAAAAACGCATGCGTTTTCAATGTTAAATATAGGAAAAAAAACGCATGCAGTTTTTTGTGCAAAAAATGCTGCAGAAAAAAACGCAAGTGTGAAACCACCCTTATACGGGAGAAAGAGAGAGGACTCCGCTGATCATAAGAGCTTACACTATACAGGAGAAAGAGAGAGGACTCCGCTGATCATAAGAGCTTACACTATACAAGAAGAGAGAGGACTCCGCTGATCATGAGAGCTTACAATATACAGGAGAAAGAGAGAGGACTCAGCTGATCATGAGAGCTTACACTATATAGGAGAAAGAGAGAGGACTTCGTTGATAATGAGAGCTTACAATATACAGCAGAAAGTGAGAGGACTCCGCTGATCATAAGAGCTTACACTATACAAGAAGAAGAGCGAGGACTCCGCTGATCATAATAGCTTACACTATACAAGAAGAGAGAGGACTCCGCTGATCATAATAGCTTACACTAGTCTACAGGAGAAAGAGAGAGGACACCGCTGATCATAAGAGCTTACACTATACAGAAGAAAGAGAGGGGACTTTGTTGATCATGAGAGCTTACAATATACAGGAGAAAGAGAGACGACTTCATTGATCATGAGAGCTTACACTATACAGGAGAAAGAGAGAGGACTCCGCTGATCATGAGAGCTTATACTATACAGGAGAAAGAGAGAGGACTCAGCTGATCATAAGAGCTTACAATATACAAGAAGAACAAGGACTCCGCTGATCATAAGAGCTTACACTATACAAGAAGAGCAAGGACTCCGCTGATCATAATAGCTTACACTATACAAGAGCAAGGACTCCGCTGATCATAATAGCTTACACTATAAAAGAAGAGCAAGGACTCCGCTGATCATAATAGCTTACACTCTACAGGAGAAAGAGAGAGGACACCGCAGACCATTCATAAGAGCTTTCAGTCTGTGAGAGAGAGATGACACCACTGACCATAAGAACTTATGCTTTACAGGAGAGAGGATCCCACTGATCATTAAAGTTTACACTATACATGACAGGGAGAAAGATAGAGGACCCTGCTGACCATAAGAGCTTACACTCTACAGTGGGGACAGTGATAAAGATGTCTGTAAAATGCTGCAGAATATGATGGCTCTGTATAAGTAAGCATTCTTAAAAAAATAAATACACATAAAAAATATCTGAGGTCTGATTATATGTAGTGTGGGAAAGCTACTCACCTGGGTGCGTGGTGAGGTAACACAGGAACAATTTCCTTTAAATGTCCATGCTGGTGTATTGGTGCTTCATAAACCATGCCACAAGTAAAGCTAAACAAACGGCCTTTCAGTGCAGGCAAAACAATGTAAACAGTTCTTAACAAAGTCACATAGAGATAGTATGGTACAACTAACCTGGATGGCATGCAGAATATCATCTTAGTCTGGAGATAAAACAGAAAAGGCCTTCTTACTTCCACACACAGACCATGTGTCAAACAAACAGACTCAATTTTATCTTGTGAGCCACACCCAGGGGTGGGCTATGTGGGCATCCAGACTGACCTATCTCTCGGCCTGCCCATAAAACTTGGACCAGATGCACAAAACAAGCCACTTTGTACTATGTGCACTAGAGCAAGACCCCAGGTTCACATTACAGAGGACAACCACCACCATGATACATACCTCCCATCAACTTGGTGTCCAGTAGCCACCTTACATACCTCCCCCCTCTGTCTAGGACCATGGGGCTTGGCACCTTCTACTACTAGACACAGGATTACCATGTAGCTTCTCGGCTCTGTGTTCCACATAAAAGCTGAAATTCTGCAGGGCTAGAAGTCAGTGGGTAACTCGAGCATTTTTCCTCTTTTTCTCTCTCATCCACTTGAGAGAGGCATGGTCTGATACTATCTGTTAGGATGAAAATTTAAATTAGTATCTCAATGTGTCCACCACTCACTTTATGACTAAATATTCCTTTGCTACGATAGAATAATTCTTCTCATATGCTGTCATCTTTCTACTCAGGTAGAGAACTGGGTGCTCCTCCCCATGTACAGTACAGACCAAAAGTTTGGACATACCTTCTCATTTAAAGATTTTTCTGTATTTTCATGACTATGAAAATTGTAAATTCACACTGAAGGCATCAAAACGATGAATTAACACATGTGGAATTATATACTTAACAAAAAAGTGTGAAACAACTGAAATTATGTCTTATATTCTAGGTTCTTCAAAGTAGCCACCTTTTGCTTTGATGACGGCTTTGCACACTCTTGGCATTCTCTTGATCAGAACCTCGTGTTCTATGACTTTTGCATACCCCAGCAAATCAGAGAACAGGTCCCTCTTCTGCTGCAGCAGCTCCTGACACTGCTGTTTTTGAGCCTTTAATAGTGTCTCCACTATTGTTACTCCTTCAACATCTAGTTCTAGCTTGAACAGAAAACATGGAGTTTTAATGGGCTCCCTGTCTTGCCATTGCTTGATAATTTGACATGGTACATTTGGTACGGTTTTCATCTTCATAGTTGATTAACCTTGTAGTTCACTTCATAGCCTTGCCATTTACTCTTCACTGTGGGAATAATTACAAGGACTCAGTCCCCAGGGCAGAACTGCCTCACTCTAGCTGACTGGTTGTAGACCCAAGCTTGAGCCTCTTGTGCCTGGAGGTGTCCTTTTATGATGGGCTTCACCTTTGCAGTCCTCTCCTGTATTTGGGTGACATGCTCGATGATGCTACGGTGTGAGTGGCTGCGGCTCTTCGTTATATCAAGAAGACCCTACAGGTGTCGGCCATATAGAAATTCAAAAGGAGAGAATCCAGAAGAGGCTTGTGGATCCTCCCAGATAGAAAACAACGGATACAACCGTCCTTCTCCATGACTTTCTAAAGCATATTTTTCAATGTTTTATTGATCCTTTCCACAAGGCCGTCTGCCTGAGGATCGTGAACTAACATCTTTAGTTTTGTAGTTTGCAGGGCCTTACACAGTTACCTCATCACCTTACTCATAGAGGGTGTTCCTTGGTAATCCTGTCCAGGAAAAAACGTATGCCAATTTGCAGGCTATTCTTTTAACAGAGGAGTTTCTCAGGGGAACCGCTTCAGGGTACTGCGAAGCATAGTCAATGATGACCAATATGTATTGATGCCCATGAGTAGATGTAACCAAGGGACTGACCAAGTCCATGGCAATTCCCTCAATCAGCACTTCTATGAAGGGTAATGCGACAAGGGGGCTTCTAAAGTATGAGATGGGGGTGGTTATCTGGCAGGTGGGACACTAAGATTTCCCGTGACATCCGGGCCAATAGCTCCTCTGAATAACCTGTTAGTGATTTTGTCCAAGTCCAGATGGCCACCCAAGACATGTTAATGGGCCATGTCCAACACTCTCTATGCATAGGGTCCTTGTACCAACAACTGATTCAATATTTCCTTTCTGACCTTAGTAACCCGGTACAATAAGTTCCCACTCAACATAATATAGGGATATAGGGAAACCTAGTGTCAGAACCCAGTTCTTGCACTATATCGTTTATGATGGTTACATTATTGAACATCTATTTGAGCGTTAGGTTGCTGTGTTGGGTGGATCCACAATTTTTGCCGGACACCCATAACTCAGGAATGTCAGCCTCAGGGGACACTACCGCCTCATCCCCCACAAAGACATAGAAGGGAAACCAGTCAGACTCTGGGTGTGGTGACAACTCTTTATGGGTGACCCATCTTTTATCCGAGCAGTCGAGCCCTGCTCGCCTCCCCCACAAGTGCCAAAACAAACAAAAGTCCAGACCTATGATAATAGTGTGCAGTAAAGGTACCGTCACATTTAGCTACGCTGCAGAGATATAGACAACGATGCCGATCGCTGCAGCATCGCTGTTTAGTCGTTGTGTGGTCACTGGAGAGCTGTCACACAGACAGCTCTCCAGCGACCAACGATGCCGAAGTCCCCGGGTAACCAGGGTAAACATCGGGTTACTAAGCGCGGCCCTGCGCTTAGTAACCCGATATTTACCCTGGTTACCAGTGAACACATCGCTGGATCGGCGTCACACACGCCGATTCAGCGATGTCAGCGGGTGATCAGCGACCAAAAAAAGGTCCAGATCACTCCCAGCGACCAACGATCTCCCAGCAGGGGCCTGATCGTTGGTCGCTGTCACGCATAACGATTTTGTTAACGATATCGTTGCTACGTCACAAAAAGCAACGATATCGTTAACGAAATCGTTATGTGTGAAGGTACCTTAAGTCCTGGACCACGCCAACCTTGTGGGACTTATTATCTGGTGCCGTTTCAGTGTTCACTCTGGCCGCAGGATAGTCTTTAGCGTCCCATTGAATGCAGCAGACGCCAACCTTCCCAGGGATAATAATAATAATCTTTATTTTTATATAGCGCTAACATATTCCGCAGCGCTTTACAGTTTTGCACACATTATCGTTGCTGTCCCCGTTGGGGCTCACAATCTAAATTCCCTATCAGTATGTCTTTGGAATGTGCGAGGAAACCAGAGTACCTGGAGGAAACCCACGCAAACACAGAGAGAACATACAAACTCTGTGCAGATGTTGTCCTTAGTGGGGCTTGACTCCAGCGCTGCAAGGCTGCTGTGCTAACCACTGTGCCACCGTGCAGGGATCAGCTGGAGAGGACGTGTGGTCCTCTCAAGGGTTGCCAAACTCCCTAAGTCTAGCAGTTCAGTCACTTGACGGCCATTCACCTCTACGGCAAAAGCTTGTGGCCCCTCACTGGTTGGGCAGTTTATATAGCACCACCATATTCTGCAGCACTTTACAATTAAGATATATAGTGTATTGACACTATTAGACCCATAACTGGGTTTGCAGGGGCTGCAAAGTGGATATAGCAACAAGCATTAGTTTTAATAGGGCATCTATTTCAAAAGAGATGTATCCATGACAAATCCCAATTTAACAGTTACGAAATGTTAAAAAGTGCCAGTGCCTGCGATCTCTGTACAAGACTTATCAATAAAGGTTTTGCATCTGGATCTATTATTTTGCTGCTGAGGCTGCAAGAGTTAAATAAGAAGTGAAAAAAATGGTTTTCTGCATTACCAAAACGGTCATAGAAAAAAAAAACGGCTTAATTGGTAGTGTATATCTGAGAATATTGCTCTTTAGTCTGTTAATATTTGGTTGACCGAGACGCCTTTTATTCAAAGAAAATTGTACCCAAACTTCTAAAGATTTTTTTTTTCTCTGCATCATTTTGATAAATATCTTTGAGAGTTTGACCTAATTAACTTAACAAAAGAGAAGCTGTTTGGGGCTCCTCATGGTTTTACACCTTTATGAAAACAAAAGACCACAGGCAGGAAATGCAATGTACAAAAAAAAAATGCTTCAAGTGTTCTCCTGTATAATACAGTGCAATGTATTTCAATCCATAGCTGGCCTGTATCAACTATTCAGATGCTAATGGCCGGCAAGCTGACCCCTTTTTTTTACATGTAAAACAGAAATCTATGCCTCCTCAATCTGTTGTAGGATTTCAGCCAAAACAGAATCTAGATTTCCTTTACTGATTAAAAAAAACAACAGGATACAGCAATGTTCTTTAAGTGAACCCACACGAATGCTTTCCCGCTATGCCAATACACTGAATATTACAAAAAGATTATTAACATATTCACCCCCCACACAACCTCTTCTCTGGCTGGATTATATCTACATATGAGTAGAATGCATACTTTTCCCATAAATTAGAAATTCTAATCAGTCTGCTATATAGTGTCTTGGAGTAAGATTATACCCGGCCTCTAACAATACAGCCTATTATCCATTTATGGCTTTGCCATATTACGCTTCAGTCTGATTTACATTCTGTACTGAGCACTTGGATAATCACAAAGTATTGTCACAGCTCCGAAAACATTTTTTTTTTTTAAGCAATCGTGGTTTGTGTAAGTAGTAAAAAGTTACTTTGCTTTCATGGACGCAGGCATAAATAGCAATATTTAGGAAAGCATGTACACACCAATAAACAGATAGAAGAGAGTATGTACAAATACGGTAAATAACATGTAGAACAGCGTGCACACAGGATTAATAATATATAAATAAAATAACCTGTAGATAAATATATAACATATAGAAAAGTGTGTACACAGAAATATGCAACATGGAAACGAGCATGCACACAGAAATATATAACAAATTGATGGGAGTGTACATACAAATAAATAACATGTACAAGAGTGTGCATACAGAATTAATAGTATATAAATAAAATAACCTGTAGAAGAGTGTGTGCAGATAAATAAATAACACATAGAAAAGCATGTACACAGATATATGCAACATATAGAAGGGGTACACAGAAATATAAAATATATAGGAGAGCATGTACATGGAAATAAATAACCTATAGAAGAATGTGCACACATAATTAATAATATATTAACCCCTTCATGACCCAGCCTATTTTGACCCTTATGACCTGGACGTTTTTTGCAATTCTGACCAGTGTCCCTTTATGAGATAATAATTCAGGAATGCTTCAACGGATCCTAGCGGTTCTGAGATTGTGACATATTGGGCTTCATGTTAGTGGTAAATTTAAGTTGATAATTTTTGCGTTTATTTGTGAAAAAAATGGAAATTTGGCTAAAATTTGGAAAATTTCGCAATTTTCGAATTTTTATTCTGTTAAACGAGAGAGTTATGTGACACAAAATAGTTAATAAATAACATTTCCCACATGTCTACTTTACATCAGCACAATTTTGGAAACAAGGGTTAAGGGTTAAAATTTGCCAAGCGATTTCTCATTTTTACAACAAAATTCACAAAACCATTTTTTTTTTTTTTAGGGACCACCTCACATTTGAAGTCAGTTTGAGGGGTTTATATGACTGAAAATACCCAAAAGTGACACCATTCTAAAAACTGCACCCCTCAAGGTGCTCAAAACCACATTCAAGAAGTTTATTAACCCTTCAGGTGCTTCACAGCAGCAGAAGCAACATGGCAGGAAAAAAATGAACATTTCACTTTTTAGACACAAAAATTATCTTTTAGCAACAATTTTTTTATTTTCCCAAGCGGACCCCAAAAGTTATTGTACAATTTGCCCTTAATAAGCAGATACCACATATGTGGGTGGGGGGGAACCACTGTTTGGGCTCGGAAGGGAAGGAGCGCCATTTGACTTTTTCAATGAAAAATTGGCTCCAATCTTTCGCGGACACCATGTCGCGTTTGGAGAGCCCCTGTGTGCCTAAACATTGGAGCTCCCCACAAGTGACCCCATTTTGGAAACTAGACCCCCAAAGCAGCTTATCTAGATGCACAGTGAGCACTTTGAACCCCCAGGTGTTTCACAAATTGATCCGTAAAAATGAAAAAGTACTTTTAGCCTCAATTTTTTTCATTTTCAGATGGGCAACAGGATAAAATGGATCCTAAAATGTGTTGGGGAATTTCTCCTGAGTACACCAATACCTCACATGTAGGGGTAAACCACTGTTTGTACACATGGCAAGGCTCAGAAGGGAAGGAGCGCCATTTGACTTTTGAATGAAAAATTAGCTCCAATCGTTAGCAGACACCATGTCGCGTTTGGAGAGCCCCTGTGTGCCTAAACAATGGAGATCCCCCACAAGTGACCCCATTTTAGAAACTAGACCCCCAAGGAACTTATGTAGATGCATAGTGAGCACTTTGAACCCCCAGGTGCTTCACAAATTGATCCGTAAAAATGAAAAAGTACTTTATTTCACAAAAAAAATTATTTTAGCCTAAATTTGTTCATTTCTACATGGGCAACAGGATAGAATGGATCCTACAATTTATTGGGCAATTTCTCCTGACTACACCAATACCTCACATGTGGGGGTAAACCACTGTTTGGGCACATGACAGGGCTCGAAAGGGAAGGAGCGCCATTTGACTTTTTGAATGAAAAATTAGCTCCAATCGTTAGCGGACACCATGTCACATTTAGAGAGCCACTGTGTGCCTAACCATTGGAGCTCCCCCACAAGTGACCCCATTTTTGAAACTAGACCTCCCATGGAACTTATCTAGATGTGCGGTGACCACTTTAAACCCCCAAGTGCTTCACAGAAGTTTATAACGCAGAGCAAAAATTATTATTTAGCCCGCAATTTTTTATTTTCACAAGAGTAACAGGAGAAAATTGGACCCCAAAAGTTATTATCCAGTTTGTGCCGAGTATGCCGATACCCCATATGTGGGGGGAACCACTGTTTGGGCACACGTCGGGGCTCAGAAGGGAAGTATTGACGTTTTGGAATGCAGACTTTAATGTAATGGTCTGCGGGCATAATGTTACGTTTGCAGAGCCCCTGAAAATAAAAAATAATTTTTCTTTCCTCAAAAATGATTTTTAGCAAGCAATTTTTTATTTTCACTAGGGTAACAGGAGAAATTGGACCCCAATATTTGTTGCCCAGTTTGTCCTGAGTACGCTGATACCCCATATGTGGGGGTAAACCACTGTTTGGGCACACGTCGGGGCTCGGAAGGGAAGTAGTGATGTTTGAAATACAGACTTTGATGGAATGGTCTGCGGGTGTCAAGTTGCGTTTGCAGAGCCCCTGATGTGCCTAAACAGTAGAAACCCCCCACAAGTGACCCCATTTTGGAAACTAGACCCCCCATGGAACTTATCTAGATATGTGGTGAGCACTTTAAACCACCAAGTGCTTCACAGAAGTTTACAACGCAGAGCCGTGAAAATAAAAAAATCATTTTTCTTTCCTCAAAAATTATGTTTTAGCAAGCAATTTTTTATTTTCACATATGTGGGGGTAAACCACTGTTTGGGTGCACGTTGGGGCTCAGAAGGGAGGGAGAACCATTTGACTTTTTGAACGCAAGATTGGCTGGAATCAATGGTGGCGCCATGTTGCGTTTGGAGACCCCTGATGTGCCTAAACAGTGGTAACCCCTCAATTCTAGCTCCAACATTAACCCCAACACACCCCTAACCCTAATCCCAACTCTAGACATAACCCTAACCCCAACACACCCCTAACCACAACCCTAACCCCAACACACCCCTAACCCTAATCCTAACCCCAACCACAACCCTAACCCCAACACACCCCTAACCCTAATTCCAACCCTAACCCCAACCCTAATCCCAACCCTAACCTCAACACACCCCTAACCATAACCCTATTTCCAACCCTAGCCCTAATTCCAACCCTAACCCTAAGGCTATGTGCCCACGTTGCGGATTCGTGTGAGATTTTTCCACACCATTTATTAAAAAATCCACAGGTAAAAGGCACTGATTTCCAGTGTTTTTTGTGCGGATTTCACCTGCAGATTCCTATTGAGGAACAGGTGTAAGACTCTGCGGAATCCGCACAAAGAATTGACATGCTGCGGAAAATACAACGCAGCGTTTCCGCCTGGTATTTTCTGCACCATGGGCACAGCGGATTTGGTTTTCCATAGGTTTACATGGTACTGTAAACCTGATGGAAAACTGCTACGAATCCGCAGCGGCCAATCCGCTGCGGATCCGCAGCCAAATCCGCACCATGTGCACATAGCTTAATTTTAACCCTAACCCTAATTCTAACTCTAACCCTAGCCCTAACCCTAGTGGAAAAATAAAAGTAAATACATTTTCTTTATTTTATTATTTATTTATTTTTACATTATTATTATTATTATTATTATTATTATTATTATTATAATTGGGTGATAAAGGGGGGGGTTCATTTACAATTTTTTTTATTGTGATCACTGTGATAGGCTTTATCACAATGATCAAAATGTACCTGGAATTAATCTGCCGGCCATCAGATTTGGCGGGCGCACTGCACATGCGCCCGCCATTTTGGAAGGCGGTGCCCATGGACAAGATGGACGGACACCGGGAGGCTCGGTAAGTATGAGGGGGTGGGATCGGAGCACGGGGGAGCGGACAGGAGGACGGGGGGAGCGGACAGGAGGACGGAGGGGAGCAGAGCACAGTACGGGACAGGTCGGAGGACTGGGGAGATCGGTGGCGGTGGCAGATCAGGGTTTCCAGCCATGGCCAATGATATTGCAGCATCGGCCATGGCTGGATTGTAATTTTTCACCACTTTTCATAGGTGAAATATTACAAATTGCTCTGATTGGCTGTTTCACTTTCCACAGCCAATCAGAGCAATCGTATCCATGGGGGGGGGGGGGGGTTTGGCGGGGAGAAGCCACCCCTCTGGGCTGAAGTACCATTCCCCCTGTCCCCGTAGGTCGGGTGAAATTGGAGTTAACCCTTTCACACGACCTGCAGGGACGCGATCATCCTGTGACACAGCATATGCGTCACAGGTCGGATTGGCGCCGACTTTCATGACGCATACGCTGTGCCACAGGTCGGGAAGAGGTTAATAAAATACCATGTAGACGAGCGCGAGCACAAAAATATACAAATTTAGAAGAACGTGCACACAGAAATATATAACATATAGAAGAGCGTGCACACAAACAAATATATAACATAGAAAATTTTTGCATACAGAAATATGTACTGTATAGAAGAGTGTGCAAACAGAAATATAAAACACGTAGAAGAGCGTGCACATAAAAATATAACATATAGAAGAACGTGCACACAGAAATAAAATAACATGAGGAAGAGCATGAGAACAGAAATAACTTGTAGGAGTGAGTGTAAACAGAAATAACCTGTAGAAAAGTGTGTACACACAAATAAGTAACATATAGAAGAGAGTGTACATGGAAACAAATAACATGTAGAAGAGTATGTGTACAGAAAGAAAACCCATAGGAGAGCATGTACACAGAAATAAATAACATGAGGATACAAACAAAATGGCTTAAGTTTTCTGTCTTAGGTTTTGTCTGTTTAATGGACAGTGTGAATATGCTCCTATATTTTGCATGCATACCAACTTATACTCCAGTTCATTTTTAAGTTTCATGCCTCTGCACTTAGTGCAGGTAAGGACATAGTCTCCCATTCTGCTGGTTATCTATATGCGGGACCTGGTCCTTCTTGGCCCTTATTCACATGGTTTTCACTTTGGAACATGGTAAGTGTTTAATACTAGAGGTTAGGACGGTCCCAATTTGGATACAACTTGATGCTGGTGGGATGGCTTTTACGCTTTTTTTTTTTTAAAAAAGTGGCGTTTACTAAGTAACCTATGTTATCTATATGCACTATTGCTTTCACTTACTTACAGCAGGCTATATGTTAATTTTGTTTCTGACTTTTTTGCATGCAAACCAACTTATACTACAGATCGTTTTTTTTTGGTTAAGATATAAATAACATGTAAATCAGGGTGTAAACAGAAATAACCTATAGTAACCTATAGAAGAGCATGTGCACAGTAATAAATCACATATAGAAGAGTGTGTATACAGAAATAAATGACATATAGAAGAGCATGTACACAGAAATAAGTAATGTGGAAAGCATATACACAAAAATGAATTATATATATAGAAGAACATGTACACAGAAATATATAACATGTAGAAAAGTGTGTACACAGAAATATATAACACGTGGAAAAGCGTGTACACAGAAATAAATTACATATAGAAGAGCATGTACACAGAAACATATAACATCTGGAAAAGCATGTACACAAAAATAAATTACATACAGAAGAGCATGTACGCACAAATATATAACATGTGGAAAACGTGTACACAGAAATGAATTACATATGGAAGAGCATGTACACAGAAATACACATATAGAAAAAGAGAGTGCATGGAAATAAATAACATGCAGAAGATTGTGTGTACAGAAATTAATAGTATAAGAAGAGTACAAACACCTAAATCAATAACCTATAGAAGAGTGTGTACATCAAAATAAATAAAATGTAGAACAGAATGTGAACAGAAATAAATAATGTGTAGAAGTGCTTGTGCAGAAAAAATAAATAACTTATAGAAGAGCATGTGCACAGGATTAAATGACCTATAAAAGAGCACGTATAAAGAAATACATAACATATAGGAGAGCGTGTGAACAGAAATACCCTTTAAAAGAGCATGTACATGGAAATAATATATGGCAGAGCGTGTGAACTGAAATAACTTATAGAAGAGTAGGTTTACAAAAATAAATAACATACAGAAGAGCATGTACACAAAAATAAATAATGTCCATGACCGTGATGTGTTCACAGAAATTAATGAATGAATGGTGATATATGGAAGAGAGTGTAAACAAAAATTGTAACATTGTACCATATTGGAAGAGAGTAACTTAAGGGTGCATTTACACTTGCCAACCGTAGCTGTTAAATGACTATCGATCGGCTACATACAAGACGAACAGCTGTAATTTAATAGTCTGTTTAGATAGACCAACTGCACTTCCATAAATGCCATAAATGCAGAATAGTTACCACAATTGTTCTCTGTGCACAAAATATTATTGTTCTCTGTAGAATATGTATTTCTTTCAAAGGATGTTGTGATGCAGAGAACAATAATTTTTAAGCAAATTGAAAAATCATTTCACCCAACACATAAGCATTTTGCTCCTTCATCGGGTGATTGGCAGTCTGTTTAAACAGGTTGATTATCGGGAAATGATTGCAAATGCTTATTTCCAATTATTGGCCAGTGTAAATGCACCCTAAATCTAAGAAGAACTGCATAAAGCGAGTTTAAGGGCTTATTAATATGACAAAAAAGCATTACACTTAATTCCTTTTTGGGAAAGTAACATATCTGGGAAAAAAAAAACTGTTGAAAAGTAGTATTTACATATTGACTTTTATCTCTTCACAACTACTGTGTTAAAACTCTTCAGTGTTCAAAAGTGCATTTTCACACATGTATAATAATAATTTTATTTATACGGTGTCAATATTATTGCATAATGAATAATTATCTGCCTGTATTTCTCAGAATTGAGGACACCATTAATTCTGACCAAATCCCCAATGCTATTCACTGAAATACAGCCCCAAACTTCCAAGGTCCCGCCACCGTGCTTGACTGTTGCTGCAAACACACGTTATTGTACGACCCTACAGCCCTTTTCCATGAAAACCACTTCTAGCCAGACTTCTCAGAACAGTATAATAGATTAACAGTTTAGCTGAGTCCCACTAATTGCTGCCAGTTCTGAGTAGTGTTGAGCCACCTCCCTGGTGTTCGGGTTCGGTTCGTCGAACAGGGAGGTGTTCGCCGAACATTCGACGAACCCCATTGAAACCAATGGCAGGCAAACACAAACACATATAAACACATGGAAAACACCTTAAAAGGTGTCCAAAAGCTGACAAACTGCTCAGAAGACACAACAAACACATGGAAAAGTCACAACTACATATAGTCATGCGAAAAGAAAAGAGGTGGAGGAGTAAAAGGAGGAGGAGACACAGATATAGGCATGTCATGCCCTTCTAAAATCAAGAAAGGTTGGAGTAAAAATCTAAACTAACTCTACCAACACCCAGACATCTTGACAAAAAAAATAAAAAAAATATCTTTAGGTAGAATGGTGGCGGGTCCATTCAGAACACTTTCTTTAGAAGACGAAGTGGTACCCCCATTGGGAGTTGTGCCAAAAAATGAACCCAATACATTCAGACTAATCCACCATTTGTCATATCCAAGGGAAAGGTCAGTAAACGACAACATTAACGTGGAACCAAGTACAGTACTATGTACTGTACCTCCTTTGACGAGGCAATCAGGCGGGTCAAGAAGTTAGTAAGGGGCACCCCAATGGCCAAAACAGACATTGAGGGGGCGCTCCGGTTACTACCTGTGCCTCCGAATAGTGTCCTCCTGTTGGGCTGCTTCTGTGAAGGAGCATACTACATAGATCGCTGTTTGCCCATGGGGTGATCCATATCCTGCTCACTATTTGAGGCGTTTACTTGCTTCATCGAATGTGTCGTCATGGACGTTTGTAAGGCGGCACATATTATCCATTACCTCGACAACTTCTTATGCCTGGGCCCAAAAGATTTGCCACAGTGTGAAAACGCGCGATAGTCCACCCGTGAGAAGGAGAGAGCTGGAGGGAGAGTGGACACCCCAGAGCTGAGGGGCTAGATTGAGAAAGAAAGAAGGCGGTGTAGCTTGCTTCATGGGTGGGGTACTCTGCTCAGTAGCAGAAATTGCTATTAGGCCCAAAAGCATTTCCTGGGCCAGATGCCGTTAAAAAAATAGTACTAAAGGTACCTTCACACTAAGCGACGCTGCAGCGATACCGACAACGATGTCGATCACTGCAGCGTCGCTGGTCGCTGGAGAGCTGTCACACAGACAGTTCTCCAGCGACCACCGATGCAGGTAACCAGGGTAAACATCGGGTTACTAAGCGCAGGGCCGTGCTTAGTAACCCGATGTTTACCCTGGTTACCATCGTAAAAGTAAAAAAAAAAAAAAAAAACAAACACTACATACTTACCTTTGCTGTCTGTCCCCGGCGCTCTGCTTTCCTGCACTGACTGTGAGCACAGCGGCCGGAAAGCAGAGCGGTGACGTCACCGCTGTGCTTTCCGGCGCTCACAGCCAGTGCAGAGAAGCAGAGCGCCGGGGACAGACAGCGAAGGTAAGTATGTAGTGTTTGTTTTTTTTAACTTTTACGCTGGTAACCAGGGTAAACATCGGGTTACAAAGCGCGGCCCTGCGCTTAGTAACCCGATATTTACCCTGGTTACCAGTGAAGACATCGCTGAATCGGCGTCACACACGCCGATTCAGCGATGTCTGCAGGGAGTCCAGCGACGAAATAAAGTGCTGGACTTTCTGCAGCGAACAACGACATCACAGCAGGATCCTGATCGCTGCTGCGTGTCAAACTGAACGATATCGCTAGCCAGGACGCTGCAACGTCACGGATGGCTAGCGATATCGTTCAGTGTGAAGGTACCTTAAAGGTAAACAGGCGGTGTAGCTTGCTTCATGGGTGGGGTACACTGCTGAGTTGCACCAAATTCTACTAGGTCCAAAAGGATTTCCTGGGCCAGATGCCGTTAAAAATAGTACTTAGGTAAACAGGCGGTGGGTGGCTGGGCTACTCTGCTGACTAGCAGACACTGAAGCATTGGAGCAGACCTCTGAATCACAGGCCATAGTATGAGGAAACAACTCTGCAGACAACCCCACCCACCTGGAATTGACGATGGCAACGTCATGTAAAACTCAGCAAAAAGGACTAAATAAAGAGTCTCCATTTTCCCCCCCAAAAAAATCGGTCACAGACACCACTTAAGTGGCATCAATTTCGCCAGAGTTTTTTTTAAAACAGTTGGTGAGGTGATTTTCAAAAATCATCAAGCTTTTAGTCTCCCTAAGATGACACAGGGGTAGAAAAGTCCTTGTGGATCCAGGATTTGTTCATCTTGATGAACGTTAGTCTGTCTACATTGTCACTGGACAGTCGCGTGCGCTTATCTGTCAGCACACCACCAGCAGCGCTGAACACACGTTCAGAGAGAATGCTGGCTGTGGGGCACGGCAAGATCTCCAAGGCGTGAGTGGTGAGCTTAGGCCATTTTTCAAGATTGGAAGCCCAAAATGAGCAAGGGTCCAATTCCACAGTCATGGCATCGATGTTAACTTGGAGGTACTCTTGTACCATCCTCTCTAGACGTTGGCTGTGCGTCAGACTTCTTGTCTCCTGTGGCCTTGCAAAGGATGGTCTAAAAAAAATCTTGAAACGATTGGAAAAAATTGCTGTTACCACCAGATACGATGTTACTGTTACGGTTTGAGTGATGACTCGATAGTCCCACGGCTGGCAAGATAGAACTCAGAGATTCACTTCGTGCACAACTGGTGTTTTGTGGAAAAGCAGATGTTAAATTCTGTAACAGTCTCTGCTTATACTCCTGCATGCGTGAATCCCTTTCTATGGCAGGAATTATTTCGCCAAATTTGCTTTTGTAACGGGGATCTAAGAGTGTGGCAACCCAGTAGTCGGCATTACTTTGGATTCTGACAATCCGAGGGTCATGTTGCAGGTAGTGCAGCAAGAAGGCCCTCATGTGTCTTGCGCATCCAGGAGGACCAAGTCCTTGTTGTCTTGGTGGTGGTGAGGTGAGAATCATGCTTCCTTCGTCTGCCCTCTCCCCCCAACCTCGCACAACAGAAATTTGATCAAGGTCTCCCTCATCTGATGAGTCTTCCATGCCCAGAGCCAGTTCGTCCTCCACTTCTTCCTCGCCTCCTGCACCTTCCTCAACAGTTTGGCTGCTACCATGCGCCCTCGGTAATCCCTCTCCCCCAGCCTCCAATGCCAGCCACCTTGGTGCTGCTAACCTTCTTGACCTTGGAGATATGATCCCTTCCGCATACGACGACTCCTGTTCCTCCTCTTTTTCCACCACCTGACTCCGAACACTGCGTAAGGTGTGCTCCAGCATGTAAATCACCGGAATGGTCATGCTGATAATGGCATCGTCAGCACTAAACATCTTCGTTGCCATTTCAAAACTGTGCAGAAGGGTGCATAGGTCCCTGATCGGAGACCACTCCTGCAGCGTGATTTGCCTCACCTCTTGATCTCGTTGGCCCACGCTATACGTCATAACGTATTGCACCAGGGCTCGTCGGTGCTGCCACAGTCGCTGCAACATGTGCAGAGTTGAATTCCACCGTCTGGGCACATCGCATTTCAGCCGGTGAACTGGCAGGCCCAACAACTTCTGTAGAGATGCAAGTCGTCGAGCTGCGGGATGCGAACGGTGGAAGTGAGCACACAGCAACCGTGCCCTCTGCAGAAGCCCATCTAGTCCGGATAGTGGGATGAAAACTGCTTCCCCAGCGAAGGGCCGCACCCAGGTTTGCAGCATTGTCGCACACAGCCTTCCCTGGCTGCAGGTTGAGTGGATTGATGGAACTCGGTCTCCAGAGCTGACCACAACGCCTCAGCTGTGTGACTCACATTTCCCAGACATTTCAATGTAAACATTGCCTGATGCCGTTGAGCCCTGGTGACAGCAAAGTGAGGTGTGTAGGATTCCTTTTGCCCAGATACAACGCGGGTGGCATTACCAGACAGGCTTTGGGTGCAGGTGGAAGACCGAGAGAAGGTTGAGGAGGCAGAAGCAGTGGAGGAACTTCTAGATACAGAGGATCGATGAGCAACTCATGGGGATGGCAAGAATCGGACAGCAGCCCCTTCTCCTGATGTCGCCGTAGTTACCCAGTGCCCAGTCACCGACATGTAACGCCCCTGTCCATGTCTACTCGTTCAAGTGTCTGTGGTGAAATGCACCCTGTCACACACAGAGTTTCTCAAGGAAGCGGTGATGTTGTGTGCAACATGCTGGTGTAGCGAAGGCACAGCTTTCTTTGAGAAGTAGTGGTGACTGGGCATCTGGAACTGGGGCACTGCGACGGACATAAGGTCTCGAAAATCCTCTGTGTCCACCAGGCGGAAATGCAGCATTTCTGTAGCCAACAGCTTGCAGATGGAGAAATTCAACCTCTTAGCTTTGTCATGGCTAGGAGGAAATGGTCTTTTACTTGCCCACATCTGAGGGACTGAGGGCTGGCTGCCGTGCTTAGACGGAGTGTGAGTAGGGTGTCCCTGGCAAACTGCTGGTCTGTGAGGAAGGTGAGGTGGAGATGTTATGTTGCCTTGATCATAATATGGTGTCGATGTCGGAGAGCGCTCAATACCAGCAGGTGTTTCCATGTGCAAATGTCCTGACGACATGCTAATCACACTGGCTGTTGCGGGTAAAGACGTGGAAGGTCTGCATCCAAAACCATGTGCGGCTGCTGTCCCCACAGTCACAGAGGATGAAGAGGACGCGGATGCGTTTGAAGGGGCAGACGGTGGTTGACCTGGTCCACTAGGCCGCATTGTAGCACAGTGAGCTTCCCACTGCAACTTATGCCTCATATCCATGTGACGGTTCATGCATGAAGTACTCAATCTAGTGATTTTTTGGTCTCTACTGAGATTTTGCTGACAAATCATACAGACAACATGAGTTGGGTCATCCTTTGCGATGTCAAAAAATGTCCAGGCTATGCAAGGCTTAGGGTACCGTCACACTGAAACGACGCTGCAACGATACGACAACGATGTCGATCACTGCAGCGTCGCTGTTTGGTCGCTGGAGAGCTGTCACACAGACAGCTCTCCAGCGACCAACGATCCCGAAGTCCCCTGGTAGCCAGGGTAAACATCGGGTTACTAAGCGCAGGGCTGCGCTTAGTAACCCGATGTTTACCCTGGTTACCAGCGTAAACGTAAAAAAACAAACATTACATACTTACATTCCGTGTCTGTCCTCCGGTGCTGTGCTTTCCTCTGCACTGTCAGCGCCAGTCAGCTGTAAAGCAGAGCGGTGACGTCACCGCTGTGCTTTCTGGCTGGCCGGCGCTGACACAGGATGCAGGAGGAGTGCAGAGAAGCAGAGCGCCGGGGACAGACAGCTGAAGGTAAGTATGTAATGTTTTTTTTTTTTTACGTTTACGCTGGTAACCAGGGTAAACATCGGGTTACTAAGCGCAGCCCTGCGCTTAGTAACCCGATGTTTACCCTGGTTACCAGTAAAAAGAAAAGAAGAAACAAACCGAACTCAAGCCCAAATCAAGTTAATAAATATTTATTGAAGGGTAGAGTACACCATGTGGTAGGGGGTTACCTGGTTACCAGTGAAGACATCGCTGAATCGGCATCACACACGCCGATTCAGCGATGTCAGCGTGAGATCCAGCGACGAAAGAAAGTTTCAGACGATCTGCTACAACGTACGATTCTCAGCGGGGTCCCTGATCGCAGTAGCGTGTCAGACACAGCGAGATCGTAACGACATCGCTGGAACATCACGGATCGTGCCGTCCTAGCGATCAAAGTGCCACTGTGTGACGGTACCCTTAGAGCCCGTATGACCTGAAGAGCCACCACGACTTCTGGTCTGAGGCACAGTTGGGGTTGAGGATGCAGTTGTTGACGTGCTTCCAGTACTCCGTCTCTGTCCAGGAAGGCGCACCGTTACCTCGTCGTCAGACTCGTCACTAGCATCCTCCTCCACCTCCTCTGCTGACCTCATGGACTGGCGGACTGGGGGTTGACAGTAAGTGGGGTCTACAAACTCGTCATCATCATCCTGTGTGTTCTCACGCCCGTCGTCCTCAGAGCCAACCTCTTCCTGCCCCGACCGAAAAGTCAAGTTTTCGTTCCAATCAGGTATCTAAGTCTCATCATCATCTTCCTCATTGTCTCCACCAACAGGAGTTACAGTTTGGGAACGAGGGTCTACATTATGCTCAGAACCTTCTTCAACTGGGCCTGGATCCGACTCACAAAGATTCTGGGCATCAGTGCAGATCATCTCCTCTTCTGGATTCACAGAAGCTCTGGAGCAGATCTCTGATTCCCAGGCTATAGTATGCGTAAACAGCTCTACAGACTCAACCGTGTGTGTTACCCTATGCTCAGACGAGCAGCTGGAGACTTGGGAGCTGTGAGGAAGCAAGTCGAATTGGGATGACAACTCTGAGGACTGGAGTAGTTGTGATGTTGAAGTTGACATGGAGGAGAGCCCACTTGAACGAGCACTTGATATCCGTTCAAGCACCTGCTGTTTTTGTGCCTCATCTTGAATTTTTGGTGATGCTTGTAGCGATGGTCGTAAGAAAGGGATCATATCAGATTGTCCACGAAAAGAAGTAGACATCTTACTTTGGCTGGAAAATGGTCTTTCTTCTGCAGATGTTACTGTTGCTTGACAACCTACCCCACGGACACAACCTTTTTTCCCTTTCCAACACGCCTATTCCCCTTTCCACCAGCAGCAGGCCTTTTGCCACTCATTTTAGTGCTTAACTAATTGGCAACTCTGCATCTGTAGTTGTTGGCACAACAACCGATGGATGAAAACCGAGCAGAACTGAGTGGCCAAACTGTGGTACTAGGCCCAAAACTAATAACTGGATTAGATGCAGTGAAATACGTACGCTACTCACCTGGTAGCAGTGTTTTTTCAGGAGCCATGACAGCACAACGAGAGAGGGGATCCGCCCTTCAGGGACAGGAAACCTACAGACATAAAAAGGGCGGTACCTCTCTCCCACGTCATTTTTGTTTCCAGAGCATGAGAGGACCACCTTGGTTAATAACACAGATGCAGTATATACATGAATACTTTTTATTATGCAAGTGAACATAAACTTTAACTCAAGATTAACAGGGTGTTGCATCATCCAAAAATATAGGGTAGGGAATCTAAGGGTGCTGTCATGGCTCCTGAAAAAACACTGCTACCAGGTGAGTAGCGTACGTATTTATTCAGTCGCCATGACAGCACAACAAGAGACTTTCAGAGACGAAAGATTTAGGGGGGGATAATAGCTTCTAGCACTCTTCTCCCAAACGTAAGGTCTGAGGAACTACCCAGATCTAATCTGTAATGTCTAAGAAAGGTAGAAGGGGAAGACCATGTGGCCGCCTTACATATGTCTTCGATTGACACTTCTGACCTCTCCGCCCAGGAAGATGCCATGGCCCGCGTGGAGTGTGCCTTTATACCATCTGGAACTTCGTTGCCACCTGCGGTATAAGCGAGAGAGATCGCCTCCCTAATCCATCTGGCTAGAGTGTTTTTAGATACTCTAAGACCTTTCCTTACCCCCTGATAGGCTACAAATAAAGAGTTATCTTTTTTCCAGGAATTTGAAACTGTAATATATTTAAGGAGGCATCTCCTCACATCTAAGCAATGGAATTTACGTTCTTTATCGTTAGTAGGGTTGGAGCAAAAGGAGGGTAGGACTACCTCCTGAACCCTGTGAAATTTAGACGCAACTTTAGGCAGATATAGGGGATCGGGTTTCAATATGACCCTATCCTCCCTAACCTGCATGTATGGGGGATGTCTGGAGAGTGCCTGCAGATCACTAACCCTTCTAGCAGATGTGAGAGCAACTAACAGGGCTGTTTTGATTGACAGGATCTTCAGAGGAATAGTATCAATGGGCTCGAATCGGGCTATCGTCAGGGCTGAGAGTACCAAATTTAGGTCCCATGGGACTAACCTTTGTTTAATAATTGGTCTAGACCTGGTGACTGCTTTAAAGAATCTAGAAATCCAGTGATTACTGGCTAAATTAAGATTATATAACGCTCCCAGCGCTGACACCTGAACTCTAAGAGTACTTGTGGCCAAGCCCATTTCCAGGCCTTTTTGTAAAAATTCAAGAATCTGGTTAATACATGGTTCTTGGTCAATTTGAGCCCCAGAAAAGGATAAAAATTTTCTCCATACTCTCACATACATGCCTGTTGTAGATGGTTTCCTACTTTTAAGGAGAGTATTAACCAGATTCCGAGAGAATCCTTTCCCCCTCAGTAAGGACCTCTCAAGTTCCATGCCGCTAGGTGTAGGTTGGCTACTTGAGGATGGAGGATTGGTCCCTGGGAGAGCAGATCTGGTAGCTCTGGAAGAACAGGAAAGAGAAGGAGATCCAGCTCAACGAAATAGTGAAAAATCCATAATTTATTTCACTCAAAATACAATGAAAGGACAAAACATCAGCATACAGAAAAAATTATAAAAACAAGGTCAACGCGTTTCCGGTGACTAAGCACCCTTGATCATGATCAAGGGTGCTTAGTCACCGGAAACGCGTTGACCTTGTTTTTATAATTTTTTCTGTATGCTGATGTTTTGTCCTTTCATTGTATTTTGCGTGAAATAAATTATGGATTTTTCACTATTTCGTTGAGCTGGATCTCCTTCTCTTTCCTGTTCGTCCACGCCCTGACACAGCGGTTCCGTGCTCCGAGCTCCTGGGAATGTCGGTATGGTGAGCTGGATTTTGTTTTTCCTGTAGCTCTGGAAGAACCCATGGTTGGCAGACAGACATCTTCCTCAGCCAAGGAAACCAAGCCCTCTTGGGCCAAAATGGAGCTATCAAGATTACCCGGGCCTTGTCCTCCCGAATCTTCCTCAGGACTAGGGGAATCAGATTTAGAGGGGGAAAGGCATACGCGAGCCTGAAGTGCCAAGATATCAGCAGAGCGTCCACACCGTATGGGTTGTCTTTTGGATTTAGGGAACAGAATTGGAGTAATTTCTTGTTCTCTCTGTTGGCAAAAAGGTCTATCTCCGGACAACCCCATAACTGGATGATCTGACTGAAAATGGCTGGATTTAACGACCACTCCCCCTGTCTGAGCATGTTGCGGCTTAGATAGTCGGCTTTGGTGTTGATACTTCCTTTTATATGAAGCGCCGTCAGGGAGAGAAGATGTACTTCGGCCACCTGAAAGATATGATTTGCGACCTCCATCAATGTACTGGATCGCGTGCCACCTTGACGATTAATGTAGGCCACAGTTACCCGATTGTCTGACAAAAGCCTGACGTGTCGACCCTGTAGGGGTACAAGGAATCTATTTAAGGCATGTTTTACTGCCAACAGTTCTTTCAAGTTGGAGGAAGAGTCCTGTTCAGACTGAGACCATAGTCCCTGAACCCAATCCTCCCCTAAGTGAGCCCCCCACCCTTTGGGGCTAGCGTCCGTAGTCAACACCCTAGATACGTGATTTATCCAAGGGACCCCCCTGTGCAGATTCGAAGTGTGAGTCCACCAACCCAGCGAATGTACAGTCTCCGTAGAAAGTGTGAATTTACTGTCGAGGTGAGCATTTAGACGACGGGAATTGTGTAACACGTCCCACTGTAAAGCCCTTGTGTGGAACTGTGCCCAGAGAACTGCCGGGATGCAGGATGTAAGAGAACCCAAGATTGACATCGCACTCCTGACTGATACTAAGGGATTATTTATTGCCCTTGTGACCAACTGCTTAATCTTAGCAACTTTTGCGTCCGGCAGGCGACATTCCTGCTGACTAGAGTCAATAACATATCCTAGGAATTCCTGTATTTTTAGGGGCTGATGGCGCGATTTTTTTTATATTGATCATCCAGCCCAATTTGTGTAACGCATCCATGACTTTCTGTAGTTGGTCTGTGCAATGCGACTCAGAATGACCCACAATTAGCAAATCATCCAGGTACGGGACTATTAATATATCCTGTTCATGCAAGTGCGCCATAACCTCCACCATGATTTTTGTGAACACCCTGGGTGCAACTGCGACTCCGAACGGAAGTGCCTGATATTGAAAGTGTTCTACTGTGCCAGCTAGTGAAACCGCCACCCTAAGAAATCTCTGATGATCAATATGAATTGGTACATGGTAATAGGCGTCTTTGAGATCTAAGACAACCATAAAACAGTGGTGAAAGAGTAATTTTATTGCTGTCTTGACCGACTCCATTTTGAAGGAGGGTATGAACAGAAAATTATTCAGGCCTTTTAAATTAATAATGGTGCGATATGAACCATCGGGTTTTTTGACCAGGAACAGAGGGGAATAAAAACCCCTACCTTCCTCGCCTGCAGGGACTTTGACTAGAACATTCTTCTGTTGGAGCTCCCGGACCTCAGACTCCAGCGCCAACTGCTCTGTAGAGGAGGAACGAACAGGTGTTAACATAAATTTGTCCCGAGGAGTATGGTGGAAGTCTAAGGTTAGGCCTTTCTCCACAATGCCTAGAATCCATGGATTGTTTGTAATCCGCACCCAGGCTGGGTAGAAGGCCGAAAGCCTACCCCCCACCTGGTCCGCTAGTCATTGTGGTTTCTTGACCTCTCGTGAAGGATTAAACATAAATCCTCTACCCCTCCTTCTGCTGTTGTCATATCTAGTAGATTCTCTGTTGGAGTCTCTATATGGTCTTCTGCGGTTGGACCATCCTCTATTATAGTCCCGTCTGTAGAAGGGTCTTCCTAGGAAGGGAAAGCGTTTCTTACTATCCCCTGCTTTTTCCAATAGCTCGTCTAGGACTGGTCCGAACAAGTGAGCTCCTTCACAAGGAATGCTACATAATTTTGTTCTAGCTTGTAAGTCCCCTGGCCAGCATTTTATCCATAGTGCTCTCCTGGCTGCATTGGATAATGCCGAGGACCTGGCGGCCAACCTGACTGAATCTGCTGAAGCATCTGAAAGGAAGGCTGCGGCATCCTGGATTGTGGGCATAGAGGACAATATTTCCGACCTAGGGACTTTATCTCTGAGCTGATCTTCGAGGTGGCCCAACCATACCATCAAGGATCGAGCGGTACAAGTGGCTGCTATGGCTGGCCTCAAGGACCCCGCTGAAGTCTCCCAAGCTCCTTTAAGGAAGATGTCGGCTTTCCTATCTAACGGGTCTTTCAAATTCCCCAAGTCGTCGAAGGGGAGAGACGACTTTTTGCATGCCTTAGCGACTGCTGCATCCAGCTTCGGGACTTTATCTCATGAGGACGAAGCCGCTTCTTCAAAGGGATACCGTCTTTTAAAGGCTGGCGGAAGCGACCCCTTCCTTTCTGGTTTCTTCCATTCTTTTGAGATTAACGATTTGATCTTGTCAATCACTGGAAAGGCTCTTCGGGATTTTCGCTCAATACCCCTGAACATAACATCCTGAATGGAACATTCCGACTGGGTATCTTCTATCCCCATTGTGCTGTTAACTGCTTTGACCAGATGGTTAACCCTCTCTAGGGACAAACAGGCTCGAGCAGACTCCTGATCCTCAGAGGAGGAAGTAGACGGAAGAGACCCTGAGCTTAGCTCACCCGAGTCCGAATCTACCTCAGATAAAGGGGATGACCTTTTAGCTTCTGCTCCCCGAGACTTGGATCTCTCGGCACCTTTAATTTCCTGTCTCACCATCTCTCTTATCGTAGAGGTTAGATCAGGCGCCTCCTCCTCCAATAAACGTTGAACACATATTTTACATAACTTCCTCAAATGCCCATCTGGAAGCGGCTCTGCACATTCGGCACACTGCCTATGTTTGGCTTTGGACAAACTTTTCCTCCCCTGATAGAGGAAAAAAGACAAGGGGAACACAATCATCACCAAGTGGACTTTCACGAAGCTCACTTACCCCGTCCAGTAATGAGTGGTACCGTAGATGGGGGGTCCTTCGTAGCCGGCAAATCCTTACGGCCTGAGGACTTTGGTATAGAGATCCGTGCCTCCTTAGCTCCACCAGCGCGGCTACTGCCACTAGACCGACGCTGGGAGCTTCTACGAGGCTTATCTGACTGCTGCTGCGGCGGCTCCTGCTGCTGCTGGCTGGTAGTTCCTTCTGGCGACTCCATTATGGAATGGGTGAGGAACTCTGACCAGCTTGCCGCATTAAATACCCCCAAGGTACCGCCCCCGGATGGGGGCCAGCAGGGAATCCCAGGTGGTCATTAGACCGTCTGCCGCTGTGCTGCGCTACCCCTCCCTGAAGCCCAGACCGTTCCCGCAGCTGGGCGCCGCCATTAGCCAGAGATGACGCTACTGCGTATGCCCAGCCGCGTCATCCGGCCGCGCCGCTCGCCGCGTCATCCGGACACGCCCCCTTCAGAACGCGGCGGCGCCAAGCCGACACGCGGACCAGGACGCCAGCAGACCCCCCGGACCAATGCCGCGTCCCCGCCCGGACCAGCGTGACCCCCGGGCGAGTAGCCAAGCACCTCTACATAGGTATGCGCTGCGGACGTCCGAGAAGCTAGCCTATGCCAGAGGCTGCTTCCTCCTGCTGTCACCTACACCGCGCAGTGCCCCTGCCGTGTAGTGCTTCCTGCCCCCTGGACGGGCCGAGGTAGGGGACCCCCGCTACCTGTACCGGGCCGCCAGGAGTGGGGAGTTTTCTTACGTCGACCCTCTTGTCAGGGCCTGTCTGCAAGAGGTTCCGCTGTCAGGGACAGGAAACCAAACTGACGTGGGAGAGAGGTACCGCCTTTTTATGTCTGTAGGTTTCCTGTCCCTGAAGGGCGGATCCCCTCTCTCGTTGTGCTGTCATGGCGACTGAATAAAATTGAGATACACGGCCGGTATAGTTTGTTTCACAGGCAGGTTACTCTGCTGACATGCAGACACTGCTCCTAGGCCCTAAACTATCAACTGGATTAGATGCAGTGAAAATTGAGATACACAGGCGGTATAGTTAGCTTCACAGGTGGGCTACTCAGATGATTATCAAACAATGCTACTAGCCCAAAAGGATTGGCTGAGCTAGATTGTCACACCAAATGCTGTGACAAACACTTGCACAGCACTGGCACAGACCTGCCTGGCAATCAGTGCTATGAACTGCTGTAACCTACCCTGAAAAGGGCTGATATTACAACTAGTCCCAACTCCCTAAACCTATCTCTCTGACAATTCGCTCCAAAATTGTCCTTGCTTGTGTGCATCACATTCACATTGCTGTGTGTGTGTGTGCACTGCTGATAGGCTGAGAGACTACACCGCCCACTGTAAATGCGGGAAAGAAAAACAAAATGGAGATCGGCGTAATTTCAGCACAGATCTATCCCCCGCCCACTATACTCTGAAACAGTCTATTAACAATGATAATTTTAATGTGCAAATCAAGTGAGGCATTTGCTGAACGAACAGTTATCGAACAGAAACTCGAACAGCCGAATTTTAAGCAAATTGTTCGGGTTCGTCGAACGACTCGAACACCGCCCAAAACAACTCGAATTGGAATTGGCGAACAGTTCTGAGTTGATGGCACTCCTGGACATCTTTCAATTTTGAAGGGGAGTAAGCATGATGAGCCTTTCATCTGCTGCACTACATTTACTTGGCCAGCCATTGCATCTATAGACCTCAAAATACCTTAAACAGCACATCTTGAAACCCCAGTCTGCTTTGAAATCTTTGCCTGGGAGAGATTTTGCTGATGCAGTATAACTACCTTGTGTATTGTTGCTGTCCTTAGTGTTGCCATGGTGTATGATCTGTGACATGAAATAAGAGCAACAAGTCCCGGAAATGAATATAGCCCCCAAAGAGCCCCAATCATTGAATCTGTCTGGGTTTACACAAAGAGACAGGATTTGCACAAGTCAACATCCACAGAAAATCTCTGGGTTGTCTATCGAGATGTTTAGAACAACCTCCCTACCAAGTTTTGCACAAAATTGAATTTTCCTTGGCCATCGTATAGCCAAACTCTCTGCACATATGGGGTGACATTGGCAGATCTCTATCATCTTATGTGATCTACTGTTTTCACTACAGGACCCAATGATCCATTGTAGACTTAGACGTGGACAAAACTGTTGGACACATTTTTCAGAAGTTTAACGTCTCTGGTACTGTACGCAACTTTTTTAGACTTGGCCGCAAGAGGAAAATTGATGACAAATTGAAGAAACAGATAATACGAATGATAACCAAAGAGCCCAGAACAACTTCCAAAGAGATTAGAGGTGAACGCCAAGGTACATCAGTGTCAGTTTGCATCATCCATTGCTGCCTTAGCCAAAGTGGACTTCATTGAAGACGACAGAAAAAAAAAATACTGCTGAAAACAAATCACAAAAAAGCAAGATTGGAATTTGCCACAATGCATATTGACAAGCCACAAAGTCTTTGGGAGAATGTCCTTTGGACACGGAGACAAAACTGAAGCTATTTGACAAGTCACATCAGCTCTTTGTTCACAGATGAAAAAATGAACCATACAAAGAAATTAACATTGTACCTACTATGAAGAATAGAGGAGGCTCGGTTATGTTTTGAGGTTGCTTTGCTGCATCTATCACATGATGTCTTGAATCAGTGCCGGGTACGATGAAATCTAAAAACTATCAAGGGATTCTGGAGCAAAATGTGCTGCCCAGTGCCCGAAAGCTTGGTCTGAGTTGCAGGTCATGGGTACTCAAATGATAATTACTCAAAATACACTGCTAAAATCATCCAAGAATGGCAAAGAGCATAGTATTGGATTATTCTGAAGTGGCTTCTATGAGGCCTGATCTAAATCCCATTGAACATCTGTGGAAGGAGCCAAAACCTGCAGTCAGGAGAACGTGCCTTCAAACCTGGGAAAGCTATTGGAGTTTGCTCACAATGAGTGGACCAAAATACCTCTGAATGGGTGCAGAAGTCTCATTGAGACATACAGGCTGCTTTAAAACATTGTACAACAAAATATTAAGTTAAGGGAACCATCCTTTTTGTCCAGGACAGTTACCGTACATTGTTTTTGTTTGTTTTTTAAATTTTTCTGTTGAATCAAAAATCAGAAGCGATGTTAGATTTTCATTGGTTGATATTCAGTCAATATCAACAAATTAATCAACTTTCATTACTCTACCCTCTTGGAGAGGAGACCAGGTAATGTCACTGCTTCCTGAATAAACCATGATTTACAGTATGTAGGCAATATGGTAGAAATTTACTTAGCTTACATTTGTTTTGGAGGAGAAAAAAAGCATTAGATTGAGAGTCAAAATGGGGGATGGGAGGTAAAACTGAATGGCACTGCCAGAAGTAATTGGAGACCACAAACTTCACCAATATCATTTTCCCATGTGTATCTATGACATTGATTTCCCATTTAACATTTTTTTGTTAATTTTGCTGGTAAACTCTTATCTTCAGAACTACTTAAAAGATCACTGAATTGTTAAATGCTATATTATCTACAATGGCATGTAAAAGTTTGGGCACCCCTGGTCAAAATTACTGTTGTTGTGATCAGTTAGGCAAGGTGAAGATGGAATGATCTCTAAAAGGTTTAAAGTTAAATATGACACATTTCCTTTGTATTTAAGGCCGGGTTCATATTGCGTTAACAGCAGCCTGTTCAACACATACGTTAACGGGATGCTGTTAACGTAAGTGCCGGTATGGCACCGCGTTAGCGCAGATAGAGCATCTGCTAGCTCTATGTGTGCTAGCGGAGACGGACCCAGAAACGCTGCAGCCCGCATCTCGGGGTCCGTCACTCAATGACAGCACCATCGATAGCGCACGCCCACAATGCAATGCGTCCGACATTGGATTCAATGGCAGCGTTAACGGACTGCGTTATGCCGCGGTGTAACGTAGTCCATCTACCAGACGGGTTTAACGCAATGTGAACCCAGCCTTAGGCAAATTTTAAAAATTACAAAAAGGAAAATGGGCAAATGCAAAAGTGTGGGCATCCTTGAAGATTTGTGTGCTCATATAAATTTGACCAAAGTTTCAGACCTTAATTAGCCTGTTAGGGTTATGCTTTCAGTATCATTGTTAAAAAAGGCCAATTGATGCAAATTTACCAGCCTCTTCTAACCTTGTACCAAAAAACAGCAGCCATGGGTTCTTCTAAGCAGCTGCCTAGCACTCTGAAAATGAAAATGGTGGTGGCTTACAAAGCAGGAGAAGGCTATAAGAAGAGAGCAAGGCTTTTAAAGTTGTCCCTTTCTCAGGTGGAAATGTAATTCGATATCACTGCTCCCATTTGCTTCAAAACTCCTGAGCAGCACCTCCATGCTCAAATTTCCTCCCACCTCTCATCTCTCTCTCACTCTTTCCTTGACAACCTCCAATCTGGCTTCTGCCCCCACTACTCAATTGAAACTGCCCTGACCAAAATTACTAATGACTTTCTCACAGCCAAAGCTAACAGACAGTTCTCCATCCTCCTCCTTCTCCACCTGTCATCTGCTTTCGACACAGTTGACCACTGCCTACTGCTACAGATTCTTTCCTCCTTTGGCATCAAAGGCCTTGCCCTGTCCTGGATTGCCTCATACCTTTCTGACCGCACATTTAGCATTTCCCACTCACACACTACCTCCTCATCCCGCCCTCTCTCTGTTGGAGTCCCTTAAGGCTCTGTCCTAGGGTTCCTTCTTTTTTCCATCTATACCCTTTGCCAAGGGCAACCCATAAAGTCCCATGGCTTCCAGTACCACTTGTATGCAGACAACATTCAGATTTACCTCTCTTGCCCAGATGTCGCCTCTCTGCTGTCCAGAATCCCGGAGTGTCTATCAGCCATATCCTTCTTCTTCACCTCTCGCTTCCTAAAACTCTATGTAGACAAAACTGAACTCATCATCTTTCCCCCATCTCGCATATTCCCCCTACCTGATCTATCTATTATGGTAAACAGCATCACGCTCTCTCCCGCACCTGAAATCCGCTGCCTCGGGGTAACTCTTGACTCTGCCCTATCCTTCAAACCGCAAGTTCAAACTCTTGCCACCTCCTGTCACCTCCAGCTCAAAAATATTGCCAAAATCCGTCCCTTCCTCGGCCCACAATCTACTAAAACTCTTGTGCATGCTCTCATCATCTCCCTTCTCGATTATTGCAACACCCTCCTCTGTGGCCTCCCTGTTAACTCACTGAACCTGAAAACCCATCTCTTCAGGAAAGCCTACAGCCTGCAATAACCATTCTGCCGACTCACCACCACCCGAGCTGCCGCATCACCACCACCAGAGCTGCCGCCTCACCACCACCAGAGCTGCCGCCTCACCACCACCAGAGCTGCCACATCCCCGACCTTCTGTCTCTTCCCCATTATCCCATAGAATGTAAGTCTGCAAGGACAGGATCCTCTCCCCTCTGAACCAGTCTGTCATTGTAAATTTGTTAACTATAAATGATATATATAACTCTGTACGTAACCCCTTTCTCATGTACAGCACCATGGAATTGTGCTTTATAAATAAATAATAATTAAGAAATGTCAGTTAACAGAAACAGTGGAGGTCAAGATAAGGTCTGGAAGATCAAGCAAAATGTAGGGAGAGCCGCTTGTGGGATTGGTAGAGAGGCAAATCCAAACCCCCGATTGACTGCAAAAGACCTTCAGAAAGATTTAGCAGACCCTTGAGTAGTGGATCATTGTTTTATTGTTCACAGACACATGCACAAATATGGCCTTCATGGAAAAGTCATCAGAAGAAAACCTCTCCTGTGTCCTCACCATAAAATTCAGCGTCAGTAGTATGCAAAGAAACATCTAAACAAGCCTGATGAATTTTGGAAACAAATGCTGTGGACGGATGAGGTTAAAATAGAACACTTTGGCCACAATGATCAAAGGTATGTGTGGAGAAAAAGGGCACAGAATTTCAGGAAAAGAACATCTTGTCAACCATTAAGCATGAGGGATGGATCAATTATGCTTTGCGGTTGTGTTGCAGCCAATGGCAGGAGGGAAGTTTCACAGGTAGAGGGAAGAATGGATTCCATTATATTTCAACAAATTCTTGGTGCAAATATAACACCAACAGTAAAAAAGCTCAAGTTAAAAAGAGGATGGCTTGTACAAATGGATAATGATTAGTGATGAGCGAATATACTCGTTACTCGAGATTTCTTGAGCATGCTCGGGGGTCCTCCGAGTATTTTTTAGTGCTCGGAGATTTAGTTTTTATTGCCGCAGCTGAATGATTTACATCTGTTAGCCAGCATAAGTACATGTGGGGATTCCTTAGCAACCCCAACATGTAGTTACGCTGGCTAGCAGATGTAAATAATTCAGCTGTGGCAATAAAAACGAAAACTCCGAGCACTAAAACAATACTCGGAGGACACCCGAGCATGCTCGAGAAATCTCGAGTAATGAGTATATTCACTTATCTACTATATTATTGTCTAAAGGTTACTTCCATCTTTCTGTCCTTCTGTCTGTCACGGATATTCATTGGTCGCGGCCTCTGTCTATCATGGAAATCCAAGTCGCTGATTGGTTGTGGCTGTTTTGCCGCGACCAATCAGCAACGGGCACAGTCGGGCGGCAACATGGCCGCTCCTTCCTCCCAGCAGTCAGTGCCCCCTCCATACTCCCCTCCGGTCACCGCTCACACAGGGTTAATGGCAGCGTTAACCGACCGCGCTATGCCGCAGTGTAACGCACTCGGTTAACGCTGCTATTAACCCTGTGTGACCAACGTTTTACTATTGATGCTGCCTATGCAGCATCAATAGTAAAAAGATCTAATGTTAAAAATAATTAAAAAAATAAAAAATCGTTATATACTCACCGTCCGTCGGCCACTCGGATCCACAACAGGCCTTTCCCGCTCACGACGCTTCTGTAACCGGTCCATGCTGCGATCTCGCAAGATGGTGATGTAGCGGTCTTGTGAGAACGCTACGTCATCATCTCGCGAGACCGCAATGCACTCTTCAGACCGGAGCGCGCGAGGACTCAGCGTCGGTAACCGCTTCGCTTGGAACCGGGGGCTCCGGAAAGTGAGTATATAACTATTTTTTATTTTAATTCTTGTTTTAACAGGGATATGATGCCCACATTGCTATATACTTCGTTGGCTAGGCAATATACTACATGGGCTGTGAAATATACTACATGGGCTGTGCTTTATACTACGTGGCTGTGCAATATACTACGTGGCTGGGCAATATACTACGTGGCTGGGCAATATAATACGTAGTTGGCCAATATACTATGTCACTGGGCAATATACTAGGTAGCTGGGCAATATAGTACGTCATTGGGCAATATACTACGTGACTGGGCAATATACTACGTGACTGCGCAATATACTACGTGACTGGGCAATATACTACGTGACTGGGCAATATACTACGTGACTGGGCAATATACTACGTGGCTGGGCAATATACTACGTGGCTGGGCAATATACTACGTGGCTGGGCAATATACTACGTGGCTGGGCAATATACTACGTGGCTGGGCAATATACTACGTGGCTGTGCTATATACTACGTGGACATGCATATTCTAGAATACCCGATGCGCTAGAATCGGGCCACCATCTAGTCACTAATAATGATCCTAAACACACATCAAAATCTACAACAGACTGCCTCAAAAGGAACAAGCTGAAGATTTTACAATGGCCCTCACAGTCCCCTGATCTGAACATCATTGAAAATATGTTGCTAGATAACAAAATGGCAGTGCATGAAAGACAACACAGGAATCTTACAGAACTGGAAGAATTTTCCAAGAAAGAATGGATGAAAATCCCTCAAACAAGAATTGAAAGACTCTTGGCTGTCTACAAAAAGACTGATATTTTAAAAAGGGGATGCTACTAGGTACTAACCATACAGGGTACCCTCATCATCTGCCTGCTCTCATTGTTATTAGAGGCAGCAGGAGTCGGCTGAAGGGAGCAGTAGTCCCGTCAGTCGACGCCAGTGACCGGAGGTAAACCTTTTACCTTCGATCACAGCTGTGGGCTCACGCTGTCATTTGACAGCGTGGGAACCGCAGCTATCTGACTGGTGGTAATGATTTTACAGCCGATCAGAAGCAGTGTTTGCTGCGCATGACAGCATGGCAAACACTGAATGTTCGGAACACCAATTCAAGTGAATGGGTTCCGGGTTCAAGTTCGTGTTCAGGTCCGGGCACTGTTCTGGTACCCGAACCCAAACTTTTTAAAACTGTTTGGCAGAACCCGCCGTACCCGAACATCCAGGGGTCCGCCCACCTCTAGTCATCTTTAACTTTAGGCCTTTTCATAAGAACAGTAATTTTGAACAGGGGTGCCCAAACTTTTACATGCCACAGTAATTATTGCGGAAGTAAAGTGAAGTATAAATGGAAGTTAGCAGCAGATTTATTAGTTAAAAGGAACCCGACAGCTGATTAATGCTGCCTGAACAAAGAAACCCAACAGCTAGTTCATGCTGCCAGAAATACGAACAGCATGAATTGGAATTTGGCTCCATCATTTCAGGCTATTATGTCTGAAATGACAGCACCGGACTCATTCATGCTGCCCAAACCAGGTTCACTTTAAAGGAAACCTGGCTTGTCCCAAAATTGTATTAAGCTACAGATATAGGGTTAATCTGCAGATTACTAGCGTTCTAATGTTGTTGAGCCATTGTAGTGAAATTATAGCTATAGGGAGAAAATGAACTTTATTCCTCCTGGGAACTGCCGGCTTTCAGTCATCGTGGCGTGCCGGAGCAGCTTCTGTCACTGCTTAGTACACAGTGAGAGGTGGCTGTGAGCACGCCCCTGCACTTTGATTTGATGACTGCCGTTGTGTCAGTACAGCTCTGTGACTGAAAGCGGGCAGCTCCCGGGATGAATAAAGCTAATTTTCTCCCGCTAGCCGGGCTTTCAGCATAGTAATGTTATTAATTTGCGGTTTAACCCTATATTTGCAGCTTAATAGCATTTGAGAACAAGACAGCTTCCAATGAGAATATAAGTTACAATGTTTATAGTCTACAGCTCTGGCAAAAATTAGGAGACCACCACATCAAAACCCTGTCATGGGCAGCCCAATCTCCAGGCCTGAACCCCATTGAAAACCTCTGGAATGTAATCAGGAGGACGACGGATAGTCACAAGCCATCAAATAAAGAACTGCTTAAATGTTTGCGCCAGAAGCAGTGTGAAAGACTGGTGGAAAGCATGCCAAGACGCATGAAAGCTGTGACTAAAAATCATGGTTATTCCACAAAATATTGATTTCTGAACTCCTCCTGAGTTAAAACATTAGTACGGTTGTTTCTAAATGATTATGAACTTGCTTTTTGTATTTGAGGTCTGCAAACAATGCATTTTTTTTTTGTTATTTTGACCATTTCTCATTTTCAGAAAATAAATGCAAAATTTATTGCTTGGAAATTCGGACACATGTTGTCAGACGTTTATAGAATAAATGAACAATTTACATTTTACTCAAAAATATACCTATAAAGAGAAAAATCAGACAAACTGAACATTTTGCAGTGGTCTCTTCATTTTTGCCAGAGCTGTATAAAGATAACAGTCTCAACTAATGTAGATGTAACTGGTATGTTTGCAATAAACTAACATTTCCCCATATTAATTTGCAGCGTGTAAGGCCACAAACCATGGCTCTGGGCCCTGTGCCTCCTGGCATTCAGTGATAAAACCGTTTGTTCAGTTACTTATTGATATTGTTGGGTAGATGCAAAGAAAAGGTGCAACTGCATACACTTTTATGATTGAGCGGCACAGAGCCCCAGCGGTGGTTATCTAGATACCACAATGTGATATGTTTCATGTATGCAGTATATGTAATATAGCTTAGCTCATAGGTAAAACACAAATCCCCCGCCACCCCCGAAATTATATATATATACATTTACTGGCTAAGATTTCCATTAGAAGATACAAGAATGGTGACATTTTTAATGAAAAGGTAAGAAATAATGCCTTATTGTAACATTTGTATGGCAAACATATGAGGTTCTAGAGAGAAAGCTTGCAGTAGTTTAGGCTAAGTTCCCATTATGAGCTTTGGATGTTGCAGATTTTCTGCACGATTTCTGCACTGATTAGGTTACATGTGTATTTTTAGTGCATTTTTGGATGTGTTTTTTATTGCGTTTTTTGTCTTTTGTTCGTATGTCATGTTTGTTATTATACTTCTTGGTATTTGGCTTTGAAAAAAAATTATTGATACGGTCATGTGCAGATTAGATGTGTTTTTGATGCATTTCCACAGAGAAAACAAACTAAAAGCGTACATCCATTTTTTACCTGTTGATTTTCCGCATCTAATGCAAATCTACGGGGAAAATCTTTACGGAAAAAAAAAAAAAAATGCCGTACCCGCATGTTGCGGAATCAAAACCCAGTTTACGGTCAGTTTATGTTGCGTGAAATAAAAGCACAGTGGACGGGAGATTTCTATAAATCCATCCACTTTGCTGAAACTATAAGACGCTTTCGACACAGCGACACTACGCAGCATCAAAAACTTATCGTGGCAACAAAGTCTAAAGCCAAAAAGTACAAAAACAGGTGTTATCATTTATATGATCAACTGAATTATACATTTTAGTCTGTTCATGAAAAAAGAAATATTCTAAACCGCTGAGGATAGTTCTCCGCATGCTGAGTATATGTCTACCAAAAACGCTATGGATATCATATACAAACACTGCATTAATTATTTATACCTATAGAAAACATTATATAGGTATAAAGCTAAATAGTGGCCACGAAGCTCCAGGAAACCACAGAGTCTGAATTTCAGAACAGGAATACATTTTCACTATTAACATTTTTATATATAATGTTCATTACATGAATTAATAGTGATTCTTTCTAATGGTAAAACCAGAGATGGATTTAAAATATAATGGGAAATAAAAAAGGAGACTAAAAACAATTCTTGTAACATGATGCATTTGGGGAACAGTAAAGAAGGAGAATTAGTTAGTCATATGCAACATATACGTCATTTATATTATTTCTTACTAGTTCTAATGGGAAAAAAACCGCTTGTAGACAGGATCTGTACGGCTTTATTTATGGAACTGCATTACCATAAAGCGAGCCATACGGATCCTTCGTGTTCTACGATGGACATCTGTCATCTTCAATAAACCTGCTGACGGGAGAACCTGCGGTTTAACAGTATTAGCACATGAATCTGCTCAGTGCAATAAACTGATAGATATGCAATGAAAAGGTTTAGGATTCCTGGAAAACATGTTAATGAGACCCCCAGAAAGAGAACATGGAAAATTCTGCAGCATTATATCGGACAACCATCCCACCGAGCCCTTCATAGGAGCTTCTGAATTACGGACCCTCGTTCCTATTCTACACGTGACTAATTCGCGTCAATGATTGGTGATATATTCCAGATCGGAAAGTGTCAGGCTGATGAACTCATTACCTTGACAAACTAAAGTAACCAGATGATGAATCTGCTGTACCCTGAGCCCACAATGCTAGTCAGACCCATCTTCAAAGCATGTGATAGGCAAAATCATTTTCTACATTATTGTCTGCGACTATATATGAAGCTTACAGCAAATCGCCATAGCAAGACCCCCAAGACTCTCAACATGTTGAGTTTCATAGGTCATAGAGTAAAGAAAACTGAGAATAGTTAAAAAAAACAAAAAAACACGACAACGTAAATTAAAGGGAGTCCATCACCAGGTTTTTCTGACAGCTGCATGGTAAAGGAGCTTTGATTCCAGTGATGTGTTACTTATTGTGCTGCCTGCTTCTGGTTTGAATAAAAACATTAATCTGCTTCAGATCTAGCGGAGCTCCAAATGCTGAACTCTGTATAACTCCACCCACACAGCTGATTGGCAGCTTCCTGTGTACACTGTGCATAGGCAGAAAGCTGCCAATCAGTGATGGGGTTGGTTATACAGAGTAAGATGAATGACTACATGGCATGAAACAACTGGTCTCCACATCATGCTGCTCTGAGCTTAAGTGACAAAAATCTGGTGACAGTTTCCATTTAACCCCTTCACGACGTATGACGTGTCACTGCCTTTGATGCGGACTTGCACGGTTAGCCTGCATCTTTCCATGCACTTGACGAATTATGTATTCAGCCATTATGTACCTTTAACAGCAGAAGATGGAATGGTGCTCGGCACACGGCTGTTAAACTGTTAAATCCCGCTGTCAGTCTCTGACAGCAGGATTTAACATGCGCCGACAAAGGAGCGGGTCATTCTGCACTCCCATCGGCGAGCCTGTGATGTGATCGCGAGGCGCCAATGGGTTGTCATCACAACTCAGGATCTGCTGAAGACCCCCGTATCTGTCATTATGATCCTCCTGTGAATGCCGTCATTATAAAAGATCATGATTTCTGCAGCACTGCTATGTATAGCACAGGCGATCGGATGATGACAGCTTTGAGTCCTTTAAAAGGATTTTTAAATACAGTAAAAATAAAAAAGTTTTTAAAAATGTGAACCCCCCCCCCCACAAAAGTTCAAATCACCCCCTTTTGTCCCATTGAAAATAAATCTACCAAAACATACAATTAATCGGTAAACAGCATAACGAGAAAAAAAAAAAAATAAAAATCGAAACATGGAATGAATGGTGCTATATAAATAATAATAATAATAATAATTACAGTTTTTTGCCAGCTGCAACATTGCAATAAAATACAATTAGAGGCGATCAAAACATCATATCTACTGCAAAATTATATCAGCTCAAGACGCAAAATATAAGCCCTCACTCAGCCTCGTTTCACGAAAAATGAAAACATTATGGGTCTCAGAAAATGTCGACAAAAGCGAAACAATTTTTCTATACAAATTTGATTTTTTTTGTTTACCACTTAAAAAAAAAGTATACGTTTGGGATCTGTGTATTAATACTGAACTAGAGAATCATATTGTAGGGTAATTTTTCCATGTTTTGAAGTTGGTAAAAAACAATTTAAAAAAAATTGTGGAATTGCACTTTTTTTTTTCGCAATTTCACGGCACTTGGATTTTTTTCCCGTTTTCCAGTACACTATATGGTAAAATCAATGGTGCCATTCAAAAGTACAACTCGTCCCGCAAGAAACAAGCCCTCGGATGGGTATATTGATGGAAAAATAAAAAAAAAGTTATGCCTCTTGGAATAAGGGGAGGAAAAAAATGAAACCGGAAAATGGCAAGGGGGTGAAGAGGTTAAGTATGCAATAAGCAAATTAAACTAAAAAAAGGTGTTCTGCCCATTGCAAACTCCAGCTGCCAAGTAGACAGCGCACCTAGAAATGTACTGCTGGCACCTGAATTGTTGGGTTATTTTGTACTGATGATAGCACATGAATCTGCCTGTGACATGTTCCTGTCTCCTACTGTCTATAGAATTGTGTGCAGCCATTCTTATGGACATCATGATACATGATACGGCCTATGCATGAGGCCTAAGTTTCTCTCCTCTAGAAATCACTTGGCTTTCATACGCAAATTACTGCAAATTTCTATGTGCAGCTGAGCACACACCTAAAGAAACTTCTCATTGTTCTTTTAAAGATGCAGTTGATGAATTGTGCATTTTTTTTGCCTTGTGCTAATTCTGATAATGGCTTTCGAAAAGGCAGCTCATACTGTGCCGGGTTTCTGAATTTCTGAAAGACAAGGGCAAAGGATTTTACGAGTAGATGCAAAAAAAAAAATGTAGAGATAGTGTTTGTAATATACAATAGAAGGTATAATTTACAGAGAAAAATAAGAAAAACAGAAACTTAACACCCCAGCTGAATGTAGTTGCCTCTGATTATTTTTCAGCTCCGTTCTGTCATGTGCCTTTATAGATTGATTTATTTGTGCTATGTGTGACATTCAGGCCAAACATATACGGTATATCAAAAATTGCATGATAAGATTTGCAATGGTCAGCTTAGCTAGACTGGGTTTACAAGTATGGACCTTGCCCAAGCAGATGGACATTCAGAAAACTCTTAATACATAAATTTAGATTCCACATGTACAGTCATGTGTGTTTACAGATTGGCTTATTTGTCTTATGTGCGTCATTCATTCCAAAAATACATATCAAAAATTGCATAATAAGATTTACAATGGTCAGTTTGGCCAGACTGGGTTTACAAGTATAGACCTTACCCAAGCAGATGGACATCCCTAAAACTCTTAATACATAAATTTAGATTCCATATGTACTGTCATGTGTGTTTACAGATTGGTTTATCTGTGTTTTGTGCGTCATTCAGGCCAAACATATATCAAAAATTGCATGATAAAATTTGCAATAGTCAGCCAGCCAGACTGGGTTTACAAGTATGGACCTTGCCTAAGCAGATGGATATCCAGAAAACTATTAATACATAAGTTTAGATTCCTCATGTAGATAATCCCATTCAGCACAATATGATGATAATCATACCGTTCACTGAAGGATAGGAAAATTGTGACTATTCACATATTCTGTGTTCTGAAATTACCAGTAGATGGACAAAAAAAAAAAAAAGATGCTGGAAAATATCATTTTATTGAACAGGCTGGTCTACGCTGAGCATTTTGCAGTAAACCACCAGAAAACCCCAAAGGCAATTTTAGTAGTGTATGATTTTAGTGTGCTTTTTATGCGGATTTGGGTGGGAAAACATGGCGTTATTTTTTTTGCCATTGATTTCAAAGGGGGAAAAAGTGCAGGTAAATGTTGGAGATATGCTGCACTCAGAGAAAATAAAGATCAAGGACAAAAAAAAAAAACATAATTTGCGAATGTGTTTTTTTTTTTTCATTCATTTTGATGCTACTGTAAAACAGTGAATTTTTCTGCCCAATTTAAAACAACTGAAAGAAAATGCATCAAAACCGGCACATGTGAACAAACCTCGAGAGGAGTAGATACCAGAAACAGGCATCAAGCCGAAGTGGATGGAAATTGGGCTGCAAAGGGCCCATTAAGGATATATGCACACGATGCAGATTTTGCTGTGGATCCGCAGCGTTTCCACAGCTGCGGATCTGCAGCAGTTTCCCATGCGTTTACAGTTCAATGTAAACCTATGGGAAACCAAAAACGCTGTGCACATGCTGCGGAAAAAAAAACGCGCGGAAACGCAGCGGTTTACATTCCGCAGCATGTCACTTCTTTCTGCGGATTCCGCAGCGGTTTTACAACTGCCCCTATGGAAAACCGCCGTTGTAAAACCACAGTGAAAACCGCAGAAAAAACGCGGTAAATCCGCGATAAATCCGCAGCGGTTTTCCACTGCGGATTTATCAAATCCGCTGCAGAAAAATCTGCAGTGGACCTAGAATACGTGTGCACATAGCCATATTGTTCTTGCATATGGGCCATTTTCTCTTTTTGTCCGCCAGTGTGCTTGTTGTTTGGTAACTATTCAATGGCCTCTACTTTTTGAAAACCCCTTTAATCATATCAGAATAAAAATCAACAGATACATGGACATAACTTCTCAAAGGCCGGAGTCACACTTGCAACTGAAATGCGAGAAACTCGCCTCAATACCTGGCACTGCCATTGGCACTCTGGACCGAAGTGTGCTGCTGCATGTATTTCTCTGGAGTGCAGGCAGAAGTGCCAGGTGTTGAGGCGTGAATTTCTCGCATTGCAGTTGCAAGTGTGACACCGACCTAAGGCCACGTTCATATGTTCAGTATTTCGTCAGTTTTTTTAACCTCAGTATCTGTAAGCCAAAACCAGTAGTGGGTGATAAATACAGAAGTGGTGACGTGTTTCTATTATACTTTTCCTCAGACTGTTCCACTCCTGGTTTTGGCTTACACATCCCGAGGTAAAAACTCACCAAATAATGATAGTGTGCACGTAGCCTAAGGCTACGGACACTTGACTGTATTTTCTACATGTTGTTTTCAGCAGAACACGCTGTACGAGGAAAAAAAACTGGATATGAGCATCATAGGTACGAGTTTACCTCACCATCGATTTTGGGGGTACAAAAACGCTGCAGATTCACAAAAAAGAAGCGACATGCTACTTCTTTTAGGGAATGTGCACACGTTGCGGATTCTCTGCGGATCCGCAGCGTTTTTTGAGGTGCAGAAACGCTGCAGATCCGCAATTGATTTACAGTACAATGTAAATCAATGAGAAAAAAAAACCGCTGTGCACACTTTGCGGAAAATCCGCTGCGGAAACGCTGCGGTTTAAGGCTATGTGCACACGTTGCGGATTAGGCTTAGGAATTTCTGGTGTGGATTCTGCCTCTCCTGACAGAAAATGCACCTGCGGATTTGTCGCGTTTTTTTTGTGCGGTTCCGCAGCATTTTTTGTGCGTTTTTGCTGCGTTTTTTACCCCTGCAGATTTCTATAATGAAATGGGTACAAAAACGCTGCAGATTCACAAAAAAAGAAGTGACATGCTACTTCTTTTAAACCACAGCGTTTCTGCAGCGGATTTTCCGCAAAGTGTGCACAGCATTTTTTGTTCTCATTGATTTACATTGTACTGTAAATCAATTGCGGATCTGCAGCGTTTCTGCACCTCAAAAAACGCTGCGGATCCGCAATTCATTTATAGTACAATGTAAATCAATGAGAAAAAAAATGCTGTGCACACTTTGCTGAAAATCCACTGCGGAAACGCTGCGGTTTAAGGATATGTACACACGTTGCAGATTAGGCTTAGGAATTTCTGGTGCGGATTCTGCCTCTCCTGGCAGAAAACGCACCTGCGGATTTGTCGCATTTTTTGTGCAGTTCCGCAGCGTTTTTTGTGCATTTTTGCTGCAGTTTTCTTGCGGATTTGCTGCATTTTTTACCCCTGCGGTTTTCTATAATGGAACGGGTACAAAAACGCTGCAGATTCACAAAAAAGAAGTGACATGCTACTTTTTTTAGGGTATGTGCACACTGTGCGGATTCTCTGCGGATCCGCAGCGTTTTTTGCAGTGCAGAAACGCTGCAGATCCGCAATTGATTTACCGTACAATGTAAATCAATGAGAAAAAAAAATGCTGTGCACACTTAAACGCTGCGGTTTAAAAGAAGTAGCATGTCACTTATTTTTTGTGAATCTGCAGCTTTTTTGTACCCATTCAATTATAGAAAACCGCAGGGGTAAAAAACGCTGCGGATCCGCAGAGAATCCGCAAAGTGTGCACGTACCCTTACAGTTTAAATGAGCATTTTATTTCACTGACTGAAAAAAATTGCAATATTCACTAGTTACTTGCTGTAGAAAAAAAAAACGAATTGAAGTGAGAAGAAAATCGATCCGAGTTTTGTCGATTTTTTTTTTATACTCTGGCCTTTAAGCATCAGGAAAACAAAGAGTCATCCAGCGCGCAATTTAAAACAATGGTGTATACATAGAACAGTCATGAGTCAAATTAGGGAGGACAAAAGTATCATGGCGAGTAATGCGAAATTTTTCATAAAATCTACGGCACCTGACAAGTCTTCACATTTTGTCTGACTTGTGAGGATCATGGCACTAATTAATAAATCTATGACATTGCTTGGACAGAACAACCT
Source organism: Ranitomeya imitator (assembly GCF_032444005.1). Classification (NCBI taxonomy): domain Eukaryota; kingdom Metazoa; phylum Chordata; class Amphibia; order Anura; family Dendrobatidae; genus Ranitomeya; species Ranitomeya imitator. The sequence continues at coordinate 432,267,322 of NC_091283.1, read as the reverse complement.
CTGTAGCAAAACTAATTTTTTTAATTAAGATTAAAATTGATTGTTGGATGTTTAGGAAAATTGTTGCACCTATGGTCAGTACAGGAAACATCAATTACTCCAATTTACTTTCTATTAAATCTGTTTTCTGCTAACAGCCATATAGGGTAAAACGTGAAAAGAGACAGGAAATTGGCTGTATACACAGGGGATGATGGAGTCAGAATGTGGTGTGTACAATGTGTCAGGATATGTTGATGCTACAGACATAACCACCATTATGGTTTACACTGAGCAAGTAATCACCTTCTGCCAGTACAAGGGAATAGAATATAAAGGAAGAAGAAAAAGATCGGAGCTTCCTGGCACGTGTCTACCTGCTCCAATTGTATCAAACTATCAATCAAACTACTAATTATAGCAAACTATCAAGAATCCCCAGAAACTGTTAGGCTAAGTTCACACATTGCGCTTTTGCAATTTTTTTTTCCCTGTTGTGTAGGCAAAACCTGCAGAAGCGGTTTACAAAAAAGCAGGTTTTATTGCATTTTTGTTACCTTTTTGTTGCATTTTTTTGTGTGTGAGTTCATATGATACAGTACCTATATTAAAGTCAGTCTCATTCACCCAAAAAAAGCCGCGTTGTACTTTTTTGCACTTTCTCGTTGCGTTCTATGGTTGAAAAAAAAAACCTGAATCGAAAAAAAAATGCAGTTCTCAAATTCCGTTCATAAAAAATAAAGAGTATGAGAATTTGGAAATCTCACGGATTTTGCTGATACTGTAAAAAGCAGCTTTCAATTTTCATTAAAAAAAAAACCTCTGCAAAGACGCAATGTGTGAACGCAGCCTTAGCTGAGCTTTGTTGTTGAAGATATTCAGCACCATTTCTGCACCTGTAAGGCTACGTTCCCACGATGAGTTTTTGGGGAGTTTTTTTTTTTTACGCTGTGTAGTTTTAAAAAAATTCAAGTATCCTATTTTACTTAATTGGAGCAGAAAATGCAGAAAATCTGCAACGTTAAAAACTCACCAAAAGCTCATGGTGGGAACATAAGCCTTCAGTAAATTAGGTTACGCTCTTTTTTTCATTCTGTTTTTTTACATGAGTTTTTGAGTAGAGTATGTCACTTCTTTCAGTGTTTTTCACCCGCTGAAAGTAATAGATGGGTGAAGAAAAAAAACGCAAAAAATGGCAGCATACCTGAGTTTGATCCGACTAAATGAACGCCCTTGACCATGCAAGTCAATGATTCAGTGGAAACCGTGTGACTGTGCTCGGATGACATCTGAGAGCAGTCGGATTTCCACGCGCTGACAGAATGGTGAAGACGGAGACGTTTTTTTTTTCTCCATCTTTTCCTCAACCGAGGGAATCGGGTAACGCTATCATCAGAGTGCGATTAGCGTAATAGACCCAGTTCTCTCTGATGAGAAATATACACTGGTGTCAACTCAGCCCCAGATTAACAAATTAATGTCTCATTTCTACTTGTAAAGAAAAAATACATTTCACCTGTTCTGTGATGTCTGGACACATAGGCAAAACCACATATTTTCCAGAACTGAGATTTATTAACAATATTTTATTGAAATGGTATATTAAATACCTTCTTAAATATGATTGTCAGAATTTGCGATGCAAAGGCTGATGCACTTTTGATGAAATCCTATATTATTTTTTTTCATTTATTATTTCTATAGCGCCAACAGATTCTGCACTTTTTGGGGACACTCTGTGAGTATATATATATATATATATATATATATATATAGTGTCCCCAAAGTCTGGACACAAAGTAATGTGTGTGTATATATATGTATATATATATATATATATATATATATATATATATATATATATATATATATATATATATATATATATATATATATATATACCTTGCCTGTGGAACATCTGGGCCACAATCCCCACTTACAGTTCACATGGAGCCATTACACTCCTTTTTTGTCTTCTGGCTTATTTTCATTCATTTGCAAACAACTTTTTTTCTCTCTTTCACTTGCAAAAAAAAAAAAAGCCCACCCTCCCATCCATCCATCCCCATTGTGTTTACTTGGAATTATAAAAGCATTTCTGGCCATTGGGGGGAGGGGTCTTGTAATTGAAAGAGAAGAAGAAAAAAAAAAGTTGCTGTTGTGTTGCAGTGAGGAGCATGGCAGCAGCACCCCGAGGACTACATTTCCCAGGCTCCCTCACGCCCCTCCTGATCAATAGCCCTTATTTGAATAATCTGTGGGTTTTTTGGACTCAGGCCAATCAGCTGTCAGGAGCCCATGATAAATCGCAATGCATTATTGATAATCATAATTACAGCGACATGCGCATTTCCACCTGAAGGGGGGTAATTACCCGACTCTTGGAATTTGTTGTGAGGCAGGAATAATTGGCACTTGTTTGGCTCCCGATGCACGGACCATGTCGCGGCGCAAGCAGGCGAAGCCTCAGCACCTCAACTCCGAGGGGCAGCAGCCGGGGGCGTGCGGTGAGTACACGGCTGTGAGGGGCTTCCTGGGGGGATTTCACCACTTTCTCACCGCGGCGGCACCGCTGCTCTCCCCCCGGGCGCCCTCCATCTCCCTCCGGTAACTTTGTCACATTGTTTCCGCCGCCGAATGTGCGATGTAACAAGTTGCGACCCCCTCGCTCGCACCTGCTTTATTATCCAGGGGGTCTCGTCACGGAGCTGCCGCCATCCTCGCCCCCTGATAGATGGTAAACATTTACATTATCACAAGTTCCCTTTATTATGGGGATTTATTTATACAGGGTCCGTCCGCTATGGCTTCTCTGCTACAGTCCATGGGGGGCGACCATGGCTGGGCGAGTGGGGGGGGCGACCATGGCTGGGCGAGTGGGGGGGACGACCATGGCTGGGCGAGTGGGGGGGACGACCATGGCTGGGCGAGTGGGGGGGACGACCATGGCTGGGCGAGTGGGGGGGCGACCATGGCTGGGCGAGTGGGGGGGGCGACCATGGCTGGGCGAGTGGGGGGGGCGACCATGGCTGGGCGAGTGGGGGGGGCGACCATGGCTGGGCGAGTGGGGGGGGCGACCATGGCTGGGCGAGTGGGGGGGGGGGCGACCATGGCTACCAGTCTGCTCGCCTCCTTCCCTTTGTGCATGTGCTCCGGCCGGGGGGCTGCTGTTTGCACATGTAGCCATACTGCTGGGGACCCTCCCCCCTAATGGCTGGAACATTGGGGACTTCCTATTTTTGTTCTCTCCTTTTTAGGGGTGCAGTAACTTTTTTTTTTTTCTTTTCTCCCCTCCCCAGCAGTTACTTTGTAGCCTGTGCCCATGTATTCTATAATCCAGCTTGCGCTTTATATTCAATATTTGCTCACGTGGAGTCTCCAGCCTGGACACTTCTGATAACGATCACGATGCTGCTGGACAGAAAGGTGATGCCGGATCTTTATACTGTGGCGCCACCTTCAGGTGTGTGCTGGTCACTGCCTCACGTGACTTCTGCTCCCTACAGTGGAAGTTTCACCCTCTCTCCCTGTGGATCTGGGAAGATCAAGCGACAACAACTCCAGAAATCGATTTAATTTTGTCACTTCTGGTTCTTCAAGTTATATATCTTTTTATTAATTTATTTTTTTTACTTTATTTTTTTTTTCCTCCTCCAATTATCAGGTCAGGAGGTCAACAGGGGGTGCTCGATTTTTGCAAGGGGTGCCACAAGTGGAAAATATATAACGCACGCACGCACGCACACTTGATCACCCTGAGACTTATCTGCAATCCCCAGATTCAGACCCCCCGCCCCCCCCCAAAAAAAAAAAGTTATTACTGTACTTTTCAAGAGAAATCCAATAGGCAACGTCTTTGTTGGGCTTCTGATATTTGGGCTGGTTTTAAGAGGGGAGGGGGGAAGATTTGCCTCTGAGATGGAGCAGAATAAGTAATTGATGATTAATATAAGCTTTTTTTTTTTTTCTTACTAGTTCTCAGTGTGGTGTGTGGTTTTTGTTTGTGTTTTTTTTTTTCCCTTTTCCCACAGCTAGAACTTGTCCCTATCACCGTCTATGGGGCGGTTTGCATGCTCGTGTATCTTTTGAGCTGTACAAAATCCAACAGCAGTCAGATTGGATTAAACTTTGCAATGTATGGAATGGTTCCATGGAGGAAATATTGTGTCGTAATTGGATGGCATGGCATCAGTTTTTAACAAGCTTGTTTGAGAGAAACGTGTATGTAGTTTAATAAAAAAAAATATATAAATATATTTATTTCTACTTTTTCCCCTTGTCTGTGAAAAACTGATGAATTTCGGACCGTTTTTGGTGTCTGTACGATAAACCCTTCGGGTTCCTTATTTTATTTGGGCCAGGTGTCCTATCATGTGCTTGCCCACAGACCTTAAAGCTAAATATTTCTTGTAGCAGTGGTCATCCCTGCGGTGCCCCCCTACGCTTGTGAGTGGCTTGCTGCTGTAACCTTTGCCGCCTACTGTGGGTGGTAAGCTGATGTCAGGCTTACAATTAGGGTTCCTGCAATTGACCTTGGCAGCAGGGTCTGTGTCTTCAGCAGGGCTTTAGTGTGGCGTGACCGCTTGTTTATGGGCCCCATGTTTAATGGAGAGGACAAGCTTTGAGGAATTGCTGGAGTGAGGTTTGTTTCTGTGTTTATCTTGTCCTCCTATTCTGTTAAATATTTTGTTTTCACACAGATCAACATCTGACTTGTTTTGGATACATTTTCAATTTTTAACCTACTGTATTCAGTGCTGATTTAAATTAAAAAAAAAAAAAAAAAAACAGAAGAAATTATTTTTTATTTTCTTGGGCACTTTTATGTAGAAAGTAGCCTTGTGTCTGGGCAACTAAAGTTGTCTGGTTGTCCCACTATTCCAGTAGTGGTGGGGAGGCGTGGAAGGGCTTACATTCTGTAAACACATTAGCATACTTAACAATAGCATTGGATTTTTTTTTTCTCTCTCTCTCTCAATTCCATTTGTCGGTGATTTAATCTAAACCCCTGCTGACTTCACTGCATTCTTCTAACTTATTGGATAACTAGATGCTGAGAGATAACATTCCACAAATTCAGGGGTGGAGAGATGGCAAAACAGACGAACTTTCTGGATCTCTGCTTTTATCATTAATGAAAGGGCCCTTCCCCCTCCCTGTGCACCATTATTTAATGGCTGGCCAGGGCTATAATTTTTGCTGTGTAGCCAAATGTTACAGTGCCTTGTACAGGACAAAAGCCATGTGCCCCACGCTCCTTCACTTAATATTCTTTTGTTTTGCAAAATAAAGCGCGCTCTCGTTTACAAACTGATCTCTCAATATCGAATCACTCGTAGAAAGACATTGTAGCTAAAGGCTTAAAAGGTCCAATACAGTCTGATATTTACCGTATTTATTTTTAGAAGCCCCACAGGTGAAATCTACAATATCCATAGTAGGTGGCAATGCAATTTATCCGTATGGCAGCCCTGTGTTTGGATTAATAAAATCGGACTGCTCACTAGAACCATGAGTGATACATTGTGCCATATCGAATCACTCGTAGAAAGACATTGTAGCTAAAGGCTTAAAAGGTCCAATACAGTCTGATATTTACCGTATTTATTTTTAGAAGCCCCACAGGTGAAATCTACAATATCCATAGTAGGTGGCAATGCAATTTATCCGTATGGCAGCCCTGTGTTTGGATTAATAAAATCGGACTGCTCACTAGAACCATGAGTGATACATTGTGAGTAATCCCCCCCCCCCCCCCCCCCCCCCCCCCCCACTATATAAGAGGGGAGGTGTGATGATGCTCATGACGTCAGAATGGCTTCATTACTGGAAGCTGCATGTTTCACTGCCACCTAATGTAGGATCCATTATGGCAACATAAATGTATAGTTTAGTGTTTATAATATTAGTAGCCATAGGGTTAATTGATACATTGATTGTGTAGTAAGACAGAACAATGGGTCCTATTTTAAATATTCGCTGCCTTGTCTCCACTTGAACATTTATTTATTTTTTTTTCCCTTTACATGAATGTTTTCTGGGTGCCGTATATGTGCAGTGATTGATTATTTATATAGGTCATCTCACCTATTTTACCTTTTTCATCTTATAGCTGAAGCTCAAGACTGTCCGAGCGACACAGATGGCGAAAGAAACGTAAAGCGCTGCAAGATGGAAGAGGCGCGCGTCTGTGAAAAATGCTGTGCCGAGTTCTTTAACCAGACAGAGTTTTTAGAGCATAAAAAGAACTGCACAAAAAATCAGCCAGTCCTGATAATGAGCGAGTGTGACAACGAAGGGACGCCCAAAGTCTACACTGAAGCGCCTTCCAAAAGTGTTGATGCACAGCCGGCTGAGAATAAAGCCGAAAAGGACGGACCGCCAAAGGGCTCCACTGTTTTAGCAGAGAAGATGGACATAAAAGTGGACTCTGCAAATAAAACCGTTCCTCCGTCAGCTCCTAAGGCTAATGGATTTGGCTACCTGCCTAAAACGACAGTCTCCAACACTAATGTGACTTTGCAAACTATCAATACTACTAAAGTGGCTGTTAATCAACGCACGTCAGATTGCATCTCTAATCCAGCAAACCACCTTAACACCATACCGATGATTCTTGAACAGCTGGTATGCTTACAGCAGCAGCAACTTCAGCAGATTCAGCTTACTGAACAAATTCGCATTCAGATTGCTATGATGGCTCCGAACTCCTTGCATCCTTCCATAGCAGCAGCTACAGATCCCCTCAAGGCACTAGGCGCCCATTTATCTCAACAGCTTAGTGCTGCGGTTGCTCTAATTGGGCAGAAGGCTGGTGCCCAAAACTTGACACTTGAGTCTCTTAAACAATCCAAACTACCTCATACCAGCATACCTGTGGCAGCATCTGGTCCTGTGCCAATTAGCCTCACAAGCCCACTAATAAAGCCTGAGGTTAATAGGGGAATTCCTACTTCTGTTACACGATTTCCAACCACTGTCCTACCTCATTCTCCTGGAACTGTTATCTTCCAGAATCCACTCAGTCTGAATGACCCCAAAAAACTGAGAAGCAAGTTTCCTGTCCCGACATCTGAAGTGAAGCCTGGTGGTGAGGATCAATTCTTCAGGCATAAATGTAAGTTTTGTGGAAAAGTGTTTGGCAATGACAGTGCTCTGCAAATTCACTTGCGTTCCCATACTGGTGAGAGACCGTATAAGTGCAACATCTGTGGCAACAGATTTACTACAAAAGGAAACCTGAAAGTTCACTTCCAACGTCACAGAGATAAGTACCCACACATAAGAATGAATCCCTATCCTGTTCCTGAGCATCTGGACAACGTACCAACTACAACTGGGATTCCATATGGAATGTCTGTCCCATTGGATGAGTCTAACGTGATTCCAGACCCAAAACCTGTACTGACAAGTCTTCCCAATTCTGGCTTAACTGTACCAAATGTAACTAGTATAGGCGACTCATCTGTAGCCTCCCTCCCAATTAACCTGCAGTCCAAGCCCTCGCCAGGCAGTGAAGGTGAATCTGTGTCATCCGGACTAGTTGGCCATGAATCTGGCACTGATCAGAGTTTAAACTCTCCTTCTGCTAGTGGGTCAAGTGAGCAAGGGTCAGAAACCAGCAAGCTCCAACAACTGGTAGAGAACATTGACAAAACTGGTTCTGACGCAAACGAGTGCTTGATCTGTCGCCGAATTCTCAGCTGTCCAAGCTCCCTTAAAATGCATTACCGCACCCACACTGGAGAGAGGCCATTTAAATGCAAAATCTGTGGACGCGCCTTTTCAACCAAAAGCAACCTCAAGACTCACTATGGTGTACACCGTGCAAATACTCCATCAAAAGTGCAGCATTCTTGCCCAATCTGCCAAAAGAAGTTTACTAATGCGGTGGTTTTACAGCAACACATACGAATGCATATGGGTGGTCAGATCCCAAACACCCCAGTTTCTGAAGATGCTAGTGAAGATGCTGACATTGATTCATCTATGAATGATGAGAAGAATGGAGATCTGAACAGCCTTACAGATGACAACATTGATGACATTGATATGGAAGAAGATTTGGAGCTTGGAGATGGACCTTTGTGTTCTAAGCCACCAACACCACAAAGTGAGGTCCCTGCAGAGAACGTGACCCAGCTTTCTGAACTTGCATCTAGAGAACATAGCAAATCTCCTTCCCTAAACTTGCAGAGGCAAAACAGTGTGAAATCAATGGACAATGGGTCAATAGAAAGTGATGGACTGACTAATGATTCTTTTTCCATTGGAGACCAAGAATATCAGAATGGGAAAAGTCCCGTACAAACGGAGTCGAGGGGGCTTTCACCCGCGAACAGCCATGATGGCAGCATGCCGGTTAAGTCACCACCTTCCTTTAATGGCCATGATATGCTTTGTGTGGCTAGTAAAGCAGAGCACTCTGAGCATGGCTCCGTTGATGCAGAGGGTGATGGTGCCCTAGATCTAACTAATGGCAACTTGATCCGGAAGATCAAAGAAGAACCAGGCCTGCACCAAAATGGAGATTTTGGTAAGTATTTTTTTTCTGTTAAATATAATTGGTTTGATGACAATCGCTTCACAGCTCAGTTAGACGCCTTTTACATTCTAGTATGATGATGTGTGTATCTCATGGTATTTTGAAGGCAAATATGTCTTGGGCAATGTTCAGTATCTGTAAGCCAAAACCAGGAGTGGGTGATGAATATAGAAGTGGTGACCTGTTTCTATTACACTTTTCCTCCAATTGTTCCACTTTTTTTTTTTTTTTTGCTTAAAATATTGAATGTGGCCTTAATATGACAGCATGTTAAAGCCGTTTGTGTGATTTGTAGAAGACATAGCGTGCAGTAATATCTTCCTTTTGGCACATCTTTAACGCATCTCAATTGTTCTGCAGGTAGGAGTCCAAATGTGTACATTGGTCCACCCCCAACTCTTATTAAAGTGGAAATGCCAACAGATCGGGTTATAGGCACGGCCCAGTTCATTACCCCACCAAGTCTGTCACCTGGGATGAGCCCCCTAATTGCCCCACCACGTCGTTCAGCAAAGCAGCATATATGCCTTACGTGTAATAAGAACTTTTCATCTGCAAGTGCGCTACAGATCCATGAAAGGACCCATACTGGGGAAAAGCCTTTTGCCTGCACAATATGCGGCCGGGCTTTTACAACTAAGGGAAACCTAAAGGTAAGAGGGTTTGTTTTGTTCTACTCCTCTCCCACATGAAAACCATATTTGCAATGGTGGCTTGTGATCTTGTTGGGGAAAAAAAGGGGGGGGGGCGATAAATTTTATTGGATCTTTGCTTTGCAGACATTAGCTTTATTAAAGAATTTTACCCATAAAAATAATTAGTGGGATCCACTTTTTGGCATCTAGAACCTTAGACCTAATTATATTTGGCGAACACAAAACTAGGGACACACTGCGTTTAGGGTAACTATCAGACACATGCACTCAGGAGCATATGCCTGACAGTGGCCACTATCTGGATGGCATCTGTCCACCATAGGGACCCATTGAACGTGTTCTTTGTTTACTAACTATGTAGACGGAGGCTATAAGAATGTATTTTTTTGGCCTCCTGGTGAATTGGGGGCCTATAGGAGCATTAAAGTGTATGTTGAGGAAAGCTGACGTAGCCTGTATGCGCGTAACCCAGTTTTCGATCTCCAAGATTGCAAAAACCTCCTGCATGATGTCTTACCTCTTAAGTAACCTAACGTTCTTACTAAAAGTGGAGGCAGTGAGGTGTATATGGTATCATTAACTTTTTCTGTCTTCACTAGGTACATGTGGGAACGCACATGTGGAATAACTCTGCTCGTCGAGGACGGAGACTTTCCATGGACAACCAAATGCCTATCTTGGGAAACGATACTAAGAAAGTGGCTGAAATTTTTCCAAAGTATCTTGTCCCTTCAACAGTCAATATAGATCCAGCTGTATGGAACCAATATGCTACAGCTCTAAATAATGGCCTTACCCTGAAGACTAATGAGATCTCTGTGATCCAAAGTGGTGGCATTCCTGCATTACCTGTCAGTAATGGTAGTGCGCCAATCGTCAGCACGGTCACTGTCTCTAACGTTGATGTCGCTCAGTCTAGTGTTAGTCAAAGTATGCCTGAGGCGGTAGAAGAAAAATCTGCGGAGAGTGCACCAAAACATCAGTTCCCTCACTTCATGGAGGAAAATATAGCTGTGAACTAGCTGAAGTGGCTTACTGTGTTGCCAAAATGTGTTACCGCGTAACTAGATGGCTGGGATCTGCTGCATCTTTCCTCTTGTTGGATTGTCCTACTGTGGCTTTTTCTGCACGTTGGCTTGGATCATCTCTGAAGGCTGCCCAGTTTTGGAGTAGGGGAGCATGCATCCCTAAGACTAAATACTTGTTGCTGAGGACTTGAAATCCTTTTGTGAAATTTTTTTTTTTTTTCCCTCTTCCCCCTTTAAGTAAAAAAAAAAAAAAAATTACCTCCAAACTGAAAAGTTGCATTAAAAACTTTAAAATGAGAACAGTCCTCATTTTCTGTACACAAAAAAACTAAGGAGAGGGTACTTTTTTTGGAACATCTTTATTTTTTTAAAGTAGGCATTTTTGAAGTCTTGAATGTAGATTTTACTCCAAAGTAACTGTGCACTGAGGGCACTCCCATGTGCATCTGAAGTCTACCACCTGTTCCAGTATTTCAAAGTGGTTTTGTGGTGGTCTTTCTGGGATAAGACCACTGAGAAGAAGGAAAAAAAAAAACTCCTTTTTACATGTGTGTAACAATGGCTTCTTCAATGAGCTTTAAGTGTTTGTCTTTCTGAGCAGTATTACATAATTTCTGACATCCTGTGTTAATAATTTCTGTAAGAACCTTTTTATTTATCTACCTCATTATTTTATTCCCCTCACTCTGAAATTCTACTGTAAACCTTACTGGTACTGGAAACCCTGCAAGCACTGAAATGTACTTCTCTCATGTTGTTACAAAGCTCCCTATCGTTTGCTGTAGGGGAGTGTATGTATTTATGTAAATATAAAGACTTGAGTCTTAGATGCAACATCAACATAGAGTTGTAACTTTCCTTTTCTTTCTCTTGTGTGTGTATATATATGTGTATATATATCCTTTTTATTTGAAAGGCCAAAAAAAAACCAGCGCAAAATACCAAAAAAAAACTCTTGCACATAGCTCATTTCTTCAGACCATTGCCGTTTTGTGCCTTTCTTAATGGACTAGAAATCTTGAACATGATAGTTCCTGTTTACATTGTAAAGTTGATGTTGCAAAAGACATTCCAGTGCCAAGTTTCTGCAATGTGAATGTACTTTTTTTTTTTTTTTTTTTTTTTTTTGGAGTATGTAGTGTTTGGGCATCTACTGAATGTATTGCTATGAGTTGTGGGGGGATTTATTATTTTTATTTTTTTCCCCTTTCTTAAATAAATTTTTTTGGGATAGCTTTTTCTCATGTAAGTTTCTTTACTAAAGTATTCGCATACAAAAAAAAGTACTTTGGACTGGTACTGTATGTAAAGCCTCAAGTCTAGTATTACTGGTAGGTGTTATTATATATAATCATATTGAATTAAATATGCTGATTTATATCTCATAAGGGGGTACGGGAATCTTTTGAAAAACTTTTTTTTTTTTCCCCATGTTTAACATCAGTGTTACACCGGTTTTTGTACAGCGGCAGTTACTAAGAGTGCAAGGATCTCCAAGATCCTATCCCAATATGTATCTGGTATATTACCAGATGCCTCCAATTAGAGATGCGGTATAGTTCTTTTGAGTCACTATGTATTTTGCATTATGTGCAGGGAATTACACTAGCTTAAGGTACCTTCACACATAACGATATCGTTGCTATTTGTGACGTAGCAACGATATCGTTAATGAAATCGTTATGTGTGACAGCGACCAACGATCAGGCCCCTGCTGGGAGATCGTTGGTCGCTGAATAAAGTCCAGAACTTTATTTCGTCGCTGGACTCCCTGGAGACATCGCTGGATCGGCGTGTGTGACACCGATCCAGCGATGTCTTCACTGGTAACCAGGGTAAACATCGGGTAACTAAGCGCAGGGCCGCGCTTAGTAACCTGATGTTTACCCTGGTTACCATGCTAAAAGTAAAAAAAAACAAACACTACATACTTACCTACAGCCGTCTGTCCTCCAGCGCTGCGCTCTGCACTCCTCCTGTACTGGCTGTGAGCCGGAAAGCAGAGCGGTGACGTCACCGCTCTGCTTTCCGGCTCCCAGACAGTACAAGAGGAGAGCAGAGAAGCAGAGCGCAGCGCTGGAGGACAGACGGCTGTAGGTAAGTATGTAGTGTTTGTTTTTTTTTACTTTTAGCATGGTAACCAGGGTAAACATCGGGTTACTAAGCGCGGCCCTGCGCTTAGTTACCCGATGTTTACCCTGGTTACCGGCATCGTTGGTCGCTGGAGAGCGGTCTGTGTGACAGCTCTCCAGCGACCAAACAGCGACGCTGCAGCGATCCGGATCGTTGTCGGTATCGCTGCAGCGTCGCTAAATGTGAAGGGGCCTTTAGGTATTCAGGTTTACGACCACTGTCACTGAGTGGTCGTACCCATGGATACAAAACCCACTGGATTGTGTAGGTGACCTTGCGACTCAGAAGACCCATGCTATATTTCTAATTGGAAGTATTCGCTATTATAATACAAACTATACCTACTACACATTAGGAGAGGATCTTGGAGATAGGAATACCCCTGTAACTCACGACCTAGGACGTTTCCATACATCCAGGTCACCGGTCACTAGCAACTTAGTTAGATCATGCACAGTGCAGAGGCATGCAGAGAGAGTGGTGGACAAAGGGATTGTATAAAAAGTACACTGGTGTTGCTTTTCACACTCCAGTAATTCATGTTTTATCATTATACTGCAAAACAAAGAATAAAACGCTATCAAAAAGATGATTGCACAGTGGGGAAAATAAGCATTTGATCCCTTGCTGATTTTGTAAGTTTGCCCACTGACAAAGTCATGAACAGTATAATTTTAAGGATCGGTTAATTCTAACGTTGAGAGATAGAAAATCACATTGTAAAATTTTTATTTGCAGTGAGAAATATTTGATCCCTCTTTCAAACAATACTTAATACATACAGTACAGACCAAAGGTTTGGACACACCTTCTCATTTAAAGATTTTTAAAATCACCATTCCCTGTGACTACCTCTTGAAGCTCATCAAGAGTGTGCAAAGCAGCCATCACAGCAAAAGGTGGCTACTTTGAAGAACCTAGAATATAAGACATAATTTCAGTTGTTTCACACTTTTTTGTTAAGTATATAATTCCACATGTGTTAATTCATAGTTTTGATGCCTTCCGTGTGAATGTACAATTTTCATAGTCATGAAAATACTGAGAAATCTTTAAATGAGGTGTGTCCAAACTTTGACACTGAAAGCGTCATCTTGTCCTGCAAAAAACGAGCCGCCATACAGCAACATCAGCAAAAAAATAAAAAAGTTATAGTCCTCAGAATAAAGCGATGCAAAAATAATTTTTTTCTATAAAATAGTTTTTATCGTATAAAAGCTCCAAAACATAAAAAATGATATAAATGAGGTGTCGCTGTAATCGTACTGACCCGAAGAATAAAACTGCTTTATCCATTTTACCAAACGCGGAACAGTATAAACGCCTCCCCAAAAGGAATTCATGAATAGCTGGTTTTTGGTCATTCTGCCTCACAAAAATCTGAATAAAAAGCAATCAAAAAATGTCACGTGCCCGAAAATATTACCAATAAAAATGTCAACTCGTCCCGCAAAAAACAAGACCTCACATGACTCTGTGGACTCAAATATGGAAAAATTATAGCTCTCAAAATGTGGTAACGCAAAAAATATTTTTTGCAATAAAAAGCGTCTTTCAGTGTGTGACGGCTGCCAATCATAAAAATCCGCTAAAAAACTCGCTATAAAAGTAAATCAAACCCCCCTTCATCACCCCCTTAGTTAGGGAAAAATTAAAAAATGTATTTATTTCCATTTTCCCGTTAGGGCTAGGGTTAAGGCTACAGTTAGGGTTGGGGCTACAGTTAGGGTTTGGATTACATTTGCGGTTGGGAATAGGGTTGGGATTAGGGTTAGGGGTGTGTTTGGATTAGGGTTTCAGTTATAATTGGGGGGTTTCCACTGTTTAGACACATCAGGGGCTCTCCAAACGCGACATGTCCGATTTCAATTCCAGCCAATTCTGCGTTGAAAAAGTAAAACAGTGCTCCTTCCCTTCCGAGCTCTCCCATGCGCCCAAACAGTGGTTTACCCCCACATATGGGGTATCAGCGTACTCAGGACAAATTGGACAACAACTTTTTTTGTTCCAATTTCTTCTCTTACCATTGGAAAAATAAAAAATTGAAGGCGAAAAAATAATTTTTGTGAAAAAAAAAAATAAAAAAATGATTTTTTTAATTTTACGGTTCTGCATTATAAACTTCTGTGAAGCACTTGGTGGGTCAAAGTGCTCACCACACATGTAGATAAGTTCCTTAGGGGGTCTACTTTCCAAAATGGTGTCACTTGTGGGGGTTTCAATGTTTAGGCACATCAGTGGCTCTCCAAACACAACATGGCGTCCCATCTCAATTCCAGTCAATTTTGCATTGAAAAGTCAAATGGCGCTCCTTCCCTTCCGAGCTCTGCCATGCACCCAAACTGTGGTTAACCCCCACATATGGGGTATTGGCGTACTCAGGACAAATTGTACAACAAGGTTTGGGGTCCATTTTCTCCTGTAACCCTTGGTAAAATAAAACAAATTGGAGCTGAAGTAAATTTTTTTGTGAAGGAAAAAAAAAAAAAAGCTAAATGTTTAATTTTTATTTAAACATTCCAAAAATTCCTGTGAAACACCTGAAGGGTTAATAAACTTCTTGAATATGGTTTTGAGAACCTTGAGGGGTGCAGTTTTTAAAATGGTGTCACACTTGGGTATTTTCTATCATATAGACCCCTCAAAATGACTTCAAATGAGATGTGGTCCCTAAAATAAAATGGTGTTGTAAAAATGAGAAATTGCTGGTCAACTTTTAACCCTTATAACTCCCTAACAAAAAAAAATTTGGTTCCAAAATTGTGCTGATGTAAAGTAGACATGTGGGAAATGTTACTTATTAAAGGGACACTGTCACCTGAATTTGGAAGGAACAATCTTCAGCCATGGAGGCGGGGTTTTTGATTTACCCTTTCCTTACCCGCTGGCTGCAATATTGGATTGAAGTTCATTCTCTGTCCTCAGTAGTACACGCCTGCACAAGGCAATCTTGCACAGCGCAGGCGTATACTATGGAGGACAGAGAATGAACTTCAATCCAATATTGCAGCCAGCATGCAGCCAGCGGGTAAGGAAAGGGTGAATCAAACACCCGAAAACCCCGCCTCCATGGCTGAAGATTGTTCCCTCCAAATTCAGGTGACAGTGTCCCTTTAAGTATTTTGTGTGACATATCTCTGTGATTTAACCCCTTTCTGACATGGGACGTACTATCCCGTCGAGGTGGGGTGGGCCCCCATGACCACGGACGGGATAGTACGTCCAGCGCGATCGGAGGCGCTCACAGGGGGAGTGCCGCCGATCGCGGCCGGGTGTCAGCTGTTTATCGCAGCTGACATCCGGCACTATGTGCCAGGAGCGGTCACGGACCGCCCCCGGCACATTAACCCCTGGCACACCGCGATCAAAGATGATCGCGATGTGCCGGCGGTATAGGGAAGCTTCCCGCAGGGAGGGGGCTCCCTGCGGGCTTCCCTGAGCCCCCCGCAGCAACGCGATGTGATCGCGTTGCTGCGAGGGTCTCGCCTCCCTCCCTGCTTCCTCCAGCCCCGGATCCAAGATGGCCGCGGATCCGGGTCCTGCAGGGAGGGAGGTGGCTTCACAGAGCCTGCTTAGAGCAGGCACTGTGAAGGCTGCAGCACTGCATGTCAGATCAGTGATCTGACAGAGTGCTGTGCACACTGTCAGATCACTGATCTGTGATGTCCCCCCCTGGGACAATGTAAAAAAGTAAAAAAAAATTTTTCAAAATGTGTAAAAAAAAATTAAAAAAAATATTCCTAAATAATGAAAAAAAAAAAAAATATTATTCCCCTAAATACATTTCTTTATCTAAATAAAAAAAAAAACAATAAAAGTACACATATTTAGTATCGCCGCGTCCGTAACGACCCGACCTATAAAACTGGCCCACTAGTTAACCCCTTCAGTAAACACCGTAAGAAGAAAAAAAAAAAAAGAGGCAAAAAACAACGCTTTATTATCATACCGCCGAACAAAAAGTGGAATAACACGCGATCAAAAAGACAGATATAAATAACCATGGTACCGCTGAAAGCGTCATCTTGTCCCGCAAAAAACGAGCCGCCATACAGCATCATCAGCAAAAAAAAAAAAAGTTATAGTCCTGAGAATAAAGCGATGCAAAATTAATTATTTTTTCTATAAAATAGTTTTTATCGTATAAAAGCGCCAAAACATAAAAAAATGATATAAATGAGGTGTCGCTGTAATCGTACTGACCCGAAGAATAAAACTGCTTTATCAATTTTACCAAACGCGGAACGGTATAAACGCCTCCCCCAAAAGAAATTCATGAATAGCTGGTTTTTGGTCATTCTGCCTCGCAAAAATCGGAATAAAAAGCGATCAAAAAATGTAACGTGCCCGAAAATGTTACCAATAAAAATGTCAACTCGTCCCGCAAAAAACAAGACCTCACATGACTCTGTGAACCAAAATATGGAAAAATTATAGCTCTCAAAATGTGGTAACGCAAAAAATATTTTTTGCAATAAAAAGCGTCTTTCAGTGTGTGACGGCTGCCAATCATAAAAATCCGCTAAAAAACCCGCTATAAAAGTAAATCAAACCCCCCTTCATCACCCCCTTAGTTAGGGAAAAATTAAAAAAATGTATTTATTTCCATTTTTCCATTAGGGTTAGGGCTAGGGTTTGGGCTAGGGCTAGGGCTAGGGTTAGGGTTAGGGCTATGGTTAGGGCTAGGGTTAAGGCTACAGTTAGGGTTGGGGCTAAAGTTAGGGTTAGGGTTAGGGCTACAGTTTGGGTTGGGGCTAAAGTTAGGGTTGGGGCTAGGGTTAAGGCTACAGTTAGGGTTGGGGCTAAAGTTACGGTTAGGGTTTAGATAACATTTACAGTTGGGAATAGGGTTGGGATTAGGGTTAGGTGTGTGTCAGGGTTAGAGGTGTGGTTAGGGTTACTGTTGGGATTAGGGTTAGGGGTGTGTTTGGATTAGGGTTTCAGTTATAATTGGGGGGTTTCCACTGTTTAGGCACATCAGGGGCTCTCCAAACGCGACATGGCGTCCGATCTCAATTCCAGCCAATTCTGCGTTGAAAAAGTAAAACAGTGCTCCTTCCCTTCCGAGCTCTCCCGTGTGCCCAAACAGGGGTTTACCCCAACATATGGGGTATCAGCGTACTCAGGACACATAGGACAACAACTTTTGGGGTCCAATTTCTCCTGTTACCCTTGGGAAAATACAAAACTGGGGGCTAAAAAATAATTTTTGTGGGGAAAAAAAAAGATTTTTTATTTTCACGGCTCTGCGTTATAAACTGTAGTGAAACACTTGGGGGTTCAAAGTTCTCACAACACATCTAGATAAGTTCCATGGGGGTCTAGTTTCCAATATGGGGTCACTTGTGGGGGATTTCTACTGTTTAGGTACATTAGGGGTTCTGCAAACGCAATGTGACGCCTGCAGACCATTCCATCTAAGTCTGCATTCCAAATGGCACTCCTTCCCTTCCGAGCCCTCCCATGCGCCCAAACGGTGGTTCCCCCCAACATATGGGGTATCAGCGTACTCAGGACAAATTGGACAACTTTTGGGGTCAAATTTCTCCTCTTACTCTCGGGAAAATACAAAACTGGGGGCTAAAAAATAATTTTTGGGGGAAAGATTTTTTTTTTCAATTTTCACGGCTCTGCGTTACAAACTGTAGTGAAACACTTGGGGGTTCAAAGCTCACAACACATCTAGATGAGTTCCTTAGGGGGTCTAGTTTCCAAAATGGTGTCACTTGTGGGGGGTTTCTACTGTTTCGGTACATTAGGGGCTCTGCAAATGCAATGTGACACCTGCAGACCATTCCATCTAAGCCTGCATTCCAAATGGAGCTCCTTCCCTTCCGAGCCCTCCCATGCGCCCAAACAGTGGTTCCCCCCCACATATGGGGTATCAGCGCACTCAGAACAAATTGGACAACAAATTTTGGGGTCCAATTTCTCCTGTTACCCTCGGGAAAATGCAAAACTGGGGGCTAAAAAATAATTTTTGTGGGAAAAAATTTTTGTTTTATTTTTACGGCTTTCCATTATAAACTTCTGTGAAGCCCTTGGTGGGTCAAAGTGCTCACCACACATGTAGATAAGTTCCTTAGGTGGTCTACTTTCCAAAATGATGTCACTTGTGGGGGGTTTCTACTGTTTAGGTACATTAGGGGCTCTGCAAACGCAATGTGACACCTGCAGACCATTCCATCTAAGTCTGCATTCAAATGGCACTCCTTCCCTTCCGAACCCTCCCATGCGCCCAAACAGTGGTTCCCCCCACATATGGTGTATCATCGCACTCAGGACAAATTGGGCAACAAATTTTGGGGTCCACTTTGTCCTGTTACCCTCGGGAAAATACAAAACTGGGGGCTAAAAAAATAATTTTTGTGGGAAAAATTTTTTGTTTTATTTTTACGGCTCTGCATTATAAACTTTTGTGAAGCACTTGGTGGGTCAAAGTGCTCACCACACATCTAGATAAGTTCCTTAGGGGGTCTACTTTCCAAAATGGTGTCACTTGTGGGGGGTTTCAATGTTTAGGCACATCAGTGGCTCTCCAAACGCAACATGGCGTCCCATCTCAATTCCTGTAAATTTTGCATTGAAAAGTCAAACGGCGCTCCTTCCCTTCCGAGCTCTCCCATCCGCCCAAACAGTGGTTTACCCCCACATGTGGGGTATTGTCGTGCTCAGGACAAATTCTACAACAATGTTTGGGGTCTATTTTCTCCTGTTACCCTTGGTAAAATTAAACAAATTGGAGCTGAATTAAATTTTTTGTGAAAAAAAAGTTAAATGTTCATTTTTATTTAAACATTCAAAAAATTCCTGTGAAGCACCAGAAGGGTTAATAAACTTCTTGAATATGGTTTTGAGCACCTTGAGGGGTGCAGTTTTTAGAATGGTGTCACACTTGGGTATTTTCTATCATATAGACCCCTCAAAATGACTTCAAATGAGATGTGGTGCCTAAAATAAAATGGTGTTGTAGAAATGAGAAATTGCTGGTCAACTTTTAACCCTTATAACTCCCTAACAAAAAAAAATTTGGTTCCAAAATTGTGCTGATGTAAAGTAGACATGTGGGAAATGTTACTTATTAAGTATTTTGTGTGACATATCTCTGTGATTTAATTGCATAAAAATTCAAAGTTGGAAAATTGCGAAATTTTCGCCATATTTCCGTTTTTTTCACAAATAAACGCAGGTAATATCAAAGAAATTTTACCATTGTCATGAAGTACAATATGTCTCGAGAAAACAATGTCAGAATCACTGGGATCCGTTGAAGCGTTCCAGAGTTATAACCTCACAAAGGGACAGTGGTCAGAATTGTAAAAATTGGCCCGGTTATTAACGTGCAAACCACCCTTGGGGGTAAAGGGGTTAATTGCATAAAAATTCAAAGTTGGAAAATTGCGAAATTTTCAAAACTTTCGCCATATTTCCGTTTTTTTCACAAATAAACGCAGGTAATATCAAAGAAATGTTACCACTATCATGAAGTACAATATGTCATGAGAAAACAATGTCAGAATCACCGGGATCCGTTGACGCGTTCCAGAGTTATGACCTCATAAAGGGACAGTGGTCAGAATTGTAAAAATTGGCCCGGTCCATAACGTGCAAACCACCCTTGGGGGTAAAGGGGTTAATGTGCTTCTTGTTGAGCCACTCCTTTGTTGCCTTGTCTGTATGTTTTGGGTTATTATCTTGCTGGAAGACCCAGTCATGACCCATTTTTAATGTCCTGGCGGAGAGAAGGAGGTTTTCACTCAGGATTTTACGGTACATGACTCCATCCATTCTCCCATTGATGCGGTGATGTAGTTCTGTTCCCTTTAGCAGCGAAAACCCCCCAAAGCATAATGTTTCCACCTTCATGCTTGATAGTGGGGACGGTGTACTTTGGGTCATAAACAGCATTTCTTTCCCTCCAAACATGGAAAGTTGAGTTAATGCTAAAGACCTCACTTTTTGTCTCATCTGACCACAGCACCTTCTCCCAATCACTCACAGAATCCTCCAGGTATTCATTGGCCAACATCAGATGGGCCTGCACATGTGCCTTCTTGAGCAGGGGGACCTTGCGGGCACTGCAGGATTTTAAACCTTTACGGCGTAATATGTTACCGGAGCCGGTGTAAAAGGCAGGCTGACCAGGCAGCCTCCTTGGGCCACCGCTCCATCAGGGGCCCTCAGCCTATGGCGTGCCGCTAATAACGGAACACCACGCAGCCGCTGAGTGAATTTCAAGAAAGCCCATGTCCACTAAGCATGCACAGACGCCCACGGATCACCCGCGAATACAGACAAGCAGTGCGTCTCTCCAGAGCGCAGCATGTCAATTTATCTTGTGGAGACGCAAGTCTCCGCAAGATAAGTTTCACCCGTACAATGTATTGAATGCAGTGAATCCGCACGGTTCAATGAACATGTGGATTCACCTGCCTTCAATAGATGGCAGCGCTTTGGATGCAGCGGACATGTGCTGTGTCTAAAGCGCTGCCAATTACTGAACATGGGAACATACCCTAAAGAGGCCGGGAAACAAGCATCGAACGACCTCAATATTGTCAATCGCACTCTTTTAACGGCCTGAACTCGGCACAGGTAAATAGAACAGAAATGTTTGTATGACTGTGCAATATGTGAGCATTTGGGGCCCCACTTTAAACTTTTGCCAGGGCTCCACTTTGTCCAAAACTGGCCATGTGTGTTACCAATGGCTTTCTTGGTGACTGTGGTCCCAGCTGCCCTGAGATCATTAACAAGTTCCCCCCAGTGTAGTTTTAGGCTGATCTCTCACCTTCCTCATGTTCAAGGATACACCACGAGGTGAGATTTTGCATGGTGCCCCAGATCGATGTCGATTGACAGTCATTTTGTATTTCTTACATTTTCTTACTATTGCACCAACAGTTGTCTCCTTCTCACCCAGCATCTTACTTATGGTTTTGTAGCCCATTCCAGCTTTGTGCAGGTTTATTATCTTGTCCCTGACATCCTTAGAAAGCTCTTTGGTCTTGCCCATGTTGTAGAGGTTAGAGTCTGACTAATTGAGTCTGTGGACAGGAGTCTTTTAGGATATGTTTCCACGGTCAGGAAACGTTCAGGATTTGCTGCGGATTGGACCCTACGTACAACCCCATCATCCAATCTGCAGATGTTACAGCATAGTGGAGGGGATTTTATGAAATCCCATCTCCACTATGCGTGCAGGGCCGCATCCGGCAGCCCTGCGTAACCGGACATGCGGCTGGTCTTTCCAGACTGCAGCATGTCTATTTATTTTGCGGAGACGCTCCGTCTCCAAGATAAATAATCCGGTCTATGAATATGATGCAGTGATTCCAGATGTGTTCAATTAACATATCCGGAATCACCGTGCATACAAAGGGGTGGCGCTTTGGGCGGAGCGGGGTATCTGCTGCGCCCAAAAAGCTGGGTTTCCTGAACATGGAAACATAGCCTAATAAAGGTGACTATGTAAGACAGCTGTCTTTAATGCAGGTAACGAGTTGATTAGGATCGTCTCACTGGTCTGTTGGAGCCAGAACTCTTCACGGTTGGTAGGGGATCAAATACTTATTTCTCACTGCAAAATGCAAATTGATATAATTTATACAATGTGATTTTTCTGGATTTTATTTTTGATATTCTATCTCTCAATGTTAACTCCCTCGCGCCGCAGTCCATTTTCATTTGTGTTTGTTTTTCACTCCTCTTCTTCCCAGAGCCATAACTTTTATGTTTTTGTTCAATATGGCCATGTGAAGACGTGTTTTTTGCAGGACGAGTTGTACTTTTGAATGACACCATTGGTTTTACCAAATCATATACTCAAAAATGGGAAAATTCCAAGTGCCGTGAATTTGCAAAAAAAAGTGGAATTCCACAGCTGGTTTTTGGATTTTTCTTTTTACCTTGTTCACCAAATGCTAAAACTGACCAGTCAATATGTTTCTCCAAGTCGTTATGCGTTCATAGACACCAAACATGTCTAGTTTTTTTTTTTTGTTTGTTTAATTTAAGTGGTGAAGAAAAAATTTAAAAAGCGCCATTTTCCGATACCCGTAGCATCTCCATTTTTTGTGATCTTGGGTTGGTTGAGGGCTTATTTCTTGCGTGCTGAGCTGACATTTTTAATGATACCATTTTAGTTTAGATATGATCTTTGGATTAAAATGCAATAACGGGCGATGTTGCGCGACCAAAAATGTAATTCTGGTGTTTTGAATTTTTCTTGCTACGCCGGTTCGCGATCGAGTTAAATTTTTTTTTATATTGATAGATCGGGCGACTCTGAATGTGGCGATACCAAATATGTGTATGCTTGATTTTTTTTATTTTGAATGGGCAAAAGGGGGGTGATTTAAACTTTTATATTTTTTAATATTTAAATAAAAAAAAATTTTTTTTTAAACTTATGGCATGCTTCAATAGTCTCTGTGGGACTAGAAGCTGCCATAACCCGATCAGCTCAGCTACATACAGGCAATGATCAGATCGCCTGTATGTGTAGCAGAATACCTCACTTGCTATGAGCACCGACAACCGGGCGGTGCTCATAGCAGTCCGGCATTGACTACCATAGAGGTCTGCAGGAGACCTCTGGTTGTCATGCCAACCCATCAGGGACCCGCGATCACGTGACGGGGGTCACCGATGGGTGGATTTCCGGCGCGATTGCTGGAAGCGCATGTTAAATGCTGCTATTAGAGTTTGACAGCGGTATTTAACAGGTTAATAGCCGCAGGTGGATTGCGATTCTACCCGCGGCTGTCCCGGTCACATGTCAGCTGTTCAAAACAGCTGACATGTGTCTGGAAAGATGTGGGCTCACTGCTGGAGCCCACATCAAAGGGGGAGACACGACATGCGCCATATGATTTTTATTATTTATATAGCCCCATTAATTTCATGGTGCTGTATATGAGAGGGGATAACATACAAAATTATAGATATCGTTTACAGTAAACAAATTTATGATGACAGACTGGTACAGAGGAGAGCGGACCCTGTCCTTGCGGACATACATTCTGCAGGATAATGGGGAAGAGACAGAAGGTCGGGGGTGCAGCAGCTCTGGTGGTGGTGAGATGGCAGAATGATTATTGCAGGCTGTAAGCTTTCCTGAAGAGATGGGTTTTCAGGTTCCGTCTGAAGGATCCGAGGGTGGTGGATAATCGGACTTGTTGAGGCGTGGAATTCCAGAAGATGGAGGATATTCGGGAGAAATCTTGGAGGCGGTTGTGTGAGGAATGAATAAGTGTGGAGGAGATCTAGGGAGGATCGGAGATTACGTGAGGGAAGATATTGGGAGATTAGTTCAGAGATATAGAGAGGGGACAGGTTGTGGATGGCTTTGTAGATCAGTGTTAGTAGTTTGAACTGGATTCGTTGGGGAATTGGGAGCCAGTGGAGGGATTTGCAGAGGGGAGAAGCAGGGGAGTAGCGAGGAGAGAGGTGGATTAGTCTGGCAGCAGAATTGAGGACAGACTGGAGTGGTGCAAGAAAGTTAGCGGGGAGGCCATAGAGGAGGGTGTTGCAGTAATCAAGGCGGGAGATGATGAGGGCATGCACAAGAGTTTTAGTAGATTGAGGGCCGAGGAAGGGACGGATTCTGGAAATTTTGAGTTGGAGGCGACAGGAGGTAGCAAGAGTTTGGAGATGCGGTTTGAAGGACAGGGCAGAGTCAAGAGTTACCCCGAGGCACCGGATTTCAGGTGAGGGAGAGCGTGATGAGATGTACCATAATAGTACTAGTATGGAGCATGTTGCAAAGGTGTTAAAATGAACCTACCCTTAAAATTATAGACTGTCCATGTCTTTGTCAGTGGGCAAACTTACAAAATCAGCAAGGGATTAAATACAATTTTAATTTACAGTGGGGGAAATAAGTATCGCTGAACACGTCATCCTGTCCCAGAAAAAGAAAAACCCATACAGCTCAATTAGTGGAAAAATAAAGTTATAGCTCTCAGAATAAAGCGATAGAAAAATAATTATCTTTTCTATACGAAGTTTTTATTGTGTAAAAGCGCCGAAACCAACTACCGTATATAAATGTGGTATCGCTGTAATCGTGCTGACCCGAAGAATAAAGCTGTCTTGTCAATTTTAAAACATGAGAAACGGAATTGGGGAAAAAAAATCCTGGTGTTTGTTCATTCTGCCTCCCAAAAATTGGAATAGAAAGCAATAAAAAAAATATCATCCTTGAAAATTGCACCAATAAAAACGTCAACTTGTCCTGCAAAAAAACAAGCCACCATATGACCAAAATATGGCAATGCAAAAACTTTTTGTGGAAAAACAACGTATTTTAGTTTAACAGCAGCCAAACATTAAAGCGATTATTTATATATATATATATATATATTTTTTTTTTCTCTCAACAACCCAAATAAAAAAGAAGTCTACTCACTCATACCACACAGGGAACGACGTAAAAAACAAAATCTTCACCTGCTGTTTTGTTCATTCTGCCTCCCAAAGACCGCAGTAAAGGTACTGTCACACTAGACGATATCGCTAGCGATCCGTGACGTTGCAGCGTCCT
This sequence comes from Ranitomeya imitator, assembly GCF_032444005.1. Classification (NCBI taxonomy): domain Eukaryota; kingdom Metazoa; phylum Chordata; class Amphibia; order Anura; family Dendrobatidae; genus Ranitomeya; species Ranitomeya imitator. Next base: position 432,242,434 of record NC_091283.1, on the reverse strand, counting down.
CGCTAGCGATATCGTCCAGTGTGACAGGCAGCAACGATCAGGCCCCTGCTGGGAGATCGCTGGTCGGGGAAGAAAGTCCAGAACTTTATTTCGTCGCTGGACTCCCCGTAGACATCGCTGAATCGGCGTGTGTGACACCGATTCAGCGATGTCTTCACTGGTAACCAGGGTAAACATCGGGTAACTAAGCGCAGGGCCGCGCTTAGTAACCCGATGTTTACCCTGGTTACCAGCGTAAAAAAACAAACAGTACATACTTACATTCAGCTGTCTGTCCCTTGCCGTCTGGTTCCTGCACTGACTGCTGGCCGTAAAGTGAAAGCAGAGCACAGCCACAGCGGTGAGTCACCGCTGTGTGACTCACCGCTGTGCTGTGCTTTCACTTTCACTTTACGGCCAGCAGTCAGTGCAGGAACCAGACGGCAAGGGACAGACAGCTGAATGTAAGTATGTACTGTTTGTTTTTTTACGCTGGTAACCAGGGTAAACATCGGGTTACTAAGCGCGGCCCTGCGCTTAGTTACCCGATGTTTACCCTGGTTACCGGGGACCTCGGGATCGTTGGTCGCTGGAGAGCTGTTTGTGTGACAGCTCTCCAGCGACCAAACAGCGACGCTGCAGCGATCCGGATCGTTGTCGGTATCGCTGCAGCGTCGCTAAGTGTGACGGTACCTTAAGGCTCGGCACACATTTATTCTGTGCTTTGCACTGAGCGCTTACATCTGGGCTTCTGTGTGAGTCGGTGAAATACCTGATTCAGACAGAACCCTTAACGGAAGATTCCTTATAATGAGGCAGATGGAGGAACTGTGGACAGCAACTGGCCTATGATCCGGCGGTGTCCTGTCTTTTTAGGATTGCACAAAAGTGCCATCGGCCACAGGTTTATGCCCCTTTGAAAAGAAAGACATCACTAAACAGAGGCCAAACGGAATCCAGAGTAACTCTGCTGCCTCATTATAGTGAATGGATCCCTGGGGGGGGGGGTCATCTGAATTGCATCACTCGAAGATTTAGGAGTAAACCCTAATGCAAGTGCTCAGCGTAGAGCGCCGGATAAATGTCATCCCAAACGTTATGTAAAATATTCCCAATAAAAGCTTCTAATCAACCCACAACAAAAAGCAAGTGCCCCCTCAGCGCTATCATATTCCACAGTGCTTTACATACAATATCATCGCTGTCCCCACTGGGGCTCACAATCTAAATCCCCTATTAGTATGTCTTTGGAATGTGGAAGGAGACCGGACAACCCGGAAGAAACTCATGCAAACACGGGCAGAACATACAAACTCCTTGCAGATGTTGTCCTTTGTGGGATTTGAGCCCAGCACACCAGCGCTGCAAAGGAATATTGCTAACCACTGAGCTGCCCACTTGTTTCTGGAAAACATCCATGGAGTCAAAATCATCACTACACCTGTAGATCAATTTCCAAAGGCGTATAATTTCCCAAATGGGTTCACATTATACTCTATCAAGGACTATGAGGATTGCATGATACAATATGGAGGACTGGGGAGTGCATCATACTATAGGGAGGACAGGTGCGGTGCATTATACTATATGGAGTACTATGGAGAATGTATTGCAGCCTTGCAGCGCTAGGGTCCTGGGTTCAAATCCCACCAAGGACAACATCTGCAAGGAGTCTGTATGTTCTCCCTGTGTTTGCGTGAGTTTACTTTGGGTACTCCGGTTTCCTCCCACACTCCAAAGACATACTGATAAGGAACATAGATTGTGAGCTTCATTGCTGACAGTGATGATAATGTATGTAAAGTGCTGCAGAATAAGCAAAGCATGATAAATAAAAAATAGTATGGAGGACAATAGGATGCATTATACTGTATGGGGAGTGTATTATACTATACGGAGGATTATGGGGAGGGTATTATACTTTATGGAGTGCTATGGAGCACATACTATATAGAGGACTATGGGGTGCACATTATAATATAAGTACTATATACTATACTACTTAGTTTTAGCACACAGCACAGGAAGATAAATCTTTCACTGGCAGGGACTAAATGCTCAGAGCCTGTATATATAGAGGGAGTAAAAGGTAAGCATTTGCAGCTGAGAATAACCGGGCTGTATAGTCTCAGCCAGCATGGAAAGAGTCCTTAACCCTCTCAGCACTGAAGGAAAGGGAAATCCATTTAACCCCTTAACGACCAGAGGTGTTTTTGCTTTTGCATTTTCATTTTTTGCTCCCCTTCTTCCCAGAGCCATGACTTTTTATTTTTTAGTCAAAATGGCAACGTGAGGGCTTGCTTTTTACAGGTTAAGTTGTACTTTTTATCAACACCATTCGTTTTAACATATCATGTACAGGAAAATGGGGAAAAAAAGTGCAATCACACAGTTGTTGTTTTTTTACCATGCTCACTAAATGCTAAAACTGACCTGCCATTATAATTCTCCTGGTCATTACGAGTTCATAGACACCAAATATATATATAGGTTCTTTTTTATTTAAGTGGTGAAATAAAAATCCAAAATTTGTAAAAAAAAAAAAATTGCGCCATTTTCCGATACCTGTAGCATCTCTTTTCGTGATCTCAGGTTGGGTGATGGCTTATTTTTTGCGTACCAAGCTGACGTTTTTAATGATGCCACTTTCGTGCAGATACGATCTTTTGATCACCCATTATTGCATTTTAATGCAATGTTGCGGTGAACATAAAAAGCGTAATTGACGTTTTGACTTTTTTCTCGTTATGCCATTTAGCTATCGGGTTAATTTTTTTTACATTGATAGATAGGGCGATTCTGAACGTGGCGATACCAAATATGTGTATGTTTGTTTTTTTATTGTTTTATTTTGAATGGGGCAAAAAGGGAGAATCTGAACTTTTTTTTTGTTTTGTTTTTTCATATTTAAAATTTTTTTTTTTTTTTTACTTTTGTCATGCTTCAATAGTCTCCATGGGAGACTAGAAGCTGCAGTTGTCTGTTCGGCTCTGCTACATGCAGGCGATGATCACATCGCCTGTATGTAGCAGAAATGCTCACTTGCTATGAGCGCCGACCACCGGGCGGCACTCATAGCAATCCGGCTATGACAACCATAGCTGTTTGCTGGAGACCTCTGGTTGTCATTCCAGCAAGTGCGCGCTTGCCATAAGCGAGAGCTAAATGCCACTGTCAGAGATTAAAAGTGGCATTTAATTCCCGCGGGTGGATCGCGATTCCACCCGCGGCTGTTGCGGGCACATGTCAGCTGTATATATCAGCTATCATGTGCCCGTAGAGGTGCGGGCTCAGCGGCGAAGCTTGCAGCAAAACAGGGGGACACTGCTGGATGTCCTCATATGAACTCGAGCCTGGGAACTTTTCAGAATATTTTCCCAGGCTCGAGTTCATATGAGGACATCCAGCAGAGGGCGCATCACCGCAACTCGAGGTAACCACAGGTCATTCACCTACATTCCATTCATTCGCTGGGTTTTTACAGGCAGGGGCGGCTGCATTAGCAGATGGATTTACAGCGTGGGATGAGACTGATCGTCGGAAGGTATGGAATTTTGTTGTTTGTTTTGTTTACCTTTGTTCCAGGTGACAAGGGTCTTCAGGTGGATTACCAGTATAATAAAATATTACAACAACCTGTGTATTTATTTCATTAAAATACTTTGTAATAATGTGTGTGTGTTTTTAACCATTTCATACTATTGGATCAATAATGGATAGGTGTCATAATTGACGCCTCTCCATTATTAATCTGGCTTAATGTCACCTTACAATAGCAAGGTGACATTAACCCTTCATTACCCCATATCCCACTGCTACAGGGGAATGGGAAGACAGTGGCCAAGTGCCAGAATAGGCGCATCTTCCAGATGTGCCTTTTCCTGGGGTGGCTGGGGGCAGATGTTTTTAGCCAGGGGGAGGGGGCAATAACTATGGACCCTCTCCAGGCTATTAATATCTGCCCTCAGTCACTGGCTTTACCACTCTGGCGGAGAAAATTGCACGGGAGCCCAAGCCATTTTTTTCCGCGATTTAACCCTTTAATTTAATAGCTAGAGCACCCATATTTTGCACATACACACTACTAACATTAGTAGTGTGGAATATTTAAAAAAAAAAGGGATATGAGATGGTTTACTGGATGTAAACCATGTCTCATATCATATCGGGTTTGCGAAGGAGATAGGAAAAGCCGGCAATTGAATTACTGGCTTTTAAGCTATCTAGCGCTGTATGAAATATTAATATATATATATATATATATATGTGTCTCACTGACACATATATATATATATATATATATATATATATATATATAGACAGTATATATGTTTTTACGATTATTTGAGCCCATGGATCCATTGTATGTCCGTATGTCGGTTTTGCAAGCCTGCGAGAAAATCTCGCAGTACGGATTAAATACGGAGGATGCCATGCGCAAAATACGCTGACACACCCTGTCTACGGATGACATACAGAGCACTATTTTGGGGACTTTTCTGCGTATTACGGCCATAAATAACGGACCGTATTTTCATACGCTGAGTGTGACGTCGGCCTAAGAAGGTGGGACAGGCATGGCCTCCCTGTAGTCTGTCCCACGTAAACCTGGAGCTGGTCCTGTGCATGTAGATGCCGAGGCAGCCACCAAGTTTTTCAAGGTGAAGCCGCTTCAGGAAAAAACATGCCAGCGACTGGTTAGAACCGTTGTTCTTCTGCTGACTCCATCGCTGGCATTTTCCCTCTATACTTTCAGTATAGAGCACGGGTGACTTCCCAGAGGAAGCTGAACCCTGAAGCACTTAAAAGAATTGACATAAGATGGAACAAGTACACAGCAATGATGTTATGACGTTGCTGTGCATTACGTTCATTTAATTGGAATTTTGTACAGGCGGATTCCGGGAGTGCAAAGGATAAATTCACTTCTGGCATTGGCTCGAAAACTTCAGTAGAGTTTTTCCTAAGGCATCATATAGACATCTGTGATTTTTCCTGCACCCATACAACAGTCCAAGCTTCATCGGTATTTTTCATCTGATTTTCATCAGTGTTTGGTCAGCGTCAGTTTCTCCCATCAGTGTTTCATCAGTAATTTTCACGCATGAAAAAAAAATACATTGAAAATCATCTATCCATTGCAATGTTAGTCACAAACACTACAAACTGCACACTGATGCCATCCGAGCACGCCGAAAATACTCGATTAGGACTCGAGTGTGGTCCGATAACACTTTATATGAGTATGCTCACTCATTGCAAATGGCTACGTGTGAAAAACAAGAATAGGACACTTAAGGGAAAAACTGATGTCTGAATGAGGCCGGCTTCACACTAGCGAGTTTTACGGACGTAAGAGAGGTGCAGAAAATACGGATTGCACACGGTACAATGCATCTCTATGGCCAAGCTTCTACCTGCCGTATTTTACGGATCCGTATTATACGGGCTTCTACGGCCGTAGAAAATCGCAGCATGCTGCGTTTGTCACCGTAGTGCGCAAAAAATTTGCCAATGAAAGTCTATGGGTGCGAGAAATATACGGATTACACACGGACCAACAGTGTGACTTGCGTTAAATACGCCAGACATCTCCAGACATCGCCAGGTGCAAGGAATTGAGCCAAGCCCTCAATCATGAAACTCAGACATGCTAATTAGCTCAAAAAGCCACACAGACATCCCGGAAGTCTGGTGCTCGCCTCCACAGAGTTCCAAGCAGCATGGCAAACATCATCAATGTTGATATGCTCCTCATCCTGGTCCAAGAAAGGCCTGAAATATGGGACCAGCGGGATCCCAACTACTCCAACTGGGCCAGGAAAGAGGCAGCTTGGAGGGCCATCTGTGGGCTACTATTCCCTGATTATGCCCAACGGCCACGTGCGGAGCGGACAAGTCTATGTAAGTACACTCATGTATTCACAAGATTGAACTTTACAAGATGCTTTCCCTACATGATTACTTGAGCAATCATTTTTATCTTTATATGTCATTTATGGCCTTTTTTGGCATTTTATAAAGCTGAGTAACATGCCAAAGTGTTTCTGGACATAGTTCATCTTGATCTTGCCCTGCTAAATATTTTCTTGGCCTCATACCCCGTCCAGAGGGTTGTTGTCCCTTGTCTTATTTTTACATAATTTCGCACATTAGTCTCATTATAGCACAAGTCATTTTCCTTTCCTATCATATCTTACCTAATGTATGTTTGCAAGAACAGGGTTCTCTCCCCTCTCTACCAGTCTGATACTGTCAAGTTATTAACTGTGGGCGATATATAGCCCTCTGCATGTAACCCCTTTATCATCTGACTCACCATGGAAATTATTGTGCTCTAGCAACTTTTGGCTTAAAAATTACAAATATGACTAACAACTGGAATAAGCTATGTTCAGAATGATATAGAACATTATTTGGGCCCTTGTAATTGCAGTGGATGATGTTATGACACGATGGTGCAGCATCCGGGACAAATACCGGCGGGAAAGACAGCAGCGGGCTAGGAGTGGGTCAGCAGCCCCACTGAAGAAGAGGAAGTATATATATTACGACAGTCTTTCCTTTTTGGATGCCAGTATGGATCTTAGACAGTAAGTAAAAACCACTCTACACATTTGTAATGAAAATAAATCATAGTCTTTTTTGTGGATTAGGGTTATGACATTGGAAATTCCATGTAAGGATGTGTCAATATAGTGCAAACAATAATGGAAACAAGCATAAATTCAAAAAGGGTCCTGGAGGAGAGAGGACCCTGTCCGCAAAGCATCCCAAGATTCAACAAGGGATGGGTGAGAATGTAGTATGTGAGTTTAGAGATGTTCAGGTAGTGTTTTGTGGGATGGGTTGTTACTGCATGTTATCTTATTGTTTAAAGAGCTGGTTGTGCCTGGTTTTTGTCTAGCTTGAAATGGTATGCCACATTATGATGTGTCGTGATAGTGTTTGGTACATTTGTGGGGCTCTACAAGACAAATCTTGTATATTCTTGTGTGAATATGAGATAAGAGGGGAGTAGAGAAGGAGATGTTGTGCTGATCTGAGTTTTTTTTTTTTTTTGTTAATATTGCACACAGATGTGTAATTAAACAATGTCAAAAGAATAATTTCCTTTTATTGTTTTCTTAACAGAACACAGTCAAACCTCACAGAGAGGGAAACCGGATCAGAATCTGACCCTATCATTGATCCTGTAAGTGTGGAGGAAGAGGTTGCAGGACCATCTTTGGCTGCATCAGCATCTATCATTGAGGACCCATCAGCATCATCATCACTGCAGGCAGCAGCAAGTGAGGAAGATGCTGCACCACCACCCTCAGCAGCACATGATGTGGAAAGGCTTGTGGAACAAGGCCACAGCAGCAGCCCTACAGGCCCACTGGTGTCATCCCCACAGGCAGCTGGGCCTTTATGGAGATCCCGGCGAAGGAGAGAGCTTGAAGCCAGAAGAAGTGATGTTGATGCTGGGGTCCTCAATTATTTGGCCAGGGCAGCCACAGATGATGGCGAGAAGGCCTTTGCCCGCAGCCTTGCCCGATACCTTAGACCCCTTCCCCGTGAGGTGAGGCTACGTGTGAGAGGGTGTATACAAATCCTGATTGATTTAAGCACCCCTCCAAATAACCCCTATGAGGTTTTTGAATACCTGGAGCGAAGGCAGCTTGGCCAAACCAACCTCTTGCGCCTTCAATTCCCTCAACAGGAGCCAATTCAATCAGGATTTGCTGCACCTACTCCACGTATGCTTCCCCTTCAACCCCTCCCATCCCAAAATCTACAAAGGCCATTAGAGTACCAAATGGCAGGCTTCAACCCCCAATCCCAATATGGCCACTTCTCCAGACCAAGTGAGGTTGGCTGGTCCCAACCTGGGTTTGGACAACATGGCCATTTTGGGTTGGGGTATGATGCAAGGCAATCTGTACCTCAGCATGATGCACAGAGCCAAATGGCTTATGGTCAACACACATCTGGCCAATATGGACAAGGCCAGTATTCTGGGCCACAAGCCACTGCATCCTCACAGGATGAACTGCCATCGGCCCAACAAAGGCCCCCTGACCAGGACCCAGAGCTGGCAACATCTCCCCCACCAACTTACAGGGATCTGTAATATGTTTTTTTTTTTTTGTTTTGGTAGCTGGCTACCATGTTAATTTTGTGTTTGCTAAACATTTCCACTTTGTTGTGGATCCTTGTTATAAAGCAACCCATAAAAAAGGCTTATAAAAACCATATGGCTAAAATATGGTGTAAAAAACAAAAAAAAAAGGGTTGCAAAGTTAGTAAAAAGTTTTCCAAAAAGCCAATTGATGTTTGTAGACTAATCATTTTTGCATCACACACATATTCAGAAAACAGAAACATATGGTCATTAAGGAAAAAAACACACAGTACGTTTTCAGTGGATGAAAATAGTATATTTCAAAAACATATCTTTAAAAAAATTAAATCACAACTGAGAAACAGCATAATCTTGCCAGGGAGTAGAACCATGAGGAGAAACAAAATAATTGGTCAATACATCCCTAACTTTGATGCCAGAAAGGGGACGGCGCGGAGGAGGGCCATGTGGTGTTGGACTAATGACACTACGCAACATGTGTTCATCATTACCATCTGAGAAGCAATCATGTATATGGGTATAGTTGTGCAAAATTACAGATGCTTTGATTACTTCATTGACTGTAGCCTCACTCAGCTGTATGGCAGTCTGTAGGACACTCCATTTGGCCACCAGAATACCAAAGGCGCACTCCACCAGTCTGCGCGCCCTAGAAAGGCGCAAATTAAATATCCTCCGACGGTGGTCCAGGTTGCACCGGGGATAAGGCCTCATGACGTGTCTGGTGAGTTGGAAGGCCTCATCTCCAACCAGAAAAAAGGCAGTGCTTCTGCAGTGGAGCCTGGGAGTTGTTGTGGTGGTGGGAGGTCTAACTGGTTTTCACGTAGCCGCCGACCCATTATAGACGAATTGAAGACCCTAGAGTCTCCAGTTCGTCCATAGGCCCCAATGTCTACAAATATAAACCTGTAGTTACTGTCAACTACAGCTAACAGAACTACAGAGAAAAACTGCTTATAGTTGTAGAATTGGGAGCCAGAGTTCGGCGGCTTACGTACCCTAATATGTTTCCCATCCACCGCTCCAATGCAGTTTGGGAAGTCACAAGTGACCTGGAACCCACGGGCTATTTTGAGCTAATCAGCCTGTTTGGGCTCAGGCATCACAAGGTCCTTAAGTCTATCCCATATTTGGTGACAGGTTAACCGCACAATGCCAGAAATGGTGGAGCGGCCAATCAAAAATTCAAGGTGGAGACCCGCAAAGGACAATCCAGTGGACAGAAATCTGTAAGTGAAACAAACACAAAAAATTAGGTAGGTTTCAAGAGTGCACACAAAACATGAATAAGCACAATCATATTTGCATTTGTGTGATACTAAATTAACACTGAAAAGGGAAAAATGTCCTTAAGGGGCTGAAATATAACAGTTACGTCACGTCACATCTGCTTTGGCCTTAATGTACACATATTACGGGTAAAAATTTAAAAAATAAGAAAATTTTTAAAAAAAGATCATCAACATACAGTAGGTGAGGATGGAGAATACATACCGTAACGTGAGGAGAAGACGCTCCTCAGCAGAGATGGCTTTGCGCAGCCTTGTGTCCTGAAATGTTATTCCTGGGCGTAATATCTCCAACAATCTGTCAAATGTTTGAATAGACATGCGACAGTAGAGATAAAACTTGTCTGGATGTTCCCGCAGAGCTGTATATAGCCGATGAAAATGGCCTTTAGTGAGGCGTTTAGTCAGAAGAGGATGCGCCCACATTCTTCTGCTCCTCCTTCGCGGATCCACAATCACAGGGTATGGGTGCCCAAACCGACGAGACAATAGCCAGTTAAACAAAACCCGCTGCGTTGGGGTGAACTGCAGGTGGTCAGACATGGTCCAAATGTTACAACAACACTCCAACAGTTGCAAAACCACAAAATGACCATATGGGAGTGAGACACCTGTTGTAGAGGCCTTAAATAGGGTTGATGAGGGTAATTTAAAGCAATTTCAGCCGCCAAAACCGTTAAATGTCCATTTTGTCAGGTTGCGTGAAAAATACGCATTACGGTGGGCATACGGATTACATACGCAACATTACATGCACAAAATACGCGACCACACCTTGCCTACGGAGTTCTTACGGATCACCGTATTTCTAATTTTGTAGCGTATTACGGCCGTAAAATACGGACAGTATTTTTCAACGCTGAGTGTGAGGCCGGCCTGAGGGTTTAAATTGTGGGTTGAACCAGGCTAGCTGTCACTGGATTCGATTTATATAAACAACCCAGAATGGAGGACATCCAGGCATCACAGGAAGTACGTAGGTAGATATCAACAAATATTTCAGCATTTGCTAATTTACAAATCGGTTTGCAATTCACTACGCATTAGTTTGCAATGGGTGACTGCTATTTTTGGATTTGAAATTCGCTTTTGGCACCTTCTACCTTAATGTCACATATTCCGTCACTTTCTCAAAAAAAAAAAAAAAATTATGCTGCACACTGTGCTATTTTTCAAAGGCCTGTTTCAGACGTCTGTGATTTTTCACATCTGCAAAAAAAAAGTGTCATCAGTCTTCTAGATCTGATTTTCATCAGTGTATTGTTAGAGTGTCATTTTTCACTGAGTTTTTTCTCATATGAGAAAATAAATTGCAAATCATCTCCTTCCAAATATTAAACACGGACAGCCCATGGACTGCACTCTGATGCCATCCGTGTGCTGGCAGTGATTTTCACCAACCCATGGACTTGTATGGGTAATTTTGATCCATGACACATATCGCCATGATTTTTTGCAGACACATGGTGAATAGCACCATAGACATATATTCTATCCGTGATAAACACTCACATGATACACAGATGTGTATAGTTTTTTTCTACCGATTTGTCCTTTGTATCGTCCACTGGTACACATGTGGCGGTGATGGTACACCACTTTGGGTCAACATTGTATTATGGGCATATGTGATATATATTTATACTAGATGGTGGCCAGATTCTAACGCATCGGGTATTCTAGAATATTCATGTCCACGTAGTATATTGTACAGCCACGTAGTATATTGCCCAGCTATGTAGTATATTGCCCAGTCACGTAGTATATTGCCCAGCCACGTAGTATATTGCCCAGTCACGTAGTATATTGCCCAGCCACGTAGTATATTGCCCAGTCACGTAGTATATTGCCCAGTCACGTAGTATATTGCCCAGTCATCTAGTATATTGCCCAGTCACATAGTATATTGCCCAGCCACGTAGTATATTGCCCAGCCACGTAGTATATTGCCCAGCCACGTAGTATATTGCCCTGCGCAGGCGGGTACTACGGAGGACATAGAATGAACTTCAATCCAATATTGCGGCCAGCATGCAGCCAGCGGGTAAGGTAAGGGTGAATAAAACACCCAAAAACTCCGCCCATATGACCGAAAACCGGTCCCGCCAAATTCAAGTGACAGGTTCCCTTTAATCCCATCCCTGACCCCTCCTACCTCATGACCTCATCTCAGCCCTCACTCCGTGCAACATTAACCTCATAATCTCTCTCCTAGCCCTGCCAGCTCCTATATTCCCTCGTCATGTCGACCTCCCTCGAGGGCCGGGCGCATTTTTCAGCACGACCTGGCACCTGCTCACAGTGCCAAAACCACTGGTAAATGGTTTACTGACCATGGTATTACTGTGCTCAATTGGCCTGCCAACTCTCCTGACCTGAACCCCATAGAGAATCTGTGGGATATTGTGAAGAGAAAGTTGAGAGACGCAAGACCCAACACTCTGGATGAGCTTAAGGCCGCTATTGAAGCATCCTGGGCCTCCATAACATCTCAGCAGTGTCACAGGCTGATTGCCTCCATGCCACGCCGCATTGAAGCAGTCATTTCTGCCAAAGGATTCCCGACCAAGTATTGAGTGCATAACTGAACATTATTATTTGATGGTTTTTTTGTTTGATATTAAAAAACACTTTTATTTGATTGGATGGGTGAAATATGCTAATTTATTGAGACAGGTTTTTTGGGTTATCAGGAGTTGTATGCCAAAATCATCAGTATTAAAACAATAAAAGACCTGACAAATTTCAGTTGGTGGATAATGAATCTATAATATATGAAAGTTTAATTGTAATCATTACATTATGGTAAATAATGAAATTTAACACTATATGCTAATTTTTTGAGAAGGACCTGTATACTTGTGTCTTCAAGGCGGAATATGGGCAGTATGTCCATTTCTTTACACGTCTGAATGAGGCCTAACTGAAAGGTTGGAAACCTCTGCTGAACAGGACGGATCTCGTTATAGGTCAGCGGCGTCGACGGAGTATGTACTGTAGCGTCTGAGAGATCAGTCATTGTGTCGTCATGTCTTTTCAATTCGGACACTGCAGTGTAGGTGTGACCAGAGCCCGGCGTTAGTAAAGAATATTTCGTGCTTAATTTCACCGATGTCTAATTTCTGACACATTATACATTACTATGAGGGCTCTTTACGTCACTGTGATATTAGATACAGGAAAGAAATATATCTTGGTACCGTGTTAGCCAGTAGATAGAAAAATATCTACTGCCATTAAAAGGTATCAACCACTGAGGACTCTGAATTCTAGATATTGTGATATTAGAAAAATGCAAAGGGGTTAATGAAGGTGCAGCCATTGTACTGCCTGTGAATGGAGGAGACAGAATGAGCTGGTGGACAATCCTCCAGCAGACCAACCCTCTTGTTACTTGTCAGACTGGAAGAGAGCAGGAAACTGAGGGAGCAACCAGAACCAGACTCCACCTTCCTCCAGCAGCTCCAACATTCCCAGCAACACCCACAGCCTTACAGCAGCCAAGATGACGGATAATATCCCCCTGCAACCTGTCAGGCAGAAAAAGAGAATGGACGGCAAACACAAGAGCGGGTAAGGGCCCCAGAATCCATCCTGCGCCCCCAATAGTGTGCACCTGCTCCATTGTCCAGGGCTGTGCCCAGAAGCCCAGTCTGCAGGGGTGGTGAAGGGCCACACTCTGGACAGCAGGGCCCCAGGAAAAGCAAACCCAGATTGAATTCTTTTTCTTTTTGTCTTCTTCGCTCTTGAATAGCAGATACGGTCGTGGCTATTATTATTGGGTTTACCCCGTATTGTGTCACAGGAAACTCCTTGGAAATTGCGATTCCTGGGCTTCATACACTGGTTGTAAAGATATTGACCACCGTCAGACGCTATGTTTACCTGTTATATACAACGTATAGTTATAGGCTGTATATATAGATATATTTTATATATTTTACTGTCATAAATTGTGATTTATTGATTATATTACTTATATAGCGCCAACATATTCCACAGCGCTTTACAGACATCATCATCTCTGTCACAGATGGGGCTCACAATATTAATTCCCTATCAGATATCATTGGAGTGTGGGAAGAAACCCGATGCAACCCACAGGCCGGATTCACGCATCCATGTTTCGTGGTCTGACTACAGACCGACCGCAGGTCTCCTGACTGGAAACCGACAGCCTCATATGCATGTATGATTGTGTCGAGTTCGGGTCCGGAGAACCACAGATGATCTGATGGACCACGAAACACGGAGGCGTGAATCCGGCCAAACAAAGAGACAGCATGTAAAATTCATGGAAAGAGCAAACTCAACCGATATATGGACAAGCAAAAAAACACCAAGCAGAAAGTAGATATAAAAATGCCTTTATTATATATAGTTGGCAAAATAAAAACAAAACATTTGTGCGCATAACAGGACTAAAGAGTACGGTAGTTCATATGGTTGTTCAATAAACTAATGGTAATGGCTGACCCAGTTTATATACAAAAAGAAGTAGGGCTTCCCATAAATAGCAAGTGTATTAAAACAGAGGGGGGTGCAAAATTTGAACGAAATAATGTGGAATAAAATAACTCATAAAGTAAGGTGTATCGAAGTACGAAAAATATATATCCACAAAATATCCACATAGCAGTGTAAAGTGCAATGTGCAAAACTGCAATAGGTGTACTATGACACAGCAAAAAGTACGATCCTGGAAAAAAAGTGCCAGGTGCGAAAAAAAAATATATAATGGGAGATACCCAATAGCTACCTTTCTGGGTCTGCCACGTCCCGAAATAGCGCACCCCGACGCGCGTTTCGGATTTTTATCCTTCGTCAGGGGGTGGGGACGTGGCAGACCCAGAAAGGTAGCTATTGTGTATCTCCCATTATATATATTTTTTCGGTTGAGTTTGCTCTTTCCTTGTAAATAGTGGTTTTTCACTTCCTTCACAGAGCACCATTCACTGTAATGCGACTTATAACTCGTTTATTATTGATTTTATTTTGAATTATTGGTGATTTCTTGGTTCATCTGTGTGTCCTAACTATGTAAAATTCATGCAGAATTTGTCCCCGGAGGGATTTGATTCCAGGCCTACTGGCACTGCTGAGGGGATGTGCACAAGGCATCTTTTAGGCTACTTCCCACGAATTAGTTTTTGCTGCGTATTTTTGAAAAATGCAAGTACGGTAACTCATTTTACTTAATGGGTGCAGAAACTCTGCAAAATCAGACACTCACCAAAAACTCATCGTGGGAACTTCGCCTTAGAGGCTGATGCACCTGCCGAGTTTTCTAAGCCGAAGACGATCAGAAAAACGCCATCTGCATTTTCCTGATGTTTCTCCGTTTGCGTTTTTCCTGACGTTTATGCGGCGGCTCAGCCACCGGCGTCTTTTTTTTTTTTTTTTCACATTCAAACAGCTAGCGGTTTCCAAGTGGAGGATGCCCAAAAAACGAACATGCTACTACTTGTAACCGCTTCAGACTTTCGAAGCCTGAAACTGTTAAAAGAAGTGTCATAAGTCAGCACATGAGCACAGCTAGTCGTCTTAACATTGCTGTGCATTATGATCATTCTTTGTAATTTTTTTTCAGTGCTTTTCATGCGGGTTCCTGGCAAAATCCGCCTGAAAAATATCCTTATGGTAGGGTCACACAACCGTTTTCGCTCCATCAGAGCAAAACTGTTCAGTTATTCTGATCAGAGTTTGATCAGAGTGGAATCAGTTTTTGTCAGATGTGGAAAGATTAAAAAAAGTTTCTCCACCTTCTCTATTCTGTGAGTGCGTGAAAACCGAACCACGCTCTGATGTCATCCGAGTGTGGTCCAATTTTTTTCACAGACCTATAGACTTGCATTGCCGAATCTGATATGACACCAGAATCAAAATCGGACATGTGCACAGTCCCATAGAATATCATGGGTACGAGTTCTATTGATGAAAACCACAGTTATCTGAGATAACTGGTCGTGTGCACGAGCCCCTATAGTGCTAACCACTGAGCCATAAATACAAATATATTCCATCATTAAAATGATTACACAGTATCTTATACAGTACAATGATTATATACATGGAGGGTGCTATCACCTGTGTTATTTGAGTGCTCAGTCTGGTTAATTTGCAAGACAAAACATATCGGAATATTCTGTTTCTGCTCACCTGGGATACTAGGAGGGCTGCTGATACCACGTCTACCAATATCTGCCAGGACGTATGTCCCTGCGGAGCCAGAATAGCCCTTACCCCTTAGGCTGGAGTAACACACGACGTATAAAAATACTATCCGATTTTTACAGACCAAATAGGCAGAAATGTTCCCTGAACAGTGATCCGTATGTCATCCGTAGGCAAGGCGTGGCTGCATATTTTGCGCATGTAAACCTCCGTATGGCGAGATTTTCTCGCCGGCTTGCAAATTGGACATATATATTTATATTTCATACAGCGCTAGATAGCAGAAAAGCCGGTAATTCAATTGCCGGCTTTTGCTATCTCCTTATCAAACCCGACAGGATATGAGACATGGTTTACATACAGTAAACCATTTCATATCCCTTATATTTTTACATATTCCTCACTAATAATGTTAGTAGTGTATGTGTGCAAAATCTAGGTCTATTTGTCTAATTGTCTAAGGGTCACTTCCGTCTCTGTCTGTCTGTCACGGATATTCATTGGTCGCGGCCTCTGTCTGTCATGGAATCCAAGTCGCTGATTTGTCTCGCCAGCTGCCTGTCATGGCTGCCGCGACCAATCAGCAGTCAGTGCCGGCTTCGTACTCCCCTCCAGTTAGTCAGCGCTCACACAGGGTTAATGGCAGCGTTGACCGCGATGTAACGCACTCGGTTAACGCTGCTATTAACCCTGCATGACCAACTTTTTACTATTCATGCTGCCTATACAGTATGAATAGTAAAAAAATCTAATGTTAAAAATAATTAAAAAATAAAAAATAGTTATACTCACCCTCCGTTGGCCCCCGAATCGAAGCGGCCGGTTACCGATGCTCCTCACGACGCCCTGGTGACCGCTCCATGCATTGCGGTCTCGCGAGATGATGACGTGCAGTTTCGCGAGACCGCTACGTCATCATCTCGCGAGACCGCAATGCACTCTTCAGACCAGAACGCGGCAGGAGCATCGGTAACCAGCCGCTTCGATCCGGGGGCTCCGGAAGGTGAGTATGCTGTATATATACTATGTGGCTGGCCAATATACTACGTGACTGGCCAATATGCTACGTGGCTGGCCAATATGCTACGTGGCTGGCCAATATGCTACGTGACTGGCCAATATGCTACGTGACTGGCCAATATGCTACGTGACTGGCCAATATGCTACGTGGCTGGCCAATATGCTACGTGGCTGGCCAATATGCTACGTGGCTGGCCAATATGCGACGTGGCTGGCCAATATGCTAGGTGGCTGGCCAATATGCTAGGTGGTTGGGCAATATGCTAGGTGGTTGGGCAATATGCTAGGTGGTTGGGCAATATGCTAGGTGGTTGGGCAATATGCTACGTGGTTGAGCAATATACTACGTGGACATGCATATTCTAGAATACCCGATGCGTTAGAATCAGGCCACCATCGTGTGTGTGTGTGTGTGTGTATGTATATATATGTGTAGACAGTTATTTTAGCTATTCTATTGTAACCTGTTAGTGTGATTTTACTGTACACCGCACTGAATTGCCGGCTTTTCTATTGAGCACCGCTGCGTATTTCTCACAAGTCACACTGATGGTCCGTGTGTAATCCGTATTTTTCTCGCCCCATAGACTTTCATTGGCAGATTTTTTGCGCAATACGCTGACTAACACTGCATACTGCGATTTTCTCAGCCCGTAAAATGCAGCTGCGAAATATATGGCAGATAGGAGCTGCCCCATAGAGAAACATTGGTCCGTGTGCAATGCGTTGTTTTTGCGCCTCTCGCTCGTCCGTATTCCTCTCTAGGGTGACCCCGGCCCTACATAGCTCTCCGCTGAACTCTTTTTCTTTTTTGGTCGACAGTTCTTTTTCTCTGCCCTCCACACATACACCTGCGTGCTCGATTCAGCAAAGCATAAATCTGTTATTAAAGGGGTTGTCCAGAACAAACCGCTAAGTCTGCAGTCACTCAGAGAGACTGCCGACTTATGAATCCCTCCAGAGGCTGCACCCACTGCCCCTTCGTTCTCGGGTCTGAGAAAGGCGAATCCTCTCCGCACACAGTGCATGCTCTGGGGGGATTCATAAGTCACTGTCATCTGAATGAGCCCCAGTGCACCGCTACCTCCGGTATTTGGCCGTGCATGTTTGCGAGGCTGTCGGCAATGTCTGAGTATGGCCATCTTAAATCTCTAGACATAGGCTCTACGACCGCACGTATCTCTAGAGAACAGTTTTCTTTTACAGGTTTTGTAGGATTTGATCACTGCGTCATCTGTTGTGTGTTTAGGGCGTGCGTACGGCTCACCGCTTATTTAGTAACAAAGGTGTGTCTAGTGCCAACACCGCAAAGATGAAAACTTCCTCAACGCCTTTTTGCATCCATTGCTGATTATGATCTCATCTGCCATTGTTTTAGGCCACGTTCCCACGATGAGTTTTTGGTGCATTTTGGTGTTGCAGATTTTTTTTTTTACCTATTAGGTTACTTACATTCTTCACTGTGTTTTTGAGTTTGTTTTATTTTCATGCCTTTTTTTTACTCTGCTTTTTTTTCTCTTTTTGGTATGTCATAGCTGATATAGTCATGTGTGCATTACATGCATTTTTAGTGCGTTTTTGCTGGGGACAATCCACACATAATACTCACCATACCACAAGAGAAATTGACATGTTGCGGATTTGAAACACGCGTCGTGGGTCAGATTACACTGCACTAAAAAGAAGCACAGTGGGCAGGAGACTTCTAGAAATTCATCAACAATTATGCCTCATAGGTAGATGGGTAAAATTTCGAAATCAGTAAATCGATTTGTACTAGTAATAATCAGGAAGCTAGGAGTCCGGGGAATGGTGCATTCCGGAAAAGAGAAGATGGGATTTAGCCCTTTAAAGAAGCGCTCCTTCCATCAAAATTATCCTCTTAACCCCTTAAGCCCCGAGGGTGGTTTGCACGTTAATGACCGGGCCAATTTTTACAATTCTGACCACTGTCCCTTTATGAGGTTATAACTCTGGAACGCTTCAACGGATCTTGGCGATTCTGACATTGTTTTCTCGTGACATATTGTACTTCATTTTAGTAGTAACATTTATTCGATATAACTTGCGTTTATTTGTGAAAAAAACGGAAATTTGGCGAAAATTTTGAAAATTTCGCAATTTTCCAACTTTAAATTTTTATGCCCTTAAATCACAGAGATATGTCACGCAAAATACTTAATAAGTAACATTTCCCACATGTCTCCTTTACATCAGCACAATTTTGGAACCAAAATTTTTTTTTGTTAGGGAGTTATAAGGGTTCAAAGTTGACCAGCAATTTCTCATTTTTACAACACCATTTTTTTTTAGGGACCACATCTCATTTGATGTCATTTTGAGGGGTCTATATGATAGAAAATACCCAAGTGTGACACCATTCTAAAAACTGCACCCCTCAAGGTGCTCAAAACCACATTCAAGAAGTTTATTAACCCTTCAGGGGTTTCACAGGAATTTTTGGAATGTTTAAATAAAAATGAATATTTAACTTTTTTTCACACAAAATTTATTTCAGCTCCAATTTGTTTTATTTTACCAAGGGTAACAGGATAAAATGGATGCCAAACATTGTTGTACAATCTGTACTGAGTACGCTGATACCCCATATGTGGGGGTAAACCACTGTTTGGGCGCATGGCAGAGCTCGGAAGGGAAGGAGCGCCATTTGACTTTTAAATGCAAAATTGACAGGAATTGAGATGGGACACCATGTTGCGTTTGGAGAGCCACTGATGTGCCTAAACATTGAAACCCCCCACAAGTGACACCATTTTGGAAAGTAGACACCCTAAGGAACTTATCTAGATGTGTGGTGACCACTTTGACCCACCAATTGCTTCACAGAAGTTTATAATGCAGAGCCGTAAAAATAAAAAATCATATTTTTTCACAAAAATGATCTTTTCGCCCCCAATTTTTTATTTTCCCAAGAGTAAGAGAAGAAATTGAACCTCAAAAATTGTTGGCCAATTTGTCCTGAGTACGCTGATACCCCGTATATGGGTGTAAACCATTGTTTGGGCGTATGGCAGAGCTCGGAAGGGAAGGAGCGCCATTTTACTTTTCAATGCAAAATTGACTGGAATTGAGATGGGATGCCATGTTGCGTTTGGAGAGCCCCTGATGTGCCTAAACATTGAAATCCCCACAAGTGACACCATTTTGGAAAGTAGACCCCTTAAGGAACTTATCTAGAGGTGTGGTGAGCACTTTGACCCAACAAGTGCTTCACAGAAGTTTATAATGCAGAGCCGTAAAAATAAAAAATCATATTTTTTCACAAAAATAATCTTTTCGCCACCAATTTTTTATTTTCCCAAGGGTAAGAGAAGAAATTAGACCACAAAAGTTGTTGTGCAATTTGTCCTGAGTGCGACGATACCCCATATGTGGGGGTAAACCACTGTTTGGGCGCATGGCAGAGCTCGGAAGGAAAGGAGCGCCATTTGACTTTTCAATGCAAAATTGACTGGAATTGAGATGGGACGCCATGTTGCGTTTGGAGAGCCCCTGATGTGCCTAAACATTGGAACCTCTCACAAGTGACACCATTTTGAAAAGTAGACCCCTTAAGGAACTTATCTAGATGTGTGGTGAGCACTTTGACCCAACAAGTGCTTCACAGAAGTTTATAATGCAGAGCCGTAAAAATAAAAAATCTTATTTTTTCACAAAAATGATCTTTTCGCCCCCAATTTTTTATTTTCCCAAGGGTAAGAGAAGAAATTAGACCACAAAAGTTGTTGTGCAATTTGTCCTGAGTGCGACGATACCCCATATGTGGGGGTAAACCACTTTTTGGGTGCATAGCAGAGCTCGGAAGGGAAGGAGCGCCATTTGACTTTTCAATGCAAAATTGACTGGAATTAAGATGGGACGCCATGTTGGTTTGGAGAGCCCCTGATGTGCCTAAACATTAAAAACCCCCACAAGTGACACCATTTTGGAAACTAGACCCTCTAAGGAACTTATCTAGATGTGTTTTGAGAGCTTTGAACCCCCAAGTGTTTCACTACAGTTTATAACGCAGAGCCGTTAAAATAAATTTATTTTTTTTTCGCAAAAATTTTTTAGCCCCCAGTTTTGTATTTTCACAAGGGTAACATAATAAATTGGACCCCAAAAGTTGTTGTCCAATTTGTCCTGAGTACGCTGATACCC
The DNA here is from genome assembly GCF_032444005.1 of Ranitomeya imitator. Classification (NCBI taxonomy): domain Eukaryota; kingdom Metazoa; phylum Chordata; class Amphibia; order Anura; family Dendrobatidae; genus Ranitomeya; species Ranitomeya imitator. The sequence goes on along the minus strand of NC_091283.1, from coordinate 432,221,680 downwards.
CATATGTGGGGGGGAACCACTGTTTGGGCGCATGGCAGAGCTCGGAAGGGAAGGAGCGCCATTTGGAATGCAGACTTAGATGGATTGGTCTGCAGGAGTCACGTTGCATTTGCAGAGCCCCTGATGTACCCAAACAGTACAAACCCCCCACAAGTGACCCCATATTAGAAACTAGACCTCCCATGGAACTTATCTAGATGTGTTGTGAGAACTTTGAACCCCTAAGTGTTTCACTACAGTTTATAACGCAGACCCGTGAAAATAAAAATTCTTTTTTTTTTCACAAAAATGATTTTTTAGCCCCCAGCTTTGTATTTTTACAAGGGTAACAGAATAAATTGGACCCCAAAAGTTGTTGTTCAATTTGTCCTGAGTACGCTGATACCCCATATGTGGGGGGGAACCACTGTTTGGGCTCATGGCAGAGCTCGGAAGGGAAGGAGCGCCATTTGGAATGCAGACTTAGATGGATTGGTCTGCAGGCGTCACGTTGCATTTGCAGAGCCCCTGATGTACCCAAACAGTAGAAACCACCCACAAGTGACCCCATATTGGAAACTAGACCTCCCATGGAACTTATCTAGATGTGTTGTGAAAACTTTGAACCCCCAAGTGTTTCACTACAGTTTACAACGCAGAGCCGTGAAAATAAAAATCCTTTTTTTTCCCACAAAAATGATTTTTAGCCCCCCAAATTTTTATTTTCCCAAGGATAACAATAGAACTTGGACCCAAAAAGTTGTTGTCCAATTTGTCTCGAGTACGCTGATACCCCATATGTTGGGGTAAACCCCTGTTTGGGCGCACGGGAGAGCTCGGAAGTGAAGGAGCACTGTTTTACTTTTTCAATGCAGAATTGGCTGGAATTGAGATCGGATGCCATGTCGCGTTTGGAGAGCCCCTGATGTGTCTAAACAGTGGAAACCCCCCAATTATAAATGAAACCCTAATCCAAACGCACCACTAACCCTAATCCCAACTGTAACCCTAACCACACACCTAACCCAGACACACCCCTAATTCTAATCCCAACCCTAATCCCAACCGTAAATGTAATCCAAACCCCAACCCTAGCCCCAACCCTAGCCCTAACCCTAACCCTAACCCTAACCGGAAAATGGAAATAAATACATTTTTTTTAATTTTATTATTTTTCCCTAAGGCTAGGTTCACATTGCGTTAGGGAAATCCGTTTAGCACTAGCGGATTGCGCTAACACAATGTCTTTTTAGGTGTCGTGTTTAGTGGTCGCGTTAACGTCCCCGCTCTGGAAGATCGGGGATCGGACCTCGGGCGCGCCGCGGACGCTGCAAGCAGCGTCTGAGGCGCGCCACAAAAGAATGGCACCTTGCTAGCGCGAGCCGAAAATGGCACGCTCTAGCGATGCGCTACACCTGAAAATCACATTGCTGTCAATGGTTGTGCTAACGGACCCGTTGCACGGCGTTAATTGTGACATTTTCGCCGTGCAACGCTGTCCGTTAGCGTTAACCCATTAACGCAATGTGAACCTAGCCTAACTAAGGGGGTGATGAAGGGGGGTTTGATTTACTTTTATAGCGAGTTTTTTAGCGGATTTTTATGATTGGCAGCCGTCACACACTAAAAGACGCTTTTTATAGCAAAAAAGTTTTTGCGTCTCCACATTTTGAGACCTATAATTTTTCCATATTTTGGTCCACAGAGTCATGTGAGGTCTTGTTTTTTGCGGGACGAGTTGACGTTTTTATCGGTTACATTTTCGGACACGTGACAGTTTTTGATCGCTTTTTATTCCGATTTTTTTGTGAGGCAGAATGACCAAAAACCAGCTATTCATGAATTTCTTTTGGGGGAGGCGTTTATACCGTTCCGCGTTTGGTAAAATTGATGAAGCAGTTTTATTCTTCGGGTCAGTACGATTACAGCGACACCTCATTTATATCATTTTTTTTATGTTTTGGCGCTTTTATACGATAAAAGCTATTTTATAGAAAAAATAATTATTTTGGCATCGCTTTATTCAGAGGACTATAACTTTTTTATTTTTTTGGTTATGATGCTATATGGCGGCTCGTTTTTTGCGGGACAAGATGACGTTTTCAGAGGTAACATGGTTATTTATATCCGTCTTTTTGATCGCGTGTTATTCCACTCTTTGTTCAGCGTTATGATAATAAAGCGTTGTTTTTTGGCTCGTTTTTTTTTTTTTTTTTCTTACGGTGTTCACTGAAGGGGTTAACTAGTGGGCCAGTTTTATAGGTCGGGTCGTTACGGACGCGGCGATACTAAATATGTGTACTTTTATTGTTTTTTTGTTTTTTTTTTATGTAAAGAAATGTATTTATGGGAATAATAGTTTTTTTTTTCTGCTTTATTTAGGAATTTTTTTTTTATTTTTTCACTTTGTCCCAGGGGGGGACATCACAGATCACCGATCTGACAGTGTGCACAGCACTCTATCAGATCGGTGATCTGACATACAGCCGGGCAGGATTAGAGCTGCAGCTGCAGCCTGATCCTGACCCGGAAGTGCTCCCTGCAGGACCCGGATGCAGCCCGGCGGCCATTTTGGATCCGGGGACTGCAGGGAGAAGACGCTCGGTACACGGTGAGCATATCACCGTGTACCGATCGTCTCAGGGAAGCCCGCAGGGAGCCCCCTCCCTGCGCGATGCTTCCCTGCACCGCCGGCACACCGCGATCATCTTTGATCGCGGTGTGCCGGGGGTTAATGTGCCGGGAGCGGTCCGTGACCGCTCCTGGCACATAGTGCCGGATGTCAGCTGCGATAGGCAGCTGACACCCGGCCGCGATCGGCCGCGCTCCCCCCGTGAGCGCGGCCGATCGCATATGACGTACTATCCCGTCCATGGGAATTAAGTCCCAGGTCACCTGGACGGGATAGTACGTCATATGGGATTAAGGGGTTAATGTATTACAGGCATCATATTATATAGCACTGTGTACTTACAATTCCTCACTTTGCCTTTCCACCCAGTTAATTCTTCTCTTTTCCAGTAATCTATGACATCATGTGATTAATAACTGACTAGCTGAATCCTTCTAAACTCTATGTAGAAACAGGAGGTCAATTTTCTCTGCACAAGTCATGAGTCAGTGTAATAGTCTATGGCAGGGGGGGGGGGAACATCTGGGTCAGGAGTTGAAAACGAAGAAGGGGATGATAAATGCAGGGACAAGAGACTTCCTGTTTCTACACAGTAGAGAAAAGACAAAATTAGCTCGGTAGAAAGGCAAAATGAGCAATTGTAAGTACACAGTGCTATATAATATGATGCCTGCACTATATTAAGAGGATAAAAACTTTGATGGAAGAAGTGCTTCTTTAAGCATAAGGGTAGCTGTACGCGTAGCAGGTTTATGGGAGAAAAAGCAGTGGAATAGAATAACACTGTAGGTTACATTGTCCCCAAGCTAGAGTTGCAACACAAGTCTCTGTCATGTCCCTATAGTTTTACTTTTCCTTTACATTGTATCATTGTATCCTCCAGAAGTCCAAGCTGTTCAGTTCACAGATGATTGTTTTCCAACTACTAAGCAGTTCTGTTCACACGTAATGTTTTTTTTTCTGCATGAAAACACAGCATAAATTATGCTTATTTTTATGCAAATTTACTTGGAGTTAAGACATTTTGATCTAAATAGACAAAAAATACAATAAAAACAATGAAATAATTGACATGCTGTAATTTTTAAAAAGTCATCACAGGTCAAAAACCGTAAAAAAAAAAAATAAATTACACCATGTGAATAAGATTTTAGAAATGTAATTCATTTTGCTGTTACTGTAAAATGCTGCAGAGCCCCGTTCTTGTGATTGGCGGGGTTCAAGATTTAGGACCCCCTGTGATCCTTAGAAAGTTAACACCTATAACTTGTTTATAGCAAATGTATTAGAAAATATCGTGTTATGTCTTTATTGAAACAACTAGATTCAGGATGTAGTTGATTTGGATCCTGAACATAAAGTCGATACATTGCGATAGAGTAAAGGTGGCCCCCAGGGGACCACAATGCTTAGGCTGTCAAACCCCATTTTCCTGACCACCAGTTTTTTAATTCTTTAGGCTGCGAGCATGCACTCGCTACGGAATTCTGTGGGGCATGCAGCACTGGGTTATGCCGTGTCGCTGGTTAGTGCCAGTTTCGGGTCATTTTTGTGAACAGAGTTTGGCCGGTTTCACATTTGCGGTTGTGTCCCCAGCGTTTCTTCCGCAATTATCCGCATGCGTTGTGTTTTCCTATATTTAACATTAGAGATAAATGTGTCTGCGATCGGTTGCGTTTTGCCGCGTTTGACGCATGCGTCGTTTCGTCGTCTGCGGTTTGGCGCGGTAAATGCAGCATGTAGTAATTTTAGAGGCGTCAATTTACCGTCTAGAAACGTATGCGGTTGTTAGCGCAAGGAATGCGGCAAAAAACCGCACTACTGTCTATGGGAACGCATGCGTACACATGTCTTTGCGTACCCATGCATTTGATGCGCTTGCGTACTTCGGACTGCGCATGTCCATAAACTGATTAAGACATGCCCATTAAAGACACAGCCTCCTGGAAAAACCAAACGCATGCGCATGAAAAGCGCAAACACATGTAAAACACATGCAAATGCTGCGTTTTTTTTACCATCATGTGTAAGCTGATGCGGATAATAAACACTGCGTTACCAGACGTTTGCATGCGTTTTTGCATGCGTCTGCGGTTGCGGACAATACGCTGCGGACTTAACCGCAAATGTGAAACTAGCCTTTGCGCTCTGTGCGCCTGTTCCACTCTTTTGATGCAAGCAGCAGTCACAGTGTCTCCTATGAGTATACAGCAATCTTAATGTCTCTTATGTAATGTACTAGATGGTGGCCCGATTCTAACGCATTGGGTATTCTAGAATATGCATGGCCACATAGTATATTGCCCAGCCACGTAGTATATTGCCCAGCCACGTAGTATATTGCCCAGCCACGTAGTATATTGCCCAGCCACGTAGTATATTGCCCAGCCACGTAGTATATTGCCCAGCCACGTAGTATATTGGCCAGCCACGTAGTATATTGCCCAGTCACGTATTGCCCAGCCACATAGTATATAGCACAGCCCACGTAGTACGGTATATTGCCCAGCCACATAGTATATAGCAGAGCCACGTAGTATATTGCCCAGCTCAGAGCCACATAGTATAGAGAGTTAAAAAAAAAAATCACCTATAGCCCATTGAAGTCCTGCTATACTTACCCTCCGCCGCCTTTCTCGCTCCTCTCCACGCTCCCGGGACCGCTCCATTGCAAGCGGCAGCTTGCGGTCTGGTCCCAGGGCTTTTGTAGTGGTGGAGCAGGACCTATGATGACGTCGCGGTCACATGACCATGATGTCACGGCAGGTCCTTGTCGCACACCAGCCCTGGGACGGGAGCGGAAGCTGCCGCTTGCAATGGCGCGGTCCCGGGAACGTGGAGAGGAGCGAGAAAGGAGCGAGAAAGGCGGCGGAGGGTGAGTATAGCAGAACTTCAACGGGCTATAGGTGATTTTTTTTTTAACTCTCTATACTATGTGGCTCTGTGCTGGGCAATATACTACGTGGCTCTGCTATATACTATGTTTTTTTTAATTATTTTTATAACAAAGCAGGGTGTGACTAATATATAAAAATTAACTTTTAATAAGTAATACTAAAAATGCAGTGTGTACAGTGTATACAGTGTGTAAAAAATTGGAACGATCTCACCTCTGGACTTCTTAACGGTGAGGCCACTCATATCCTCAGCATCTGGGAGGGGGGGTCCATACCCCTAGGTTGAAGGGTCCCCCACGGAGGTGGAGGGACTATACATCAGTTTCCCCTGATGAGTTTACCACAAACGAAACGCGTAGGGAAAGAAATGTGTTTGGTTCACTGGGGTTAATTGATATTCCGGACAGCGTGGATGGGTACATGTGCGGTCAAAACTATGGACCCCCCCCTCCCAGATGCTGCGGATATGAGTGGCCTCACCGTTAAGAAGTCCAGAGGTGAGATCGTTCCAATTTTTTACACACTGTGCATGTCTCTAGAAGAGTTACAGAGACAGGACATATGCGTTCCTATTGCATTCCCAGAACATTGATGGGAATGCATTATAGGCAGTGCGAATATATTACTTATACACACTATATGCTCCCCTGGTAGGAGTAGTTCTCCCTTTTTTTCCCTGTACAGACCGACACTGAAGCGTCAATGTGGATGGTCTCAGGGATCTGGTTAATTGTTAATTCCCCCGAGATTTGGGAATTTGTTTTGTGAGTCCTTTTTGTCTACTTTTATATGGTTTTTTTATACCATTTTTAGTATTACTTATTAAAAGTTAATTTTTATATATTAGTCACACCCTGCTTTGTTATACTTTTTTGGACTGGTGATACACCGCTATTTTGTACATTTTAATTATTTTTAACATGACATATTTTTACTATTGATGCCGCATAGGCAGCATCAATAGTAAATAGCTGAGGACACACAGGGTTAATAGCAGCGGTAACGGAGCGCGTTACACCGCGGGCCGTTACCGCTGCCATTAACCTTATTTGAGCGGTGAGCGGAGGGGATTACGGAGCGGGCACCGGGCAGTGAGTGCAGGGGAGTAGGGGAGGGACTAATCGAACTGTGGCCGTCGCTGATTGGTCGCGGCAGCCATGACAGGCAGCTGCCGAGACCAATCAGCGAACGAATAACCGTGACAGAAGGACAGACAGACAGACGGAAGTACCCCTTAGACAATTATGTATATAGATATACTGCAGTTCTTGTATTTTCTATTGTGTATACACAGCAGTCTGTATTTCCTATATAATGTATATACAGCTGTCTTGGTTTATCATAAGTGATGTATGTATACTAGCCCTGTGTATCTTATGTGATGTATATACAGCAGTCTGTGTCTCCTATGAGTTTAAGCACTCTCAATGTCAGTTATGTGATGTATATACCGCAGGCGGTGTCTCCTATGTGATGGGTGCAAAGCAGTCTGTGTCTCCTATATGATGTGTATATATATCAGTCTCAGTGTCTCCTATGAGATGTATATACAGCAGTCTCAGTGTATCCTAAGTGATGTATGTTTGTATACTAGTCCCTGTGTATCCAATGTGATGTATGTATAGCGGCCTAAGTGTCTCTTATGTGATATACACAGCAGTCTCAGTGTCTCATATGAATATATGTACAACAATCTGTGTCTCTTATGAGTATACAGCAGTCTCGGTGTCTCTTAAGTGATGTATATAGAGCAGTCTCATTGTTTCTAATGTAATGTATACAACAGTCTCAGTGTATCCTATGTGATGTATATACTGCGTAAGTTTTATAAACCTACTGTGAGCAGTGATGAATTTCCCAATTGTGAGGAGACCTGCAGTGTAAAATATCAGTGTTTGGAACAACTTGCTGCTGTGAGTTCTTTACAAAGTTTACCATTGCAAAGAGTCACCTGCACTCCAGACCAACGCAAGTTTGGAAAAGCAGTAACAAGTTAAACACAACCCCCTAATGTAATACGCCTCACCAAAGAGAAGCAATATCAGCCACCACACTAGAGCTGAGTTAATGAAATGTTTGACCAAATATAGCAAGATCATTTTTGGGTTAATAATTTTGTACGGCCCCCGAATGATTGCACGTGGCAGAAAAAAGTATCCTTACCCCTACTATAGAGATATCGCAATCCATAATCGTGTGTATGGGTCCTCAGCCACGTACCCTTTTATCCACATGGACACAGATTTGGAGGGGACGCTGGCTGTCCTTTTTTGACCGATTGTTTATCGAGTCTTACTGGCAATGCTTCATGGAAAATAAGTATTCAAATTGGCGCTCTCACAGAAGGAAAGAAATGTATCTAACCGAGAGGGGCTTTTACTCCAAAACAGTTGTCTGCAGGTGAGTGTCTGTCTTGGATTATGTCCATGTTGTAAAACATTGGCTTATAGGTCAACTCCCTCCAATAGGTGGAATTTCTGATAGATTTCTTTCTTTCTTGAAGAGAGTTAATTTGCATTGTCTGAGAGAAAAAAGAATAAATCTCATTACAGAAATAAGATTGGAAGCTTCATTCTAGTTTTATCACTGTTTCTCATCTAAGTAGGCATCTAGATTCATAGAATCATAGAATCTTATAGTTGGAAGGGACCTCCTAGGTCATCTGGTCCACCCCCCTGCTCAAAGCAGGATTCACTAAACCATCTCAGAGAGATGTCTATCCAGCCTCTGATTGAAGACTTCCATTGAAGGAGAACTCGCCACCTCTCGTGGCAGTCTGTTCCACTCATTGATCACCCTCACTGTCAAAAAGTTTTTTTCTAATATCTAATCTGTCTCCTCCCATTCAGTTTATCCCATTGCTTCTAGTCTTTCCTTGTACAAATAAGAATAAAGATGATCCTTCTACAATGTGACAGCCCTTGAGATATTTGTAGAAAGCTATTAAGTCTCCCCTCAGTCTTCTTTTTTGCAAGCTAAACATCTATATATACATAATCGTCTAAGGGGCACTTCCGTCCGTCTGTCTGTTTGTCTGTCTGTCACGGAAATCTCAAGTCGCTGATTGGTCCGCGACCAATCAGCGACGGGCACAGTCCAGCAGCGAAATGGCCGCTCCCTGCTCCCCTGCAGTCAGTGCCTGGTCCATACTCCAACACTTCCCCCCCCTCCCCCCCGTTGGCGCCCGCCACCCACCACCCACATAGTGTTTTAGCAGTCTGTTAAACAGACTGCGTTACACTGCGGCATAATGCTGTGTACTGCAGTCTGTTAACGCTGCTATTAGCACTGCGTGACGAACTTTTTACTATTGATGCTGCCTATGCAGCATCAATAGTAAAAAGATATAATGTTAAAAATAATTTTTAAAAAATGGTGCTATTATCACCCTCCGGCGTCAACCGATGCGCGCGAGCAGCGAGGCTGCCGCCAGCTTCCGTTCCCAGAGATGCATTGCAAAAATAACCCAGATGACTTAGCGGTCTCCGCTGTATACTATGTGGCTGCTATATACTATGTGGCTGCTATATACTATGTGGCTGCTATATACTATGTGGCTGCTATATACTATGTGGCTGCTATATACTATGTGGCTGCTATATACTATGTGGCTGCTATATACTATGTGGCTGCTATATACTATGTGGCTGCTATATACTATGTGGCTGCTATATACTATGTGGCTGCTATATACTATGTGGCTGCTATATACTATGTGGCTGCTATATACTATGTGGCTGCTATATACTATGTGGCTGCTATATACTATGTGGCTGCTATATACTATGTGGCTGCTATATACTATGTGGCTGCTATATACTATGTGGCTGCTATATACTATGTGGCTGCTATATACTATGTGGCTGCTATATACTATGTGGCTGCTATATACTATGTGGCTGCTATATACTATGTGGCTGCTATATACTATGTGGCTGCTATATACTATGTGGCTGCTATATACTATGTGGCTGCTATATACTATGTGGCTGCTATATACTATGTGGCTGCTATATACTATGTGGCTGCTATATACTATGTGGCTGCTATATACTATGTGGCTGCTATATACTATGTGGCTGCTATATACTATGTGGCTGCTATATACTATGTGGCTGCTATATACTATGTGGCTGCTATATACTATGTGGCTGCTATATACTATGTGGCTGCTATATACTATGTGGCTGCTATATACTATGTGGCTGCTATATACTATGTGGCTGCTATATACTATGTGGCTGCTATATACTATGTGGCTGCTATATACTATGTGGCTGCTATATACTATGTGGCTGCTATATACTATGTGGCTGCTATATACTATGTGGCTGCTATATACTATGTGGCTGCTATATACTATGTGGCTGCTATATACTATGTGGCTGCTATATACTATGTGGCTGCTATATACTATGTGGCTGCTATATACTATGTGGCTGCTATATACTACGTGGCTGCTATATACTACGTGGCTGCTATATACTACGTGGCTGCTATATACTACGTGGCTGCTATATACTACGTGGCTGCTATATACTACGTGGCTGCTATATACTACGTGGCTGCTATATACTACGTGGCTGCTATATACTACGTGGCTGCTATATACTACGTGGCTGCTATATACTACGTGGCTGCTATATACTACGTGGCTGCTATATACTACGTGGCTGTGTTATATACTACGAGGCTGTGTTATATACTACGAGGCTGTGCTATATAATAATAATCTTTATTTATATAGCGCCAACATATTCCGCAGCGCTTTACAGTTTAACAGTTTCAAACACAACAGTCATAGGTAACAACGTTAACAATACAATAAAGCAAAATAAGACGACCCTGCTCGTGAGAGCTTACAATCTACAATGAGGTGGGGGAGATACAAAGTACAGGTGTGTATTTACAATGATGTATTTACAATGATGGTCCAGCCGTCTTCAGGGGGTGGGGGGTAGATGGAGATAGTGAATGGGCTACACACACAAACATAAAATGACTTTGATTAGTTAACATGGTAGGTCTGAACAAATGTGTTTTGAGGGAGCGCCTAAAACTATGCAAGTTGTGGATGGTCCTAATTTCTTGGGGTAGAGCATTCCAGAGGATTGGCGCAGCACGGGAGAAGTCTTGGAGTCGGGAATGGGAGGTACGGATCAGTGCAGAGGTTAGTCGAAAGTCATTTGCAGAGCGCAGCGGTCGGCTAGGCTAATAGACCGAAATGAGGGAGGAGATGTATAGGGGTGCAGCACTGTGGAGAGCTTTGTGGGTGAGAACAAGTACTTTGAATTGTATCCTGTAATGAATGGGCAGCCAGTGTAATGACTGATGAAGAGTGGATGCATCTGAGTAACGATTAGCCAGATGGACGACCCTGGCTGTTGCATTAAGGATGGACTGGAGAAGGGAAAGTGGAGTGAGGGGAGGCCAATTAATAGAGCGTTGCAGTAGTCCAGGCGGGAGTGGATCAGGGCGACAGTGAGGGTTTTGTTGTCTCCATGGTGAGAAAAGGACGGATTCTAGAGATGTTCTTTAGGTGTAAGCGGCACGAGCGGGCAAGAGATTGTATGTGGGAGGTGAAGGAGACATCGGAGTCAAACATAACACCCAGACAGCGTGCCTGCTGCCGGGGTGTAATTATGGTGCCACCCACGGAGAGGGAAATGTCAGATTTAGGGAGGTTAGTAGAAGGCGGGAGCAGCAGAAGTTCAGTTTTGGAGAGGTTGAGTTTCAGATAGAGAGCGGACAAGATGTCGGAGACTGCAGACAGTCAGTCAGTGGCGTTCTGTAGTACAGCAGGGGTAAGGTCAGGAGATGACGTGTATAGTTGTGTGTCATCAGCATAAAGATGGTACTGAAAGCCAAATCTGCTGATGGTCTGTCCAATTGGGGCTGTGTAGAGGGAGAAGAGAAGGGGGCCAAGGACTGAGCCCTGAGGTACCCCGACAGTGAGAGGAAGAGGAGATGAAGTGGAGCCAGAGAACAGAACACTGAAGGAGCGGTCAGAAAGGTAGGAGGAGAACCAGGAGAGAGCAGTGTCCTTAATGCCTAGTGACTGGAGCCTAGAGAGTAGGAGAGGGTGGTCAACAGTGTCGAAAGCTGCAGAAAGGTCGAGGAGAATAAGCAGAGAGTGGTCACCGTTACATTTTGCTGTCAGAAGGTCATTGGTCACCTTGATGAGTGCAGTTTCTGTCGAATGTAGGGGGCGGAAACCGGACTGTGAAGGGTCTAAGAGGGAATGAGTGGAGAGGTAACGGGTAAGGCGGGAGTAGATCAGGCGCTCCAAGAGTTTTGAGATTAAGGGGAGATTGGAGACCGGTCTGTAGTTGTTTGTGCAGGATATACTATATGGCTGCTATATACTACATGGCTGTGTTATATACTACGTGGCTGTACTATATCCTGCACCCCGAACCCCCGACATCCAGTGCCCCGAACCCCCGACATCCTGCGACCACTCAGTGACAGACGCAGTCCAGCTACGAATTGAATTTAAACCACACTTCGCTGATTGGTTCGTGGCCGGCCGGGCACAACCAATGACCGATCAGCGACAGGCGCAGTCCGGCCGCGAATTGGCGCCAGATTTCAACCATGCTTCACTGATTGGCCAGCCGGGCGCGACCAATCAGCGATATTGGCGCGGAATTTAACCCCAAACTCACAGCGCGACATACATACATACATACATACATACATACATATTCTAGAATACCCGATGCATTCGAATCGGGCCACCATCTAGTAGTAATAATAATAATAATAATAATAAGCGATATTGGGGCAGAATTTAACCCCCACGCATAGCGCGACATACATACATACATACATACATACATACATACATACATACATACATACATATTCTAGAATACCTGATGCGTTCGAATCGGGCCACCATCTAGTAATAATAATAATAATTTATTAATATATTGCCAACATATTCCACAGCACTTTAAACATTCCCAAATCCGGTAACCATTCCTCATAGGACATGGTTTGCTGACCGGTCACCATTCTAGTCGCTCTTCTCTGAACTTGCTCCAGTTTGCTGATGTCTTTTTTAAAAATGTGGTGCCCTAAACTGGACACAGTATTCCGGGTGAGGTCTGACCAAAGAGGAGAAGAGGGCAACAATGACTTCACGTGATCTAGACTGTATGCTTCTGTTAATACATCCGAGTTGCATTTGCCTTTTTTGCTGCTGCATCACACTGTTGACTCATGTTCAGTTTATGATCTATCAGTATACCCAAGTCTTTTTCACAGGTGCTGTTGCTTAGCCCTATTCCTCTCATTCTGTATATGCTTTTTTCATTTTTATTGCCCAGATGTAGTACTTTGCATTTTTCCCTATTAAAAATCATTCTGTTTTTTTGCAGCCCACTGCTCCAGTTTATTTATAACTTTTTAAATCCTCTCTCTCTTCTCTAGTATTAGCTATCCCTCCTATCTGTGTCATCAGCAAATTTAATCCGTTTACCCTCAATTCCTTCATCTAAATCATTGATAAAGATGTTGAACAATACAGGCCCCAGGACAGAACCCTGTGGTACCCCACTTGAGACATTCTTCCAACTGGATGTGCAGCCATTTACAACCACTCTTTGGGTCCGATCACTAAGCCAGTTATGAATCCATCTAACAGTAGCCTTGTCCATTCCATACTTAGTCATTTTTTCAATAAGGATGGTGTGAGATACTTTGTCAAATGCTTTGCTGAAGTTAAGATATACTGTATCTACAGCATTTCCCTGATCCACCCAGTAAGTGATTCTGTCATAGAAGGAAATTAAGTTAGTCTCTGACATGACTTATTAGTTACAAACCCATGCTGACTCTGTTTAATCACTTCATTCTTATCCAGGTTTATATACATGTTGTTTAATAATTTGTTCAAAGATCTTTCCTGGTATAGACGTCAGACCTGGAGACTTGAATTCATTTATGTTCGCTAAGTGTTTCCTCACTATCTTTCTGTTTATAGATATCATGGATTCTTCTATTCTTTTAATAGGACAATACTGTAAATCAACAATCAGAAATATACAACTTCAGGCAGGAAAATATTGAAAGGCACCTGAAGGGAAGGCAAATATGTACACTAGATATCAACCTCAAAGCTCTCTTTGGAAAAAAATACATGACAGTAAACATAGTTTAGGTGGGAGACAGTGGTATAGATGTAGGGACCGTGTAGGTTACTGGGCTCCTGCTTGTGAGAAACACATTGTCTTCTTAAAGGGACACTGTCACCTGAATTAGGAGGGAACAATCTTCAGTACATGCCTGCACAGTGCAATCTTGCCTTGCGCAGGCGTGTACTATGGAGGACATAGAATGAACTTCAATCCAATATTGCAGCCAGCATGCAGCCAGCGGGTAAGGAAAGGGTGAATCAAAAACCCCAAAACCCCGCCTCCATGGCTGAAGATTGTTCCCTCCAAATTCAGGTGACAGTGTCCCTTTAAAGGGAACCTGTCACCCCGTTTTTTCAAGAAGAGCTAAAAATAGCATTAAATAGGGGCAGAGCTGGGCTTTACATTAGTGTATTTTGGAGCGTGCGCAGATGGCGATCTCGACGGCCATTTTTCTGAAGCCGAGTTCGCATCTCGGCTGCAGGAAAATGGCCGCCGCGATCTCCATCTGCGCACGTGCGGCATCCCGCGGCCATTTTCCTGAAACCCCGGGAAGCCGAGAAGAACCATCTGCGCACGCGCGGCCTCACAAAGATGGCCGCGCCCACGATAAACGCCTGAATAGCGCAGATCGCGCTATTTTCCTTGAAGCTGCGCAGTGGATTCGCCACTTGGACATGCGCACACCACTACGCCACTAACGGAGATCTGGGGGAGAAACAGCGCTGTCACCACGCCCATATGACCTGACCAGTATGAGTGACAGCCCAAAACGGCGACTTTACAAAGGTATTTCGGCAGCATAGGTGGGGAATAAAGGCTCCAAAATACACTAATGTAAAGCCCAGCTCTGCCCCTATTTAACGCTATTTTTAGCTCTTCTTGAAAAAACGGGGTGACAGGTTCCCTTTAAGGCCACTTTCACATGTTCAACATTCACTATCCGAGTACAGAACTCCATGTCTGGACCAGCCACTGGTCTTCTGACATGAACTCGATGACTTCATATATGCCTCGGCGACTGTTGAGCTCAGGTCTGAAGACCCGCAGCTAGTCCAGACATCAAAATCTATCCTTGAATGTGAGCTTTAGGAAGCCGGCCTAGCAGAACTTAAAAAAAAAAAAAAAGTGGAGAATCAATGGATCAGATTCATCAAGATCATCACTGTTCACGTCGTCACGCCTTTGTCAGCCTGAATTGGGTGAGATCACTCCATTGAAGTCCATTGTTTATTTGATTTATCCTTTATGCAAAACTGAATCAGATTACAGCTTTATATGATTTTCTGATATGTTGTGTTCTAATACATTCTGATCAGGTTATGTCAGTCCCTATATGCAAAGGTTTTCCATGTCAATGGTACTGACATAGGCAACCAATCCTCTATATTGGCAGCTTTTTGACCTACAAGTGTGCATCATTTTATTAGTCTGGTGAAAGCATTCTTGCTTTTGAACCATTTTAGGTTGTGTTGTTTCTTTTTATTGAATCTAATAAATGTTATGTTTAATCCCTACCTATTACTCATGCCGAATTAACATAAGAAAAAAATTGCAGATCTGCATTGCACCGTAGTAAACATTGGGCAGAGTGCTATTCGATAAAACATTGGATAGCACCCAGCCATGTTATACGCCAAAATGAGCGAACCATAAAGTGGAGAGTCTGCACTTTAACCCCATATTGATTATATAACTTGTCTTATCTTAAATATGGTTTGGTAAACAGCTAAAATGCCAAAACCTGTGTCACTGTCCAAATATTTCTGGACCTAACTGTAAAACTTAATTATTGTATGAATGAAAAGTTATACAACTTCCCAATCATTTTTAAAATACTAGTTTGCACCCAAGTATGCTCTCAGCTGACCGCACTATTCAGTGTAGACGATGCTCTGTGAGCAAAAAACACATGAGCCAATTCCTCATTTGTGTTTTTTTTTTATTTTTTTTTTAAGTAAATTTTCTATTTTGACTTGTGGCATTATGCTGCAGGGTTCTTCAAAATAGAGGAGGCGTGTAAGTGAATTTTGGGCAAATTCAAATCTGCTTTTTATGTCTTTTGCCCAGTTTGCACCTTTTTAGAATAAAAGGTCACACAATCTTTCAAAATGTTGCACTTTAGGCTTCAACTGTGCAACTAGGGTACCGGAATAAAGTTGCATGAAGATTTTATAACATTTCGAGAAGTCACAAAAGATGGAAGTAGGCTAGAACACTTGGATAACAAAAACCATGCTGGAAATAAATAGACAAAATAAAGTAAAATTCACTTAGAAAGGCACAAAATTAAATAATAATGCGCAAATAAAAAAAAATAAAAATCAATAGAACCATTCTTACTCCAGGTTAAAAAAAAGTATGAAAGCAATGATGAACTAGGGCCAAAGTCTGTTAAAAGTTGTTATGCTATTTACTTCTATAGTGAATCAAGGAGTATTCCCACCTAGTGCCATATCCACATCAAAGGCAATAAGTGTCCAAAATAAAAATTCCCCTTTAGGCTTTAATTACATATAACCAAAAAAAATGTTTGTACGAAGAGTGTTTCTCATATGATTTGTTTTAAGTTCTCATCATTTCCTGTGTCGCATCTGAACCATGAAGCGGTTAGAAGACGTGACATAAGACAGATCATGTGCACACCGTTCATGTTATGGGCTCTTTTGCAGCGCTTTCTAAAGCCGGTTTCACACGTCAGTGGCTCCGGTACGTGAGGTGACAGTTTCCTCACGTACCGGAGCCACTGACACAGGTAGACACATTAAAATCAATGCATCTGTGCAGATGTCATTGATTTTTTGCGGACCGTGTCTCCGTGTGCCACAGAAACGCACCAGCACACGGACACGGATAATTCCGGTACCGGAATTATCTGGACGTGTGAGACTGCCCTAAGATAGATACCCTGTACCTGGGGTCTCAAACTCTACAGGATAAGTGGGCCATCATTGATAAAATAAAATTTGACTGGCTGCATTTTTTGCGGGACTAGACAAGGTTTTCAGTGATGGCAGGTTTTTTATACGACTTTTTGATCACTGTTTATTCCATATTTTGTGTCATTAAAATTAAAAAAAAATACATTTTTGGCTTGTTTTTTTATTTATTTTCAATGGTGTTCATCATATGGTTTATGGTATAATTTTATAGCTTGGGTTGATACAGAGTCGACGATGCCGAACGTGTGCTTTTTTTGTTCACTTTAGTTTTTATATAAAACGGCGTTTTTAGTGGCATAATATTTTTCCATTATTTTTTCATACTTTGTTTTGAAAGTTTTTTTATTACTTTTTTTCCGTTACATTTGGCCCCATACAATAATATTATCTTACAATTAATCCCATACAGTAATTGTCTCCTTTCTTGTAATAATGGCCCTAATCCTTCTGCTCTTTACATACATATTAAAAAAATTCTTCTTGCCTGTTCCCCCTCCCTTGGCGTAAAGCTCTTTTCCATCCACAGCCGGGACAGTGGGGGTTGGCGCATGGCGTTGACTTCATGTGCCGCCCACGAGGAGCACACCAATGTCAGCTGGCAGTCTCTGATAGGCTGGTGGCTGATATAAATATTGCGGTGCACAGGGCTGTGGAGTCGGAGTCCATTTCGGTGGGGTTTGTGTAAAATGGACCGACTCCTAAAATCTAATATATAAAGCTCTGTGTGTGTGTGTGCGTGTCCGGGATTGGCATCTGAACCGTCGCAGCTACATCCACAAAATTTTGCACAGACACATGTCTGGACCCCGAGAGCGTCATAGGCTATGCTGTGAGGTAAAATTTTAACCCCACGCTTTCCAATTCACCAAACAATTTTGCCCCTATCTACATAATGGGGAAAAAGTGAAAGGAAAAGTGTTGGAGGCAAATTGACAGCTGCCAGATGTGAACAAGGGGGACTTAAAGAATGAGAGCGATGGCGCCAAAGAGTATATACCGTACAGTTGCTAAGGTGGGGCCCCGATATGGAATACTCACCACACACGGGGATATGAACAATCACACAAAATGCGCCACACACTACCACGTGCTTGAACAAATATCACCCTCAGCACATATTTCACCACACATACACCAACCTCGCCACATGAAAATCGAAACACATAAGTCGCCGCTCAAAACTCACCACGCGTAATACTCGTCACATGCAAAACTAGGCTCACGCAAAACTCGCCACACGTGGAAAACTCACCTCATGGGAAAACTCGCCACACGCAAAACTTGCACCCGCGGAAAAATTGCCACATGCACAAAAGTTGCAACACATGCAAAAGTTGCCTCACACAAAACTTGCACATACTCAAAAGGCACCACACATAAAACTCGTCACGCGCAGAACTCGCCATGCGCAAAACTTGCTGCACACAACTTGCTACACTAACCTGTCACATGCAACTTGACACACAAAAAGTTGCTACAAGCATGTCGCCACACAAAACTCATCTCACAAAAGTCGCTATATGCATGTCGCCACACGCAACTCAACACACACAACTTGACACACAAAACTCGCCCTAAAACACACACAAGTCTGGTATTATCCTTCAAAAATAAAAATCTGATTAATAAGCAGACAAACTACAAGAGCAACAAATGTACCATATAGGAAATACGCCAGCTGTCAGTCACATGACCTGTCTATTATGTGTATGTGTGAGCTAATAAATACTGCCAGGGGGAGGGCTTCCTGTTGGCTGGGGTTTTATCAGGCTGCCAATTTAGCTTACAAATACTGAGGTAAAAATACTGACCAAATAACGTGTGAACGAGGTCTAATACAGGAGGAGATGACATACAGATATATACTATGTACAGGGGAGATGACACACAGGTATATACTATATACAGGAGAGATGACACACAGGTATATACTATATAGAGGAGGAGATGACATACAGGTACATACTATATACAGGAGGAGATGACCTACAGGTATATACTATATACAGGAGGAGATGACATACAGGTATATGCTATATATAGGAAGAGATGACATACAGGTATATACTATATACAGGAGGAGATGACACACAGATATATACTATATACAGGGGAGATGTCAAACAGGTATATACTATATACAGGAGGAGATGACATACAGGTATATACTATATATAGGAGGAGATGACATACAGGTATATACTATATACAGGGGAGATGACATACAGGTATATACTATGTACAGGAGATGACATACAGGTGTATACTATATATAAGGGAGATGACAAACATGTATATACTGAGGTTAAAATGAGAGGTGTGAGGTGAAAATGAAAAGGTGTGAGTGCAAAATGAGAGGAGTGAGGGAAAATAGTGGAGTGATCGGAAAATGACAGATGTGAGGTCGAAATGACAAGTGTTAGGGGGGAATGAGTGGAGTGAGGGGAAAATGAGAGGTGTGAGGGAGAAAATGAGAGATGTGAGAGGGAAAATGAAAGATGTGATGGGGAAAATGAGAGGCGTGATGGGAAAATAAGAGAAGTGAGATGCTATAACTAACCACAGATATTTACTATGCCCAGGCAATGCCGGGCTCTTCAGCTAGTATATAATAAATTAGATTCAGTAGTTAAGTGCAAGATATGCTGTAAATGTTTTCATAAGAATTTGGCAAAGTTATAAAATGTCCTATAAATTTCTGTGCTATTCCTGATCCAAGGATCTTGGTTTTTAGTTGAGATGAATCTGTGCTGCACTTTATGTACGTGCTCAGTAGTGAGGCAGAGCTGTGGAGTCGGAGTGGAGATGAATCTGTGCTGCATGTTATGTACATAAAGCAGGGAAGTTGAGATGAATCTGAGCTGCAGGACTGGAGTCGGAGTGGAGATGAATCTGTGCTGCACTTTATGTCTATGCTCAGTAGTGAGGCAGGACTGTGGAGTCGGAGTGGAGATGAATCTGTGCTGCACTTTATGTACGTGCTCAGGAGTGAGGCAGGACTGTGGAGTCGGAGTGGAGATGAATCTGTGCTGCACGTTATGTACATAAAGCAGGGAAGTTGAGATGAATCTGAGCTGCAGGACTGGAGTCGGAGTGGAGATGAATCTGTGCTGCACTTTATATACGTGCTCAGTAGTGAGGCAGAGCTGTGGAGTCGGAGTGGAGATGAATCTGTGCTGCACGTTATGTACATGAAGCAGGGAAGTTGAGTCAGAGGTTTGGCTTTGTGACTCCACAGCCATGCCCTATGCAGGGATCCGATGGCTCTCTGCGCCGCAATACATTTCAATTGAATGTGAATCCAATGATGCACATTCAGCTGAAAAAAGTGGTTCATGTGGAATTTTGGTCTGGGAAAAAAAATGGTAATCTGAATTGGATAACATTTTTTTGAGTGCTGTCAGCTTATTTCATAAAAAAGTAGCCTCTGCCCCAGCTCAGCTGCTTCTCTTGTTAGAGCCTTTGACAGGCCGCCGTTATTGGTCCTTGTGGACTTCCCTTCACATTTGCTGGTTGCTGAGGCTCTGTTGACTTAATTTATGTGAAAGGACGACTCA
The DNA here is from genome assembly GCF_032444005.1 of Ranitomeya imitator. Classification (NCBI taxonomy): domain Eukaryota; kingdom Metazoa; phylum Chordata; class Amphibia; order Anura; family Dendrobatidae; genus Ranitomeya; species Ranitomeya imitator. Next base: position 432,201,532 of record NC_091283.1, on the reverse strand, counting down.
ACTGTTTTCCTAAATCTGAGTGATGTCATCTAATTGTCTCCTGTGATGACTCTTGCAGAGAACTGGTTGATGTCACATAAGGAATGCGCTGGAGAATGTAGAAGCCAGAGAAAGCAATCATTAACTATGGGAGGGACAACTGACTGTATGGTACAGATACATATATGCTAGCCACCTTAGGGAGAGACCCAAGTTGGGCTAAATGTAGCGGGACGAAAGAGACCGAAAAGCCCTCTACTTAAAGGAAATACATAGTGGATGCTTTCCTGAAACGGAAAGTACTTGCAAGCAGCATAATACAAAGAATAGCAGGTTTACCCAGAATAGAGGGCTTTTCGGTCTCTTTCGTCCCGCTACATTTAGCTCAACTTGGGTCTCTCCCTAAGGTGGCTAGCATATATGTATCGCTTGCTCACCGAGCCCCACTCCATACAGCCAACCAATTCCAGCCCTGTGCTGATGAGGGCCTAAAGCCCGAAACACGTGTCCACAGGTAGGAATTGGTTGGCTGTGTAAATTTAGAAACTAATCCGCAGCATTGCACGCTTGGCGGTTCCAAGCGCTGTGGATTAGACCGGGGTGGAAAGAGATGATTTGCATAGCTCCGCCTACTGCAAAGGATTCTGGGTAAACCTGCTATTCTTTGTATTATGCTGCTTGCAAGTACTTTCCGTTTCAGGAAAGCATCCACTATGTATGGTACAGAAACATTTCTTCAATCAGGAATTTTAAGGGGAAGTACCGTCAAATGTAAATAAATTTTAATGAGGGTCCCAAGCCCCCTGGAGGTTGTGCAGTGATGACGACACCGTGGGGGTCCTGCCACTCCATTAACCCAAGTACAATACAAAACATTGTACTTGGGTGTTTTTAGGAAAGGTACCGTTACACTAAACGACTAACCAATGATCACGACCAGCGATACGACCTGGCCATGATCATTGGTAAGTCGTTGTGTGGTCGCTGGGGAGCTGTCACACAGACAGCTCTCTCCAGCGACCAACGATCAGGGGAACGACTTCGGCATTGTTGAAACTGTCTTCAACGATGCCGAAGTCCCCGGGTAACCAGGGTAAACATCGGGTTACTAAGTGCAGGGCCGCGCTTAAGTAATCCGATATTTATCCTGGTTACCATTGTAAAAGTAAAAAAAAAAACCACTACATACTCACATTCCGATGTCTGTCATGTCCCCCGCCGTCAGCTTCCCTGCACTGACTGTGTCAGTGCCGGCCGTAAAGCAGAGCACAGCGGTGACGTCACTGCTGTGCTTTGCTTTCCGTCCGGCGCTGACAGTCAGTGCAGGGAAGCTGACGGCAGGGGACGTGACAGACATCAGAATGTGAGTATGTACTGTTTTTTTTTTTTTTACTTTTACAATGGTAACCAGGGTAAATATCGGGTTACTAAGCGCGGCCCTGCGCTTAGTAACCCAATATTAACCCTGGTTACCAGTGAACACATCGCTGGATCGGTGTCACACACGCCAATCCAGCGATGACAGCGGGTGATCAGCGACCAAAAAAAAGGTCCTTATCATTCCCCACGACCAACGATCTCCCAGCAGGGGCCTGATTGTTGGTCGCTGTCACACAGAACGAGACCGTTAGCGGGATCGTTGCTACGTCACAAAAAGTGTGACGTTGCAACGATATCGTTAACGATATCGTTATGTGTGAAGGTACCTTAAGTCTAATAAGCTATTTGCAAACTTTTCCTCATTGCAGTGATCAGTGAGTCTGTGTGGGGCTCCCCTGTTACACACATATTTAGTACCTATCATAGGGGATGAACCTAACCTCTTAAGGTCCCTTCACATTAAGCGACGCTGCAGCGATACCGACAACGATCCGGATCGCTGCAGCGTCGCTGTTTGGTCGCTGGAGAGCTGTCACACAGACCGCTCTCCAGCGACCAACGATGCCGGTAACCAGGGGAAACATCGGGTAACTAAGCGCAGGGCCGCGCTTAGTAACCCGATGTTTACCCTGGTTACCTTCCTAAAAGTAAAAAAAACAAACAGTACATACTTACCTAACGCTGTCTGTCCTCCAGCGCTGTGCTCTGCACTCCTCCTGTACTGTCTGTGTGAGCACAGCGGCCGGAAAGCAGAGCGGTGACGTCACCGCTCTGCTTTCCGGCTGACCGACGCTCACAGCCAGTACAGGAGGAGAGCAGAGCACAGCGCTGGAGGACAGACAGCGGTAGGTAAGTATGTACTGTTTGTTTTTTTTACTTTTAGGATGGTAACCAGGGTAAACATCGGGTTACTAAGCGCGGCCCTGCGCTTAGTTACCCGATGTTTACCCTGGTTACCAGTGAAGACATCGCTGGCTCGGTGTCACACACGCCGATCCAGCGATGTCCACGGGAAGTCCAGCGACGAAATAAAGTTCTGGACTTTCTTCAGCGACCAACGATCTCCCAGCAGGGGCCTGATCGTTGGTCGCTGTCACACATAGCGATTTTATTAACGATATCGTTGCTACGTCACAAAAAGCAACGATATCGTTAACAATATCGTTATGTGTGAAGGTACCTTTAAAGGGGACACATCAATAAAATTACCCTATTGTCATCATCAGGCCATGACAACATCATATGCAGAGGACTCATCAGCCAGGGTCCATGATAGCCCCTCCATCTTGATAATGTTATCAGCTATGACTTCCCCCAAGGCAATAGTCATCCTCCAACTATATTCTAGAATCTAAAAGGGGATTTAGAAGAAAGTTGGTGTGGACAATCACTCCAGCAGATATTAGCATTAGCGAGCATACCAGTGTTTATCCAGGACAAGAATAGTGAATGAAATGGTTTAATAGTGAGCGTTACATTTTAACACCGAACCCAATGCGCTGCGTTCACACAGACATAATCAGATAATTTACATGGCTCCCTGACTGCGCCCATAGCCGGACCTTTTTAGGACTTGAATTTACTCTCCTCCTTTTTGTGTAATGGCTGAATAAGAGAACAATCTCCGTTAACATTGCACCATTTTCAATTTTTTTCGCTCACCTAAACGATTTGATGCACGATGAAGTAATGTTTTTGGACATATTGTATAGTTGAACAAATACCACCTGGGAGGCACTATTCAGCAAGGTGGACCTATAGGGAATGATGCGGTCATATTCAGATAGCCGCTTTGACGGTCCACAATAGCTCAAGCTGCACTAAGTCCAGATGATGACCGTGAGAAGGCAGATGAGTACTACATTTGATTATATATGCATGCGATGACGTATAATAAGGCATGTACTCTTTGAGATTGAACACGGAATAGGTTCATATTGCCGTACGGTCGCTGTTCTATATGAGCATTTTTGTAGATTATTATTTCACCGCCAGGTCAATGGAACGAATATGACCTGACATTGGTATTGTCGACTACCCCCTTATTAAGTGCCTTCCCAAGGGATCACCGACCCCCTTTTCCTTCCCAACCTCCGAATAACGACATGAGTCTCAAGTTGGATATAATTGGCCACAGCGGCCTTTATTATTACAAACAAAACATATAACCATAAACAGCTGGGAAGGGGTCCTTGAAGCTAAAATCTGGTGTCACCCATAGTATGAACAAGTGGACAAGAGACCAACCGTAGATTACTCTCAGCCGTTACCCCACAGGCTCGAGAGCACCAAAATACCCCGAAGGGTTACCATTGTCCACTTCCAACTTAGGAATCTGGCCCACCATTACCAAGATTCCCCCAGATCACCAGACCCGCAACCAAAACTTAAACCAACTGGAGAGTCCGTATCCCGACGGACCCCCCAGGCCAATTTAGCACCAACTCCAAGGACCCCTCCCCCCGCCACCATGAGGATACTTGACCCCCTCAAGTAACCGAAACCCCACCAACCTTAACCGCTATGGCCCGCTCAATTCCCGACTGCAACCCCAGAGCCCACAAATCCATGCCCACCGCGTTTAGATGGACCCCGTCTCCCAAAAGAAATTGGTCACCACCACGCTCCAACTCAAAATGGCGCACGGCCATACCTCCGTTTCGCACAACAAAACCCGACACGGCCCGGTTCACCTTAATCCGGGCTCTATTTATCTTGTCCACCGACCTGGCGTGCCTCCAAGATGTACGAGGAACAATCTCGGACCACACGATCGACATCTCCCGAAACCCATAACCGGAGCATGTCGTGTTTTATGTCCCGTATTAACTCTCGACAAGGACGAATTCCCAGGTCGTTTCCCCCAACGTGCAGAACCAAAATGTCAGGAGGCCTATCCAGACGAATGCCATTGTGTACCTCCTCCAGGACTCTGTTCCAACTTAAACCCCGAAACCCCAACCACCTGATGACGGCCACGTCCCTGGAAAACCCGAGCTGTCTTCCATCCTGCCTGACGTCAGCCCGTCTCGCGCCCCAGTACACATATGAGTGGCCGACGATCCACACCAACAACGAGGATGGACCTGAAAAACATAAACAACTTAGAGAAAAGCCCACACACACAAAATATCAACCGTTCCCAGATGCTCAAGGCCTCACATAACTCCGATAGCGGCCGGATTCCCACCGCCCAATCCTTTGCACCACCTCCGGAGCCAATCCGTTTCGCGCCGCCTCGGTGGCAGCCCCAATCCGGAAAGAATGGGAGGAGAACCTGGCCGGATCTACCCCGATGGCCTTTAAACACTGCCGAAAAACCGCTACAGACTGATATTTGGACAGGAAAGACCCATCCTCGTGACACAACAACGGCCCGTCACCACGCGGATGCAACCTAACAAAAGCCTGCCAGCAACGAATAGGACACATCACAGAACCAGGAACTGCGCCCAAAACAACTTTTTTACCCCGCCCCATCTGATCTGTCTTAGACTTCCGAATCCAAAACTGCATTGACCCTTCGGAAACAAAAACGTCCACCGCCCACAGGCCCCCTTGACGAACCGTAGTGGGCAACACCAATTCCCCAATCCTCAACGCTCCGTAAAAGGCCAAAGAAAAAGCTAAGCGAAAAAGCGCAACCTCGAAGCTGGAAACGTATACGTCACTCAAACGTGCCCCCAACCGCTCCAACATTTCAAAGGACACCGGGCGCCTACAATCTCCTCGGCTGCCTGATCTTCTCAGCCCCTTCGCAGCCTGCTTTACCAGAAAGGACTTTGTCACATCCTGAAAACCCCGAAGCCTGAAACCAAAGGCTAAAGCCGCAATCGTCCTATCCACCTTTGCAGCCGACCATCCCTGATCCGCCCCATGTCTCAACCACAGCAACAATGCCCCTACCTGATCAAAACCCGTACTCCCGACACCGCAAGCCGCCAGCCAACTCTCCCAACTGTTCCATACCGCCTGATAAACCGACCACGTACTCGGGGCTAAGGATGCTTGAATTAAAGGCTCTGCAGCCCGGACACCACGTTCCAGAGTTCCGCCGGGCATTCCAGGCCCGTCTCCTCGGCATCCGGCGCCAGCGACCGGAAACGCTCCCACTGGAAACGAGACAAAGAATCGGCAATGCAATTATTAACACCAGGCACATGCGAAGCTGTGAAATAAGCATTCAGGTGTAAACAAGACAAAACCAACTGCCGAAGCACTCTGATCACCGGGGGAGACGCCGTCGTCAAACTGTTAATGGCGCACACCACAGCCATATTATCACAGTTAAAGCGCACCCTTTTGTTCCGAAATTCGTCGCCCCAAATCTGCACCGCCACCAAAATCGGAAAAATTTCCAACAACGTGATGTTCCGCACCAAACCTGTTTCAACCCAGGCTTCTGGCCACCTGGCCGCACACCAACGGCCCCCAAAAAAGGCCCCAAAACCAATACCGCCTGAAGCGTCAGTGAACAAGTCTAAATCAGCATTGCCCACTGCCTCCTCCATCATCAATGAACGCCCGTTGTAACAAGACAAAAAACGGTCCCAAACCTCCAAGTCAGCCTTATGCTCAGCTGACAAACGCACAAAATGATGCGGGGCGGTGACCCCGGCCGTAGCACTGGCCAATCTACATGAAAAAATTCTCCCCATGGGAATAATTCGACACGCAAAATTCAACTTCCCCAAAAGCGACTACACCTCACGCAGTGGCAATTTTTTCACACGCGTAGCTCGTGCCACCTCGTCCCTCAATCCCAAAACCTTGTCCACCGGCAACCTAAACTCCCACTTCTCAGAATCGATGACAATGCCCAAAAAAGACAAGCTCGTACACGGGCCCTCAGTCTTGCCCGGAGCCAACGGGACCCCGAAGCGCTCCGCTACCCAAACAACTGTCCTTAACAGGACCTCACAACATTGAGACTGCTCAGGGCCTATACACAAGAAGTCATCTAAATAATGAATTACCGAGTCTAAACCAGACACATCCCGCACCGCCCACTCCAGAAAGGAACTGAAAGCCTCGAAATAAGCACACGACAGTGAACAGCCCATCGGCAAACATCGATCAACGTAGAACACACCGTCCCAATAATAACCTAACAACCTCACGCTATCGGGATGAACGGGCAACAAACGAAAGGCCGACTCAATATCAGTCTTGGCCAACAACGCTCCATTACCGCAAATGCGCACCCACCTGGCTGCCTCATCAAACGAAGTATAAACCACCGAACAAAGCTCCGGATCAATCCCATCGTTAACCGACCTCCCCTTCGGGTATGACAAATGCTGAATGAGCCGGAACTTATTCGGCTCTTTCTTGGGCACCACGCCCAGGGGTGACACAACCAAATCATCCAAAGGGGGAGTAAGAAACGGACCAGACATCCTACCCAACGCCACCTCTTTGCCCAACTTTTCAGACACCACCGAAGCATGCAACCCGGCCGATTTCAGGTTCTTCAGCGTCGGCGGTATCGCAAAACCCGGAGCCGGTATAGAAAAACCAACATCAAACCCAGCCCGGAGCAACTCTGCCCCCTCCCTATTGGGATACCTACTTAGATAGGGGGCCATCGCGTCCAACCTCACCGGAGTCGCCCCCTTTGGGATTACCCTCTGGCCTCCCTTTCTTCTTAAAACATTTGGAGGCTCCGTGGGAGGCGCCATTGCAGTGCGAGCACAAATGCTTGAACTTGCAAGTCGCCCCGAACTTACATTGGCCCTCGTTGAACTGCCAACACACGCCATGCTTCTGACTTCCGGATTGACCCGCCTGACCCCCGGCTCCCGCAGAGGAACCCTGTCCAAAGCCTTGGCCGGAAGTTCCGGCCCCCCCTTGAAAGGATTGACCAAACTTCGTCGGTGCCATTACGCGTAACCACAAACCGATGTCCTTCTGATCCCATCTGATCGCTGGACGAACCGCCTTCCGCTGCCGGAACTGCTCATCATACCTTGACCATGCTTGACCACCATAAACCCTAGGTGCCTCCCCTATGGAATCCATATAACAAAACAAGGCTGAGCAATTCTCAGGAGCCTTTTCGCCAATAACACTTGCCAAAATCGCAAATGCCTGAAGCCAGTTCACAAACGTCTGAGGAATAAGTCGCCAACGCCGCTTTTCCTCATCCTCTTTCTTACTATCCTCTTTTTTATTCTTGTCCAAGTTAAATTTCTCCAGTGGTAACAGTGAAAATATTTCCACGTACTCATCTTTCCAAATCTTCTCGCGCACTTCTTTCTTCAAATACGCCCCCAACGGCCCTTCAAAGCACACATACACCTCACCCCGTGCCTTATCATCCAGCCGAATACCCCCTTCCTTCTCCTTCTCCGTCTGTACTGACACCGAGACCGGCTCGGCCAACCTACCCTGGTCACCCGAACCGCTGCCTAACAACGTTAACCCCGAATCGGACGATCCGACCCAAGCTGACAAAGGGGACGGCCCTGCCCTACCACTGTTCAACCGTGACAACAACTCCCGCACCCCCGACAACAACTCACCCACTCCTTCCCGACTCGTATCCACACGCACCGCGACTCCCTCACCGCGCTCCACACACCCCCCAACCCGATCCACCGAAGTCAAAATCGGCGTCGACAACACCGGGGACAAACAAAACATAGAATGGTTCTCACCAGGCTGCAGGGGAGCTGCAGTCCCCCCAGCCGCAGACGTCGTCGCCGTCCCACCGTCTCTTGCCTGCGAAGCCGTCTGTGCGTCCACCCGGACGTGGACCTCGCTCCTCACCGATCCAGCTGCTCCGCCCCCAGCAGAGGGGACCGAGCCGACTCCGTCACTCCAGGAGGCCGCCAGCCCAGACCCGGACCCGCTGACCACAGTGCTGCCACCTGCCGCCATCCCATAGAGTGGTGCGGGCCCGATCGCAGGTGCATGGGGGGAATGGCGTGCCCCGGCTGAGTCTGGCAGCCCCGCCGAGTCTGGGGCGCCGCTTGCAACTGGGATGCTCCCCTGCTGTCTCGTGGCGCCGCCGGAACCAGGCCGCCCGGGACAGGCGTAACCGCCGCGGCCCGCCGTGCCAATACCATGTCCAGCAGCCGCTCTGGCGCGCGTGGGACCACACCCCCCAGTGGATGAGGGAGAGGGCCCAACTGCCGCCGCAGGCCCCAGCGCAGCAGGTGGATTCCTCCCGGACCGCGGCCTGCTGGGACGCTTACACGCAGGCGCGCGGCCCGGAGGGTCCCGAGAGGGGCTCCTGCGCCGTCGCTGGGGAGTCGGGGCAGCATCGGGGGATAGCCGCTGAGGGGGGCGTACGCGCCTGGACCGCCGCTCACCAGGCCCAGCCGCTGAGGGATCAGCGCCGCTGCTGCCGCCACCGCTGGAACCGCTCAATACCCCTGCTAACTGTGCCTCCAGCCAGCAACTGAGAAAGCACTCGCTCTATGGCCGCCATTGCAGGAGGTAACGATGCTCCCTCCTGCTCCAGATTCTGTAGAGCGGGAAGTGAACCGCTCCACCCCCCGCTCCCATCATCCCCTTCACCACCACTACCCCTCCCCCTGGAACGAACGACACGCACCCACCCCTTGTCCCCTGCTCCAAACCCCCTGTCATGGCGGCTTCCACTTACGCCGCCCGGGGGGGGGGGAGGGGCGGGCGGCTCGCTCCAGCCTGTCTATACTGTAAGAGTGGTTATCTGAGAGGAAAGGACCCTCTTGGTCTTATCAGTATATAGTAATAATTATGATGTTCTATAGGTACCCTATCCTACCTGACCATTAAATATCAAGACTTAGAGAAAATATGTCTTCATAATATCAGGACTGATTGTCCTTGTTTTTGGTGGTTTCATATCTCTACTCTGATATATAAAGAGAAACTAGTTACTATAGATAACTGGACATTATTCTCTGGCGGTGATACGTTTTTACATGTCTTCTTGTTGTTTGTATGCACCTAGCACTTTTCTGTCAGCACTATATGTTTGCATTTTTTTAGGTTTTAAAAGAATAAAAGTTATATTTTAATATTAGTTATATAGGAACTTGCTTACCCTATATTGTACAGTTGCTCAACCCACATAATAATTATGAATGTTACCGTTAGAATCTGAATCGGCCAGTGTAAAAGCCTCTTTAGAGTTGACAGTCACTTTAGGATTATGCACATATTTTATAGGGCAGAATAAATCCGCACTACTAAAAGTGACTGGGAAAAAAAGAAAATCAACAAAGCAGTGCTGAGATTTATTTTAGAATATTCACTAATTAAAGCAAAATATCAGAAAAAGTACCGTAACTCGGGTGTAAACATGCGAATGTCATGATCATGTCGATCTATTGCTCCAAGTACAGGAGGTCTTCACTTTAACTGTAATAATGGGGAAAAATGTCACATTGCTCTGTTCTGTATGGTATCCTGACACGTTAGACAGGAATGACTGGTTCATGGCTGTTCTTTGCAGTAAAACTGGTGTTTTGTAACTTGAATACGGAAACTGCAATATAGCAGGAGCCAGGGCGATGTCCTTCTCACAAGATCCTTGGAATGTTGTTCTCACCTTGTTCTCACCCACAAAGCTCTCCACAGTGCAGCACCCCCATACATCTCCTCCCTCATTTCGGTCTATCGGCCTAACTGACCTCTGTGCTCTGCAAATGACTTTCGACTAACCTCTGCACTAATCCGTAACTCCCACTCCCGACTCCAAGACTTCTCCCGTGCTGCGCCAATCCTCTGGAATGCTCTACCCCAAGATATTAGGACCATCCACAATTTTCATAGTTTTAGGCGCTCACTCAAAACACATTTGTTCAGAGCGGCCTATCATGTTCCCTAATCAGTTATTTTGTTTGTGTGTAGCTCATTCACTACTTCCACCTATCCCCCACTCCCTAAAGATGGCTGGACCATCATTGTAAATACATCATTGTAAATACACACCTGTACTTTGTATCTCCCCCACCTCATTGTAGATTGTAAGCTCTCACGAGCAGGGTCGTCTTATTTTGCTTTAATTATTGTATTGTTAACGTTGTTACCTATGACTGTTGTGTTTGAAACTGTTAAACTGTAAAGCGCTGTGGAATATGTTGGCGCTATGTAAATAAAGATTATTATTATTAATGGAGACCCTGCTAATTCCCAGAATAAGACATTATCTACTAAAATCTATAGGGGAGGAGATCCCATCAGGAGAAAGCATGGAAACGTTTATCAAATGAAAAAAAAAAAACCCAGTTAATATTCTCTGCTTTTTTATACAGTATGCTTTTTTAATATGCTCTATTTTGATACCAACCAAAATTAGTTTAAAGAGTAAACTTGTATTTGTTTTTATATAGTTTTGTCCTCGGAAAATTATGAAACTTTGCAAATCACTATGTGAGGGGGGTTTGTCTTCATTCATGTAAAAATTCTGCTTTTCCCCAGTCTATTTTCCTGCCTTTAGCTGCATTGATATCCGAACATACTCACTTGGAGTACAGATGATGGCAGTGATGAATCAGTACCAGTGTCTTCCTAAGGACACAGTCAGACGGCCCTATAAATCGCACTGCAGTGCCCGGATTGACCCGAGTGTGACAGCAGCATCTACTATATAATTGTCTAAGGGTCACTTCCGTCTGTTCTTCTGTCTCTCTGTCTGGCTCTGATATTCATTGGTCGTGGCCTGTCTGTCATGGAAATGCAAGTCGCTGATTGGTCTCGCCAGCTTCCTGTCATGGCTGCCGCGACCAATCAGCGATGGCCACAGTCCGATTAGTCCCTCCCTACTCCCCTGCAGTCAGTGCCTGGCGCCCGCTCCATACTCCCCGCAGTCAGTGCCCGCTCCATACTCCCCTCCAGTCACCGCTCACACAGGGTTAATGCCAGCGGTAACAGACCGCGTTATGCCGCGGGTAACTCACTCCGTTACCCCCGCTATTAACCCTGTGTGACCAAGTTTTTACTATTGATGTTGCCTATGCAGCGTCAATAGTAAAAATATCTAATGTTACAAATAATAATAATAAAAAAACCCTGTTATTCTCATCCTCCGAGGTCGCATGCTGTCCTCGGCAGTGCAAGCGGCAGATTCCGCTGCCAAAGATGCTATGCGAGGAGGACCTGCCATGACGTCACGGTCATGTGACCGCGATGTCATCACAGGTCCTGCGCTCATACCAACCCTGGGACTGGAAGCTGATGCGTGCACCGCACACAAGCGCCAGGGGCCCTCGGAAGGTGAGTATATGTTTATTTTTTATTTTAAGTCTTTTTTTTAACCTGTTACATACGTGGCTGGGCAATATACTATGTGGCTGGGCAATATACTACGTGGCTGGGCAATATACTACGTGACTGGGCAATATACTACGTGACTGGGCAGTATACTACGTGTCTGTGCTGTATACTACGTGGCTCTGTGCTGTATATTACGTCGCTGTGCAATATACGTGGCTGGGCAATATACTACGTGACTGGGCAATATACTACGTGACTGGGCAATATATTATGTAGCTGGGCAATATACTACGTGGCTGGGCAATATACTATGTGACTGGGTAATATACTACGTGACTGGGCAATATACTACGTGGCTGGGCAATATACTACGTGGCTGGGCAATATACTACGTGGCTGGGCAATATACTACGTGGCTGGGCAATATACTACGTGGCTGGGCAATATACTACGTGACTGGGCAATATACTACGTGGCTGGGCAATATACTACGTGGCTGGGCAATATACTACGTGGCTGGGCAATATACTACGTAGCTGGGCAATATAGTACGTGACTGGGCAAAATACTACGTGGTTGGGCAATATACTGTGTGGCTGGGCAAAATACTACGTGACTGGGCAATATACTGCATGGCTGGGCAATATACTACGTTGCTGGGCAATATACCGTACTACGTGGGCTGTGCAATATACTACGTGGACATGCATATTCTAGAATACACGATGCGTTAGAATCGGGCCACCATCTAGTAGAACTATATGAAGCTGTCACACATGGGTCAGGAGTCAGAAGATTGTTCTGATAAGTACAACACTCAGCAGAGGACACAGGTGCTGACCTATCACTGCCATCATCTGTCCTCCAAATGAGTACATTCTGATATCAGTGCAACCAAATAGACTGGGGAACAGCTGGGGTTTGGAAGCCACTTACCGGTACATGCAATTTATGTACAGGAATGAAGACAAATCCTATAGTTAAGTATTTTACAAAAATTCACAAGTTTCCATACTGTATAAAGTGATTAAAAAATGAAAGTTTAGTTACTATTTAAAAATTGCTAGTGGTAGGGCTTGCAGCGCTGGAGTCCTGGGTTCTAATCCCACCCTGGACAACATCTGCAAGGAGTTTGTATGTTCTCTCTGTGTTTGCGTGGGTTTCCTCCGGGTTCTCCGGTTTCCTCCCACACTCCAAAGACATACTGATAGGGATTCTAGATTGTGAGCCCCATCGGGGACAGTGATGATAATGTGCGCTGCGGAATATGTTAGCGCTATATAAAAATAAAGATAATTATTATTAGTGGTATACAATTTACCGTATCTACGTACAACATTTGCCTCCAAGCTCCTAGAGCCTCATTCAGACGTTCAGCTCCATAGGCTGTTTTCATTTTAGTCTATAGGGTTGTTCACATGTCTGTAATTTTTTTGTAAATCGATTGTCCTAAAGGAAAAAAAAAAAAAAGAAAAAAAAATCTGATACACGTCTGATTGCGATCCGATTTATGGATCAAAATCACACATCCACACCTAAGCATCCATGAAACACCCGGACAGCACACAGATGCTGTCATAGTTTCATCCTAATTTATTTACTTCTTAACGGCCTTCAGCTCGATCTTGATACACGGTGACTTGATGGATGAATGATCTGTAGGAACTTGGAAGATCAATCTTGTGCAAGCCTAGATAGGACCACCAGGGTCTTCTCTGCCGTTATCTTGACACTATCAAGCCATCGGTTTGCTGGTCTTCCTCTTCACCTTGTTTCTTCTATTCTTCCAACCATGATGTCCTTCTCCAGTGATGATGTGTCCAAAGTAGGCAAGTCATACTTTGGAGATCCTTACTTCCAGTGACTTGATTTGTTCCAAAATGGATTTGTTTGTTCTTTTTGCATCCATGGTATTGTTAACATCCTTCTCCAGCACCACATTTTGAAGACATTGACTCTTTTGTCTTGTTTCTTTATTGTCCAGGTTTCATATCGATTCGTTACTACAGAAAATACCAGCGGTGTCTTCATCGCTGGTGAAATGGTGCCCGATTTGGAGACTTTGTCCAGTGACTTCATTGTTGATTTGCCCACAGCTATTCTACTATTGACTTAGTGCTGTCCATTTTTCACTGACTTTTTGATAGAAGCTTGAGAAACCTCCATCACTTATCAGTTTTTCTTGTATACAAAGAAAAAATGAGACAATGATGGTATAAACGGACATACTGACCAAACACTGATAAAATTTGATCCAAAATGCTGATGAAAAATCCATTGTTTTTTTCACAAGATAAAAATGTAAGTCTAAATGCTGCATATATGCCAAACCTACCTTGTAAGTGCTCATTCACACTACTAGTTTTTAATTTTATGTTGTATGGATCAGTGGCGTACACCGAAATCATGGGGCCCCATAGCCAAAGTCCTAATTGGGGCTCCTTTAACACACCCTACCCTCCCCCCAAAATTTGACAGAGTAGTTGGGGTCATACATCTCCACATTTAAAATCAGGGAGAACTTGTAACATATTCTACAGCAGGTACTCTGTAATTATGCCAATACTGAAACCCCTTGATGTTCTCACCCACTACTATACCCCTTTAATTTCTCTTATAGAGTATAGTACCCTAAAAATGCCCCCCATACTACATGATTTTTCCCACACACATAAACATTGACAATACAGTGCCTCTAGCAAAGTATGATTCTGCCACAGTAACACCAGCACTGTATAATACCTCCCCTAGAATGATACCCCTAATGCTCCACTATATGTACCATGGAGACCCCACAGCTCCCACACACAGTATGAGGGCCCCACGCACAATATGATATCATGCACAGCCCACCACAAAGTATGATGGCCCCAGCAGCCCTCCTTTCAGTATAAGGGCCTTCACAGGCTCCAACACAGTATGGTGACTACCTGACGAAGGCAATAAATAACAAAAAACCTGACACAGGCAAACACTGAAATGCGTGTCGGGGTGGGCGCATCCAAGGGACCTGCTGCACGCATCTTAGGTATTTGTGAGGATATATATATATATATATATATATATATATATATATATATATATGTATATACATACAGACAGAAGGACAGACAGAAATACGGAAGTGACCCTTAGACAATTATATAGTAGATTGGTGCAAATACATATATATTTAATTCAATATATAATTATATATATTGCACCAATCTACTATATAATTGTCTAAGGGTCACTTCCGTATTTCTGTCTGTCCTTCTGTCGCGGATTGGTCGAGGCAAAACAGCCATGACCAGTCAGCGACGGGCACAGTCTGGTGGAAAAATGGCCGCTCCTTACTCCCCTCCAGTCAGCGCTCACACAGGGTTAATGGCAGCGTTAACGGACCGCGTTATGCCGCAGTGTAACGCACTCTGTTAACGCTGCTATTAACCCTGTGTGACCAACTTTTTACTATTGATGCTGCCTATGCAGCATCAATAGTAAAAAGATCTAATGTTAAAAATAATTAAAAAAAAAAAAAAAAGTTATATACTCATCGTCCGTCGGCCCTGCGGATCCAGAACAGGCCTTTTCCGTTCCTCGCGACGCTCCGGTGACCACTCCATGCATTGCTATCACGCAAGATGACGTAGTGGTCTCGCGAGACCGCAACGTCATCATCTCGCGAGACCGCAATGCACTCTTGAGATCGGAGCGCGGGAGGAGCATCGGCAAACGCTTCGTCTGGATTCGGGGGCCGACGGAGGGTGAGTATATAACTATTTTTTTATTTTAATTTATTTTTTTTAGCAGGGATATGATGCCCACATTGCTATATACTACGTGGGCTGTGCAATATACTACTTGGGCTGTGCAATATACTACGTGGGCTGTGCAATATACTACGTGGGCTGTGCAACATACTACGTGGGCTGTGCAATATACTACGTGGGCTGTGCAATATACTACGTGGGCTGTGCAATATACTACGTGGGCTGTGCAATATACTGCGTGGGCTGTGCAATATACTGCGTGGGCTGTGCAATATACTGCGTGGGCTGTGCAATATACTGCGTGGGCTGTGCAATATACTGCGTGGGCTGTGCAATATACTGCGTGGGCTGTGCAATATACTGCGTGGGCTGTGCAATATACTGCGTGGGCTGTGCAATATACTGCGTGGGCTGTGCAATATACTGCGTGGGCTGTGCAATATACTGCGTGGGCTGTGCAATATACTGCGTGGGCTGTGCAATATACTGCGTGGGCTGTGCAATATACTGCGTGGGCTGTGCAATATACTGCGTGGGCTGTGCAATATACTGCGTGGGCTGTGTTATACACTACGTGGCCTGTGTTATACACTATGTGGCCTGTGTTATACACTATGTGGCCTGTGTTATACACTACGTGGCCTGTGTTATACACTACGTGGGCTGTGTTATATACTGCGTGTGTGGGCTGTTATATACTATGTGGTCTGTGCTATATACTACGTGGGCTGTGCTATATACTCCGTGGGCTGTGCAATATTATTATTATTATTATTATTTATTTATATAGCACCATTGATTCCATGGTGCTGTACATGAGAAGGGGTTACATACAAGTTACAAATATCACATACAGTAAACAAACTAACAATGACGGACTGATACAGAGGGGCGAGGACCCTGCCCTTGCGGGCTTACATTCTACAGGATTATGGGGAAGGAGACAGTAGGTTGAGGGTTGCAGGAGCTCTGGTGTTGGTGAGGCGGTAGCTCCGGTGTTGGTGAGGCGGTAGCTCCGGTGTTGGTGAGGCGGTAGCTCCGGTGTTGGTGAGGCGGTAGCTTCGTTGGTGATGAGGCAGCAGCGGTGTCAGTGCAGGCTGTAGGCTTTCCTGAAGAGATGAGTTTTCAGGTTCCGTCTGAAGGATCCGACTGTGGTTGATAGTCGGACGTGTTGGGGCAGAGAGTTCCAGAGGATGGGGGATATTCGGGAGAAGTCTTGGAGGCGATTGGATGAGGAGCGAATAAGTGTGGAGGAGAGAAGGAGGTCTTGGGAGGACCGGAGGTCACGTGAGGGAAGATATCGAGAGATTAGTTCAGAGATATATGGAGGAGACAGGTTGTGGATGGCTTTGTAGGTCAGTATTAGCAATTTGAACTGGATACGCTGAGGGAATGGGAGCCAGTGAAGAGATTTGCAGAGGGGGGAAGCGGAGGAGTAGCGAGGAGAGAGATGGATTAGTCGGGCAGCAGAGTTAAGGATGGACTGGAGAGGTGCAAGGGTGTTAGCAGGGAGGCCACAGAAAAGGATGTTGCAATAGTCAAGGCGGGAAATGATGAGGGCGTGCACAAGCATTTTAGTAGATTGGGGGTTGAGGAAAGGACGGATCCTGGAGATATTTTTGAGCTGGAGGCGACAGGAGGTGGAAAGAGCTTGGATGTGTGGTTTGAAGGACAGGGCAGAGTCGAAGGTTACTCCGAGGCAGCGGACTTCGGGTACAGGGGAAAGCATGATGTCATTGACTGCGATAGATAGGTCAAGTAAGGAAGATTTGTGGGATGGAGGAAAGATGATGAGTTCAGATTTGTCCACATTGAGTTTGAGGAAGCGATATACTACGTGGCTGTGCAATTTACTACATGGGCTGTTATATACTACATGGCTGTGCTATATACTACGTGGCCGGCCGCGAACAATCAGCGACAGGCGCAGTCCTGTGTATTCAATGTATTATTCTAAAATCTTCATAAATAAACTACATACATATTCTAGAATACCCGATGCGTTAGAATCGGGCTACCATCTAGTAAATTAATATTCATTGAATATAATCGCACCCATCATATGAGTGACCCTGCATAGACAATTGATCACTCCACTTACAATTGATCACTCCACTTTACCTCTTCACCTTCCATTTCCTTTTTTCCTATTTTCTATGTCTCATTTTTTCCTCCATATCTAATATATAATTGCCTAGAATACTACTTCCTGCAATTTGTGCCAACTTCCGTGGCTTTGTCCGGAGCTAATGTCCGGAGCTAATGTCCGGAGATAAGTGACGTCAACAGTGTCCAGTGTCTGATTGGTTGCCGCCTGCTGCGAGCGATCAATCAGAAACGTGCCGTACTGTGACACACTCCGCCCGCCATTTTGGTGTGATTTTTGAATTTTTACCTCACAGCAAGTTTCTACTGCGTGGAGGCGGGCCCAGTGACGTTGCTCTTCAAGCTCCTGCCGAATTTCGTCAAAAAAATGATAATACCATTTACCAAAACTATATATATTTAGTTGTGAAGTGGTTCAGTGACATTTTCACACCAATTTTGAACTTTTGTTTGGTGTTTTCTCCATATACTGCCTATTATTTTTGTTCTTTCTTACTATTATTTATTAATTGTATTATTCTTACATTTGAATAAATAAAGTATATATGGATTCTAGACTCCCGATTCTTTAGAATCGGGCTGCCATCTAGTACCTAATAATAATCTTTACATTTTGCACACATTATCATCACTGTCCCCGTTGGAGCTCACAATCTAAATTCCCTATCAGTATGTCTTTGGAATGTGGGAGGAAACCCACGCAAACACGGAGAGAACATACAAACTCTTTGCAGATGTTGTCCTTAGTGGGGCTTAAACCCAGGACTCCAGCGCTGCTGTGCTATCCACTGCGCCACCGTGCTACCTGCAGGTATCCATCACTTAACCTGCATATACTTATCATATTCATCCATCTGTGCAGCACTTTACATTTGATTTACGGTACGTATGCAGCTTCTAATTAGCAATTTTATGTATGTATACTGATATTATCAGGTCATATGTTTGCAACTTTGCATATAGGCACTTCACACTTTATACTTTGTGTTGCTGCTGATTATAATCTCTGCATTGTTTTCCCGTCTCTTGTGGTGTGTCCAGTCTTTTCCCTCTGGTCCTTTTCTCCACCCTTAGGTTACTTTCACACATCAGTTTTTTGCCATCAGTCTCTATCCGTCGAATTTTGGAAAAAAACGGATCCGGCAAAAGTTTCCGCTGGATTTTTTTCTCATAGAGTTGTATTAGCGCTGGATTGCGATGGATGGCTTCACGTTTCATCTGGGTTTTTTTGCCGGATCCGTCAAAAATCCGTTTTCCGGCAGCCGGAGAAAACTGACATAGGAAGTTTTTTTTTGTCCGTCGAAAAAATGGACAGCAACGGATCCGGCGAAAAACAGATGTAATGTGAGGTTACCATGTGTCGTCATACATTACTACACATGCGAGGGGATATATGCATTTACGTAACCGGGCGACTTTGCGGTTTGTTCAGAGAGCTCACTGGCAACCTCTACGTGAATATTAATGTCCCTAGTAGTAGTTGTCACCCAGGTTTTACAGAAACGAGAGATGGCTGAGGTTTTTACTAGATAGTAAGTCTTATTCTGTTATTTCTAAGGAGAAATAGTCCTTAGTGCAAAAAAAACCATTTTCCGGCTCCAGTTGATCCTGGAACAAAGCTTCTGAATGTCGGATGAAGGTGCCCTCACTTGAACAAAGCTGACGAATGACGTGTGTTGTTCCAGTTGTTGGGCTGGGACTGCCAGCTCACTGAATCAACATCCCGGGACTCTTTCCGACAGGCACTGACCATGTTGCTCCAGGCGGCTCACTTCTGCCGGCAAGAAATGTTATTTACATTGCAAAGTCAGAGAAAGTTTGATTATCCGGTTACTAAAAAAATTAAAACCAGTATGCAAAACCCTATGCGTCAACCTTCGGGGCTCGTCTATCAGAAATCTCAAGAATGTAGACGAAAATACTTTAGTCGGGCATCCGTAGGGTCTCAGAGGGTCCGAGTTTGCTTGCACCTGTCGGATGGCATGGGTTTATAATAATAAGTTACCGATATTCATAAGTCCGGGGCTGAAGGAGAAGACCGCACGGACTAATTTTTGACAATTTTTCGTTTAGGCTGATTGGATTTATAGAAGGCAGAATCTTGGCGTGGTCCTTTTGGACGCTGTACTAGGGAATGTGCACACTCAGCAGAGACTACGAGAAGCATAAATTGACGGGTGGAGCGGATTTGAAAGCACTCAATGCAATGCAAAGTGGGAAAGTATGACTTAAAGGGAATCTGTCAGCAGTTTTTATGTAATCCAAGAGCAGAATGATGTTGATGATGATCCTGATTAGTGGTGAGCGAATATACTTGTTACTCGAGATTTCTCAAGCACGCTCGGGGGTCCTCCGAGTATTTTTTAGGGCTCGGAGTTTTAGTTTTTCTTGCCGCAGCTGAATGATTTACATCTGTTAGCCAGCATAAGTACATGTGGGGGTTGCCTGGTTGCCAGGATAAGTAATGTAAATTTGCCACAGGGTTTTCTTTTTTTTTTTTACAATATTACACCTGTTCGCTAGAGCCAATGACCATTCTGGCCAAAATCCAGCCGATCCAACGCGTGACCTATCATTCTAGACCTTGAAGTAAAGCACTCACCAAGTTAAGGATGGAAAAGCCCATCTTGTATATACTCTGCAATTAGCGCTAAATGTCCTCTAACTAATTGCATCTTATCTGTAATTGGCCTGGAATTAAGAACCGTAATCTCTGAAGAATCGCTGCAGGCGCATCTCATGATACATTATATCATTACACTATTAAGTATTTCTTCCTGTTCCGTTTTTTAAAGGTGCTGCAATTGTTTGGGATGCTGCGGCCGTCGGGAACTGAGGCCAAGGACTGTCTGGCTCGGACACCCCGAAAAAAGAGAACAAAGATATCCACGGAACGTCATCAACAATCAGAAATACAACTTCTTCACCTTTCTCCCAGGGGTAAGACTTCTTCTCCCCCAGAAGCTTTCACGCCTATATGCCAGGCCGGAGCCATTACTGCTGGGTATTTCCCTTTTAGCAATTAAGATTGACAATTAGGATTTCTGCAGCCTCCAGGCCTAAAGCCACACAGAGCTCCCAATGAATGAGGCAGGCAACATTACTTAAAGGTTTTTTTTTTCAGACATGGCCCCTTCCTCCCTGCAGAACATCGCCTCCCCGTCTCCTATACTATACTCACCTGTCAGCTGCCTGTCCCACACACCGCGCGCGCCGCAGCCGCCGACATCCCTCTGGCGCTCTGTCCCGCCGCAGCGCCTTCTTCCTGAGTGAGCGGTCATGTGATACTGCTCAATAAGGTCATGAATATGCGCATATTCATGACCTTAATGACCGGTACCATGTGACCGCTCACTCAGGACGCGCTACAGAGGGTGAGAACAGGCATCGCTGGAGGCTGGAGCAGGTGAGTATCGTCTTCAAGGAGGGTGGGTGGGATGCGGGGGGGCGCGGGGAGGCGGGCGGGGGGGGCGGGGTTTTTGCGGTCGGGTCGCGTTTGTGACTATAAAAAAAAAAAAAAAATCCTTGCCCAGGTGCCGCCCCCCGCAATGTCGCCGCCCTAGGCACGTGCCCTCGAGTGCCTAGTGGCAAATACGGCCCTGCATGTAAGGTAAATCCACAGGATATAACATAAATATACTTGTGGATTGGTCACCTGAGACCTGCACCTATATTTAAAATATAGATGTCATCCCCCATCTCACTTGTGGGTGAGCTATAAAAGCCCAAATTGTTTGAGATTGGAATAACCCCTTCAAGCCCATGCCAGCATTGCTGCATATTGTTTTTTTGGGTTTTTTTGGCTGTTTTTTTTGTGTGCAAAAAATACACTTGAGTTTAACCGTTTACGCAAAGTAGATTATTTATTATTATTATTATTATTATTATTATTGTTGAGTAGATGTGATTTAATAGAAAACACATGACCGCTGTGCGTTTTAAAGGTAATCTGTCACCAGGTTTTTGCTATGTAATCCAAGAGCAGAATAATGTAGGGACAGAGACCCTGATTCCAGCGATGCGTCATTTATTAGGCTGTGTGATGTTGCTGCACTACAATCAGTGCTTAATCAGCAGGAGATTATCCCTACAAGACTAGGTGTCTCTTGCCTTCTGCTGAACTGCTGTGTGTAACTCCGCGCCCCATCGCTGATTAGCACCTTTCTGCCTATACACAGTAAGCTGCAAATCAGTGATGGGAGCGGGATTATATAGGGCTTAGCATTTTGAGCACTGCAGAGAAAACTGTGATTATATTAAAATGACAGTACGCAGCCCAGCAGGTGACCGCTGGAATCAGGGTCTCAGCCCCTATATCATGCTGCTCTCAGATTAAATAATACATACGTATCGCCATATCTCCTTCAAAGATGTGTTTGTTTTTTTCCTGGTGGACTTCTATAGGGAGCCTGATATAGTGCTTGGTAAAAAAAAAAATATTAAAAAATGCATAAAAAAGCTGGAACAAATCATAACAAAAAAAGCATAACAAAAGGCGAAAGAGCAAAAAAAAAACCAAAATCAGAGTAGATTGGTATTGTGTATATCGATGCAGACATCTGCAGATAAAACATGGGAATATGGCTTTAGACCCCTTAATCTAAAATGGACAAAGGCAGCAACATGTTCATAGCGGGGACCATTGAAAATAATATAAAAAATGATGTAAATGTTTAAAGTTCTTTTCTGAGTGTTTGGTTCGGTAGATCGATATTAACTCTTCTGCGACGGACCGGATCCTGCATTGTGATTGGTCATGTTTCTTATCCCTCGGTGGGACCTGATGGGACATTTCCCCTTTTTTTCCCCCGTTTTACCTTCAAGGATTTATCCTGATTTATTATTATATTTGCCGTTGCTTTTTCTGTAACATTGAGACATACCAAGGAAGGTGACGGGCACAAGGGGGCATTCTTTGCGTCTGGAGGAGAGAAGGTTTTTCCACCAACATAGAAGAGGATTCTTTACTGTTAGGGCAGTGAGAATCTGGAATTGCTTGCCTGAGGAGGTGGTGATGGCGAACTCAGTCGAGGGGTTCAAGAGAGGCCTGGATGTCTTCCTGGAGCAGAACAATATTGTATCATACAATTATTAGGTTCTGTAGAAGGACGTAGATCTGGGTATTTATTATGATGGAATATAGGCTGAACTGGATGGACAAATGTCTTTTTTCGGCCTTACTAACTATGTTACTATGTTACTATGTTACATTGTGACAAATGAAATGTTTAACAGTAAAGGCCCCTTCACATTTAGCGACGCTGCAGCGATACCGACAACGATCCGGATCGCTGCAGCGTCGCTGTTTGGTCGCTGGAGAGCTGTCACACAGACCGCTCTCCAGCGACCAACGATGCCGGTAACCAGGGTAAACATCGGGTAACTAAGCGCAGGGCCGCGCTTAGTAACCCGATGTTTACCCTGGTTACCATGCTAAAAGTAAAAAAAAACAAACACTAGATACTTACCTACCGCTGTCTGTCCTCCAGCGCTGCGCTCTGCTTCTCTGCTCTCCTCCTGTACTGTCTGGGAGCCGGAAAGCAGAGAGGTGACGTCACCGCTCTGCTTTCCGGCTCACAGCCAGTACAGGAGGAGTGCAGAGCACAGCGCTGGAGGACAGACAGCGGTAGGTAAGTATCTAGTGTTTGTTTTTTTTTACTTTTAGCATGGTAACCAGGGTAAACATCGGGTTACTAAGCGCGGCCCTGCGCTTAGTTACCCGATGTTTACCCTGGTTACCAGTGAAGACATCGCTGGATCGGTGTCACACACGCCGATCCAGCGATGTCAGCAGGAGTCCAGCGACGAAATAAAGTTCTGGACTTTATTCAGCGACCAACGATCTCCCAGCAGGGGCCTGATCGTTGGTCGCTGTCACACATAACGATTTCATTAACGATATCGTTGCTACGTCACAAATAGCAACGATATCATTAACAATATCGTTATGTGTGAAGGTACCTTAAGTACAGACCCCACTTCTTTCAGAGCTGAACTCTGACCTCACAGCAGGGTCTGGTGTGATATAATGACCCCCTGAGGGGCGCTGGAGCCCATCTGCGGCCACAGAAGTGTATATATATATATATATATATATATATATATATATATATATATATATATATATATATATATATATATATATATATATATATATATATATTATCTTCAGCCCTGTAGGTCTACAAGTAGCCGGCTGAGCGCTGTCACTTTCTTGCATTGCTTTCTCTGAAGATACTTCGCCCACTTTATTTAAAAGAAAAACATATTGGAGTTTGCTCCATGTAAATAGTGTCCTGCTGTTAACCCAATCATGGCCAGAAGCCGAGCCGCCTCCTGGGGGCAAAGTGGCCGTAATTAACACCTTGCTGGGGGGCAAAGGGGGATGTTGACAGCTGTTAGTACAATTGACCATTTTTTACACTCTGTTATATGTTCAGTTGGTTAAGAAAAAGCCATTTATAAAGCTGGACACGGACAGGATGTGGAAACCGTCCGACAGATGGATGGCCAAACTCCGCAGCAGAGGCAGAAATAAAACTAGGACTAAAATTACTTTTGTAGTACATTTTTATATGGCCATCGTTTGAAATAAAAAAAATAAAAAAATGTGTGACCGACAAACATACCAGAAAAATGTACTTGGAGCTCCTATATATTTGGACATCAGATGCGTTAAGAGGAGTTTCGGGCTTTAATTCTGCTCTGCCGACTATACCAGTAACTCGGATTAAAAATATTCAGAAACGGATCCCAGGATCGAAGGGTTAACACTAATGGACACCAATATGTGTGAAAATAACTTGTCACGCTCTATCAGAATTAGCACAATTGACTTTTGTATGACTCTACTTTCTTTCACTCTGTTTTAGATCCTTTTTAACCAGTTCAAATACTTCTTCAACTTATATTTCCTGCTGCTGGCCTGTTCACAATTTGTGCCTGAGATGCGGCTGGGGCCCCTGTATACTTTCTGGGTTCCTCTGGTACGTGGATGGTTTTACAGTATTTTTGCTTTTAAGTATCGTCATTCCCCTTTGAACATAATTTTACAGTTTATATTTAGATATGTGCATTCAAACTTTATATTTTACTGAATGTGAACCTTTATTGTACTCCAGAGCTGCACTCACTATTCTCCTGGTGCAGTCACTGTGTACATACATTACATTACTTATCCTGTACTGATCCTGCGTTACATCCTGTATTATACTCCAGAGCTGCACTCACTATTCTGCTGGTGCAGTCACTGTGTACATACATTACATTACTGATCCTGTACTGATCCTCAGTTACATCCTGTATTATACTCCAGAGCTGCACTCACTATTCTGCTGGTGCAGTCACTGTGTACATACATTACATTACTGATCCTGTACTGATCCTCAGTTACATCCTGTATTATACTCCAGAGCTGCACTCACTATTCTCCTGGTGCAGTCACTGTGTACATACATTACATTACTGATCCTGTACTGATCCTGAGTTACATCCTGTATTATACTCCAGAGCTGCACTCACTATTCTGCTGGTGGAGTCACTGTGTACATACATTACATTACTGATCCTGTACTGATCCTGCGTTATATCCTGTATTATACTCCAGAGCTGCACTCACTATTCTCCTGGTGCAGTCACTGTGTACATACATTACATTACTGATCCTGTACTGATCCTCAGTTACATCCTGTATTATACTCCAGAGCTGCACTCACTATTCTGCTGGTGGAGTCACTGTGTACATACATTACATTACTTATCCTGTACTGATCCTGAGTTACATCCTGTATTATACTCCAGAGCTGCACTCACTATTCTGCTGGTGGAGTCACTGTGTACATACATTACATTACTTATCCTGTACTGATCCTGAGTTACATCCTGTATTATACTCCAGAGCTGCACTCACTATTCTGCTGGTGGAGTCACTGTGTGCATACATTACATTACTTATCCTGTACTGCTCCTGAGTTACATCCTGTATTATACTCCAGAGCTGCACTCACTATTCTGCTGGTGGAGTCACTGTGTACATACATTACATTACTTATCCTGTACTGATCCTGAGTTACATCCTGTATTATACTCCAGAGCTGCACTCACTATTCTGCTGGTGGAGTCACTGTGTGCATACATTACATTACTTATCCTGTACTGCTCCTGAGTTACATCCTGTATTATACTCCAGAGCTGCACTCACTATTCTGCTGGTGGAATCACTGCGTACATACATTACATTACTTATCCTGTACTGCTCCTGAGTTACATCCTATATTATACCCCAGAGCTGCACTCACTATTCTGCTGGTGCAGTCACTGTGTACATACATTATATTACTTATCCTGTACTGATCCTGAGTTACATCCTGTATTATACACCAGAGCTGCACTCACTATTCTGCTGATTATTATTGGTGACACACAGCAAGATTGTAGATGTACTGTACACCATCATCACCATTTAAAGGGAAGCTATCAACAGAAAATTACCTTTAGTTAGAAAATAGTTTTCTTTTTTACAAGTATCCCACACACTCTTAGTTAAAAAAAAAAATTGCATTCTTCCAATATTCACACTGGCCACTGGAGATTATTTTGGCTCTAAAGATCCTGTATTTCAGGATGAGTTTACAGAAGTTTCAGTTTATCAGAGATTATAGGGAAGATTATAATGACAGGTGACACCTCTATGTACAGCTGATCACACTGGATCCATCAATCACAATAAATGATGAATCCGTTCCCCCCTCTCTTCACAATTGCAGGTTTGCACATGCTCATTAGATGCCTTAATTCAAAAGGCAGGGTCTGGTGAACATTGTGGCTATGTACATGTGTTATTTCCTAAAACATCAGGGAATTAAAGTCTAAAAAAGCCTCAGTGGCCGGAGTGCTAATTGTAAGGATTCTAGATTGTGCTATGTAAGACAAAATAATGTCTAAAAAGTACTTTTCAATGCCAAATTCTGTTTTACTTGAGCTCCGATCCAGTAGCGATTAGTGGCTTCATCTTGGCTCCATTGTCTCTTGGAGTCAGAGGTAGCTGAATCATAACATAACTTTGCATCCAGTGATATTTTCTTATTTTCTGCTTTTTATAGGTTTTGATCTTTTTTTTTTCTGTGCAACACCAAACCTTTACTTCCCTTCTCCTCCTACTCTATAGGGATTCGTTCTGGCTGTCACCATCATTCGTGAGGCTGTGGAAGAGATTCGATGTTTAATGCGGGATAAAGAAGTCAACTCCCAGATCTACAGCAAGCTCACAACCAGAGGTCAGATTTTAGGGTCCCCGATTGTCACTGCAGGAGTTCTGCATCAACACTGACCTACTGTGTGGGTAGAATCTGAACAAGGGTCTTTAATATTTAATAGTTTTATTAGTGTCATCTAGAAATCATATTTTATGCCAAGAATATTCCAAGCCAAAGTGCACCATTTTCATCAGCCCTTTATCAGGTCCCTCCGATGTGCTGGATCCTTCTCTCCCCCAACTTCATCTGCCGGGAAGAGCTAGCCCCCTTACTCATTAGATGGTTGGCTGATCTAATGTGTATAGGAGCCCAAAGGAATCATCTACATGAAGGTTTCATATTCTCCCTGTTTTTCTGTTAGTTTTCTTTTGGTCTTCCGGTTTCCTTCCACACTCTAAAGACATACATTGTCAGGTCTGATGGAATATGCTGACACCATTTAACATTTATAAAAGCAGACATTAAAGGGATTGTCCAGCCTAAGGGTACAAATCTGCAGTCACCCTACAGTGATCGAGGTGTGAGGATTTTCTGTTGCTGGTGCATGACCTCAGATAAGTGATTTGCATACATGCCGACTAAACGTGGACAAGTCTGGTGTGCATGTGGCCGAAAGTATGCAAATTGCCTATTTGTGGTCACATGGTCTCTCGCTCCCAACACAGACACCTGGGAATCCTCACAGTGTGTAAAGCACAGTATGTGAGGATTCACAAGTCTGCAGTCACTCTATGTGCCCTAAGGCCAGACCCTTTAAAAAGCTCACTTTATGACCATTTTTCTTTCCTTTCCTAAAAGTGCAGTTTTCTTTTCCTGCCTGTGATGTGAATGACTTGTCTATGGTACACAGGATAGATCAGGAATAATAAGTGACTTCTGCTCTTCTTCATTACAGGCACTGTGAAGGTTCGCAGCTCGAGCATACAAGTAGGAGATCTTGTTATTGTAGAGAAGGTCAGTTTTCATCTCTTCAGTATCTATGATGTATCACAAATGAATTGATTATACTGTAAAACATGAAGGAAACTATATAGGGTAAATTATTATTAGACGAATAACCCTGTCAAAGAACAAAGTGCCTGGACATGACAATATTTCAGTAGAGCTAATAAAGTCTTCTGAAGCAGCAGTTGATGTCATCACACGCCTGTGTCAACAGATCTGGACAACTGGTAAATGGCCCAAGGGCTGGATAAGATCGGTGTTTATTCCTATTCTGGAGAAGGGAGATGCTACCGACGGTGGAAACTATCGCACTGTTGCATTTATTCCAGCAAAATACTACGGAAGATCCTACAAGAATGTCTAGAGCCTAAGGGTACCGTCACACAGTGGCATTTTGCTCGCTACGGCGGCACGATCCGTGACGCTCCAGCATCGTAACAATATCGCTCCAGTGTCGTAGACTGCTGTCACACTTTGCAATGTACGACGCTGGAGCGATAATTTCATGACGTATGTGCGATGTAGAAGCCGTTGGTTACTATGCGCACATCGTATACAATATCGTGCACACCTTTGTTACACCATGCGATCATGCCGCCACAGCGGGACACTAGACGACGAAATAAAGTTTCAAACGATCTGCTACGACGTACGATTCTCAGCGGGGTCCCTGATCGCAGGAGCGTGTGAGACACAGCGAGATCGCTGGAACGTCACGGATATATCGCTGGAACGTCACAAATCGTGCCGTCGTAGCGATCAAAATGCCACTGTGTGACGGTACCCTTAGTTTGACCAAGAGCTGCTAGAGGAGCAAACAGGATTCAGAAAAGTCTGAGGAGCAAGAGATGTGATTGCTAACATTAGATTGATAATGGAAAAGGACAAAGACATCCAATAAAGGTACCATCACACATAACGATATCGTTGCTTTTTGTGATGTAGCAACGATATCGTTACCGAAATTGTTATGTGTGACAGCGACCAACGATCAGGCCCCTGCTGGGAGATCGTTGGTCGCTGGGGAATGATCAGTACTTTATTTTGGTCGCTGGTCTCCCGCTGACATCGCTGAATCGGCGTGTGTGACGCCGATCCAGCGATGTGTTCACTTGTAACCAGGGTAAATATCGGGTTACTAAGCGCAGGGCCGCGCTTAGTAACCCGATGTTTACCCTGGTTACCATTGTAAATGTAAAAAAAAAACACTGCATACTTACATTCCGGTGTCTGGTCACGTCCCTCGCCTTCAGCTTCCCGCACTGACTGTGAGCGCCGGCAGGCCGTAAAGCAGAGCACAGCGGTGACGTCACCGCTCTGCTTTACGGCCGGCCGGCGCGCCGCTCACAGTCAGTGCGGGAAGCTGAAGGCGAGGGACGTGACCAGACATCGGAATGTAAGTATGTAGTGTTTTTTTTTTTTTTTTTTTACATTTACAATGGTAACAAGGGTAAACATCGGGTTACTAAGCGCGGCCATGCGCTTAGTAACCTGATGTTTACCCCGGTTACCCGGGGACTTCGGCATCGTTGGTCGCTGGAGAGCTGTCTGTGTGACAGCTCTCCAGCGACCAAACAGTGACGCTGCAGCGATCGGCATCGTTGTCTATATCGCTGCAGCGTCACTTAATGTGACGGTACCTTAAGACTACTGCAAAGCCTTAGACTGCATTGATCACCAGAAATTTTGGAATACCATGAAGACTATGGATGTGCTGAACCATCTGATCATCCTCATTAGGAACATTTACCAAGAAGAAACAGTTTGAACAGTACACAGCGACACAGCATGGTTCAAAGTAGCGCGAGGCGTCAGACAAGATGGCATCCTGTCACCATTTCTCTTCAGTTTATATGTAGAAGCTACTTTCAGGAAGGCTGAAAAAGAAGGAATCAAAATTAATGGAAGAATCCTTAACAATGCAGACGATACAACATCAATAGCAACACGCATAGATGTAATGAAGGACTTATTACGGAGTGTCAAGATGGAAAGCTCAAACATGGGACTGTTACTCAACACAAAGAAGACACAGATATTTACTACTGCCAAGTTCGACCGGGACACATTTGAGATGGATGACGATGAGCTGGTAGTGGTAAAGGACTTCAACCTACTTGGATCAATGATCACTCAAGATGCAGCGATGATACCGGAAGTCAGTAGGAGAATAGCTAGGGGCAAATCAATCATGAAGTCACTGGACAAGTTCTTCAAATCAAGGAACATTTCACTGGCAACGAAGACACGGCTCGTACATAGTTTAGTCTTTTCTGTGGTATATGGATGCGAAACCTGGATGATAAAGAAATAATACAGAAGAAGAATTGACGCCTTTGAAATGTGGTGCTGTAGAAGGACGTTAACAATACCATGGATGCCAAGAAGAACAAAAAAGTCAGTCTTGCAACAAATCAAGCCAGACATGACACTGGAATAAAGGATCACCAATGTACGACTTTCCTGTTTTGGACACATCATACAAAGAGAGCAATCACTGGAGAAGGACATCATGGTCAGAAGAATGGAAGGAACAAGATGAAGAGGAAGACCAGCAACCCGATGGCTTGATACTATCAACTTCACCAGGGTCTTCTCTGCTGTTACCTTATCTAGGCATGAACAAGAATGATTCTCTTATAGATCGTTTATCAAGTCGCCATGGATCGAGATGAAGCCAGAGGTCGATTAAAAAAAAAAACTTGGACAAGTGATTGTTATATTTTCTTGTTTACAATTATACTTACGCTAATGGGCGACTTTACTACAGACGGCTGAAAGATCACAAATTTCATGCATTTTATTTCAATACAGTATCAACCAATTAGTTGTTTTTTACTTTAAAATGTTATCAATGCCTTATCCTAAGGGTAGGTTGTCAGTATAAGATTGGTGGGGGGTCTGACACCGCAGCTCTGTTCTTGGCCTAGTGGCCGCCTCAGGTACTGCATTTCAGCTCCTATTCATTTGAAGCTGGTAAATGCTGCTGTAGCTAATAAATGCTGATCAGTGGGCGTGCCCGGTGTCTGTCTGAGATTGATGGCCCCCTGTAATGTAAGAGTAGGTAATCAATTTCACTCTGGTGGAAAATCCTTTAAAATACAGTTTTGTCAAAAGTCAAAAAAGGCCGCACTGTCTTATTTAATTTCAGCTTTTTTTTATTTTTAAAAATGTGCAATGTGTATATTCAATCTAAAATGTTCATAAATTATCTTGCAGAATCAGAGAATTCCAGCTGACATGATATTCCTAAGGACATCAGAAAAAAACGGTAAGTGACCAGTTATTTTACGAGGATTCACAATCTGTATTTTATTTAATTATTTTAAATCTTATTTAGCTGATTGTTTTTGCAGTTGGTGTTTGTGCTGCTTCTCCTGTTCTCCTTGCATCCTTAAATGAAGCCTCAGAGTTTTCAGTATGCAAATTGCCTCTTCAAAGAGAAAGTACACTTGAACTCTAGTGCCACCTATTGGAAGTAGCAATCCTATCAATCCGCTCAATATCGACCCTCTAACACGCTTTGTCACATGATTTGGGGTAAAAGCCAAACCAGAATCTAAATATGAAGACGTGTTTCATGGTGTTGCCCCTCCACAGTGCAAAGCATGATTTGGCTGTATGAGAGGCCCATACCCTTTAGACCCCAATCAGTGGGCTCTCAAAACAGCCAAATCTGATCTCATGATTTGCACTGAGGAGGGTCAAAACTCTGAAAAACAGGTCTGAAAATTGAGGTTTTGCTTTTGCTTTTATCCTAAGTTATATGGAAGGCTTGTTAAAGGGTTGATATTTAATTTTAGGTTAAGTGGCCCTAGAGTTCAAGTCCTCTTCCTTTCTGACGAGGCAATTCGTATATATAATTAACGAGAGGAGCATTGCATGGCCTTTAAGTTGCCTTACATTAGAATGACAGGCATGTCACTCTCCACATGGATCCAAGCCTGACATGCCAAGGTGAGGAGACTTTTAAGCTTTGCAATGCTCCTCTGAGAAATAGGCAAATTGTCTCTTAAGAGAGAAAGAAGACTAGATCTCTTGTGCCACCGATAGGAAGTAGCAATCCTAAAAGTCAATATTAACCCTGTGACCTTGGCATGTCACGATTGACGAGTCACTCTCCGCAAGGAGAAGCGTTATGCCTTGGATCCCTGTCAGACGCCTCTCACCCAGCCAAACAAGATTTCACACTTTGCACTGGCGAGGGGCAGGACCCCCGAAACATAGTGTCTGCAAATTGAGATTCTGGTTTTGGCTTTTATCCTAAATCATGTGACAAGGCTCGTTAGAGGGTTGATATTGACTGTTAGGATTGCTACTTATTATAGGTGGCTCTAGAGTTTTAGTCCTCTTCCTACCTGAAGAGACAATTTGCATATCAATACATAGAGAAACGTCACCCCTTAGGTTTAATCATGAACAGTGTTTTGCTTTTTTCTGGTAAAATGATCAACATCATGACGGGAACCCAAAGGACCTAACTATGGTCAATGAGGTCTACCGAAATCCAAAGTGTATGGGAGGCTTTAGGAAAGCTTTACACAACCATATTGTGGCCATATTTTCTCCGGCATAGTTCAGACATATTTCCTGGCCGGAATGCACGACTATGATGCTTACAGTTCAGGTCACAAGACCCCCAATTAGGACAGTAATTGTGGCTCTAATACGGATGAGGAAATGAGTCAGACATCTTTTTTCACCTTTTTATGGTAATAAAGACACTTTTGTCACTTGGATTTATAGTTTTCTGCCTTATATTTATGGAAAAGACTTCTGCATCCATTTTCATCCAAGCAGCAATAGAATGTGGCGTCGACTTGCTGCAATGTTTTTTTTTTTATTTTTATTTTTTTTATGAACCCTTAAAGGATGCTTTAGCATTAAAGTCTCCATACATGTTAGGTGCCGAGACCCCATCTATATCCGTCAGGATTGGTTCACAGTCTGCTGACTTTCTTCTGCCGATCCCGAGATGACTATTATAGGATTCTGGCCCCTCTATATGGAGAAGTCGGGAGAGCTAGATGTCGGCCAAAGCATCAGTATAGGGGGCTTAACTGCTATTCTCCTGACGTGTGTGGAGCCTTTATCGGAGGTGTAGATGAGGAATATACATCAATATTCTCTTATTTTCTGTTGCCTAAAGTCCAAGAAGAAGCCGATAATATCTGGGCATTGCTGTAGTGTGGCCCCCCGGGGTCTATTGCAAAAAGGCATCACAGATGTAAGAGGAATTCCTACTAAAGTCAAAATCCCGTTTCCTCAGGGTCTTGCTTTCTGCGCACTGATCAGCTGGATGGTGAGACCGACTGGAAACTGCGGCTGCCGGTGTCCTGCACGCAGAGGCTGCCCACAGCAGCGGTAAGTCACCCCTGTACTTACATGTGGATGTGGTGGTTCCCACGCAGGTAAAACGTTACCTGAATACCCAGGTGCAAGTTCAAAGGACTTTTGTAGCACATTTTCCCTAAATTTGTGAGGAAAATTTAATATTCAGTAAGTTATTTTTTATCTGATATTAGTTACTGGATTTTTAGATATTCAAGAATGTAAAATATGGACACAGTGAGTGCAGCTCTAAGGTATAATACAGGATGCAACTCAGGATCAGTACAGGATAAGTAATGTAATGTATGTACACAGTGACTGCACCAGCAGAATACTGAGTGCAGCTCTGGAGTATAATACAGGATGTAACTCAGGATCAGTACAGGATAAGTAATGTATGTACACAGTGACTGCACGAGCAGAATAGTGAGTGCAGCTCTGGGGTATAATACAGGATGTAACTCAGGATAAGTAATGTAATGTATGTACACAGTGACTCCACCAGCAGAATAGTGAGTGCAGCTCCGGAGTATAATACAGGATGCAACTCAGGATCAGTACAGGATAAGTAATGTAATGTATGTACACAGTGAATCCACCAGCAGAATAGTGAGTGCAGCTCTGGGGTATAATACAGGATGTAACTCAGGATAAGTAATGTAATGTATGTACACAGTGACTCCACCAGCAGAATAGTGAGTGCAGCTCTGGGGTATAATACAGGATGTAACTCAGGATAAGTAATGTAATGTATGTACACAGTGACTCCACCAGCAGAATAGTGAGTGCAGCTCCGGAGTATAATACAGGATGCAACTCAGGATCAGTACAGGATAAGTAATGTAATGTATGTACACAGTGAATCCACCAGCAGAATAGTGAGTGCAGCTCTGGGGTATAATACAGGATGTAACTCAGGATAAGCAATGTAATGTATGTACACAGTGACTGCACCAGCAGAATAGTGAGTGCAGCTCCGGAGTATAATACAGGATGCAACTCAGGATCAGTACAGGATAAGTAATGTAATGTATGTACACAGTGAATCCACCAGCAGAATAGTGAGTGCAGCTCTGGGGTATAATACAGGATGTAACTCAGGATAAGTAATGTAATGTATGTACACAGTGACTCCACCAGCAGAATAGTGAGTGCAGCTCTGGGGTATAATACAGGATGTAACTCAGGATAAGTAATGTAATGTATGTACACAGTGACTGCACCAGCAGAATAGTGAGTGCAGCTCTGGCGTATAATACAGGATGTAACCCAGGATCAGTACAGGATAAGTAATGTAATGTATGTACACAGTGACTCCACCAGCAGAATAGTGAGTGCAGCTCTGGCGTATAATACAGGATGTAACTCAGCATCAGTACAGGATAAGTAATGTGATGTATGTACACAGTGACTCCACCAGCAGAATAGTGAGTGCACCTCTGGCGTATAATACAGGATGTAACCCAGGATCAGTACATGATAAGTAATGTAATATATGTACACAGTGACTCCACCAGCAGAATAGTGAGTGCAGCTCTGCAGTATAATACAGGATGTAACTCAGGATCAGTACAGGATAAGTAATGTAATGTATGGACACAGTGACTCCACCAGCAGAATAGTGAGTACAGCTCTGGGGTATAATACAGGATGTAACTCAGGATCAGTACAGGATAAGTAATGTAATGTATGTACACAGTGACTGCACCAGCAGAATAGTGAGTGCAGGTCTGGAGTATAATACAGGATGTAACTCAGGATCAGTACAGGATAAGTAATGTATTGTATGTACACAGTGACTGCACCAGCAGAATAGTGAGTGCAGCCCTGGAGTATAATACAGTATGTAACTCAGGATCAGTACAGGATAAGTAATGTATGTACACAGTGACTCCTCCAGCAGAATAGTGAGTGCAGGTCTGGAGTATAATACAGGATGTAACTCAGGATCAGTACAGGATAAGTAATGTAATGTATGTACACAGTGACTGCACCAGCAGAATAGTGAGTGCAGCTCTGGGGTATAATACAGGATGTAACTCGGGATCAGTACAGGATAAGTAATGTAATGTATGTACACAGTGACTCCACCAGCAGAATAGTGAGTGCAGCTCTGGAGTATAATACAGGATATAACTCAGGATCAGTACAGGATAAGTAATGTAATGTATGTACACAGTGATTGCACCAGCAGAATAGTGAGTGCAGCTCTGGAGTATAATACAGGATGTAACTCAGGATCAGTACAGGATAAGTAATGTATGTACACAGTGACTGCACCAGCAGAATAGTGAGTGCAGCTCTGGGGTACAATACAGGATGTAACTCAGGATCAGTAATGTAATGTATGTACACAGTGACTCCACCAGCAGAATAGTGAGTGCAGCTCTGGAGTATAATACAGGATATAACTCAGGATCAGTACAGGATAAGTAATGTAATGTATGTACACAGTGACTGCACCAGCAGAATAGTGAGTGCAGCTCTGGGGTATAATACAGGATGTAACTCAGGATCAGTACAGGATAAGTAATGTAATGTATGTGCACAGTGACTGCACCAGCAGAATAGTGAGTGCAGCTCTGGAGTATAATACAGGATGTAACTCAGGATCAGTGCAGGATCAGTAATGTAATGTATGTACACAGTGACTGCACCAGCAGAATAGTGAGTGCAGCTCTGGAGTATAATACAGGATGTAACTCAGGATCAGTACAGGACAAGTAATGTATGTACACAGTGACTGCACCAGCAGAATAGTGAGTGCAGCTCTGGGGTACAATACAGGA
Organism: Ranitomeya imitator; assembly: GCF_032444005.1. Lineage (NCBI taxonomy): Eukaryota > Metazoa > Chordata > Amphibia > Anura > Dendrobatidae > Ranitomeya > Ranitomeya imitator. Next base: position 432,165,787 of record NC_091283.1, on the reverse strand, counting down.
TGTAACTCAGGATCAGTAATGTAATGTATGTACACAGTGACTGCACCAGCATAATAGTGAGTGCAGCTCTGGGGTATAATACAGGATGTAACTCGGGATCAGTACAGGATAAGTAATGTAATGTATGTACACAGTGACTGCACCAGCAGAATAGTGAGTGCAGCTCTGGAGTATAATACAGGATATAACTCAGGATCAGTACAGGATAAGTAATGTATGTACACAGTGACTGCACCAGCAGAATAGTGAGTGCAGCTCTGGGGTACAATACAGGATGTAACTCAGGATCAGTAATGTAATGTATGTACACAGTGACTCCACCAGCAGAATATTGAGTGCAGCTCTGGAGTATAATACAGGATATAACTCAGGATCAGTACAGGATAAGTAATGTAATGTATGTACACAGTGACTGCACCAGCAGAATAGTGAGTGCAGCTCTGGGGTATAATACAGGATGTAACTCAGGATCAGTACAGGATCAGTACAGGATAAGTAATGTAATGTATGTGCACAGTGACTGCACCAGCAGAATAGTGAGTGCAGCTCTGGAGTATAATACAGGATGTAACTCAGGATCAGTGCACGATCAGTAATGTAATGTAATGTATGTACACAGTGACTGCACCAGCAGAATAGTGAGTGCAGCTCTGGAGTATAATACAGGATGTAACTCAGGATCAGTACAGGATAAGTAATGTAATGTATGTACACAGTGACTGCACCAGCAGAATAGTGAGTGCAGCTCTGGGGTATAATACAGGATGTAACTCGGGATCAGTACAGGATAAGTAATGTAATGTATGTACACAGTGACTCCACCAGCAGAATAGTGAGTGCAGCTCTGGAGTATAATACAGGATGTAACTCAGGATCAGTACAGGATAAGTAATGTATGTACACAGTGACTGCACCAGCAGAATAATGAGTGCAGCTCTGGGGTACAATACAGGATGTAACTCCGGATCAGTAATGTAATGTATGTACACAGTGACTGCACCAGCAGAATAGTGAGTGCAGCTCTGGGGTATAATACAGGATGTAACTCGGGATCAGTACAGGATAAGTGATGTAATGTATGTACACAGTGACTGCACCAGCAGAATAGTGAGTGCAGCTCTGGAGTATAATATAGGATGTAACTCAGGATCAGTACAGGATAAGTAATGTAATGTATGTACACAGTGACTCCACCAGCAGAATATTGAGTGCAGCTCTGGAGTATAATACAGGATGTAACTTGGGATCAGTACAGGATAAGTAATGTAATGTATGTACACAGTGACTCCACCAGCAGAATAGTGAGTGTAGCTCTGGAGTATAATACAGGATATAACTCAGGATCAGTACAGGATAAGTAGTGTAATGTATGTACACAGTGACTCCACCAGCAGAATAGTGAGTGCAGCTCTGGCGTATAATACAGGATGTAACTCGGGATCAGTACAGGATCAGTAATGTATGTACACAGTGACTCCACCAGCAGAATAGTGAGTGTAGCTCTGGAGTATAATACAGGATATAACTCAGGATCAGTACAGGATAAGTAATGTAATGTATGTACACAGTGACTGCACCAGCAGAATAGTGAGTGCAGCTCTGGAGTATAATACAGGATATAACTCAGGATCAGTACAGGATAAGTAATGTAATGTATGTACACAGTGACTGCACCAGCAGAATAGTGAGTGCAGGTCTGGAGTATAATACAGGATGTAACTCAGGATCAGTACAGGATCAGTAATGTAATGTATGTACACAGTGACTGCACCAGCAGAATAGTGAGTGCAGCTCTGGAGTATAATACAGGATGTAACTGAGGATCAGTACAGGATAAGTAATGTAATGTATGTACACAGTGACTCCACCAGCAGAATAGTGAGTGCAGCTCTGGAGTATAATACAGGATGTAACTCAGGATCAGTACAGGATCAGTAATGTAATGTATGTACACAGTGACTCCACCAGCAGAATAGTGAGTGCAGCTCTGGAGTATAATGCAGGATGTAACTCAGGATCAGTACAGGATAAGTAATGTATGTACACAGTGACTCCACCAGCAGAATAGTGAGTGCAGGTCTGGAGTATAATACAGGATGTAACTCAGGATCAGTGCAGGATAAGTAATGTAATGTATGTACACAGTGACTCCACCAGCAGAATAGTGAGTGCAGGTCTGGAGTATAATACAGGATGTAACTCAGGATCAATACAGGATAAGTAATGTAATGTATGTGTACAGTGACTGCACCAGCAGAATAGTGAGTGCAGCTCTGGGGTATAATACAGGATGTTACTCAGGGTCAGTACAGGATAAGTAATGTAATGTATGTACACAGTGACTGCACCAGCAGAATAGTGAGTGCAGGTCTGGAGTATAATACAGGATGTCACTCAGGATCAGTACAGGATAAGTAATGTAATGTATGTACACAGTGACTGCACCAGTAGAATAGTGAGTACAGCTCTGGAGTATAATACAGGATGTAAGTCAGGATCAGTGCAGGATAAGTAATGTAATGTATGTACACAGTGACTCCACCAGCAGAATAGTGAGTGCAGCTCTGGAGTATAATACAGGATATAACTCAGGATCAGTACAGGATAAGTAATGTAATGTATGTACACAGTGACTGCACCAGCAGAATAGTGAGTGCAGGTCTGGAGTATAATACAGGATGTAACTCAGGATCAGTACAGGATCAGTAATGTAATGTATGTACACAGTGACTGCACCAGCAGAATAGTGAGTGCAGCTCTGGAGTATAATACAGGATGTAACTGAGGATCAGTACAGGATAAGTAATGTAATGTATGTACACAGTGACTCCACCAGCAGAATAGTGAGTGCAGCTCTGGAGTATAATACAGGATGTAACTCAGGATCAGTACAGGATCAGTAATGTAATGTATGTACACAGTGACTCCACCAGCAGAATAGTGAGTGCAGCTCTGGAGTATAATGCAGGATGTAACTCAGGATCAGTGCAGGATAAGTAATGTAATGTATGTACACAGTGACTCCACCAGCAGAATAGTGAGTGCAGGTCTGGAGTATAATACAGGATGTAACTCAGGATCAGTACAGGATAAGTAATGTAATGTATGTGTACAGTGATTGCACCAGCAGAATAGTGAGTGCAGCTCTGGGGTATAATACAGGATGTAACTCAGGGTCAGTACAGGATAAGTAATGTAATGTATGTACACAGTGACTGCACCAGTAGAATAGTGAGTGCAGGTCTGGAGTATAATACAGGATGTCACTCAGGATCAGTACAGGATAAGTAATGTAATGTATGTACACAGTGACTCCACCAGTAGAATAGTGAGTGCAGCTCTGGAGTATAATACAGGATGTAACTCCAGATCAGCACAGGATAAGTAATATATTTAAGTAATGTAATGTACAGCTCTGGCTGAAATTAAGAGACCACCACATCGAAACCCTATCATGGGCAGCCCAATCTCCAGACCCGAACCCCATTGAAAACCTCTGGAATGTAATCAAGAGGATGATGGATAGTCACAAGCCATCAAACAAAGAAGAACTGCTTAAATGTTTGCGCCAGAAGCAGTGTGAAAGACTGGTGGAAAGCATGCCAAGACACATGAAAGCTGTGATTTAGGCTAAGTGCACACTTTGCATAATTGCCGCGGAAATTTCTGCGGCAATTCCGCAACTCCTGCCGCGGGTATATCGCATGCGGAATTGGCATGCGTATTCCCGCTAACCACTAACGTTTTGCAAGCGTTTTTAGCTTGCAGAATGCTAGCGTTTTCCAAGCGATTTGTTGCATCGCTTGGAGAACTGTTTGACAGGTTGGTCACACTTGTCAAACATAGTTTTTGACAAGTGTGACCAATTTTTTACTATTGTTGCTGCCTATGCAGCATAAATAGTAAAAAAATCTAATGGTAAAAATAATAAAAAAATAGTTATTCTCACCTTCCGACGGCCCCCGATCTCCTCAGTGGTGCATGCGGCGGCTTCCGTTCCCAGGAATGCTGTGTGCAAAGGGCCTGGGATGATGTCACGTGACCGTGACGTCATCCCAGGTCCTTCGCACACAGCATCCCAGGGAATGGAAGGCGCCGCGTGCACCACTGAGAGACGGGAGGCTTCTCCGGGGGCGATCAGAAGGTGAGTATATCACTATTTTTTAATTCTTTGTTTTATTTTTTTTAACAGTGATATGGTGCCCCGTCCGTGGAGGAGAGTCTCCCCACCTCCACCCTGAGTACCAACCGCACATCTGCTTACTTCCCGCATGGTGGGCATAGCCCCATGCAGGAAGTAAGCGAATCAATGCATTCCTATGTGTGCGGAATCCTCGCGATTATGCAAATTAATGAACATGCTGCGTTTTTTTCCGGAATGTGTTTCCGCTCAGAAAAAAAACGCAGCATGTGCATACAAAATAGGGATTGCATTCTTTTAATAGGATGCTTAATGTGTTGGTTTTTTTTCGCGGTTTTATCACGTTTTTATAGCGAAAAAACGCGAAAAATCCAGAACGTGTGCACACAGCCTAAAAATTATGGTTGTTCCACAATATATTGATTTCTGAACTCTTCCTGAGTTAGAACATTAGTATTGTTGTTTCTAAATGATTATGAACTTGTTTATATTTTACATTATTTGAGGTCTGCAAGCAATGCATCTTTTTGTTATTTTGACCATTTCTCATTTTCAGAAAATACATACAAAATGTATTGCTTGGAAATTCGGAGACATTTTGTCATAAGTTTATAGAATAAATGAACAATTTACATTTCACTCAAAAATATACCTATAAAGAGAAAAATCAGACAAACTGAAATTGTTGCAGTGGTCTCTTCATTTTTGCCAGAGCTGTATGTACACAGTGACTGTACCAGCCGAAGAGTGAGTACAGCTCTGGAGTAAAATACAATATATACTTCAGCACGGTGGCTCAGTGGTTAGCACTATTGGAGCACTTGGGTCCAAAATTCAAAACTCCCTAAGGACAACATATGCAGGGAGTTTGTATGTTTTCCCCATGTTTGCGTAGGTTTCCTCCCACACTCCAAAAACATACTGATAGTGAATGTAGATTGTGAGCCCCAATGGGGACAGTGATGATTATGTCTGTAAAGCGCTGTGGAACTAATGGCGCTATATAAGTGAGCAGAATAAATAATTAAATAAACTCAGAATTTTCTGTCGGGATTTTCAGATCTAAACACTGCAACAAAATGGAGAACTGCAGTAGTGGTAGACTGTAATCCATTCTTATTCACATAACATTGACATTTTCCATGCAGAAATTGACCTACAGTGTGAATTTTTGAATCTGCAGCATATTCACAATATGTCGTGTGATTATTTGTTACCACATAATAGCTGGAGGTAAGGATGCCGATACCCTCAGGGACCAAGCTAGCATTACCAAGGGAAGATTTGGAAAGCGAGCAAAACAGTTTTTTGGGTTTTTTTTTTTATTGATCAGTTGTTCACTGATTTGGCTTTGTTTTTCCTGCGTCCTCTGGTTTTTTTGATGTGGAAATTTTCCACTGCTATTCCTTTACTCCAATGTAACTGGTACAATGGTGGTCATCATTAAAGGGAACCTGTCATCTGAATTTGGCGGGACTGGTTTTGGGTCATATGGGCGGAGTTTTCAGGTGTTTGATTCACCCTTTCCTTACCCGCTGACTGCATGCTGGCTGCAATATTGGATTGAAGTTCATTCTCTGTCCTCCATAGTAGACTCCTGCACAAGGCAAGATTGCACCTTGTGCAGGCATGTACTACGGAGGACAGAGAATGAACTTCAATCCAATATTGCAGCCAGCATGCAGTCAGCGGGTAAGGAAAGGGTGAATCAAACACCCAAAAACTCTGCCCATATGACCCAAAACCAGTCCCGCCAAATTCAGGTGACAGAGTCCCTTTAAACATTCTTATTAATTGACATCTCCAACCCACTGCGGCATTTATGACTTATCATTTGGACGTCCTCTGATATGTTTAGTGCTGCACTGACCCATTGATTGCATGTTATGGTTATAGCTGCAGCGTTCGTCCACTTCATCTGACAGTCATCAGTCCGTGTCCTTGGGGCGTCCAGATGTTTCACCTTTACAGCTTACTTTGGGCACTGAGACTGAAATAGCCGTACATATGTTAGCGATAGATTTGGTCGGCCTTTATATTGTTTTTTTTTTTTTTTAACAACTACTCGTTGACTGATGTGAAGTGCTCCATTGTTACACTGGTGGTAAATACTCTGTAATGTGATATTTCTTGTTATCTTTCAGGACTTGCTCCAGATTAGAGCCTATGTATATGCAGAAGAACCCAATATCGACATCCATAATTTTGCAGGAACCTTCACCCGGGTGAGTAGTGGTGGTGATCTGGTTTATGATATCTGTCCATCACTGTCTGTAGTATGGAGTCCTATCAATTCTAGTAATGCCTCTGTTGGTGTTGGGTAGAGGCATACACAGACATCTTGGGGCCCCATAGCAAAAGTCCTAATTGGGCCTCTGACCTGCCTTTTTTCCCCTTACCCCCATAAAAAATATTCAGCAGGGTCATGGCGCATAGTTATAGTCATAGGGCTCCTCCCAACTTTGAAGGATAAGGGATAAGGATATTTATTGTGGCACATACACAGTAATTAATAATCTTTTAATAATAATAATCTTTATTTTTATATAGCGCTAACATATTCCGCAGCGCTTTACAGTTTTGCACACATTATCATCGCTGTCCCCGATGGGGCTCACAATCTAGAATTCCTAACAGTATGTCTTTGGAATGTGGGAGGAAACCGGAGTGCCCGGAGGAAACCCACGCAAACACGGAGAGAACATACAAACTCTTTGCAGATGTTGTCCTCGGTGGGATTAGAACCCAGGACCCCAGCGCTGCAAGGCTGCAGTGCTAACCACTGCGCCACCGTGCTGCCCTAATTGTGTCCTTAATGTAGCCCCTTTCTGTTCTCACCTACTACAATACCCTTTTCATGACCCCCTTAATAAAAATAAAACAAGAATGCCCCCCCACACACAGTATGATACCCCCAGGCAATTTGCACCCACAGTACCCCTCATACAACTTCAAGGACATAGTTCATAGTTTTCTTCTTATGTAGCTATACAAACACAAGTGCCATTTAATAAAGATTGGCGCTTTGTATACCACTCTTGTCGAACAGTTTGTCAAATTCATTATGAGGCATTCGCCATCGAGCGCTAATGTAACACATGGTTGAAATTTGTGCAAAAATGCCAAAATTTGTAATATTTTTGATGACATTTCCAACACTTTTTTTTTCTCCAAAATTCTGGCAGAAATTGATGAATTTAGGGCCATAAGGTTCAGAAGGACTGGAATAAATGCATTGATCACCTGCCCATAGTTTTCATGTTCTTTCTCTCTCCACAGGAGGACAGTGACCCCCCAATAAATGAAAGCTTAAGCATTGAGAACACGTTGTGGGCCAGCACGGTCATTGCTTCTGGTAAAGATAAACATTCTCCTTCTGCATGTTAACAATTTAATCCCTCATTAATTTGTCTGTAATTGATAATAATTGAGTCTGTCATTGAGAAAATTAGTCCCTAAATTAGTTGATTTTTTTTTGTGTTTTCTCTTCCATTTGTGACACCACAAGAGAGGAGAACTGACATGTAGTCACCCCGGGGCGTTCTATAAATGATCCTCAAGTCATTTGTGATGTTGGATCCCTTCATCTTTCATCTGCCAGGAAACACAACTTATGACATCAGATAATGAATGACTCTCCCTGAGCAGTGTAATGAAGGGCAAGATCCCTGCCGATGTACCCAGAGAGCCGGACAGGGAGGCTCCATAAATAGCTCTTCAAGGGTTAAACACTGTGTAATGAGCATGCAAGCCACTTTCTAATGTGCTTTGTATTTCAGTCTTTTTTTAGTCCCTTAATGGGGTTGACACAAAAGTCTGCAGCCACTTTATGTGACTAGAGACTTCTAAATTGTGACAGTGTGTGGTGCGCACGCTATCAGGATTCCCCGGTGTTCCCGATTTGAGCCAGCCGTCAGTTTGCATACCTGCTGTCACATGCCAACTAGATGTTTCCGGCTTCTCTCAATGCACTTGTATTGAGAGCACGTCTAGTCTGCATGTGACCGCAGGTATGTAGAACGTCTATATGCATACACATGACCGTTCGTTCGGGAAATTAAGACAGGTGGCAGTGACTGCAGACTTTAAATTTGTTTAAGATCAATGGTGGTCCAGGACCTGAGACCCTCATTGATTGCACTTCTAACTCCAGGAGCTTTGCTCTTCTGAGCAGTTATTTGGAGTGATTGGTGGGAGCCTCAGGATCCAGGACCCCTGTCAATCTGCAATGAATTTTCTGGGCCTAAAAAAATGTACCAAATTTTAAGTCCGCGTTCACGCATTGAGAATTTGGTCAGTATTTTCCATAACCCTTGAAGACGCACCCATGTCACATGATGGGAAGTGTGTACGCGACAGTGAGTTTTTTACCTCAGGAAAAGTATAATAGAAACACGTCACAACTTCTGCATATTTCTCCCACTCCTGGTTTTGGCTTACAAATACTGAGGTAAAATTCTGACCAAATACTGCTAGTGTGACCGTGTCCGAATACAAATCTCATCCATTGAGGACACTAAAGTGACGTGTAGTGACAAGTCCATTGCCATCTTTGCATCCAAACGCTAATATCGTATCCTACCTGACTCACAGGCCCAAAACTTGTTATAGTTATATGGCTCTGTTCACACAGTTCTGACTTGACATGGATTTTGGCACAGTTTTTTCCCACCAAAATTCGTGTTAAATCTGCTGACAATCTGCATTCGGTGCGTAAAGCTTTTGCAACCATGTTCACATGCAGCAGATAACTTCTTTGGTGATTATTGTTATGCTACAGCTGTAGAAAATCTGCTGCAGGGATACACAGTATGGTACGTGTTCTGGGCAGATTCAACACTGAAAAGCTGAAGATTCCCCCTATTAAATAACAATATTCCTAATCCCCACGCAGATCAGAGACAGATTAAACTGATGCAACTCTGATGGTTAAAAATGATGAATATCTGATGAAAAACACTGGACCACTTTTGTGGCGTACGTGAAAAATCACTTATGTCTGAACGAGGCTGAAGTTTTTTAGTTTTATTGTTTATTACAATTATATTTAGTGTAGACCATCCTAAACATGCCGGGATCCTGAGTTTGTTTTCATCACTTAAATCGATGCATGCTTGATATTGCCATAATCCTATTTCATTGTTCCACACAATGAACGCCGTAAAAACAACACCAATCCACCTCAAAACAGCAAAATTTTTTTTTTTTTTTTTTTTTTGGCATTTCATCACACTTGGTTTTTTGTTGCTGTTTTTCAGTACATTGTATGATAAAAAAGAATGGTGCCATTCAAAACTACATCTTGTCCCCCAAGAAACAAGTCTAGGTCAACCGAAAAATAAAAACTGTCATGGCTCTTGGAAGAAGGCAAGGAAAAGATGAGAGCGCAAAAACAAAAAAAAATCCTAGTCCTGGGTTAAGATCCCATTCCTGCATTTCCTTCATATTTATCTGCAGATTCCAGGCTGTAAATGACTTGTGCAGCATATAGATGTTTTTGTTCCATATATACTGTGTTCTTTGCTGCAGGGACTGTGGTCGGAGTGGTTATTTATACTGGCCGGGAGCAGCGCAGTGTGATGAACACCTCTAATCCTCGCAGTAAGGTACAGGTTCATGGGGTAAAATGGAGATCTAAGAAAGTGAATACTTATCACTTGTTGGTATCACATGTATTATGTTCGGGCTCCTGTATTTGCAGACAGTAATTGTGGCTGTGCATCAGTCCAATACTAGACAACCCCTTATCAAAAGTATCTTTACAGTGGCATATAAAAGTTTGTGCACCCCTGGTCAAAATTACTGTTATTGTGAACAGATAAGAAAGTTGAAGATTAAATAATCTCTAAAAGGCCTAAAGTTAAAGATGACACATTTCCTTTGTATTTTAGGCACAAAAAAAAATATTGTCATATTTTACATTTTAACAATTACAAAAAGGAAACTGGGCCGATACAAATCATCTCCTTTTTGAAAGTATCACAGTTTGTAAACTATCTTTGTAGCCAGCCCAAAAGACTTTCAATTCTTGTTTGAGGGTTTTTCATTCATTTTTCCTTGGAAAATTCTTCCAATTTGGTGAGATTTCTGGGTAGTCTTGCATGCACTGGTATTTTGAGATCTAGCCACAGATTTTCAATGACGTTCAGATCAGGAGACTGTGAGGGCCATTGTAAAACCTTCAGCTTTTGCCTTTTGAGGCAGTCTATTGTGGATTTTGACATGCGTTTAGAATCATTATCCATTTGTAGAAGCCATCCTCTTTTCATCTTCAGCTTTTTCACAGATGGTGTTTTCAACAATTTGATGAAATTTCACTGAATCCATTCTTCCTTCTACTCGTGAAATGTTCCCTTGCCATTGGCAGCAACACATCCCTGAAGCATAACTGATCCACCACCATGCTTAATGGTTGGCAAGATATTCTTTTCCAGTAATTCTATGCCACTTTTTTCTCCACACATACCTTTGATCATTGTGGCCAAAGAGTTCTATTTTAACTTCATTGGTCCACAGGACTTGTTTCCAAAATGCATCAGGCTTGTTTAGATGTTCTTTTGTATACTTCTGACTCTGAATTTTATGGTGAGGACGCAGGAGAGTTTTTTTCTGATGACTCTTCCATGTTTGTGCGGGTGTGTCTGAACAGTAGAACAATGTACCACAACTCCAGTGTCTTCTAAATCTTTCTGAAGGTCTTTTGCAGTCAAGCGGGGGTTCTGATTTGCCTCTCTAGCAATCTTAAGGTACCTTCACACATAACGATATCGTTGCTTTTTGTGACGTAGCAACGATATCGTTAATGAAATCGTTATGTGTGACAGCGACCAACGATCAGGCCCCTGCTGGGAGATCGTTGGTCGCTGAATAAAGTCCAGAACTTTATTTCGTCGCTGGACTCCCTGGAGACATCGCTGGATCGGCGTGTGTGACACCGATCCAGCGATGTCTTCACTGGTAACCAGGGTAAACATCGGGTAACTAAGCGCAGGGCCGCGCTTAGTAACCCGATGTTTACCCTGGTTACCATCCTAAAAGTAAAAAAAACACTACATACTTACCTACAGCCGTCTGTCCTCCAGCGCTGTGCTCTGCACTCCTCCTGTACTGGCTGTGAGCCTCGGTCAGCCGGAAAAGCAGAGCGGTGACGTCACCGCTCTGCTTTCCGGCCGCTGTGCTCACACAGACAGTACAGGAGGAGAGCAGAGCACAGCGCTGGAGGACAGACGGCTGTAGGTAAGTATGTAGTGTTTGTTTTTTTTACTTTTAGGATGGTAACCAGGGTAAACATCGGGTTACTAAGCGCGGCCCTGCGCTTAGTTACCCGATGTTTACCCTGGTTACCGGCATCGTTGGTCGCTGGAGAGCGGTCTGTGTGACAGCTCTCCAGCGACCAAACAGCGACGCTGCAGCGATCCGGATCGTTGTCGGTATCGCTGCAGCGTCGCTTAATGTGAAGGGGCCTTTACAAGAAGCTCTCACTGAAATTGGGCTTGGTCTTCCAGACCTTATCTTGACCTCCATTGTTCCTGTTAACTGCCATTTCTTAATTAGATTTTGAACTGCGGAAAGGGAAACTTGAAAATGCTTTCTTACCTTCTTATAGCCTTCTTCTGCTTTGTGGGCCTCCGCCATTTTCATTTTCAGAGAGCTAGGCAGCTGCTCAGAAGAACCCGTGGCTGCTGTTTTTTGGCACAAAGTTAGAGAAGGCTGGATTTTTATAAAGTTGGGAAATTTGCATCACCTGGCCTTTCCTGACGATGATGGTGAACAAGCCATAACCCTAGCAGATTAATTAAAGCCTGAAACCTTGATCAAAGTTATCTGAGCACACAAATCTCCAAGGGTGCCATGACTTTTGCATCAGCCCATTTTCCTTTTTGTAATTTTTAAAAGGTAAAAGATGAAAAAAAAATATATATTTAGCTAAAATACAAAGCAAATGTGCCATCTTTAACTTTAGGCCTTTTAGAGATCATTTAATCTTCAATTTGCTTAACTTTTCACAATAAGGCTATGTGCACACGTTGCGGAATTGCCTGTGGAATTTTTTGTACGGATTCTGCATCTTTTTGCAGAAAACACAGGTGCGGATTTGACGCTTTTTTTGTGCGGGTTTGCTGCGGATTTTGTGCGGATTTCTTGCGTTTTTTGTACCCTTGCGGATTTCTATAATGGAATGGGTACAAAAACACTGAAGATCCGCGCAAAGGAAGTGACATGCTACTTCTTTTAATCCGCAGCGTTTCCGTGTGGAATTTTCCGCACCATTAGCACAGCGTTTTTTTTTTTCCTATTGATTTAAATTGTACTGTAATCACTTGCGGATCTGCAGCGTTTCTGCAAGGCAAAAAACGCTGCGGATCCACAGGAAATCCGCAACGTGTGCACATACCCTTACAGTAATTTTGACCGAACTTTTACATGCCACAGCACTTACTTCCGGGACCAGCACTGCTGCTCCATTCGCAATCTGTGTTCCCCGATGGTCTTTGGGGTCCATTTGTCCACTGCAGCAATAAGTTGCCACTAATTCTATCCTGAGTGCAAGAAAACATGTTCTTCTGCTTGGACAAAAATATTAGGGCTGCAGCCAATCAGTAGCTACTGATTGACTGCAGCAGGTACGTGACTTTGTTTACCGTATATCATGAGACCAACTGGGGACACAGAGTCGCAAGAGGAGCTGCCGCACTAGTCCAGTCGGTAAGTATAGACTTTTTTTTTTTTTTCTTTTTGTAGCAATCTGGGGTCAGTGATAAGGGAATGTCAAGTAGCAGACAACCCTTTTTTAGGCCATTATCCTGGACTATATTCATTTTTTGCTATGGGCCTAAGAACGAACAGACAGGTAGTTGCCAACTACCTTCCTGCTCTGCCCAGCGCAGATTGCTGCTGCCAGTGATTTAGTAACTTCTGCCAACATCATCTCAACAGAGCAGCTGCTTCTCTTCTGCTCAATGGGGCGTGACTGTCAGCATCATGCTGACTGACAGCCAGCTCCCCACTGCGTAAACATGGTCAGTCTGCAGTCACACCCTCTCACAAAGCTGCGCTGTTGGCATTGAGCAGCTGAGTCACAAGCAGGAGCAGTCAGTGATTGTTCTGAGCCGCCACTGGATAGAACAGGCAGGTAGTTGACAGCTACCTGCCTGTTAGTTTTGGACAACCCCTTTAAGCTGCTCATACATATGAGAGTATTTACTGTTATGACCATTAGCTTCAACATTTTTCTAGCCGCGTTGCTGATTTAAACAGCATGATTGCAGCAATCATTCAATTAAAGGAGTATTCCCATTTCCAAGATCTTTTTCAAATATGTAGTAGGTATAATCTATAATATAACACTGGGAGCGTCACTCTGTCCGAAGCCTTAATAGACTGCGCAGGCGCGACGCTCCTAGCATTACGTTATAGAAAAAATGCCGTCGGGAGCATGGGGACGCCGTCTACATATGTGCGCCCTGATTATGCAAATAATCCGCCGCCATAATAAGTTTTTACTTACGCTATTCGTTTCGGGCGCCATTGTCTTGCTCCTCCTGGTGCCGGAATCGGCGCCTGCGCAGTCCGCGCTTACCGGCGCCATTTTCTTGAAAACACACAGCAGTGTGTCTTCAAGAAAATGGCGCCGGAAAGCACGGACTGCGCAGGCGCCGATTCCGGCACCAGGAGGAGCAAGACAATGGCGCCGGAAAGGAATGGCGTAAGTAACAAATTGCTGTGCCATGAGGCTGTGGCACTTCATGCCACAGCTATTTGTTACTTACGCCACCTGATGGGGGTCATAAACCTTTATGGAGCAGCGTATGGGGCATATGGATGGGAGCAGCACATGACAGAACGGGGGCGCAGGATGGGAGCAGCACATGAAAGAACGAGGGTGCAGGATGGAAGCAGCACATGACAGAACGGGGGCGCAGGATGGGAGCAGCACATGTCAGAACGGGGGCGCAGGATGGCAGCAGCACATGACAACGGGGGCGCTGGATGGGAGCAGCACATGACAGAACGGGGGTGCAGGATGGCAGTAGCACATGACAGAACGGGGGTGCAGGATGGAAGTAGCACATGACAGAACGGGGGCGCAGGATGGCAGCAGCACATGACAGAACGGGGGTGCAGGATGGCAGCAGCACATGACAGAACAGGGGTGCAGAATGGAAGCAGCACATGATAGAACGGGGGTGCATGATCGAAGCAGCACATGACAGAACGGGGGCGCAGGATGGGAGCAGCACATGACAGAACGGGGGCGCAGAATGGCAGTTGCACATGACAGAACGGGGGTGCAGGATGGAAGCAGCACATGACAGAACGGGGGCGCAGGATGGGAGCAGCACATGACAGAACGGGGGTGCAGGATGGAAGCAGCACATGACAGAACGGGGGCGCAGGATGGGAGCAGCACATGACAGGATGGGGACGCAGGATGGGAGCAGCCAGTGACAGAATGGAGGCGCAGGATGGGTGCAGCACATGTCAGAATGGGGGCGCAGGATGGGTGCAGCACATGTCAGAATGGGGATGCACGATGGAGCAGCACATGACAGGATGGGGACGCAGGATGGAGCAGCACATACCAGGATGGAGACCATATACCAATATAGATCCTAGCCACCCGGACGTAGAACGGGTTCTATAGCTAGTAATAATAATAATAGTACATGCCTCCAATTAGAAATGTAATATAGTTCTTCTGATTTGCTATGTGGCTTACCCCATGTGTAGGGCATTGCAGTAGCTTATGTATCCATGGTTACGACCACAAACAACTAGCTAACTCACTATATGAGTGGACGTGACATAGCTCATCAGAAGAACTATACTACATTTCTAATTGGAGGTATTTGCTAAAATTATTATTATTATTACACCTACTACATATTGGGACAGGATTTTGGAGATGGGAATACACCTTTAAGGGATGAATGATCAAGGCTGCAAAAACACTGAAAGAATGGTCATGCTGCAAATTTTGAAAAAAATGCTTAGATGCTTCAAATCTGCAAGGAAAAAATAAGCAGTGTGTGAATGAGATTTTAGAAATCTCATTCACTTTGCTTGTACTGTAAAACGCTGAGTTTTCTTTAGTGGAAAAAAACGTGGCAAAAATGCAAGAAGTGAACAAGCCCTAATACTCGCCGTCACAGAGAAAAAGCAGCGTCTCATCTCAGTGTGAACATGCCTGTAAGCCGTATCTATATTCTCTCCTCAGATAGGGCTCTTTGACCTGGAAGTGAATTGCCTGACCAAGATTTTATTCAGCGCCCTGGTGGTCGTCTCTCTGGTCATGGTGTCTCTCCAGCATTTTGCTGGTCGTTGGTATCTACAGATCATCCGCTTCCTGCTCCTCTTCTCCAACATCATTCCAATCAGGTGAGGGGTTAACTGTTCGACCATTTTTTTCAATTAGATCACAAAAATCCAGTACAAATATCCACAGTACAAGGTTCTGTAGAGTCACGTCATGCTGGTTTACTATTTTTTGGGTATAGAAAATGTACCAGAACTCAAAAGGAAACGGTCACCAGACTTTTTCCCACTTAATCTGAGAACAACAAAATGTAGGGTAAGAGACCCTGATTCCAGCGATGTGTCACTTAAAAGGAAAATTCCCATCTCCAAGATCCAATCCCAATGTGTAGTAGGTGTAAATACCTTCGATTAGAAATGTAGTAGAGTTTTTCTGATACACTATTTCTCTTTCCTCATGTGCAGGCATTGCAGGACCTTAGGTATCCATGGTTACAACCACTAGCAACTAGCTGTCAGTATATCAGTGGTTATAACCATGGATACCAAGGTCCTGCACATGAGGAAAGAGAAATTGTGAATCAGAAAAACTGTACTACTTTTCTAATTTGATTTATTTGCTAATATTATTTTTACATAGATCTACTACATATTGGGATGGGATCTTGGAGATGGGAATACCCCTTTAAATGCTGCACTTTTGATAATTTGCTGTTGATAGAACAGTGATTTTATCACTAGAAGAATAGTAATTCTGCTGCCATGTAGTCCTCCATATTCATGAGCTCTGTATAACCCTGCCCCAACCACTGATTGGACGCTTTCTGTGTACACTCTGCATAGGCAGAAAACGGCCAATCATTGGTGTGGCGGGGTTATAAAAAATACCATTTGCCTTCTACAACGTCTGTGTTGCTTTGTCTTGCTGGCTCCAGAATGAGTTAACCGAGAGTCCATCAGTTGGCTCAATATGGTCTGATTGTAATAATTGTTATTTATATCGCACCAACATATTCCGCAGAGCTTTACAGGGGAGATTGTAATTCTTTTATTTGTATTTCTGAGCTCCTCTCAGCTAATTTATAACCAAAGACCACATGCAAATTTAATGTGAGATGGCCGCGGCATCCGGGTCCTGCAGGGAGGGAGGTGGCTTACCAAGTGCCTGCTCAGAGCAAGAGCTTGGTAAGCCTGCAGTGTTGTAAGTAAGATCGGTGATCTGACAGAGTGCTGTCAGATGTGTAAAAAAAAAAAAAAAAAAAATCCCTAAATAATGAAAAAAAAAATGTTATTCCCATAAATATATTTCTTTATCTAAATAATAAAAAAAAACTATAAAAGTACACATATTTAGTATCGCCGCGTCCGTAACGACCCGACCTATAAAACTGGCCCACTATTTAACCCCTTCAGTAAACACCGTAAGAAAAAAAAAAAAAAAGGCAGAAAACAACGCTTTATTATCATACCGCCGAACAAAAAGTGGAATAACACGCGATCAAAAAGACGGATATAAATAACCATGGTACCGCTGAAAACGTCATATTGTCCCGCAAAAAACGAGCTGCCATGCAGCATCATCAGCAAAAAAATAAAGTTCTAGTCCTGAGAATAAAGCGATGCAAAAATAATTATTTTTTCTATAAAATAGTTTTTATCGTATAAAAGCGCCAAAACATAAAAAAATGATATAAATGAGGTGTCGCTGTAATCGTACTGACCCGAAGAATAAAACTGCTTTATCAATTTTACCAAACGCGGAACGGTATAAACGCTTTCCCCAAAAGAAATTCATGAATAGCTGGTTTTTGCTAATTCTGCCTCACAAAAATCGGAATAAAAAGCGATCAAAAAATGTCACGTGCCCGAAAATGTTACCAATAAAAACGTCAACTCGTCCCGCAAAAAACAAGACCTCACATGACTCTGTGGACCAAAATATGGAAAAATTATAGGTCTCAAAATGTGGTAACACAAAAAATATTTTTTTGCAATAAAAAGCGCCTTTTAGTGTGTGACAGCTGCCAATCATAAAAATCCGCTAAAAAACCCGCTATAAAAGTAAATTAAACCCCCCTTCATCACCCCCTTAGTTAGGGAAAAATTAAAAAAATGTATTTATTTCCATTTTCCCCTTAGGGCTAGGGTTAGGGCTAGGGTTAGGGTTAGGGCTAGGGTTAGGGTTAAGGCTACAGTTAGGGTTGGGGCTAAAGTTACGGTTAGGGTTTAAATTACATTTACGGTTGGGAATAGGGTTGGGATTAGGGTTAAGGGTGTGTCTGGGTTAGAGGTGTGGTTAGGGTTACCGTTGGGATTAGGGTTAGGGGTGTGTTTGGATTAGGGTTTCAGTTATAATTTGGGGGGTTTCCACTGTTTAGGCACATCAGGGGCTCTCCAAACGCGACATGGCGTCCGATCTCAATTCCAGCCAATTCTGCGTTGAAAAAGTAAAACAGTGCTCCTTCCCTTCCGAGCTCTCCCGTGTGCCCAAACAGGGGTTTACCCCCACATATGGGGTATCCGCATACTCAGGACAAATTGTACAACAACTTTGGGGGTCCAATTTCTTCTCTTACCCTTGTGAAAATAAAAAAATGATGGCAAAAAGATAGTTTTTGTGAAAAAATATGATTTTTTATTTTTACGGTTCTGCATTATAAACTTCTGTGAAGCACTTGGTGGGTCAAAGTGCTCACCACACCTCTAGATAAGTTCCTTAGGGGGTCTACTTTCCAAAATGGTGTCACTTGTGGGGGGTTTCAATGTTTAGGCACATTAGTGGCTCTCCAAACGCAACATGGCGTCCCATCTCAATTCCTGTCAATTTTGCATTGAAAAGTCAAACGGCGCTCCTTCCCTTCCGAGCTCTCCCATGCGCCCAAACAGTGGTTTACCCCCACATATGGTAAAAGGCTTGAAGGAAAAGAAGAGCACTCACCGTCTGTACAAAAGGTCCGTTCTTTATTGGTTTATGGCTTCACAGTAAAATAGCAGGACATGGCAGGCAGAAACAATGGAGAAGGACGACGGCCGTTTCACGCTCCTACGCTTCTACGGGTCCGATGATCACATATGGGGTATCAGTGTACTCAGGACAAATTGTACAACAACTTTTGGGGTCCATTTTCTCCTGTTACCCTTGGTAAAATAAAACAAATTGGAGCTGAAGTAAATTTTTTGTGAAATAAAGTTAAATGTTCATTTTTATTTAAACATTCCAAAAATTCCTGTGAAGCACCAGAAGGGTTAATAAACTTCTTGAATATGGTTTTGAGCACCTTGAGGGGTGCAGTTTTTAGAATGGTGTCACACTTGGGTATTTTCTATCATATAGACCCCTCACCCTCAAAATGACTTCAAATGAGATGTGGTCCCTAAAAAAAATGGTGTTGTAAAAATGAAAAATTGCTGTTTTTTTCACAAATAAAGGCAGGTAATATCAAATAAAGTTTAGCACTATCATAAAGTACAATATGTCACGAGAAAACATTGTCAGAATCACTGGGATCCGTTGAAGAGTTCCAGAGTTATAACCTCATAAAGGGACAGTGGTCAGAATTGTAAAAATTGGCCTGGTCATTAACGTGCAAACCACCCTTGGGGGTAAAGGGGTTAAGGACATGAAATTTGCTATAACAATATTGAACCTTTTTTCTCTTTTTCATCCTGTAGTTTGCGGGTCAATCTGGACATGGGAAAAATTGTCTACAGCTGGATGATCCGCAGGGACCCCAAGATCCCGGGAACCGTGGTCCGATCCAGTACAATCCCAGAACAGCTTGGTCGAATCTCCTACCTACTGACAGACAAAACAGGTAGGAGCCAGAATCTTGGCTTTCATTTCCATTGACCGCATCTAAGGATAAAATCCCACTGGACTGTAAGGGATCCGCAGCGAAAAGCTTTATCATTTTTCCTTTTAATTCTTTGCTTTTTTATGACTAATTTTTCTTCTAATTTTTCTTTTTAATATTTGGAGATAGTTAATGACATTCTCGGATCGCAGTATTAAACCTATGTGGACTGATGATATTATAACGGCTTGTCTCGTAGGGACCCTGACCCAGAATGAGATGGTATTTAAGCGTCTTCACCTGGGGACAGTGGCTTATGGCATGGACTCGATGGACGAGGTGCAGAGTCACATATTCAGTGTATACACACAGGTACGTTATATATCATATAGTGTATGACAGTGCAGACCTGGCTTTGTGCCTTGTATGTCCAGGTTGCGGACAAGTAAGACCATATTTGATCCATCAGGTCATATCCGGATACGTATCTGGGGACGTCAAGGTGGCGGATTATTAGAAATTCTACAGAATTCTACAGAAATTATGTATTTTACCATTGCCCAAAGATTCTGTAGTGTTAGAGTATGTATACATGGAGTCTTTTTCAGGTGGATAGCACCTGAAAATGCGCAGCGAAACCTCAACAAAAAATGAACATGGTGCACAGCAGTGTAAAAACTAAATTGCTGTGCACATGTTTTGCTAGTTCTTTTAAAGGTTCAGAAACATTACTTAAGAGAAGAAGCATGCTCATTCTTGCAGCAGCAGATCCTGCCGGTGGCAGATGCGCTGAAAAAAAATAACCATCGAAGCCGCTGTAGGAAAAAGACCGCCGGCTGTCTGCTGAAGGGGCTTCGCCTAGCAAAAGTTAGCATCTTAATGACATCATGTGCACATACCCTTAGTTTTCTTTTCTGAGCTTTAGGAGCAGAAATTCTCCAAAAACCATAAGTTTTGATTGGGAGTGGGAGAACTTTTGCTCCAACTCAGCAAAAAAACTTAGGTAGGAACACACTGTAACTCTCCAATCAAAACTCATGTTTTTTGAACTCCTCGTAGTTTTTGGAGAGTTTCTGCTGCAAAATCTAAAAGTGTGAACATACCCTTAAGCTGATCATACATGTTAGATGAATGTGCAACACCCCAGGTAGCCGGTTGTTGCAGTGATGTTGCCTTCCTTTCGGGGAGGGTGATATCATGCTCAGAGGCAATGGAATTCCCTTTATCGGGTAAGGCACTCACATGCAACATATTCCAAATCCAGGCCAGGAGGGGGAGCTCCGGACCCGGATTCAGGGGAGCTTCCCTCAAATATGGATATATATCCTGGTCTGGAAGAGGAGTGAGCGAGTCTGATAGAGACACTGAAGGAGAAGGAAGTCTGAAAGAGCAAACAGAGAGGCCCAGCAACCACGTGGGAGCTGCAGCCTCTGGAAGGAGAAAGACCCGAAGGGTTGTATGTGATGGAGCTTCAGAGGAAAAGAGCAGAGGAGAGGAACAGGGCTCAGAGGGGAACTGTGACCGGGCACCCTCAGAGCCGAAGCGCAGTACCGGGTACCAGGAGCCCGAGTCTATAGTGGAACTGTAAGACACTTGGCAAAACCGGAGGGTTCAGAACTTTAAGTGAACGACCCGCACCACGCCTGAGATGCAGCAGTACCTGAGGAGCCCGGGACATGATAGAGTCCCTGAAAAAAGGCTCAAGCTGCCCGTCATGCAGGTACCTGTCCCAGGACAGGGGAAAAGAGGACTTTGCAAGTAAGCTTCAGGCAGCAGGGACCTCACATAGAACGGCGCTAGTTTGAAAGGCTCACGGACCTCAACTGGAAAAGGGATTCTCCCATTGCCTCTGAGCTGGCCGGACCACATCACCATCCGTGCCTATTACCCTGGACTGTGGCCTGCCAACTACAGTAAACCAGGTAAGACTTTTCAACTTGTGTCCTTTACTCATTGCCCGGCGTACACCATCATCGCCATACACTATAGGACCCCTGGGGACCCCGCTTCACCTGTGGGAAGTGTTACCATCATTGCAGCAACAACATCCCCCAGAGGACCCCTTTAAAGCAGTGTCGGTCCCCCTACTGACCGAACACCACAGGTGGTGTCATGACAGACTTTACCACAATCCCCTTAAAAGACCGCTCCCCTTTTGTTGGACGCCCAGGGCCATGGACCGGGTTGCAGCCGCCGTGACATTCCCTTTTAAGAGAGACAGGACCCGGTGCCGAGTACCCCACTGCCTTGGTAGGGCGCTCCAAATGTCAACTGGATACTTCAACCATCTGCATGCTGATGTCTCAACTGTCAGCCAAAAGAAGGATTGTACATCCTCATGGATGATCATGGGGTGCATTAAAAGAGGTCTGGATACACATGATGAGAGCATTATACTGCCTCTGTACAAATCCCTAGTTAGACCGCACATGGAGTACTGTGTCCAGTTTTGGGCACCGGTGCTCAGGAAGGATATAATGGAACTAGAGAGAGTACAAAGGAGGGCAACAAAATTAATAAAGGGGATGGGAGAACTACAATACCCAGATAGATTAGCGAAATTAGGATTATTTAGTCTAGAAAAAAGACGACTGAGGGGCGATCTAATAACCATGTATAAGTATATAAGGGGACAATACAAATATCTCGCTGAGGATCTGTTTATACCAAGGAAGGTGACGGGCACAAGGGGGCATTCTTTGCGTCTGGAGGAGAGAAGGTTTTTCCACCAACATAGAAGAGGATTCTTTACTGTTAGGGCAGTGAGAATCTGGAATTGCTTGCCTGAGGAGGTGGTGATGGCGAACTCAGTCGAGGGGTTCAAGAGAGGCCTGGATGTCTTCCTGGAGCAGAACAATATTGTATCATACAATTATTAGGTTCTGTAGAAGGACGTAGATCTGGGTATTTATTATGATGGAATATAGGCTGAACTGGATGGACAAATGTCTTTTTTCGGCCTTACTAACTATGTTACTATGTTACATGCAGGTGGTGTATGCTTTCTCTCCTCTCCTCACTGAGAGCACATGCACTACTGGGTCAGTTGAGTGTGCACCTTAGGCCACGTTCACACGGACAGTATTTGGTCAGTATTTTACCTCAGTATTTGTAGCCATAATCAGGAGAGGGTGATAAATACAGAAGTGGTGATGTGTTTCTGTTATACTTTTCCTCTGATTGTTCCTCTCTTGGTTTTGGCTTACAAATACTGAGGTAAAATACTGACCAAATACTGAGCTTCTGAACGTGGCTTATTATTATTATTATTATTTATTTATATAGCACCATTATTTCCATGGTGCTGTACATGAGAAAAGGGTTACATACAGGGTTATAGATTACATTTACAGTACACAAATTTATGATGACAGACTGGTACAGAGGGGAGAGGACCCCCGTCCTTGCGGACTTACATTCTACGGGATACTGGGGAAGAGACAGAAGGTCGGGGGTGCGGCAGCTCTGGTTTTGGTGATGCGGCAGCTCAGGTGGTTGGTGAGGCGACAGCTCTCGGGTGGTTGGTGAGGGGGCAGCTCGGGTGGTTGGTGAGGCAGCAGCTCGAGCGGTTGGTGAGGCGGCAGCTTGTTGGTGAGGTGTAGCTTGTTTGAAAGCAGTGAAGTCGTTTGGCAGGCGTGTTTTCTTCCAACGCCGCTCCGCGACCCTGGATGCTTGTTGGAGTTTTTTGGTGAGGTTGTTATGCCAGGGTTGCCTATTGATTTGTCGCACTTTGCCATGCATGAGATGGGCAACTGAGTCTATGGCTGATGTGAGGGTGGAGTTATAGAAAGCGGTGGCGCTGTCCGTGTCGTGGAGGTTAATAGCTATCAGCAGGCCAGCAATATAGTCAGTGCAGATTATAGGAAGGTCATATTTCCTGGTGGGTATCTACTACCCATTTCCCTCCAGCTCTTATCAGACATTCATAGCAGCAAGATAAGAACGTGAAAACACAATCTGCAGCAATAAAAAAAAAGTTGTATTATTATACCCTTATGTGAAAAGAGCTTAGAATAAAAGTTTCTTACTAAGGCTATGTGCACACATCTAGTATTTGCAGCAGAAAAATCTGTTGGCATGTTGGAAGTAAAAATGCAGCATAAAATATGCGGGGTTTTGTCACATTTTTGCATGTGTCTTTGATGCGGTTTTTTTTTTTGCATTCTTTTAAATGATTGAAAAACTCTGAACGAATTGATATTCTTTACATCTGCAAGGAAAAAAATAGGCAGCATATGCAGGAGACTTGTGAAATCGAATTCACTCTGAAGGCCTTGAATTTTTGTCTTGGGGGGAAAAATGTGCCAAAAATGAAACGTGTGAACATCTCCTTAGGGTCCTTTTGTATAAAGTGTCTTTGTATGCACCGGTCTCTAGAAATAATCCAGTGGTGTGAATGAAGATGGAGATTAGCAGCTATCCATGTGGCACTCCACACCTCCCAGACAAAATATGTGGCATGTTAGAATCTAGCATGTCACTCTGTGCTTTCCCCAACACAGACACCGGTAGGCTCATGCACATTAGATTGTTGTTAAAGGGAACCTGTCTGCTGATGCATCCACTTCGTTATTGCAGCCATGTGCGTTTCACTCTGAAATCCCCCCAGTCTTGCTCCTTTTTCAGTCAAGGGGCTCAGGGTAGGGAAAATCCACTAGAGATCTGCCTTTTGGACTAATCATGTTGTCCCATCTTCCCTGCAAGGCATTTAAAGGGGGTTGTCCAGCTTTGGAGAAAAAGTCTGCAGTCACTGTATCTGACTGCAGACTTGTGAATCCTCACAACATGCACACTGCATGCTGTGAGGATTCTCTTGTGCCGGGAGCCATCATGTGACTGCAAGGCCACATTCCTACTAGACTTTCGCGCCCATCTAGTTGGCATGTGACTGCATTTTTGCAAATTACGTGATTATCGCTTTCGGCGCTGGGGCCAAAGAATCCTCACAGAAGACAGTGCGATCGATGTGAGAATTCACAAGCCTGCAGTCACATAGAGTGACTACAGACATGTAGCCCAAAGCCGGACAACCCCTTTGAATGTCTTCACTTTTCACTAAAATGCATTTATGAGTCAGCACATACCTGTCTGCAATAAGAGTCAGGTTTCAGGCAATATAAATGAGTTTTTGGATCCATTTTTAGCTGGGGCTCATGAGTCGATACCAATGTAACCATACAGAAGAGTCTGGTCGAAATGACCGCTGCATTGAATCATTACAAAAAAAAACCAAACTAATAAGTTTACTTCACAACTGTGCCATAGCTAGGAGTGTTTTTGAGCTGTTGGGTTCACTGTAGAGACTGTAGAGACTTCAGTCCGTCCTTGTGTCTCCTTATTGATTCTTATAAAGTTTTGTCTTGTTTTATATTTCTTCCTTATCTAAAGTTTTATGTGTAATTATAACTAATTAATTGTATTAAGCACCTATATTAGTATAAGGAGCGATATATAAGGGGCCACAAAGCACCAATAATTCAATAATGCCAATATAAAATATATTCTTTATTGGATAACAAAATAATTAAAAGCATAAAAATAGACATTCAATAGTCAGATATATAAAATTCAAAGGTATGTAGGTAAGCGATAATAACAAAACTCCCTTGTGTCCATATTGCATATCAGTACAGAGTTATATCGTGTGCAATCACAGTATTAAGGAGGGATAGTCAAAAAGTACAAGCCAAAAATAGCCAGTGCTGTGTAAGTTCTGGCCCTTTAAGGTAGATAAAGATCTATACAGGGATATCACATGATGATGATAATGCACAGTATCATGGATTACACGTTACCTATCAAAGAAAACGCTCACGACGCACGTTTCGCCTCAGGCTTCATCAGAGGGAACTAGGCCGGAACGAGGCTCTCATAGACTTACACTAGGAGCTTGTGACCGTCACTTATAATGGTGACGCAGGACCAGAGCGGCACCTGGACGAGCTTTAGATGGCATGTGGTCTAATTTAATACTGAGGACAGGGAGCTTAGATTAGTGGCACCACTCCAGCACTAATGAAAAAAACAAACGTTTAGTCGTACATTAAGATCAGTGGTCAAAAAATGTGATGCAGTGCATTTCTTGCAAACGCTGCTATTTTTTCATGAATTTCCCATATTGTCGTATTGGATGCACACACTGCAGGCTTTCCACGTGAGACGGCTTACGCCGTGCGCTTCATCCGGACTCTTCGGTATGATATATGGTTTCCCTGGCGTCGACTCGGGAGCCCCAGTTAAGCCTCTGTGGCCGCCCCTGAGTGCACTGTATGGTGAAACACTGTAATAGTTCACATGAAAGCCAGCAGATAAGTGAGATTTATGTGTAACCAGGGAGCGGTGTGCTGCGTAACGCACATCCACCATCTCGGACCCCCCATTTTTGTTTGGCTGTTGACAAGTGAATAAAGAAGCTGATTCTGTGATGTGTAATGAGAAGCATTTCCTTCCACTGTAGATCTGATTCATGGCTTCCATTACTGTTTCCATTCAGTCACCTATTGACCTGGAAGTGAAACTTTTTCGTGCTCCTCCTGACACCAGAGGTTAACAGATCAGGAAGCACAGCCCTGTGTCCGCTGCTTGACCAGCCTAATTAAGTAATTGTCTAATTACACCAGGAGTTTGGAGGAGAAAACTAAAAATAGGCCTAAAAAATCTCTCACAGAAACGCGTTGGGAAGTCCCACAGTTCACATCTGTTTTAGGTTTCCATTAATCATATCCATAAAGGGCTGCCCGGCTCCTGACTGGAGGGTCACTAGCTCTCAAAATGTGTTTCTAATGCAGCGTATAACCCGACAGGTTTATTATATACATTTGATCCAGCTCCTGCCGCCACCACCGCCACTGCCGCAGCAAGACAGTCTTGTGAACTGCTATTCCCCAACAGCTACCAAATGCTGCACAATGCCTAATAACGCCAAATGTATCAACCGCATCGTGGGGGAGTTTGTAAGCCTCTAAAGATTCCATGTCATTAATCAAAATGTGATATTGAATATGTGATTGTATGAAAAAATACATGAGCAGAAATACATTCTAACTATATATTCAATCACAGATGTGTTGTTTTTGAGAATTCCTTATCTGACCCTTTAAAATCTCTCTTCTCTCTCTCAACTATTTCTCTCAATACTCTCTCGCTCTCTGAACTTTCTCGCTCTCTGAACTCTCTCTCTGAACTTTATCGCTCTCTGAACTCTCGCTCTCTGAACTCTCTCGCTCTCTTTCCGAACTCTCTCTCGCTCTCTTTCCGAACCCCCTCTCGCTCTCTTTCCGAACCCCCTCTCGCTCTCTGAACCCCCTCTCGCTCTCTGAACCCCCTCTCGCTCTCTGAACCCCCTCTCGCCCTCTGAACCCTCTCTCGCTCTCTGAACCCTCTCTCGCTCTCTGAACCCTCTCGCTCTCTCTGAACCCTCTTGCGCTCTCTGAACCCTCTCTCGCTCTGTCTGAACCCTCTCTCTCTTTCCGGACCCTCTCTCGCTCACTTTCTGAACCCTCTCTTGCTCTCTCCAAACTTTCTCTCGTTCTTTCTGAACCCTCTCGCACTCTTTCCAAACCCCCTCTCACTCTCTCTGAACCCTCTCACTCTTTCCAACCCTCTCTCGCACTCTTTCCAAACCCTCTCTTGCTCTTACTCCGAACCCTCTCTTGCTTTTACTCTGATCCCTCTCTCGCTCTCTCTCTTTGAACCCTCTCTCGCTCTCTCTCCGAACCCTCTCTCGCTCTCTCTCCGAACCCTCTCTCGCTCTCTCTCCGAACCCTCTCTCGCTCTTTTTCCGAACCCTCTCTCGCTCTCTCTCCGAACCCTCTCTCGCTCTCTCTCCGAACCCTCTCTCGCTCTCTCTCTGAACCCTCTCTCGCTCTCTCTCTCTGAACCCTCTCTCGCTCTCTCTCCGAACCCTCTCTCGCTCTCTCTCCGAACCCTCTCTCGCTCTCTCTCCGAACCCTCTCTCGCTCTCTCTGAACCCTCTCTCGCTCTCTCTCTGAACCCTCTCTCGCTCTCTCTCTGAACCCTCTCTCGCTCTCTCTCTGAACCCTCTCTCGCTCTCTCTCCGAACCCTCTCTCGCTCTCTCTCCGAACCCTCTCTCGCTCTCTCTCCGAACCCTCTCTCGCTCTCTCTCCGAACCCTCTCTCGCTCTCTCTCCGAACCCTCTCTCGCTCTCTCTCCGAACCCTCTCTCGCGCTCTCTCCGAACCCTCTCTCGCTCTCTCTCCGAACCCTCTCTCGCTCTCTCTCCGAACCCTCTCTCGCTCTCTCTCCGAACCCTCTCTCGCTCTCTCTCCGAACCCTCTCTCGCTCTCTCTCCGAACCCTCTCTCGCTCTCTCTCCGAACCCTCTCTCGCTCTCTCTCCGAACCCTCTCTCGCTCTCTCTCCGAACCCTCTCTCGCTCTCTCTCCGAACCCTCTCTCGCTCTCTCTCCGAACCCTCTCTCGCTCTCTCTCCGAACCCTCTCTCGCTCTCTCTCCGAACCCTCTCTCGCTCTCTCTCCGAACCCTCTCTCGCTCTCTCTCCGAACCCTCTCTCGCTCTCCAAACTGTCTCTCGCTGAACTCTCCTCAAACTGTAAGACGTAATACCTGGAGAAGTCTCTTGCGCTCTCTGAACCCTCTCTCGCTCTGTCTGAACCCTCTCTCTCTTTCCGGACCCTCTCTCGCTCACTTTCTGAACCCTCTCTTGCTCTCTCCAAACTTTCTCTCGTTCTTTCTGAACCCTCTCGCACTCTTTCCAAACCCTCTCTCACTCTCTCTGAACCCTCTCACTCTTTCCAACCCTCTCTCGCACTCTTTCCAAACCCTCTCTTGCTCTTACTCCGAACCCTCTCTCGCTCTCTCTCTTTGAACCCTCTCTCGCTCTCTCTCCGAACCCTCTCTCGCTCTCTCTCCGAACCCTCTCTCGCTCTCTCTCCGAACCCTCTCTCGCTCTTTTTCCGAACCCTCTCTCGCTCTCTCTCCGAACCCTCTCTCGCTCTCTCTCCGAACCCTCTCTCGCTCTCTCTCTGAACCCTCTCTCGCTCTCTCTCTCTGAACCCTCTCTCGCTCTCTCTCCGAACCCTCTCTCGCTCTCTCTCCGAACCCTCTCTCGCTCTCTCTGAACCCTCTCTCGCTCTCTCTGAACCCTCTCTCGCTCTCTCTCTGAACCCTCTCTCGCTCTCTCTCTGAACCCTCTCTCGCTCTCTCTCTGAACCCTCTCTCGCTCTCTCTCCGAACCCTCTCTCGCTCTCTCTCCGAACCCTCTCTCGCTCTCTCTCCGAACCCTCTCTCGCTCTCTCTCCGAACCCTCTCTCGCTCTCTCTCCGAACCCTCTCTCGCTCTCTCTCCGAACCCTCTCTCGCGCTCTCTCCGAACCCTCTCTCGCTCTCTCTCCGAACCCTCTCTCGCTCTCTCTCCGAACCCTCTCTCGCTCTCTCTCCGAACCCTCTCTCGCTCTCTCTCCGAACCCTCTCTCGCTCTCTCTCCGAACCCTCTCTCGCTCTCTCTCCGAACCCTCTCTCGCTCTCTCTCCGAACCCTCTCTCGCTCTCTCTCCGAACCCTCTCTCGCTCTCTCTCCGAACCCTCTCTCGCTCTCTCTCCGAACCCTCTCTCGCTCTCTCTCCGAACCCTCTCTCGCTCTCTCTCCGAACCCTCTCTCGCTCTCCAAACTGTCTCTCGCTGAACTCTCCTCAAACTGTAAGACGTAATACCTGGAGAAGTCTGTGTTAGGAGTTCAGCCCCAGACACTAGGTGTCCCATATGAACCCCAAACTTCACAGTTTGGGTTTGCTCACCTCCAGTTGTCAATCCAAATCGTTACTAGCCTCGGCCCATAAAAATGAAATGTGTCCAATATATAAAAACATTTTTTTGGAAAGGGGAATAAATTTGAAGATTTATTTTAGTGGTCCATCCTGGTCATAAAAAACATGAAATATGGACACATATTTCCACTGATAGCGCAAAAAAAAAAATCAAATATCTAAAAAAGATTTTTTTTTTCACAGCTCTTCAAATCATATTTAGCATAAGACCCAAAAATGTGCATGGTCAGGGTGGAGGTGTAAATGGTCTGGTCCTGATCTGGTTAAAATCATGACTGAATTACTAGTCAAGGTGACCTTTTCTTCACCTGACTCCTTCAGATTGACAGCACTATACACACTTTTAAGACATTAGACCATGCCGAATCCTACAATGTCATAACCATTCCTATACCGGCCTCTGTTTCCAGCCTTCTCATGATCCTCCTGCACAGAAAGGCACCACCACCAAAGTGAGGAAGACGATGAGCAGCCGCGTTTACGAAGCTGTGAAGGGGATCGCCCTCTGCCACAACGTCACCCCTTCCTATGAGTCCAACGGCGTGACAGACCAGGCCGAGGCAGAGAGACAATTTGAAGATTCCTGTCGAGTTTACCAGGCGTCCAGCCCCGATGAGGTAAAGTCAGGTTTGTTCATTATAGGAGCATTTATTCTCTTCTGAACTTCGGATCCTGACTAAATTCAGTTACATCTGCAGTTTTGTTTTGTTTTTCGGGGTAAGGAAATATATGTCTAGTGGAATATTGGTTATAAAGGAGATAAATGTATTTGGAATAGATGTTGGACGTAACCATAAGATTGAAATGCATTCCTTTCGGTGCACAATGTAAAAATGTTGCATCCCTTTCATTCACTGTTACAGTATGGTGTATGGTATCAGCTTGGGACGACATCTACATGACATGTTTTCCCACAAGAAGAAATGTATAAGGCTTTGTCCACATCTATTCAATGAAGTCCAATGAGTGACATTGGTGTACGTCACCTGGCGGATTTGGCTTTTTTTGCTTGTATGATGGAGCAGAACAATGGGATAACGAAATGCAAATGGGGCCATGGCTTCTGTGCACACAGACATGTGACATCCAAGTAGGGATTATTTTGAAACAAAGGTGCACAAAAAAATTGATTTTCTAAGTAAAAAAAGGGAATTGTACAATCCTATTCTAAATTTTCACACTCAATCATTACCGGCGACTCATCAAAAATTATATAAACTCTGAGGTTTTGAAGGGTTCCAGATCGGGACTCTGAATCTCAAGAACAGGTCCACCTTGACTGGAGAAGAGGTGCGCATGTTAGACCTCTGCCCCATTGGTTGTGTATGACACCTTCAGAAATAACCGAGAACCGTTCTTGGCTTTTGCCAGCATTTTTATAGACAATGGATAGAGCGGAGGTTGGGAATACGCACCTTCACTTCTTTCCAGAAAAGGCTCTAATTCTGGGGATCTTTGAAGGTCCCAGTAAGTTATTCCCAGTCCCATTGATTGTGTATGGGACATTCAGAAATAACTGAGAACCGTTCTTGGCTTTTGCCGGCATTTTTATAGACAATGGATAGAGCAGAGGTCAGGAATATTGACCCACATTCCTTTCATGAAAAAGCTGTCATTCTGGGGATCTTTGGAGGTCCCAGTAAGTTATTCCAAATCCCGTTGATTGTGTATGGGACATTCAGAAATAACCGAGAACCGTTCTTGGCTTTTGCCGGCATTTTTATAGACAATGGATAGAGTCTAGTTTGGGAATATTCACCCTCATTCCTTTCACGAAAAGGCTGTCATTCTGGGGATCTTTGGAGGTCCCAGTAAGTTATTCCCAATCCCACTGATTGTGTATGGGTCCTTCGGAAATAACTGAGAACCGTTGTTGGCTTTTGCCGGCATTCTTATAGACAATGGATAGAGCGCAGGTTGGGAATGTGGACCTGCAGGCTAAGTTCACACTTTGCGGATTCCACTGCGGATTTTTCCGCAGCAGAATTCCAAAATCCGCAGTGAAAACCCGTTGCGGTTTTTACTGCGAATTTATAGCGTTTTTTACTGCGGTTTCTTCTGCGGATTTTCATCTGCAGTTTCCTATTGGAGCAGGTGAAAATCTGCAGAAAAGAAGTGACATGCTGCGGAATGTAATCCGCTGCGTTTCCGCACGTTTTTTTCCGCAGCATGTGCACAGCGGTTTTTCTTTCCCATAGGTTCACATAGTACTGTAAACTCATGGGAAACTGCTGCGGATCTGCAGCGGTCAAATCCGCTGTGGATCCGCAGCAAAATCCGCAAAGTGTGAACATAGCCTCACTCTTTTCCATGAAAGGCTGTCATTCTGAGGATGGTTGGCGGTCCCAGTAAGTTATTCCCAATCGATAACTTGCTATTTTGGGACTATGGTTCCCCTCCAACTTTGTGCTATATGCTATGCCTGCACTCTTAGGACACCTTGCTGACTCTCAGTAGGAGGGAAGAAAATTTAGGGTTATTTCTTCCCATATGTCGGATTTGTGCAGGTAAAATCTGCAGCAGATTACACTACAAGCGGATGAGATTTTACAGATCTCATCTACTTTATGTGGATATTTTCTCATGTAAGAATTATAAACATTTTGTGGATTTTCACATTCATTTGGTGGTAGAAACGCCCCAGCAGAAATGCCAGCTATTCTTCATGGTTTTATGCGAGAGTGTAGGAGATCACATTAATATTAATGTGTTACACTACTGACTTATCCTCATCCTCACCATAAAATATAAAATATTTTATATGCTTTTATACCCATAAACCTCATATGACCCAGACAAGGAGGCAAATTAGTTGTTCAACCCAATGATTTCTACGATACTAAATGAAAAAAAAAATGAAATCCCCTTTTAGACTTCCCAATAATACAACTCATTGCTTCATCTCAGTCACCTGTTTTTTTCATTATTTCCTTTGGGGACTTAACCCAAACACATCTGCTTATTACGATGCTCTGCCTTATATCGTCTCCTGTTGCGTCATGTGTCGGGATCCATTGCTGCTCGTCTATTACCATATCCAGGAAGGTGAGACTCTGAATTAAGTAAGAAATTGTTTATTCTGTCTCTTCTTACCTTCAAATTTTTACCAGTTGGCATAAAATTCGTTTCCTTAGACAGAAGGCAGGATTTCCTAAATTTGTTTCCTCTGAGAAGCCCCTGAGAAGCCCCTGTCCTGAGCTATCTGTTACAGCCCCCCGGGCAGAGCCGTCCGCTGCTACAGTAAACGGATACAAGTAGATGGCAGATAAGCGGCTCAAGAACTCGGTTAACCAGCGGCCGTGTTATTCCACCCAAGGATTCACTTTCACTCTGGGATTCATGCAACCCCAGCTGGAGGACGATACTTCTGTGTATATTAATGACATACTTAGAAAACATTAAATGTGTTTTCCACTATTTTCCAAAACTTGTATATATACGTCATAAAATAGCTTTTACTTAACCCTTGAATCCCCCGCTGCCACACTGAAAGGTCTTGCCCAGCTCTGCAGTCACGTGCCGTACATCTTTCATGTGACCACTGCAGCCATGATATTTTCAATTATGGAAAGTGACAAGTAAGGCCAGAGATTGACGGCAGCGGTCGTGGAAATGATGGGCAAGATTACCATGACTGTAGCATCGTTTGGGGACCACCAGAGTGACAGGAAATTTGGTGGGTAAGTAAAGATGGGAGAGTCGATTTGCATGACTTCGGTCCATCGGGCAGGTCAGTTTTCTGTGACAGGTGGACAGGAGCCCTGCGGGTCTCCTTACATTTCTTACTCCTCTTTGGATTAGCTAAGATGGGGCAACATCATGTTTGCGTAATGCCACAAAGGTGACTTTGCCCCAGCCTTGGCTAATCAAAAGAAGAGCTGGTGAAGCCAGGAAGCAAGAAGATTTGCATGCCTCTCATCTCATGGTCACAGATTACTGACCAGGCCGATAGACCAAAGTCCTATGAATGAAATCTCCCTTATCTATGGGTAAGTAATGGTTCTTTCTTTGATGCTAGTCACTACTCACACACAAGCCGTTAGGCAGGGTAGTCAAAGGTTCTGGGGTCAGATACCATGGGAGCATATAGTAAACTAAAGGATGAAAACAAAGGCGAAGTCAGGTCATGGTCCAAAGTCAGAATACCAGGAAGATAGTGGATCAGAGCAAAATGGCTAAGCAAACGGATAGTCAGAACGAGGTCCACTGTCAGGAAGCAATGGATCAACAAACAGAGCACAGGAATACAAGGCAAACCACTGAGCAAATGCTATGTCTGGCAGAAATCTGGGACTGACAGCTTAGCTAAGTAGCTGGATATATGCTTGGAACAAGGAACACCTGAAGGAATCTCAGCACCTCATTGTCTCAGATTGGACCGCTGAGCTGTCAATCAAAATGCCAACAGCTCGGTACACCCCTGCACTAGATTGGAAGACGAAGCTGTCAGTCACTGCGTCCAAGACACACTGAGCGGAGTAATCGTGACACTTTCTGTATTTTCTAACATTCCCATCTCATTGTCAAATTTTGTATAAACCCCCTTTAAATGTAATTATTACATAGCGAAAATATCTGAAACTTCCAAATATATTTTGTGTTCCAATTCTTCTTTACTGGCACAATAAATTGTCTAAGCAGTGTACAATTGTAGCAAACCCTCAAGGCCCTGTTTCAGGCCGGTTTCACACGTCAGTGGCTCCGGTACGTGAGGTGACAGTTTTCTCACATACCGGAGCCACTGACTCACGTAGACACATTAAAATCAATGCATCTGTGCAGATGTCATTGATTTTTTTATGGACCGTGTCTCCATGTGCCAAACACGGAGACATGTCAGTGTTCGTGGGAGCGCACGGATTACACGGACCCATTAAAGTTAATGGGTCCGTGTAAAACACGTACCGCACACGGACGTTGTCCGTGTGCCGTGCAGGAGACCGCGCTACAGTAAGCGCTGCCCCCCCCACTGGTGCTGAAGCCCCATTCATATCTTCCCTGCAGCAGCGTTTGCTGTAGAGAAGATATGAATATTCCTTTTTTTTTTTTAGTTTCTCATGTTTAAAATAAAGCTCCTTGTCCCCACCCCCTCTCCCACCCCCTGTGCGCCCCCCCGCTGTTCTTAAAATACTCACCCGGCTCCCTAGCTGGCGCTGCTTCCTGTCCTGGCCGCACCTTCTACTGTATGAGCGGTCACGTGGGGCCGCTCATTTACAGTAATGAATATGCAGCTCCACCTCCCATAGCGGTGGAGCCGCATATTCATTACTGTAAATGAGCGGCCCCACGTGACCGCTCATACAGTAGAAGGTGCGGCCAGGACAGGAAGCAGCGACAGCCAGCGAGGGAGCCGGGTGAGTATTTTAAGAACAGCGGGGGGGCGCACAGGGGGTGGGAGGGGGTTGGGGACATGGAGCTTTATTTTAAACATGAGAAACTAAAAAAAAAAAAAGGAATATTCATATCTTCTCTACAGCAAACGATGCTGCAGGGAAGATATGAATGGGGCTTCAGCACCAGATGCTGGTGCGTGTGGTGCCCAGCACGGTGTGTGTGTGGTACCCAGTGGGCATACGGGCGGCACACGTGTGCCGCACGTGTGCCGCACGTGTGCCACAGAAACAGAAACGCACGGGCACATGGACACGGATAATTCCGGTACCGATTTTTCCGGTACCGGAATTATCTGGAAGTGTGAGACTGCCCTCATAAGAACACTCTTTCCCGATTATCAGCCCTTGTACACAAATTTCCAATAACCTAACAAATAAGAAAAATAGCTTGTTTTTATTGGGTGATAGAATCGTGTATGCTCACATAAAAATAATCATCGGCTGTGCATACACATGGCATAAATAGGGAATGTGATATGTGATGCCAACAAGATGATGCTGTATGGGGACAGATCATATTAGTAATTATTTTGCTCCATAGAGTTTATGTAAGCCCTTATGAATGGAACTGCAAATGAGCATGGGGACCACTTAATTGTAGGCGTTCAGTTATAATGAGTATTGCGTGAGGGAAGTTATCATCTGAAAATGTTTAAATCAAGTTTTTGTGTTACATTTTTTTTTTGGCAATGTTTTTTTTTCCATATCACACTCTGTTTTAAAAATAAAAAATAAAAATATAGAAATCTTGTAATTTTCACACTGACCTTTGGGACTTTGTTTAGACTCCAATTTGCTATTGTTTCAGGAAACAACATATGTACATGACTACAATGGTCAGACCCCGACCATATTTTTTGTATTGAAGTCCCTAATGAGCTTGTGCAAAGGAGGAGGTTCTGTGACATTACATGATGACATGGCACTGATGGATTGTGATGACAGCCTGGTCTCTGCTGAAAGGCCCGTTGCTCCCATCTTGCTCCTCCTCTGATCCCCCAATATATATGCTGCATGTTACCCACTTGTTGTGAGAACACATTTGCTCCTTGATGGAGAATTAACTTTCATCACTTAGGACATGAAGCAGCATCATATTCATAATCACATCATGGAGGATTACAGATAGAGCATTCAGTCGTAGCTAAAAGTTTTGAGACTGATATAAGTTTTATTTTTCACAAACCTTGCTGCTTCAATTTTAATAGTGGCAATTTGCATTAGTGTGGTCTGCAGTCACTCTATGTGGCTGCAGACTTGTAAATCCTGACATCACACTCAGTGCAACGAGCCTCTTGATGCGTGACCACAAATATGTGATTTGCATACACGCGGTCACATGCCGACTAGTCGTGCGCAGCCTCACTCAGTGCAAGTGTATTGAGCAAGGACGGATACAGTCTAGTTGAAATGTGGCAGGCAGTATGCCAGCTCCCAATGTCGGCACTGGAGAATCTTTACAGTGTGCAGTGCTCGTGTTGTGAGGTCTCACAAGTCAGCAGTCACATAGAATGCCTTCAGACTTGTAGCCTAAAGCCATGACAACCCCTTTAACTCTAGATTGTTATGACAACTGATCTCCAGTATATCTGCCTGTCTGAGGCCAACAGGAGCCTTGGAGTCATAGAACTTTCTCCTACTAATCTGAGGGTCCTGCTCACTGGTTATAATCTATAAGGAAATGAGGACACAATAGGAAGAATGTGCTGGTCATGTCCAGTCCAGCCATCATTATTAGGGCATTTCATATTAAGCTGCATGATTCGGTAATCAGCCAGTATCAGTCTAAGTACAGTCACCAAGGGCTATTGAGTGCATGGAGGATGTGTAGACAGATGAATAGGAGGGACCGGATTTAGACGAAAATTTAAATATAGGATTCAGGGAGGGTTAGATTAGTGAATTGAGGTGATAGGCTGTCTAAGAGGTGTTTTTAAAGCCTGCATAGAAATGTAGGGGCTAGGTATTGGCCTGATTGTCTGGGGTAGTGCATTCCAGAAAACTGGTGGAGCATGAGAGAAGTTTTGGAGATGGAAGTGGGAGGTTTGGATTATGGAGGATGTTAGTCTTAGATCAGTTGCAGAATGGAGGGCACAGGTAGGGTGATGACAGAAAAGATGGATGAGCTATAGTTCGGTGCCGGTCTTTGGAGAGATTTGTGGGTGAGAGAGAAGTTTATATTGTACTGTGTAATGGATGGGTAACCAGTGCAATGACTGGCACATCGTTGAGGCACCAGTGAAGCTGCTGAACAGTAGTGTGTAAGGGGGCAAGAAGAGTGATCTGAGAGAAGTGGATTAGAAAATAGTGAGCCATGAGTTCTAGGAGTTTAGAGATGAAGGGAAGATTAGAGAGTGGTCTGTAGTTTGTGGCGTAGAATGTGATGCAGGCAAAATACAAGATGCTGATCTCCTTGCAGCCATATTTCTATATGATTGTTTCTGTAACGATTGATGTGTTCTCCGGTCAGCAAAGAATGACTTGTCTTCCTTATTATGAGGGAGGGCATTATCGTGTGATTATTATCTGTAATCGCGGACTGCAGTAGAATGGCATATGAGCGCCCTCTAGTGAGTTTTCTGTGTAACTGCAGCAGGTATATTTCTGTTCTCCAGTGGTTAAATGCCAACTATTATTAACTTTTTACATGAGTGATCATTTTAGAGTAAAAAGAAGGTTAAAAAAACATTTTTTGGAACCTGGCCACACCGCAGATCTGAATATATGGATGTGGCTTTAATCCCTCTCAGGCTTTCAAATGAAGCTAATGATTAATCAGAGGTTTTGTTAGTAGGGGGAGCAAGCATTAAAAATGAGGTGAGAAATTTATTGGGACATGGGAAGTGTTTCCTGGACTTCTCAGAATGTATTTTGGCGAAACATGTGGCATTAATTGCCTTTCTTTATCCTGTATAAACATCTGCATTGTTTTCAGGCTCAGGAAGGAAGCGGAGACGTATAAACTATTGTTTGATTAAACTCCCTTCTTTTAATCTAAAGGAATTATTTTGACATAGCATTAAATCAATGGAGGCAGAGGTGGGGGGAGCTCTAATAAAACTTACAGACGCTTCTGGGACGTTGTGAATTGGGTGAACATGTACCAGACTCATGAATGGAATCTAAACTGTGATTATGATGATTTTTACAAATTGTATATGTATCATATTTCAGGAGTAGGATTTTATACAGAGGTATAATCCACTTCAGCCCAATGATACCATCCTTAGAGGGTTTATTACTATTTTTGTTGGTGGATATTTTTGGATAGTGCTTGTGAAAACGAGCACTTTTGCAATTTACTGCTTGTTAAAATTTGCAGCCGTTTTTGAGATATTAGCACTTTTCTTTTGTTTACAGCTTGTTGCCTAGGAGACCGACCACCGCAGCTGTCTCATTTGTAAGAACTGCGCTGAAGCTGGCCAGGATTAGGAGGTAACAGCGCGCTCGAGCGATCCTACCAGCTTGAAACCAAACTGTACAAGCTCGATAGAAAACAGCTCGTAAGCACTGCATTTGATTTGCTCTCTACTAGAGGTGGTCGGTCTCCAAGACAACTGGCTATAAATAAAAGAAAAACATTATTATCTCAAGAACGGCTGAACATTTTAATAAGCAGTAAATTGCAATAGTGCTTGTTTTTACAAGCACTATCTGATGATACACATTTATAAAGATGAGATTAACCCCTTTAAGATTTTGTTGTTTGCTATGTATTATTACATTTTTCCTACTGTAACTGATTCCTCGGTTACTGAAACCTGATCCATGGTTTTTGGATGCTCAGTTAACCAACTTTAGGGTAAATGTTTTGACTTTGTGAGATCTTTTCGAAATGACAACTTTTATTTTCTGTTATTTCCTGAGTGCACTTACCAGAAGGGCACTAGAGAAAAAGTTTCAAGGCGACAAGATCCTGATGTGCGGCTCAGGGTATTGGTGCTCTTTATTTTAGTCCAGAAAAATATCCTGCTAGTTAGTCCCATGAAGTTAGCAATAGGGTGTTTTTAATATGATTTTATATGATTTTTATTTATTCTAATTTTTGTTGTATGGAAAAGTGTATCCTATTGAAGAAAAAAAAAAAAAAAAAAGTTTAGCAATTTTTAATTAGCAGCTGGTTATCCGCAGGAACAGTCAGCCATTGTTGCCTTCATAACCTCTCATAAAGCCACATTGTCTCTGGCCGAGTATCACCTTGCTGACTCCATAGTTGTGACCTTTCACCTTCTCCGCTCATAGGTGGCCCTGGTACAATGGACTGAGAGTGTGGGGCTGACTCTAGTAGGAAGAGACCAGTCTTCAATGCAGCTGAGGACACCTGGTGGACAAATCATGAACTTCACCATTCTACAGATCTTCCCATTCACCTATGAAAGTAAAAGGATGGGCATCATTGTACGGGTAAGATTATGAAACTTAACAGCAAGTTATACAATATTATAGAAGATAACGTATAGAGTGCTCCTGGTCTTGTGTAAAACTTAAAGTAACCGGTTTTTACTTTTTTTTTTTTTTTTCCATAAATCACGTCAGGATAAGAAACTTTATAATATCTTATCAGAGAAATCGGCTTCTTTCTCCTCAAGAACTGATCTTTCATTCTCAAAATTCATGTGTAAAATCTTTGACCAGTGAAGACAGATTCTCCCATTACTGAGATAGAAGATGACAGTTGGTGCTCACAAAGTTCTTTGGAGAACGGTGTTGCTTCAGGAAAACTTTCAGCTCATCCCCCTCCCCTATCCATAGTATTTTAAAAGCATCAATTGTCATCTCCTCTATCAGTAATGTAAACATTAGTCTTTATTAAATCCATCCATGAATTTAGATTTTTGAGACTAAAGCATCAGTCCAGGAGGAGAAAGATTTCTCTGAAAGATTCATTACTAATTATCTTATTTTCACCTTTACTATCGATCTATTAAATAAAGATTAAATGACGATTGCTCTTTAATCATTGTAATCATTATCTTTATTTCCTCGACATTCTTAAGATCTCTGTTAGCTGTTCGTGAATAAAATCATTCTTGACGATTGCTACATTTGTGTTCAGTGTAACTGATTATCCATAGCAATTTAAATGGGTTAGGGAAAAGAATAATTCATCCTTAGGGTGTTAAATGAAATTTCAAATTTTATTTGTGAAACCATTTCTGAAAAATTCCAAGAGAACAAATTGCAACCACACCACCACCACCACTGAAATAAAAACCTATAAATCACAAAATACAGAGCAAACGCGTTTTGGACGTGTGTCCTTCATTATTGCAATGATTAAAGACACACATCCGAAACGCATTTGCCCTATGTTTTATTTATATATATATATATATATATATATATATATATATATATATATATATATATATATATATATATATAATATTAATCTACTATATAATTGTCTAAGGGTCACTTCTGTCTGTCTGTCTGTCACGGATATTCATTGGTCGCGGCCTCTGTCTGTCATGGAAATCCAAGTCGCTGATTGGTCGTGGCAAAACGCCCACGACCATTGCCACAACCAATCAGCGACGGCCATAGTCTGGCAGCGAAATGGCCGCTGCTTTACTGCCCTGCAGTCAGCGCTGAGCGCTCACACAGGGTTAATGCCAGTGTTAACGGACCGCGGTGTAATGCACTCCGTTAACACAGCTATTAACCCTGTGTGACCAACTTTTTACTATTGATGCTGTGTAATATACTACGTGCTCTGTGTTATATACTACGTAGCTGTGCAATATACTATGTGGCTGTGTTGGTTCTGTTATATACTACATCGACTGCAATATACTACGTGGCTCTGTTACATACTACGATATACGACGTGGCTATGTTATATACTACGTCGACTGTGCAATATACTACGTAGCTATGCAATATACTACGTGCCTCTACAATATACTACGTGGCTATGTTATATACTACGTGGCTATGCTATATACTACGTCGCTGACCAATACACTACGTAGCTGTGCAATACACTACGTGACTGTGTTATATACTACGTGGCTCAGCTAACATGGCTCTGCAATATATTACGTGGCTATGTTATATACTACGTGGCTGTGCAATATACTACGTGGCTCTACAATAAACTACGTGGCTATGTTATATACTACGTTGCTGACCGATATACTACATACCTGTGCAATACACTACATGGCTATGTTATATACTACGTCGGTTGTGTTATATACTACGTCACTGTGCTAAATAGTACATAGCCTGTGCTATATACTACCTACATATTCTAGAATACCCGATACAGTAGAATCGGGCCACCATCTAGTATGTGTGTACATATATATAAATATGCTTTGCAAAAAAGAAAAAAAGAGCATGAACCGCACATCCCAAAATCATACGTTGATCTAAAGCCGCTAGGCAAAAATTAATATAACTGAATATGAGGTTTTCAGTTTAACATTCTGATCAGACTGTATGAAGCCCACTGCCCCTTCACGGCAAACCTCGTAGTGGGTCCTATCGCCCTAACGGAGCGGAGCCGTGCGGTGCCCACCGCCACAGCGGCCATGCACCATATATATGGATTTCTGTATGGGGATCTGTCTGCAGCATGTACATGGATTTCTGTATGGGGATCTGTCGGCAGCATGTACATGGATTTCTGTATGGGGATGTGTCTGCAGCATGTACATGGATTTCTGTATGGGGATCTGTCTGCAGCATGTACATGGATTTCTGTATGGGGATCTGTCGGCAGCATGTACATGGATTTCTGTATGGGGATCTGTCTGCAGCATGTACATGGATTTCTGTATGGGGATCTGTCTGCAGCATGTACATGGATTTCTGTATGGGGATCTGTCGGCAGCATGTACATGGATTTCTGTATGGGGATGTGTCTGCAGCATGTACATGGATTTCTGTATGGGGATCTGTCTGCAGCATGTACATGGATTTCTGTATGGGGATCTGTCGGCAGCATGTACATGGATTTCTGTATGGGGATCTGTCGGCAGCATGTACATGGATTTCTGTATGGGGATGTGTCTGCAGCATGTACATGGATTTCTGTATGGGGATCTGTCTGCAGTGTGTACATGGATTTCTCTGTGGGGATGTGTCTGCAGTATGTACATGGATTTCTCTGTGGGGATGTGTCTGCAGTATGTACATGGATTTCTGTATGGGGATCTGTCTGCAGCATGTACATGGATTTCTGTATGGGGATCTGTCTGCAGTATGTACATGGATTTCTCTGTGGGGATCTGTCGGCAGCATGTACATGGATTTCTCTGTGGGGATGTGTTTGCAGTATGTACATGGATTTCTGTATGGGGATGTGTCTGCAGTATGTACATGGATTTCTGTATGGGGATCTGTCTGCAGCATGTACATGGATTTCTGTATGGGGATCTGTCTGCAGTATGTACATGGATTTCTGTATGGGGATCTGTCTGCAGCATGTACATGGATTTCTGTATGGGGATCTGTCTGCAGCATGTACATGGATTTCTGTATGGGGATCTGTCTGCAGCATGTACATGGATTTCTGTATGGGGATCTGTCGGCAGCATGTACATGGATTTCTGTATGGGGATCTGTCTGTAGCATGTACATGGATTTCTCTGTGGGGATGTGTCTGCAGTATGTACATGGATTTCTGTATGGGGATCTGTCGGCAGCATGTACATGGATTTCTGTATGGGGATCTGTCTGTAGCATGTACATGGATTTCTCTGTGGGGATGTGTCTGCAGTATGTACATGGATTTCTGTATGGGGATCTGTCTGCAGTATGTACATGGATTTCTGTATGGGGATCTGTCTGCAGCATGTGCATGGATTTCTGTATGGGGATCTGTCTGCAGTATGTACATGGATTTCTGTATGGGGATCTGTCTGCAGCATATACATGGATTTCTGTATGGGGATCTGTCTGCAGCATGTACATGGATTTCTCTGTTGGGATGTGTCTGCAGCATGTACATGGATTTCTCTGTGGGGATGTGTCTGCAGTATGTACATGGATTTCTCTGTGGGGATGTGTCTGCAGTATGTACATGGATTTCTGTATGGGGATCTGTCTGCAGTATGTACATGGATTTCTGTATGGGGATCTGTCTGCAGCATGTACATGGATTTCTGTATGGGGATCTGTCTGCAGCATGTACATGGATTTCTGTATGGGGATCTGTCTGCAGCATGTACATGGATTTCTGTATGGGGATCTGTCTGCAGCATGTACATGGATTTCTGTATGGGGATCTGTCGGCAGCATGTGCATGGATTTCTCTGTGGGGTTCTGTCTGCAGTATGTACATGGATTTCTGTATGGGGATGTGTCTGCAGCATGTACATGGATTTCTCTGTGGGGATCTGTCTGCAGCATGTACATGGATTTCTCTGTGGGGATGTGTCTGCAGTATGTACATGGATTTCTGTATGGGGATCTGTCTGCAGCATGTACATGGATTTCTGTATGGGGATCTGTCTGCAGCATGTACATGGATTTCTGTATGGGGATCTGTCGGCAGCATGTGCATGGATTTCTCTGTGGGGATCTGTCTGCAGCATGTACATGGATTTCTCTGTGGGGATGTGTCTGCAGCATGTACATGGATTTCTGTATGGGGATCTGTCTGCAGTATGTACATGGATTTCTGTATGGGGATCTGTCTGCAGCATGTACATGGATTTCTCTGTGGGGATGTGTCTCCAGTATGTACATGGATTTCTGTATGGGGATCTGTCTGCAGTATGTACATGGATTTCTGTATGGGGATCTGTCTGCAGCATGTACATGGATTTCTGTATGGGGATCTGTCTGCAGCATGTACATGGATTTCTCTGTGGGGATGTGTCTGCAGCATGTACATGGATTTCTCTGTGGGGATGTGTCTGCAGTATGTACATGGATTTCTCTGTGGGGATGTGTCTGCAGTATGTACATGGATTTCTGTATGGGGATCTGTCTGCAGCATGTACATGGATTTCTGTATGGGGATCTGTCGGCAGCATGTGCATGGATTTCTCTGTGGGGATCTGTCTGCAGTATGTACATGGATTTCTGTATGGGGATGTGTCTGCAGCATGTACATGGATTTCTCTGTGGGGATCTGTCTGCAGCATGTACATGGATTTCTCTGTGGGGATGTGTCTGCAGTATGTACATGGATTTCTGTATGGGGATCTGTCTGCAGCATGTACATGGATTTCTGTATGGGGATCTGTCTGCAGCATGTACATGGATTTCTGTATGGGGATCTGTCTGCAGCATGTACATGGATTTCTGTATGGGGATCTGTCTGCAGCATGTACATGGATTTCTGTATGGGGATCTGTCGGCAGCATGTGCATGGATTTCTCTGTGGGGATCTGTCTGCAGTATGTACATGGATTTCTGTATGGGGATGTGTCTGCAGCATGTACATGGATTTCTCTGTGGGGATCTGTCGCCAGCATGTACATGGATTTCTGTATGGGGATCTGTCTGCAGCATGCACATGGATT
Organism: Ranitomeya imitator; assembly: GCF_032444005.1. Taxonomy (NCBI): domain Eukaryota; kingdom Metazoa; phylum Chordata; class Amphibia; order Anura; family Dendrobatidae; genus Ranitomeya; species Ranitomeya imitator. The sequence continues at coordinate 432,121,921 of NC_091283.1, read as the reverse complement.
TCTGTATGGGGATCTGTCTGCAGTATGTACATGGATTTCTGTATGGGGATCTGTCTGCAGCATGTGCATGGATTTCTGTATGGGGATCTGTCTGCAGCATGTACATGGATTTCTGTATGGGGATCTGTCTGCAGCATGTACATGGATTTCTCTGTGGGGATGTGTCTGCAGCATGTACATGGATTTCTGTATGGGGATGTGTCTGCAGTATGTACATGGATTTCTGTATGGGGATCTGTCTGCAGCATGTACATGGATTTCTCTGTGGGGATATGTCTGCAGCATGTACATGGATTTCTCTGTGGGGATGTGTCTGCAGTATGTACATGGATTTCTGTATGGGGATCTGTCTGCAGCATGTACATGGATTTCTGTATGGGGATCTGTCTGCAGCATGTGCATGGATTTCTCTGTGGGGATCTGTCTGCAGTATGTACATGGATTTCTGTATGGGGATCTGTCTGCAGCATGTACATGGATTTCTGTATGGGGATCTGTCTGCAGCATGTACATGGATTTCTGTATGGGGATCTGTCTGCAGCATGTACATGGATTTCTGTATGGGGATATGTCTGCAGCATGTACATGGATTTCTCTGTGGGGATGTGTCTGCAGCATGTACATGGATTTCTCTGTGGGGATCTGTCTGCATTATGTACATGGATTTCTGTATGGGGATCTGTCTGCAGCATGTACATGGATTTCTGTATGGGGATCTGTCTGCAGCATGTACATGGATTTCTGTATGGGGATCTGTCTGCAGCATGTACATGGATTTCTGTATGGGGATCTGTCGGCAGCATGTGCATGGATTTCTCTGTGGGGTTCTGTCTGCAGTATGTACATGGATTTCTGTATGGGGATGTGTCTGCAGCATGTACATGGATTTCTCTGTGGGGATCTGTCTGCAGCATGTACATGGATTTCTCTGTGGGGATGTGTCTGCAGTATGTACATGGATTTCTGTATGGGGATCTGTCTGCAGCATGTACATGGATTTCTGTATGGGGATCTGTCTGCAGCATGTACATGGATTTCTGTATGGGGATCTGTCGGCAGCATGTGCATGGATTTCTCTGTGGGGATCTGTCTGCAGCATGTACATGGATTTCTCTGTGGGGATGTGTCTGCAGCATGTACATGGATTTCTGTATGGGGATCTGTCTGCAGTATGTACATGGATTTCTGTATGGGGATCTGTCTGCAGCATGTACATGGATTTCTCTGTGGGGATGTGTCTGCAGTATGTACATGGATTTCTGTATGGGGATCTGTCTGCAGTATGTACATGGATTTCTGTATGGGGATCTGTCTGCAGCATGTACATGGATTTCTGTATGGGGATCTGTCTGCAGCATGTACATGGATTTCTCTGTGGGGATGTGTCTGCAGCATGTACATGGATTTCTCTGTGGGGATGTGTCTGCAGTATGTACATGGATTTCTCTGTGGGGATGTGTCTGCAGTATGTACATGGATTTCTGTATGGGGATCTGTCTGCAGCATGTACATGGATTTCTGTATGGGGATCTGTCGGCAGCATGTGCATGGATTTCTCTGTGGGGATCTGTCTGCAGTATGTACATGGATTTCTGTATGGGGATGTGTCTGCAGCATGTACATGGATTTCTCTGTGGGGATCTGTCTGCAGCATGTACATGGATTTCTCTGTGGGGATGTGTCTGCAGTATGTACATGGATTTCTGTATGGGGATCTGTCTGCAGCATGTACATGGATTTCTGTATGGGGATCTGTCTGTAGCATGTACATGGATTTCTGTATGGGGATCTGTCTGCAGCATGTACATGGATTTCTGTATGGGGATCTGTCTGCAGCATGTACATGGATTTCTGTATGGGGATCTGTCGGCAGCATGTGCATGGATTTCTCTGTGGGGATCTGTCTGCAGTATGTACATGGATTTCTGTATGGGGATGTGTCTGCAGCATGTACATGGATTTCTCTGTGGGGATCTGTCGCCAGCATGTACATGGATTTCTGTATGGGGATCTGTCTGCAGCATGTACATGGATTTCTGTATGGGGATCTGTCTGCAGTATGTACATGGATTTCTGTATGGGGATCTGTCTGCAGCATGTGCATGGATTTCTGTATGGGGATCTGTCTGCAGCATGTACATGGATTTCTGTATGGGGATCTGTCTGCAGCATGTACATGGATTTCTCTGTGGGGATGTGTCTGCAGCATGTACATGGATTTCTGTATGGGGATGTGTCTGCAGTATGTACATGGATTTCTGTATGGGGATCTGTCTGCAGCATGTACATGGATTTCTCTGTGGGGATATGTCTGCAGCATGTACATGGATTTCTCTGTGGGGATGTGTCTGCAGTATGTACATGGATTTCTGTATGGGGATCTGTCTGCAGCATGTACATGGATTTCTGTATGGGGATCTGTCTGCAGCATGTGCATGGATTTCTCTGTGGGGATCTGTCTGCAGTATGTACATGGATTTCTGTATGGGGATCTGTCTGCAGCATGTACATGGATTTCTGTATGGGGATCTGTCTGCAGCATGTACATGGATTTCTGTATGGGGATCTGTCTGCAGCATGTACATGGATTTCTGTATGGGGATATGTCTGCAGCATGTACATGGATTTCTCTGTGGGGATGTGTCTGCAGCATGTACATGGATTTCTCTGTGGGGATCTGTCTGCAGTATGTACATGGATTTCTGTATGGGGATCTGTCTGCAGCATGTACATGGATTTCTGTATGGGGATCTGTCTGCAGCATGTACATGGATTTCTGTATGGGGATCTGTCTGCAGTATGTACATGGATTTCTGTATGGGGATCTGTCTGCAGCATGTACATGGATTTCTGTATGGGGATCTGTCTGCAGCATGTACATGGATTTCTGTATGGGGATCTGTCTGCAGCATGTACATGGATTTCTGTATGGGGTTCTGTCTGCAGCATGTACATGGATTTCTGTATGGGGATATGTCTGCAGCATGTACATGGATTTCTCTGTGGGGATGTGTCTGCAGCATGTACATGGATTTCTCTGTGGGGATCTGTCTGCAGTATGTACATGGATTTCTGTATGGGGATCTGTCTGCAGCATGTACATGGATTTCTGTATGGGGATCTGTCTGCAGCATGTACATGGATTTCTGTATGGGGATCTGTCTGCAGCATGTACATGGATTTCTGTATGGGGATCTGTCTGCAGCATGTACATGGATTTCTGTATGGGGATCTGTCGGCAGCATGTACATGGATTTCTGTATGGGGATCTGTCTGCAGTATGTACATGGATTTCTGTATGGGGATCTGTCTGCAGCATGTACATGGATTTCTGTATGGGGATCTGTCTGCAGCATGTACATGGATTTCTGTATGGGGATCTGTCGGCAGCATGTACATGGATTTCTGTATGGGGATCTGTCTGCAGTATGTACATGGATTTCTGTATGGGGATCTGTCTGCAGCATGTGCATGGATTTCAGTAAGTCCCATTTACATGTATTGAACCGTACACTAATTGTAAGCACACACCAATGCAGGGGTCAGCAATCGTGGGCAAGTGTGCCACAGCAGGCACATGGTTCATTTTTGCCTTGCACACTGGGCAGTTAGCAAATATCATCATGCGCCCTTCAGTACAACTGCAGGATTTTATATGCGGTGGCTGCTGGACTGTGCTGGTTTTAAAAACCAGTTGCTGTTGCCAGAGGCCTGTTAACTCATGGATAGCCAATGGCCACAGTATTTTGAAAGTTTAAAGTGGTTGTCCAGGCTTGGGGTTCAAGTCTGCAGTCAGTCTATCTCGGCATTGTCCAGTGCCGCTACCAGTAGTAAACATGCAATTTGCATACATGAGTTCCCATACCGACTAGTCGTGCGCAGCCTTGCTCAATACATGTGAATTGAGCAAAGCTTTAAACTTCTAGTCGGAATGTTGCAAATCGCATACTTGGGGTCACATGACCATCACCAGCACCTGAGAATCAAATCTTGAGACTTGAGCCCCAAACCCGGATTTTAACCTGCATCCCTTAGCCATCTATGGGTGGTCTGGATCCCAGAAACAGCCAGATTGTGGAATAGGATGGCACCCATATCAGTAGCATATGTGATCTGTATGTTTGGTCTAATGTGATCAATTGCATCGGCCACAGCAGCTCAGAATCCAGGGCCACAATAGGAGATAACACCGAACTTTGCTGGTCTATATACATAATTGTCTAAGGGGTACTTCCGTCTGTCTGTCTGTCCTTCTGTCACGGTTATTCGTTCGCTGATTGGTCTCGGCAGCTGCCTGTCATGGCTGCCGTGACCAATCAGTGATGGGCACAGTCCGATTAGTCCCTCCCCTACTCCCCTGCACTCACTGCCCGGCGCCCGCTCCGTAATCCCCTTCACTCACCGCTCACACAGGGTTAATGGCAGCGGTAACGGCCCGTGGTGTAACGCACTCCGTTACCGCTGCTATTAACCCTGTGAGTCCCCAACTATTTACTATTGATGCTGCCTATGCAGCATCAATAGTAACATAGTAACATAGTAACATAGTAACATAGTTAGTAAGGCCGAAAAAAGGCATTTGTCCATCCAGTTCAGCCTATATTCCATCATAATAAATCCCCAGATCTACGTCCTTCTACAGAACCTAATAATTGTATGATACAATATTGTTCTGCTCCAGGAAGACATCCAGGCCTCTCTTGAACCCCTCGACTGAGTTCGCCATCACCACCTTCTCAGGCAAGCAATTCCAGATTCTCACTGCCCTAACAGTAAAGAATCCTCTTCTATGTTGGTGGAAAAACCTTCTCTCCTCCAGACGCAAAGAATGCCCCCTTGTGCCCGTCACCTTCCTTGGTATAAACAGATCCTCAGCGAGATATTTGTATTGTCCCCTTATATACTTATACATGGTTATTAGATCGCCCCTCAGTCGTCTTTTTTCTAGACTAAATAATCCTAATTTTGTTAATCTATCTGGGTATTGTAGTTCTCCCATCCCCTTTATTAATTTTGTTGCCCTCCTTTGTACTCTCTCTAGTTCCATTATATCCTTCCTGAGCACCGGTGCCCAAAACTGGACACAGTACTCCATGTGCGGTTTAACTAGGGATTTGTACAGAGGCAGTATAATGCTCTCATCATGTGTATCCAGACCTCCAGACAGTAAAAATAGGTCATGTTAAAAATAATTTAAAAAAAACAAAAAACCTGCTATACTCACCCTCCGCCGCCTTTCTCGCTCCTCGCCACGCTCCCGGGACCGCTCCATTGCCAGCGGCAGCTTCCCGTGAGGTCCCGTCCCAGGGCTGGTGTGCGACAAGGACATGCAGTGACGTCACGGTCATGTGACCGCGACGCCATCATAGGTCCTGCTCACACCAGCCCTGGGACCAGAAGCTGACGCTTGCAATGGAGCGGTCCCGGGAGCGTGGAGAGGAGCGGGAAAGGCGGCGGATGGTAATTATAGCAGGACTTCAACAGGCTATAGGTGAGTATATGTTTGTTTGTTTTTTTTTAAGTCTCTATACTACGTGGCTCTGTGCTGCCCAATATACTACGTGACTGGGCAATATACTACGTGGCTCTGCTATATACTATGTGGCTGGGCAATATACTACGTGGCTCTGCTATATACTATGTGGCTGGGCAATATACTACGTGGCTCTGCTATATACTATGTGGCTAGGCAATATACTACGTGGCTCTGCTATATACTACGTGACTGGGCAATATACCGTACTACGTGGGCTGTGCTATATACTATGTGGCTGGGCAATACGTGACTGGGCAATATACTATGTGGCTGGGCAATATACTACGTGGCTGGGCAATATACTACGTGGCTGGGCAATATACTACGTGGCTGGGCAATATACTACGTAGCTGGGCAATATACTACGTGGCTGGGCAATATACTACGTGGCTGGGCAATATACTACGTGGCTGGGCAAATATACTACGTGGCTGGACATGGACATGCATATTCTAGAATACCCGATGCGTTCGAATCAGGCCACCATCTAGTACAGTCATAGATGTGGTGATTATTATTATTTATTATATACGGTAAATGTGCAGAAATATGATGACGTCACTCTCTGGCTTCTGGGGTGCAGATAATATCTTCGGCTGTCCGATACAATGGTGGCATGTCCTGGATGCACCGTGATTGCCAACCACTCCTGTCATCCACTGTAAACATGAGAAAGTTCTAACCTCCCCTTGAACTTCGGCTTAGGAAGCGACTCTCATGAGGGTTTGCTGACATGCTATTTATGTTGGAGAGCGGCATTACTGTGCAGGAAGCCGGGCTCTGCACCATTTCCTACATACATGTCATTAGACACCTTCAATAATAACAGCTCTAACCTCAGCTCCTCTTATCACTGGTGTGGTAGTCGGCTCAGACGCAATCACATTCCGGCCCCTTCTGTGTCACTCCTCAGGAATTGTCCTTTTATTAGGAATAATAGGTGTCAGGGCTGCTTTGTTGCTGTGTATTCACTCATTCATTAAATGACAAGCGTGCTGAAGAATATGTCCTTGCCCCCCACCCAAGAAAAACCCTTGCCTCCGACCTACTTATTTTTTATTTTTTTGCAAAGGCTGTTTTGCCTTGGTTAGTGTCACAGTACTGGAACCAGCAAGCACAGGATGAACAGAGTCATAGATTCCTGTTAGACTGCTGCAGTGCATGTAATTCAGGAAAAACACATATTAATTTCTTCCTGCGAATGGTCATTATGGTACAAACACGGCAGCTGACATCCTGCTTCAATGATAACAGTTGCCTCAGTTTAAAGAGGACCTGCCACTTGCTCCAAATTTTGAGATAAGTACCTTGTAAAATCCCCTGAACTTCCCTGATTTTGACACTCTCTTCCATTTCCCACGGTGTTACTCCATTGCTGAGATTCACATTTGTTTCTTCTGGAGCGCAACATGTGTAATCTTTGCTTTGCAGGCCAACTGGGTGTTTCTTTAGAGTCTTCCCTGCTCAGCTCAGCTGTGTTTGAGGCTGGTAAGACTACTAAATCTTTTGCGGAGTGTGATTGGCAGTCTCTGGTCTCTGGGAGGGAGGGTTGAAGGCGTATACCACAAGGGCAGACACTGAGGACATTTTTATTGTTATACATTTATATAACGCCATTTATTCCATGGTGCTTTTCATGTGAAAGGGGCAAATATAGACAAGTACAATAAACAATCTTGCCTTGCGCAGGCCTGTACTACGGAGGACAGAGAATGAACTCCAATCCAATATTGCAGCCAGCGGGTAAGGAAAGGGTGAATCAAACACCTGAAAACTCCGCCCATATGAGCAAAAACCGGTCCCACCAAATTTAGGTGACAGGTTCCCTTTAATCAATGTGAACAGAGCATGAGTGCTATACATAGGAGAGGAAAGGAGTGAGGGGCCGATATGGATGGAGTGTAAAGAGTTAATGCAAGGGCAGTGAATGCAGCAGCTAGGATATAGATTATACAAATGCATATAGTGAATATTTGTTCTGTTCCAATAGGGAATAGATTTATTCCATTATCTTACCTGTCTCCTGCCCCGTCTAACTGCCATGTTGTAACTGCCAGTACTTTGATAAATGTACTTTGATTAAATGTGCACAAATAAATGTGCACGAATGCCCCCCTGCATGAATGCTTCCCCAAACTATGTCTCAATATATAGGAGACTAGCTCTTAGATCTTACATCAGGATGACCAAGTCCGACCGGTATTATGGATATAGGAAACAATTTGTGGATTCAGCTCCTGATGAGTAGATACCGTAATAAGGTCCAGAAACAGAACTATATTTAATGCAGTTTTTAATAGATGGGTTTTGATGTACATACACTTCTGTGGTTATATCCTGAGGAAGAAGTGTGAGTACTTGTGTGAGAAGTGTGAGAACTGTCAATCACTGACAGAAGCCAGGTGGGGAATAGGGAAGACATGTAGCAGAGCTGTGTTTGCAGTGCCCACCCACAGCGCTTGTGTTTTTTTTCCATAACAATTCGGCTTCAAATTTCTCTAACACATAAAACCAGATTTCTAAAATAAAGGTATAAATGTAATCAACATTACAGCACCTTTACATAGATGGCATTAGTTTGGGGTACACAAAAACGTAGTGTCAGGTATATATAAGTGAAATATATATATGTCATTTACTGTCAATAATGCTGGATTGTTTTTGTTTGCAGGTCAAGTTAAGTTTTTTTGGACAGCAATTTGAGATGCATTTCATTTATTGTGTGAGGGAACTAGAAAAAAAAGTGTAATATTGCCATTCTTTGGCACCAGCGCATAATGAACAGCAGAAAAAAAAAATTGTTGATAATAACACAGTATTTACTGCTCCCTGCATGTTAATGCACAACATGAACAAAGAGCAAAAAAGATGGCAAAATAACTTTTTTTTTTTTTTACAATTCACAAATTCCCTCAGTAGATGAAATGTATCTCAAATTGTTGCTTAATATAACTTCATGTCCTGCAACAAAAAATGAGCACTTATCCAGCTTTATTGACAGTAAATTTAAAAAAAAAGTTGTAGCTCTTGAGTGCCCCAAATAGTTTTTTTTTTTTTTACAGGGTGAATAGTGAGATGCTCTTTTCCAGAATTTCTGCGCCCTTTTTTCTCCACACATACCTCTGATTATTGTGGCCAAACACTTCTATTTTAACCTCATCAGTCCACAGGACTTGTTTCCAAAATGCATTAGGCTTGTTTAGATGTGCTTGCACACTTCTGATGCTGAATTTTATGGTGAGGACGCAGAAGAGGTTTTCTTTTGATGACTCTTCCATAAAGGCCATATTTGTGTATATCTCTGAACAGTAGAACAATGTACCACGACTCCAGAGACTGCTAAATCTTTCTGAAGGTCTTTTGCAGTCAGTCGGGGGTTCTGATTTGCCTCTCTAGCCATCCTACAAGCAGCTCTCACTGAAATTTTACTTGTCTTCCAGACTTTATCTTGACTTCCACTGTTCCTGTTAACTGACATTTCTTAATTACATTTCGAAATGAGGAAAGGGCACTTGGCAAAGCATTTTCAATCTTCTTATAGCCTCTTTGTGGGTCTCCACCATTTTCATTTTCAGAGAGCTAGGCAGCTGCTCAGAAGAACCCGTGGCTGCTGTTTTTTGGCACAAGGTTAGAGGAGGCTGGATTTTATAAAGATGGGAAATTTGCATCACCTGGTCTTTCCTGACGATGATAGTGAACAAGCCAAAACCCTAAGGGTATGTGCACCCAATGCAGATTTAGTGCAGATTTAGTGCAGAACTGCAGCAGATTTTTCTGTAGCATAAACGCTGCAGAACTGCCCTGTGATTTATGTGTCAATGTGAAATGTTAAATTATGTTAATACAGGAAAGAAATATATCTTGGTACCGTGTTAGCCAGTAGATAGAAAAATATTTAGAATTGAGAGTCCTCAGTAGTTGATACCTTTTAATGGCTAACTGAAAAGATTGTAACAAATTAAATTGGTAAACTAATTTGTTACCATCTTTTCAGTTAGCCATTAAAAGGTATCAACCACTGAGGACTCTCAATTCTAAATTATGTTAAATCAATGTGAAAAAAAAAAAAAACTTGTGCACATGGTGCAGAAAAATCTACGCAGAAACGCTGCAAATTTCAAAGAAGTGCATGTCACTTCTTTTGTGCAGTTTTGCAGCGTTTCTGCACCCCTCCATTATAGAAATCCACAGTGGTAAAATCTACACAAAAACTGATAAAAAACGCACCTGCGGATTCTGCCAGGAGATGCAGATTTGGTGCACCACATTTCCTACGTGTGCACATAGCCCAACAGACTAATTAAAGCCTGAAACCTTGATCAAAGTTCTGAGCACACAAATCTCTAATGGTGTCATAACATTTGCATCAGCCCATTTTCCCTTTTGTAATTTTTAAAGGGTAAAATATGAAAAATATAAATATATAAAACAAGAAGATATATGTATATATATAATTTTATTTTTTTTATTTTTTTTGCTTCAAATACAAAGGAGGTGTGTCATATTTAGCTTCAGGCCTTTTAGAGTTCATTGCATCTTCAACTTGCTTAACTATGCACAATAAGGGTACCGTCACACTAAAGTGACGCTGCAGCGATACCGACAACGATGTCGATCGCTGCAGCGTCGCTGTTTGGTCGCTGGAGCGCTGTCACAAAGACAGCTCTCCAGCGACCAACGATCTCGAGGTCCCCGGTAACCAGGGTAAACATCGGGTTACTAAGCGCAGGGCCGCGCTTAGTAACCCGATGTTTACCATGGTTACCAGCGTAAACGTTAAAAAAACAAACACTACATACTTACCTTCAGCTGTCTGTCCTCTGGCGCTCTGCTTTCCTCTGCACTGTCAGTGCCGGTCAGCCGGAAAGCAGAGCGGTGACGTCACCGCTGTGCTTTCTGGCTGGCCGGCGCTGATGCAGGAGGAGTGCAGAGAAGCAGAGCGCCGGGGACAGACAGCTGAAGGTAAGTATGTAGTGTTTGTTTTTTTAACGTTTACGCTGGTAACCAGGGTAAACTTCGGGTTACTAAGTGCGGCCCTGCGCTTAGTAACCCGATGTTTACCCTGGTTACCAGTGAATACATTGCTGGATCGGTGTCACACACGCCGATCCAGCGATGTCGGCGGGAAGTCCAGCGATGAAATAAAGTTCTGGACTTTCCTCAGCGACCAACGATGGCACAGCAGGGGCCTGATCGTTGGTCGCTGTCACACAGAACGATTTCCTTAAAGGGACACTGTCACCTGAATTTGGAGGGAACAATCTTCAGCCATGGAGGCGGGGTTTTGGGGTTTTTGATTCACCCTTTCCTTACCTGCTGGCTGCATGCTGGCTGCAATATTGGATTGAAGTTCATTCTCTATCCTCCGTAGTATATGCCTGCACAAGGCAAGATTGCCTTGCGCAGGCGTGTACTATGGAGGACAGAGAATGAACTTCAATCCAATATTGCAGCCAGCATGCAGCCAGCGGGTAAGGAAAGGGTGAATCAAAAACCCCAAAACCCCGCCTCCATGGCTGAAGATTGTTCCCTCCAAATTCAGGTGACAGTGTCCCTTTAACGACATAGTTGCTACGTCACAAAAAGCAACAATATCGTTAACGTGTGACGGTACCTTAAGAGTAAATTTGACCAGAGGTGTACAAACGTTTACATGCCGCTGTATATAAATGATGTGTCATGTGACGAATATCCGTAAGTAAAGCTGCGTCTGTGACTGTATTCTATTGGAGGATCTACAGGATGTGATCTATAACCGGTGTTCTGTATGAGGGGATCCATTATACCCATCATGTAACACAGAAAATATTTCAGAGGATGAAGTTTGTACATGGTAACGATTAAATTTGTATTGCACTTAGTAAATCTCAATTCTTTAACCCTTCTCGTGCAGGAGGATGCCACCGGAGAGATCACATTCTACATGAAGGGAGCCGATGTGGTGATGGCTGGGATTGTGCAGTATAATGACTGGCTGGAGGAGGAGGTATGTGTCCTGCTGAAGCCGGTTCTTGTGTCACTTGTAGCAGCTAAGTGTTACTGCTGCTCCCCCTGAGTACATGTTGTTCCAGAGATGTGGTCTGTACCAAGGAAGATCCTCTGGGGCGTGTCTTCATAATTACATGTCTGTATATAATTTCTAATCTGGGGCGTGTCTCTGAATAATTTCCGGTGAGCCACACCCCCTTGTAAACACCATAAAAAGTAGCCCTAAATTTAAATGCCCATATCTCTGGAATTGTATGGCGGATTAAAAGAAAACAAAAAATGTAATATTAAGTAGCAGCAGGAATAAAATAAGAGCAAAGACTGTTCACTTCTGACCTGTTTAGCTATTGCACGGTGTAGAATTCTATACATTTCTAATCTACAGCCCCGCTGTTTCAATACTGCCCAAAATGTCTGCTAGCTGTCAGTTAATGAAAACCTTTACATTGACACCAAGGGGCTAAAAACTTGCTCTAATAATGTTGAATTTACACAGGTGAGGGGCCTATTGTAACGAAAAATTTTAATAAGTGTCAAAAGTTATTGGACATTGTCAGAAGCTGAAACCAGTTAATAAGTGCCATGTTTCGACCCCTCTCCGATGTGATATTGATGACCTACATTAACCACATCAAGACCAGACCATTTACCCATGCAGTTGACCAGAGGTTTTTCATACATGCGTTTTAAAGAGCTAAAGAAATTTTTTTTTCGTTCAGATACTCAAGTAAGTTTTGGGGTTTTTTTTGTCGTGATAAATGAGGTGTAATTTTTATGTCTGTGTCTTATTCTTTCTCTTTTTGGGGGGGATATTGAGCGTTATCATGGAAAAAAGGGAAATGAGTGTCTGTCAGTAATGTTAAAAACAGGGCCATTAAAATACATTAAACCTTTTTTTTCTCCATTTTTTTAACAAATATTATTACATATTGACCACAGGGTTTTTTATGCGGGTGGAACTAATAACCATGATTTGGATTGACAGCGGCATTTTTTTTTTTACCTTATTTTTTTTTTTAAATTTTTCATGTATTTTACACATTGTGTCCTCTATAAGTTCATATGAGACCCTTGGGAGGCATTAAATATTAAAATATTTTTATTTTCATGTTATTTCCCTTGTAACTGGGGCTGGAATATTAGCCCCAGTTGCAGGGGAAATTTAACCTCCTGACTGCACAGCAGAGCAGCCAGGGTCTCTCTGATCCAGCAGTTCCTGTTCCCACCCTAAACACAGCGAGCACATGACTGCTATGTATGGAGGTGTAAGCGACACCAGAGCTTCCTATTACTGTACTCATAAGTAAGAAAATATGCGGCACTCACCCCAAATTCTGCTTGTCCAAGCTCCAACACCGCACCCTCCTGCTTACCTTATGTTGTAACGGATGTTTATCTGTTGAAGTTTTCCATTAAAATTCACGCTTTCCACTGCAGAATTTGGGGTGAGTGCCGCATATTTTCTTACTTATGAGTACAAATGAACTATTAGTTTTCAGCTGCTGAGCACCTCATACCCCGGAGTAAGCGTGACGCCTAATACTCTGGATCCCATCTCAAGTCCTGACTGCTGTATATGGTATCGTTCTAGTGCCGTCCCATTCTATAGCTCTATGTGGATTATTAACTTCCTATTACTGTGTATACCTCTGTATACAGCCATAGAGAAGGCAAAGATGGTAGTAAACCATCTGTATCTCCTCTCTCTCTGTGTAAAGTGGTGCTGGGTGGTAGCTGTGGGCGAGATACTCGTCTCTGACACCGTGGCACGTTACATGAAGGTTTGTGGTCCAGGCAGGATGTGTGTGCCTCGTCCATGGTGGCGCTACTCCCTTGCAGGCCGCATGTAACTGTTGACTTTGGTTGGCCAGGGCCATGTTTTACAGCTCAATGAGGAAGACCACCAATCAAAAATAATCTTTTTACTGAACGATAATTTGCCAGGATTATATACAGGAGATAGTGGGTACAGAGCTTAATGAATGTTGGCTCAATACTACAGTCCAGTTAGTAAGAGTCCTACTCTCAGCCCACGGTTCAACGTCTTCTTTCCCTTTTAGGGAACTGTGTTGTCAATATGGCCGGTACTTATCTCCTCTGTTTCTGACGCTCTGGAACTTGGGGCACTCTCTCTTTGTCTCCCGTAGTATGCCCCATCTTGGCCTGTTACCTCTCTGAATTGTAAACACTGAGCCATACTTCTAGATGTCCTCTCCTGGGCCCCTCCTCCGATCACTATATCTTTCAGTCGCTTCTCCCCTTCCTTCTCTAAGGATCTCGCTATCCTCTATCACGGTCTTCTCTCATGAAAAAAATGCAACATTTTTCATGAATCCTTTTTACAAAAAATGACGTTTAAACAAAAACACATATATTAAGTAAGAAAAAAAAAACATAGTCTCCAAAGTTGGACAAGATGTTGGGTGTTACATAGAAGCATAGATTTTCACACTTTTGTAAATGACACTGCCCAGGTCATGGTCATGTTATTTTGTGGAATAATTACCATCTATTTCAATGAGATTTTTTCCACCGGTGAATGATTAAGGAAATCCTGGACTGCTGTAAGATACTTAAGTGGATTAGTGAAATCCTGGAGCTGGGCCTTGAGGCCTGGATGTATCTGTAGATGCTGAAAAGCTCAGCTCTGCGACACTGTAGTTGACTTTTCTGGACTGTTTAGTGTAACATCTTGTGAATCCTGCAGGACGATCATGTGTAAAATACGTGATGAATTAATTCTGAGAAGATGGCGGATCCCAATAATCATTCTTTTATGTAGACATATAGAAATGTTCAGTAATTTAGGAAATCTCTGGCATGGTCATATGGGTCAATTCTTCTGGAAATGACTGTTTTGGCTTTTCTTTCCCAGTGTGGCAACATGGCAAGAGAAGGACTCCGGGTTCTGGTAGTGGCAAAGAAGTCTCTGACAGAGGAACAGTATCAGGATTTCGAGGTGGGACTCTTCGTACTGAAGCAACTTTGTTTTTTTATAAAAAAAAAATGTTAACTGTGTTTCTCCATCATTTTTCCAGAAGAAACATAAATGTGTAAAAATTAGAGTAGCAAACACTGCCTCACAATAGGTGGCAACAGAGTCAGTTTTCTTCCTTCTGGAGGAGAGCTAATTTGCATACATTTTCCCATGTAGCATTGCCTGTAAGGCTATGTGCGGACAGAATTTTTTAAGGTGTTTGAAAACGATAAATTTTCCAAGGGGAAATTGATTCAGAGAAAACTACTCTTTTAGGATACGTGCATACGGCGGCTTTTTCAGGTGGATACCACCTGAAAAAGCACTTGAAAAAGCTTTAAAAAAAAGCCTTGGGCTCCCTAAATAAGCTGAATATCTGCAATAGGAACCAGAACCTTCGAAGATAAATTTTCTGGTGGAAAAGCTAATAAGACCATTAAAGCAATTATTCTCTGGTTCTGTAACAGATGAATTAATATAACCCTGGTCCTGTCAGTCTAATATATTTATGATGTGTTGAGACCAGGCTCGGTACGTACAAGCAAAGCTCAGCGTCCACGACCGCTCATTAAAAGTGGCTACTGTGATCGAGAGTTTGGAAATGGAAATGGAACTGCTCTGTCTGACCGGGGTTGAAGATCAACTGCAAGTCGATGTCCGACCCACCTTGGAAACTTTAAGAAATGCCGGCATGAAGGTACAAGGGGTGACAGCTGAAGTTTATTTGTTCACTTAAGCCCCCATACATATTAGACTAATTTTGGCTGAACCCACCACGATATTTACAGGTTTGGTTGACAGTTTAATGTGCGTGGGAGCCCCCGAAGAAATAATTTGCATACATAATTTTTCCAGAGGAGCCTGCATGGCTTATAAGTCTCCTCAGTCTGACATGCCAGGCTTGACTTGTCACTCTCCACGAGGAGAAATGTTACCCCTTAGACCACAGTCCAGAGCTTCTCACTTAGCCAAATCAGATCTCATACTTTGCACTGATGAGGGGCAATATCCCGAAACACTGTGTCGGCAAATTGAGATTAAGGCTTTTATCCTAAGTCATATTGCAAGGATCGTTAAAGAGTCAGTATTGACTTTTAGGATCACTGCTTCCATTAGGTGGCGCTAGAGTTCTTGTAGTCTTCATCTCTGAAGAGACAATTTGCATATTTAATTTCCCAGAGAAGCCTGCTTGGCTTCTAAGTCTCCTAACTCTGATATTCCTTCTCTTGTCACTCACCACAAGGAGAAATGTTACCCTTTAGGCCCCAGAACTGGGGAAATCTAAGTAATTTACTAATCCTCCTTTTACTCCTCACCGTCCCTCCAAGTAAGGGTCGTAATACACATTAGAGCATGCCCTAATTTTGGCCGGCCCAGACCATCATCTAATTTGTACGGGAACCTCTTGACTCTGCTGGAATGAAGAGTCTGAATGCTGAATTTCGGAATTCCAGAATTCTCTGCACAGACTTATCTCTCTTCATTAAAAACACATACATACTTGGCCGAAGTGAGCGTGTATGTGGGGGACAAGGTTGGGAGGGAGGTCTGTCGGCCAGACAAGTGTTCAGCAGACGGCTAATAGGGGGGACACGGGCTCCTTAAATCCCGCCACGTAATCATTTTAGTTTTTTTCAAACAGGTTTGGATGCTTACTGGAGACAAGCTGGAGACCGCAACCTGCACTGCCAAAAATGCTCATCTAGTCACCAGAAACCAAGACATCCACATATTCCGGCCTGTGAGTAACCGGGAAAGACTGATGTTAAGTAGTGATCTCTGAGGGTAGTGACATTTCATATATTCAGCCCTGTTAATCTTTGCAGGTAACTAACCGCGGGGAAGCCCACCTAGAGCTGAACGCCTTCAGGAGGAAGCATGACTGCGCCCTGGTTATATCGGGGGACTCACTGGAGGTGCGTACAAATGGGCCCACAGGGTCTGAGCAGAGACCACTCACCGTACTATGGGCGTCCACCTGTATTTTTCTACATATAGGAAAATAGTGATTTAGCAATAATCCTGTTTGCGGACATTATACCCTAGGCTGACCACAAGTATGACAGGTGGTAAGGTGCAGAAAATGCCAGCACGGAGCCCATCCCATTCATCTAAATGGGGTTTTACTGTGTAGTACAACTACGGAACTTTCTGCCGTGTGTGAACATGCTCTGAGGCCAAAGACTATTTCCAAAATAGATTTGGAAAAAAATCTGCCTTTGTTACATGTAGATTTCACTTTGCGCAAATAGTGATTTCCATGATGAAAATCGCCCAGATTTCCATATTTTTTTTTCCCTTTACAAGTGGATTTTTTTTTAATTTAAAGTAATTCTATCCTCAGCCTAAATAATTTTACTAGTAATCATGATAGCATGTTGTAAGGGGAAGAGGCCGAGCTTTTCTTAAAGGGATTAACCTGTTACTGACCATGATGAAAACATAAGCCATGCTCGGGATCTGGTTCTCGCATCATACTTTCGTCAGACTGATCTCGTGAGCGCGGTCAATGCACCCGAAAAACAGGTGGCAGGAGCGGGTGCTATAACCCTTGTTAGTGTCACCTACAATTGTCGAATAGCACAAGTAGAATTTACAGCATCGCCGTCGCTTTAATTTTTCTTTAATAAATCAATAGTACAAATGAAACATAAGAAACTTGTACTATATCTTATCAGAGAAATCTGTTTCTTTTCCCGAGTTGATTCATTTCACCTGTATTCATTTCTTATAGGTGATGACAGTTGGTGCTTGTAAAGTTCTATGGAGAGTGTTTGTCTGCCTTTAGCTCCTCCCTCCTCCATAGAACTTCATGAGCACCAACTGTCATCTGTCTCAGTAACGGGGTAACGTGTGTTCAATGAAGATGGATTGAGAATTGTGATAATGAAAGATCAGTCCAGGAGGGTAAAGAAGCGGATTTCTCTAATTAGATATATTACAAAGTTTTTCATTTTCACTAGCTCCTCCCCTTCCCCTCTCCATCGAATTTTAAAAGCACCAACTGTCGTCTCCTATCTCATTGATGCACAAGTCTGTCTTCTCAGACTTTTCCAATGAATTGAGAGTGAAAGATAAATCTAAGAGGAGAAAGAAGTAGATTTCTTTGAGAAGCTATATTACAAAGTTGCTTATATTTGTGTGCTATTAATTTAGGAAATAAAAGTGAAACTGACAGATACCCTTTAAAGGGGTTGTCCAGGACTAAACTATTTTTTTTTACCATGAGCCAAAAAGTGTTCACTAGTTCTTCTATCCTGGGAGCTGGCTCAGAATGGTCACTGACCAGCAATTTAGCTGCTTACAGAACAGCTTTTCTTCTTCTGGGCTGCTCTGTTGATGGGATGTGACTTCATGCTAATTGACAGCTGGCTCCCCGCAGTTAGGCTGCAGGGAGCTGGCTATCCATCAGCACGACGTCTGCAGTCACGCCCTGTGAAAAGAGCATAAGAGAAGCCCGTGCTCTGTCTATGGGAGTCACCATATCCCCAGCAGAAGCAGTCAGTGACCGCTCTGCAGGCAGAGATCTTCGCTGAGCAGAGCAGGCAGGTAGTTAGAAACGACCTGCCTGTTAGTTCTTAGGCCCATAATAAACAATTTATTATAGTCCTGGATATCCCCTTTAAATTAAACTGCAGCAGTTTCATGGAGCTGTTTTTAATGGTTTTTGTCTTAAAAAATTAAATAGAAAATGTATAAATATGACTTTGCTTCAACTATTGACAATCTGCATGGATCTTTTTTTATCAGTATTCTTCCAAAACAATGAAATATTTTTTTTTTTTAATGAAAAATCAAGAAAATACACTGACCGCAGTGACATAACCCAGTTGAGGTGACACCATAAAACCTAGATCTGTCATTGAGCTCTTTTTGTACCCGTCTCCCATAACACAAACCTTTTATAGTGTTTTCTCGCTTGCTCATCAATCAGGTATGTCTGAAATATTACGAGTACGAATTCATGGAACTGGCCTGTCAGTGTCCGGCTGTCGTTTGCTGCCGCTGTGCCCCCACTCAGAAAGCGCAAATTGTGCGACTGCTTCAAGAACGGACAGGAAAACTCACCTGCGCTGTGGGTAGGTGCACGTCCTAGAATTGTGGCATCTGGAATCTCCCCTTGGTGCGCCGTTAGAGGCGTCTCAGTATCACATCCTACAATGACGTCTTAGTTCTGCTTCTCTCTGAAAAATAAATTTGTGGTTTGTGGTCATAAATCAGCTGAGAGGAGCTCAGAAAAGACAGATAAGAGTAACAAACTCATATTCAGACTTTAGCAGCGAGCTGACTGACAGATTCTCAGTTAACTCATTCTGCAGCCAGCTATAGCTAGTAGACACAGAGGCTATAGAAAGCAAATGGTGCAATTTTTTTTATTCTTTTTAAGAAAACCAATTGCAAAAATGATTTTTAGCCTCAATTGCATGCATTTAAAGGGGCTGTCTGCAGTCACTTTTTTGTGACTGCAGACTTGTGAATCCTCGCAGAGCACGCACTGCGAGCTGGTGGTAATGTGACTTCATCCACTTCTTTACTTGGTTTCTCTTCCAGGTGACGGTGGGAATGATGTCAGCATGATCCAGGAAGCAGATTGCGGGGTTGGAGTTGAGGGGAAGGTGAGAGGTCATTGTAAACTAACGCATGTAATGATTAATTACTTAAAGAAGCTTTCCTCCCATCAAAGATTTTATCTATCTATCTATCTATCTATCTATCTATCTATCTATCTATCTATCTATCTATCTATCTATCTATCACAATTGTCATATTATACGGCACTGTGTACTTACAATTGCTCATTTTGCCTTTCTACCCAGCTAATTATTCTCTTTTCTTTGCTCTATGTAGAAAGAGGAAGTCTCTTTTCCCTGCACTTATCAGCCCCCTCTTCAATTCCTGACCCAGCTGCTCCGCTCTTCCCCCTGCCAGGGACTTTTGCAGTGACTCATGACTTATGCAGGGAAAATTGACCTCCTGTTTCTACACAGACCTTAGAAGGATTCAGCTTGTCAGTTTCTAATCATGTGATGTCATAGACCTAAAGGGAAAGGGATGAATTAGCTGGGTAGAAAGGTAAAATGAGCAATTGTAAGTACACAGTGCTGTATAATATGATGCCTGCAATATATTAAAGGGGTTGTCCACTACTTGGACAACCCCTTCTTTACCTAAATGTTTGGCCCTTTTAAAATAACAATATAAGCCACGTATAGGGTGTATCCAGATATGATACCCCTAGAGGTCCTCAAAAAACAGTAGGCAAGTAAGCTAGGAGAACAACTAATATATATACATAAACCTAAAACGTAACTTTTAATAGACAACGTTTGAAATATCAAATGGATAATGGCGCAGCATGTAATAAAGTGCAAAAACGTGCTCATATAACCAGTGCTCTATTAAAAAATGGTTTTGTCTCACCAAATAGTCCTTTTTTGGTGAGACAAAACCATTTTTTAATAGAGCACTGGTTATATGAGCACGTTTTTGCACTTTATCACATGCTGCGCCATTATCCATTTGATATTTTAAACGTTGTCTATTAAAAGTCCCCTTTTAAAATAACACACCTATACTCGCCTCCCATGTCGGCACCATTCAAATGGTGTCGGCACTCGCGTTCCCGGGGCTCTTGTGCGGTGTTGTTACACATGAACCCGTCGCCCAATCAGTGGTGGCGTCACTGTCTCTGCCTTCGAACAAATTGAACATGAAGAGGAAGTGAGAGATCAGCCACAGCCCAGACTTCCTCTTCATATTCAATTCGTACGAAGGCAGAGACAGAGGCGCCAGCGCTGATTGAGCGTCAGGCTCACGTGTCGCAACAACCTCATGAGTCTCAGGACCGCGAGTGCCAACACCGCTGGAACGGCTGCGGCACAGGAGATGAGTATAGGCTTTATTATTTTATCCATGCCAAACATTTAGATCAAGAAGGGGATTGTCCTAGTAGTCAACAACCCCTTTAAAAGGATAAACATTTTGATGGGAGTGCTTCTTTAAATTATGTTTTTATGGAAAATACTATTTTTAAATGTGATTTTTTTTTTTTCACTCTCTTTTTCCATGTAATTGTATAGAATAAAAATCCTGAAATCCTGCAGTTTTCACTATCACCACGGTGCCTCGTAATAAGCCGACACAGTTCTCTTCAGCAAAAAGACTCCTTGAGCACATACCCTTAGGATTCCACATATTGGGACTCTTGCCTACCTTTATACCTGGCATGGAAAACCCCTTTAAGTTGATTAGTAGTTTAAGTTGCAGCAGATTTTTTGCTGCTGCAGCGCACGGACGGCTTCTCCTCAACCGTATGACGTTTACTGTGCAGTTCTTCTTCGGTTTCATCAGCTGTCCCAACATGAGAAACCATTCTAAAAATAAAGGGGGTAAAACATGGATTTGATTAAGTCTGGGCGAACAGCGTTGTCTACCTGTCACACAGACCAGATGCTGAGCAGATGTTACAGATGCTCCATCACAGCTTAGGGAGGACCTCTTAGCAACACCAACACAATGTCTGTCACTAGAAGAAGATCCAGCTCCAGAGAGGTCAGAGTCCTGTGTTGTGGGGCTACTACATGGACTCTGCACCATACGTGTAACGAGGGCAATGCAGGTTATTGAGTCTAACACCGAGGCCGGGAGCAAACAAAATGGGGCGACCCTTGTATCTAAACAGCCATCTGCTGCCCCGCTATGGGACAGATGCTACATGTAACGCCATGGTTATATTGCAGATCCTCCTATGGGGCCATTGATTTTTGCAAGGCAGACTTAGTCACTTTGTGCTCTGTCAGGCTTCCGTTTCGGCTATGTCCGCCTTCTTCAGGTCGCCCAAAGTGCACACTTTTTTGCCCTCTTCAAGAACGCTGCCACAGCCGAAAGAGAGGCCAGACAGAGCAGAAAAACACACCGTCTGCCTAAATAAAGTCAGTGGCCCTTCAGACTAAAGCCCCAACGGAACGACTGACGTGTGGCAAAAATGCGATATGGACGTTGTCCGCGTAATAGTCCTATAAATTAGAGTGATCAGAAAAGTCTTTGCCCCTTTCCAGATGTCTCATATCCCTGCACATTAAGGGTAGAGGGTGCCGAAACTTCCACTAGAGAATGTTCCTTTGCAGATACCCTGGGTGTTTTACTCGGTTTAGGGTTTCTTTCTACTTTTTAGTTGGAGTTGATCTCCGATGACGGCAGTTCTCCAGCCCGGAGGAGCATTCGCTGCACAGCCTAGATGGCAGATTGGCCTTCTGTGTAACCCGTGTTCACAGCGCAGCTATTTCTATGGTTTGTCGCACGCTTTCTCTCGGGCAGAAAACAGTCTGTGCGTAACACACTCTGCCTTGGCTTTCAGGAGGGAAAGCAAGCTTCACTCGCGGCAGATTTCTCCGTCACACAGTTTAAACACCTCGGCCGCCTGCTGATGGTTCATGGACGGAACAGCTACAAAAGGTCTGCAGGTCTCAGCCAGTTTGTCATCCACCGGAGTCTCTGTATCAGCACCATGCAGGTATGGCACCGAGCTGTAACCCCTGAATAAGCGCTAAACAGTCAATGGATGCTGATTATTGTGTATTCTCCCGCGGTACCGCCTGAGGAGTCCGGAGAATGTCTCTGAATACCAGCAGCTACTCCAATTTCCTGTGCACACACTCCATCACCTATCTTATACTAAGCCTCTGCCTATCTTATACCTGAAAGCGGTGTTTGTTAGTAGATTTCAGCCTTGGAGTCTGCAGAAAACTGAGTGCAGCTCTGAAGTATATTGCTGGGTGAAATTAAAGACTCTTTGTCAACTAGTTTGACCGACAGTCTAATGTTTTTTGGTCTCCGGACTGCTGATCGTCAGGGGAAAATTCTACTGGGAATGTCGAATTTTAGATGGCTGATTGCTTTGCTCTCTCGCAGAGAAAATGTTTAGTGACGGTTTTCTCATACAAAGCATAGGAGCGCTTGGCTGAACAAGTGTGAGTGTATCGTAAAGCCGGCAAAGATGGCTGTCAGCGGGACAATCGCTGTAACACAGCGCAGGCAGTCATCTAATGTGTATAACCAGCTTTATAATCCGTATATAATGTAATGTTCTTTATTTACACAATAACTCCACCAGCAGAATAGTGAGTGCAGCTCTGGAGTTTAATACAGGATGTAACTCAGGATCAGTACAGGATAAGTAATGTAATGTATGTACACAGGGACTGCACCAGCAGAATAGTGAGTGCAGCTCTAGAGTATAATACAGGATGTAACTCAGGATCAGTACAGGATAAGTAATGCATGTACACAGTGACTGCACCAGCAAAATAGTGAGTGCAGCTCTGGAGTATAATACAGGATGCAACACAGGATCAGTACAGGATAAGCAATGTAATGTATGTACACAGTGACTCCACCAGCAGAATAGTGAGTGCAGCTCTGGAGTATAACAGAGGATATAACTCAGGATCAGTACAGGATAAGTAATGTAATGTATGTACACAGTGACTCCACCAGCAGAATAGTGAGTGCAGCTCTGGAGTATAATACAGGATGTAACTCAGGATCAGTACAGGATAAGTAATGTAATGTATGTACACAGTGACTGCACCAGCAGAATAGTGAGTGCAGCTCTGGAGTTTAATACAGGATGTAACTCAGGATCAGTACAGGATAAGTAATGTAATGTATGTACACAGGGACTGCACCAGCAGAATAGTGAGTGCAGCTCTAGAGTATAATACAGGATGTAACTCAGGATCAGTACAGGATAAGTAATGCATGTACACAGTGACTGCACCAGCAAAATAGTGAGTGCAGCTCTGGAGTATAATACAGGATGCAACACAGGATCAGTACAGGATAAGCAATGTAATGTATGTACACAGTGACTCCACCAGCAGAATAGTGAGTGCAGCTCTGGAGTATAACAGAGGATATAACTCAGGATCAGTACAGGATAAGTAATGTAATGTATGTACACAGTGACTCCACCAGCAGAATAGTGAGTGCAGCTCTGGAGTATAATACAGGATGTAACTCAGGATCAGTACAGGATAAGTAATGTAATGTATGTACACAGTGACTGCACCAGCAGAATAGTGAGTGCAGCTCTGGAGTATAATACAGGATGTAACTCAGGATCAGTACAGGATAAGTAATGTAATGTATGTACACAGTGACTCCCCCAGCAGAATAGTGAGTGCAGCTCTGGAGTATAATACAGGATGTAACTCAGGATCAGTACAGGATAAGTAATGTAATGTATGCACACAGTGACTGCACCAGCAGAATAGTGGGTGCAGCTCTGGATTATAATACAGGATGTAACTCAGGATCAGTACAGGATAAGTAATGTAATGTATGCACACAGTGACTGCACCAGCAGAATAGTGAGTGCAGCTCTGGAGTATAATACAGGATGTAACTCAGGATCAGTACAGGATAAGTAATGTAATGTATGTACACAGTGACTGCACCATCAGAATAGTGAGTGCAGCTCTGGAGTATAATACAGGATATGGTTCATGTATCAACTGTTGATCAAAGAAAAACTACAGCTATTAATGTAAATCTTGTCTCTGCCAGACTGACCAATTTATCATTAATCACTGATTACATTTTGTATACAATGACGACGATATATTTTTAAAAAAGGTAATTGGCACCGGTTTGTTGCTGGGAGGTAGCGGAGGTCTTCCACAAATAGCAGGTTTGTAAACAGAAGGAAACGGTACAATTAAGGTGGTGACAGAGGACGTGGTGCGATGACTAATACGGTTTAATAGAAGGAAATTCTTGTTTAAAACAATGTTCTCCTAAATAAACAAACAGGCGCTGATCTGGATGTGAACGCATTACAATCTGTGCATTTCTTACACCGGGATCGCCTCCACGTACCCCGCGCTGAATGCTGTCTGTTATTTCTGCTCTGCGACCTTGCGGCTCCTCCGATAGTGATCGTGTTCAGGGTGTTGTGTATTGTTTCTCTGTCTATACCCATATACTGCCTAAGAAAAGCATTAAAGCCCCTTAGACTTCTTAATGTACTGTTGTGAACAACACTGAACTACTGTGGATTTTTCTAAACTTTCTGTTTGTTGTCAATTCTCCCCATTCTTATCACTGTGGCTCCCAGAGACACAAATGCATCCCTGGGCCCACGTAAAGAAGTCTCAAGCATTGTACTTTGGGGACAAATAGGCACAGATACGGCAGTACTGTTACTGAACAAGAAGGGGAGAGGGTGATGGTAGCTCTTACCTGTAAGGGTTGTATAAGGAAACAACACTTGTAAGAGCCTGATGTGTGTAGCTGTATCCCTGTGGCTGGAGGAGACTTTCGTCCAGATAAAGTTGGCAAAGCAGAGATTATCACGGAGTGTGGCTGCTATCATTGAAAGGGTGAGATTCGGAGAGTATAAGCAAGATTTTTATTTAACCAATGTATTTTGCAGCATTTCTTAAGGTAAATAGCAAAGTGTTTTGTTTTGTTTTTTACCTTGTGAAATGCGCCCAAACGCGTTGGTGTGAATAAGAAACCTTGCTTGTGCTCTTCAGATCTGATCTTTCCATAAGCTTTGAACCTTGTCCTTCACATATTCAGAGAAGCATTGAGTATCTGTCAGAGGTCATTGTTTTGCACTTCTCTTTAGACTGTAGTGGGTTTTGTTCAATGATTTTTCTTGTATGTCCTTACTATTATTACTTTTCGCCATCCCAAGTCTTGCAATGTCTGATGCAGACACTAACCCCAGCATGATTTTCAGACCATAAAACATCATGGAAAAAAGGCAACCTTATTCCCAACACCAAGACATGACATTAATGCAGTGCAGGATGCAGGAGGCCTCCATGATAAAGCCAGAGGCTGCATATCCTTTTGCCAAAAGAGCATTTAAGATGTAAAAGCTAAATTTTAGTCTGGCTCAATTGATTTTCAATTGTGCCACATTATAACACGATCCCTGGGAGAGCCAGTGCCAACACTGCAGGAATGGCATCGGCATCTGTTGGGGAATATATAACAGCAGGAGGGATAGATTTAATGGACAAAGGGACAAACTGGATTTACCAGTATTGCAGGAACTCAGAGCCATAGGGTTCTGGAAAAATACTGAGAGGTGTCAATCATGACACCTCCGTCTAGTGAGCCAAGCTTTAAAGTGTGGGCAGATGGTGATTATAACCAAGCTGGATATTTCCTGTACTTACATTTTATGTTCTGTATGGAGGGGGTGACTAGAGACACAGAATATTTGAAATGCAAGCCCCTGGCCTCTAAATTAGCCCACTGTCCAGTCACAAAAAGCCATTTTTAAATAGTCCAGTTCAGGCCGTCTTGGAAATATGAGCCCAGGACCAGGCATATAAAAGATGGGTGACAAAATAGAAACATGTTCACATGCGGGGATCAGTGCCTGCTGATTGTGACCCATAATTCATTTCTCCTTCCCTCAAGGAAACAGAAGAAAACTGTAGATGGAAACATTTAGGTTTTTCCGTTATTTCTTCCTTTTTACTTTTATAACTGTTTTGCATATTTGTGTGTCATTTTATTTTTACCTTGCTATATCTTTTATTGTAAGCGCTGTATATTTTAATATTAAAGCTTAAAATATTTAATTTTGATCTTTCTATGCTCTAAAAAATCAATAGCATTTCAGAAAGTATGCAACCTCTTTTTCTTTTTTTTTTTTTGGGGGGGGGGGGAGGGTAGAGGATTGTCTGACAGTAACATATTTCAGAGACTCCTTGCCCCCTGTGTTTGATGAGGGGTGTGTAGTTTCTGTTGAGGGTGTGATTTATCCTCACTCCAGAACAGACATTGAGTGCTGGATTGACTCCTGGTTTTGACTTACAAATACTGAGGTAAAAAAGTCACCAAATACCCAACGTGGCTTTACCATCGTGATGCATAATGAGGCAGATTTGTCAAACAGGGCTCTGGAATTGGTAATATGCCGGCGTCCTGAGATACAGAATATTAGAAAGTTGCTGCCCATATTGATCACCATTTAGATGTGGGCGCACGGTCGGTAATGTCACTCTTCACTTTCAGTGAGCAAAACCCTTTACAATAACCATTCTCTCGTCAGTCTTATCGACACAATCGGGTGCTGGACTCGGCAAGAGTGAATGCGGTCTGTACAACAATGCCGTGAAGTAGAGCACCAGCTACACGGATTGTTCATACACCTTACACTTTCACCCTATACTTCCTCTCCGGAGAGTGTAAAACAGTCCGCGGCCATTGTTCTGCTTCCTCATTCACATTGACCTCAGATAAACTCGGACTGATCTGTAGAATGTGCCCTGCTGATAATGTATATATCACAGGCTCGGTCCATGTAGTATCCCGGGTCTCTAGGGGAGGGATCACCTTTGGAAAAGCTATGAAAGGGGAGCACATTTTATAACCTTTCCATAAAGTAACAAAACAAACTACCGTACTTCACATCCCCATCTTTGCCCCAGTTCTACAAATCCAAAGACATACTGATAGGAATTCTAGATTGTGAGCCCAATCGGGGACAGTGATGATAATGTGATGTAAAGCGCTGCGGAATATGTTAGCGCTATATAAAAATAAAGATTATTATTATTATTATCCCCCAACTCCTTAATGATGCATCCACACTAATTATCATTAAATACTATATTAAATACTTCT
Source organism: Ranitomeya imitator (assembly GCF_032444005.1). Taxonomy (NCBI): domain Eukaryota; kingdom Metazoa; phylum Chordata; class Amphibia; order Anura; family Dendrobatidae; genus Ranitomeya; species Ranitomeya imitator. Next base: position 432,094,769 of record NC_091283.1, on the reverse strand, counting down.
TTTTTACCTTTAGGTACTTTTTTTTTTGCACCTAACTTTTTAAGATGACATACAAAGTTCATGAATTTTGCTGAAAGTAAAAAAAAATCCTTTTTTTTTTATTTAACCTTTTTTTGGAAAAAAAATTTAGTGTAAAAGTGTCAGACATTTCATAAAATATAAAAAAAAAAAAATGCAAAAAAAATTCTTTTGTACCAAAAATCACTCCAAGAGGGGACTGGAGCACAAAAATTTGTAACTTTTCAAAAAGTCACAAATGATGAATTAGGCGAAAACATTGTGAAAAGTTGAAACTCCATCCAAAGTGGGAAGCTAAAAAAAAGGGACAAACATGTAAAAATGTGACTTTAGAAAAGTGCAAATGAAAGGATGAATATGGTGAAAATGAAAACTGAAAAATACAGAACACTAGTTAATTAAAGGCGCAAAATCAATGATGGATTGGCCCCATTGTGCCTCAATTCTTCACTCTTTCTCATGATTATCAAGATTATCATAGTGTCCGTGAGTTTTTATTGTTTTCATCTGTTTTACCTAATTTTCATCTTATATGTATAAGGCTCAGACGAGCGTATTGTATGTGAGTAAAAATCAGACAGCATTCAGACCAATGTATCTCAAAAGGGCTGTGTCCATATGAAAAAAACTACAGCATGCGTTAGTCTCCTCTGAGCTTCCCATATGGATCATCTACATATGTCGTGTCCCTGACTTTGATGCGGGTTCCTGGCAGATGATGACTGATTTAATCAGCTGCGAAACATGCAGCCATGGGGACTCGAACATGGTATTCGAGCACGCTGAAAATACTCTATTAGCACATGTTGACACCTTATCAGAGCACGCTCTCTCATCACTACTGTTAACCTGTTAAATGCCACACTCAATTTCTGTCAGCATTTATCTAGTGCTTATAGGACAGCATGATTTTTACTATGCATAGCAGTGTGGATGATTGCAGCTTCATGTCCCTTAACCCCCTAGCGACAGAGCCAATTTTGCCCTTAATGACCTGGCCAATTTTTACAATTCTGACCAATGTCTCTTTACCACCCCCAATTCTACCTCCAACCCTAACACAGCCCTACCCCTGACACTAATCCTAACTCTAACCCTAGTCCCAACCCTAACCACAACTCTAAACCCAACTCCAACACCACACTAACCCCAACATCCCAACTGTAACCCCAACACCACAACTGTAACCCCAACACCACAACTGTAACTCCAACACCACAACTGTAACCCCAACACCACAACTGTAACCCCAACACCACAACTGTAACCTTAACACCACAACTGTAACCCCAACACCACAACTGTAACCCCAACACCACAACTGTAACCCCAACACCACCCTAGCCCCCAATCCTAACCGTAGCCCAACCCTAACCCTAGCTCTAGCCCCAACCCTAGCCCCAACCCTAACCCTAACTGCAAAGAATGAAAAAAAAAAAAAAAAAAAAAATAATTGTATTATTTTTACCTAACTAAAGGAGGGTTTGATTTACTATTTTTTTTTATTTTGATCACTGTGATAGGGTCTATCACAGTGATCAAAATGAACCAATAGGAAAAATGTATTGTTGCCGAATACCAGCCGGCAGATCTCGGCGCGTGCACTGCATATGCACCCACCATTTTCTTACAGGAAGAAGACACTGAGGGCCAGGAGACAGAGCCGGAGGGTCCAGGAATACTGGAGCTACCCAGGGGAGCTTGGGGGACCCCATTTCTCTCTCCTCTGGTATGCTAGATCATATCAGAGAATGAGAAATCTGACTTTTTTTTTTTTGCGATTGCCATTATTCACCGACCCATATCATGTTCGCCGGGGTCTCAGCTACCCAAAGATTTTCCGACACTGCGGGGCGCTATAACTTTATTTCTCAGCACCGTTAAAAAGCATACCCTTAACTGCTGCCGTTAAAAGGCGTCTCGGCAGTCATTAAGGAGTTAAAGGACAAATACAGTCAAAAGTAAAAGAAAGTTTAAAAAAAAATGAACGAAATTTAAAAAGCCACAAAAGTTCAAATCACCCCACTTTTGCCCCATTAAAAATAAAACCATAAAAAATGCACATTTGGTATTGCTGCATTCAGAAACGCCCGATTTATCAAAATATGAAATAAATTAGTCCGTACAGTAAACGGCGCAACAAGAAAAAAATCAAAATGCCAGAATTACATTTTTTTGGTCTCCTCAACATTGCAGTACAATGCAACAAAAGGGGGATCAAAACAACGTATCTACCCCAAAATAGTAGTAGTGAAAATGTCAGCTCAGGGCGCAAAAAAAAAGTTCTCACATGGCACTAGAGGCTGAAAATTGACAGCGTTTTGGTCTCGGAAAATGGTGACACAAGCAAAATGTTTTTGTTTTTTTTAACTTTACAAATATACAATTTTATTTTTACCATCTAAATAAAAATAAACTATACATGTTTGGTATCTGCGTTAGGCTGTGTGCACACGTTGCGTTTTTTTTGCGTTTTTTCCCGATAAAAACGCTATAAAACCGCAAAAAAACCGCATACAATAAGCATCCCATCATTTACAATGAATTCTGCATGTTTTGTGCACATGATGCGTTTTTTTCCGCGAAAAAAACGCATCGCGGTAAAAAACGCAGCATGTTCATTAATTTTCCGTTTTTTTTTGTGGATTTCCCACTCCAAAATGCATTGGGAAGTGTCCGGAAAAAAACGCGTCAAAACCGTGGCAAAAACGCATGTGGTTTTCTTGCGGATTTCTTGCAGAAAATGTCCAAAATTCTCAGGAATTTTCTGCGAGAAATCCTGAACGTGTGCACATAGCCTAATGCTAAAGACCTGGAGAATCATAATGCCTGGTTAATTTTATTGTATTGTGAACATGGTAAAAAAAAAAAAAAAAAATTGTGAAACTGCTATTTTTTTTGCACTTTCAATGCACTTGGTATTGTTTTCCTTCCTTCCAACGCATCAAATGATAAAATGAATGGTCTCAGTCAAAAGTACAACTCGTCCCGCAAAAAACAAGCCCTGATACGGCTATGTAGATGGTAAAATAAAAAAAAGTTATGGCTCTTGAAAGAAGGGGAGATCAAAACCCAAAAAAAAGCCAAAACAGAAAATCACCCAGGAGGCGCAAAACGGGTTAAAGTGTTGATATATTAAATCGGTTGTGACATGGAAATACGAATCGGACAAAACGATGACACACAGATCACAATATGGTTGAAATTGTTGTAGCCGCATTATAAATTTGGTGTTTAATAATAAATAATAATAATCTTTATTTATATAGCGCCAACATATTCCGCAGCGCTCTACAGCTTAACAGTTTCAAACACAACAGTCATAAGTAACAACGTTAACAATACAATAATTAAAGCGAAATAAGATGACCCTGCTCGTGAGAGCTTACAATCTACAATGAGGTGGGGGAGATACAAAGTAAAGGTGTAAAGGTGTTTAGCCAAAATGCTATTAATGCCACAAAACTGGTAAAAATGCAGTGATAAATGTGCCCGTTGGCGTAATCCACGAGGTGCACTAAACATGGAGAAAATAAAAAAGTATTAGATGTATGCCGATGAGAAAAAAAATGCTAAAACGTGACTGATGGTGAAACGATGGGCAGCGAGTCCGGTGCGCGGCCTGTGTCCGTCAGTAGAATATATCGCCGTGTCTGTATTACTGTACATGATGTCCGGTTGTGCGGAGTTTTGGACTGGGACCTCCTTAGATGGCTGAACTAACTACGGATCTTTGTCTTTGCAGGCCGTCTTCTCCTCAGTGTTTTACTTTGCCTCTGTTCCCCTCTACCAAGGATTTCTCATCATCGGGTAGGTAGACGACTGTGCCATAAAATGTAACACAGTTATTGGGGCAGGCGCCCTCACTTCTTTCTTCGGGAGCAGGGGACTGCAGAATTCAGTTTCAGAAGGCAAAATATAAGAAAGTTCATAATCTTTCGAAAATGATTTAGAGAGAAAGTGCCAACTGGCCATGCTGACTCCACTCCACGCCCTACTATCACATTTTGCTCTCGTTTTTCTGTGCCGTCATCATGTAACATTATGTAACTTCAGGTTGAATTAATTCCGAGACCGCTCTGGTTGCAGAAAGCCACAGACAGATAAGGGCTCAGGAATATTAGTTTGGTGAGAAATCAGTGAGTACAACTAGTCCCAGCATCGTCCCAGGGAAGTGCGTGGACCAATAAGGATATATTTCTATGTAAATAGCACTATTTTTTTTAAATTGTCAGTATCTTGAGAAGTTTGAAGGCCATAAAAGGATTAATGGCTTGCTATTTTCATTTCTCTTTATTCCGCCCTTCCTGACCGGCCTTGTACAGTATCGTGGTTCTCCGGGAGGCCACTCCACCCTGCCCACTTGATTCAAGAGCGCAGCCCTTTGAAATTTTTGGCCCCTTGGGTCTTTTATGATGTAATCAGGATGAAGAATGGGTGATGGCCAAACCCTCCCAAGCTTGTATGGTTATTGTGCTGTGGGATTTCTATCAGGAAAAGCCGGAGTCGTGAGTCAGAAAAGGCTTAGTTTAGAAAAGAGTTGTTTTTTTTTTTTTCAATCAATGGTTTATTCTACAATGGAAGAACTATACAATTTTACATGCAGGTGTAATGCTTTATCACATCAGTGTTGAACCAGGGATTTTGTAGCTTTTTCCTACTTTTTGCAATAGGAATCTCCAGCATTTAATGACCAATCTGTTCTGCTGCTATTACATGAATCGCTCAGCTTCCTATGTGTTGCTTCTGCAGATATTCCACTATCTACACGATGTTCCCGGTCTTCTCTCTGGTGCTCGATAAAGATGTCAAATCGGAAGTAGCAATGTTGTATCCAGAGTTGTACAAAGATCTTCTAAAGGTAATGAGTTCCATCACTTTACTACTTATGCTGCAATCAAGCATTTATAAACGATAAATACAGTATAAAAATAACAGTATATACTCTGCTGACGTTATCAATACCATGGATGGCAAGAAGGACAAGCCAATCAATTTTGGAACAAATCAAGCCAGACTTGTCACTGGAGGCAAGGATCACCAACCTATGACTTTCCTACTTTGGACACATCATACGAAGAGAGCAATCACTGGAGAAGGACATCATGTAGAAGGAACAAGGCGAAGAGGAAGATCAGCAACCCAGTGGCTTGGTACTATCGAGATAGCGGTGGAGAAGACCCTGGTGAACCTATCTAGACTTGCACAAGATCAATCTTCCCACATATCGTTCATTCATCAAGTCACAATGGCTCAAGATTGAGCCGAAGGCCACTAATTGAATAAAAGCAATATACAGTATATTCGGTACTCTGCATAAAGAGTTGAGGCCCTTTTTTAATATTAGTATAGATCCAGAGTTACAACTGTTCCAGGATTGCACTTATAGCTCTGCTGACAGCTATTGGGAACAATCAGAAAAACTTCCGTGTAGAATTGGTGCAAATTGATTGAGGTCCGTAATCTCTGGCCGCTGGACACGAGCCGAGAGAACCTGCACTTACTTGACGGAGTCTGCAGCTCGTTTCTTTTTTATTAACCGGTCTGGTTCAATGTCGTCGTTGTGGGATGACGCATATGTGATGTCGTACCAGGCCGGCTGATCAAAAAAAGAGCTGCCAATACCGTCAGGTTCTCATGGCTCAAATGCCGCGGGCAGAGATTACTCATCTGGCTGATGGGCAGTGTCACACCAACTCTACTAAAAAGTGACCATAGGCACCACGATTATGTAAGTGGAGGGTTCATATATTTATAAACAGGACTAAGCCATATACAATAAGTGAAGGAACATGTATCCATAATGACGGCTCATCCAATAATAATGCAAAATATTACTTTACTGTGTATCACTAACTCAGACAGAAAAAAAATGGAACTATATAAAAAAAGGAATCCTTGCAAAAAACAGAAACCTGATCCCATATTCCCCCCATCTTGCTACTTTCTAAAATAATAGGCACTAAGTACAGTTATATGAAAAAGTTTGGGCACCCCTATTAATCTTAAGCTTAATGTTTTATAAAAATAGTTTTTTTTGCAACAGCTATTTCAGTTTCATATATCTAATAACTGTTGGACACAGTAATGTTTCTGCCTTGAAATGAGGTTTATTGTACTAACAGAAAATGTGCAATCTGCATTCAAACAAAATTTGACAGGTGCATAAGTATGAGCACCCTTATCATTTTCTTGTTTTAAATACTCCTACCTACTTTTTACTGACTTACTAAAGCACTTTTTTTGGTTTTCTAACCTCATTGAGCTTTGAACTTCATAGCCAGGTGTATGCAATCATGAGAAAAGCTACTTAAAGTGGCCACTTGCAAGTTGTTCTCCTGTTTGAATCTCCTCTGAAGAGTTGCATCATGGGCTCCTCAAAACAACTGTCTAATGATCTGAAAACAAAGATTATTCAACATAGTTGTTCAGGAGAAGGATGCAAAAAGCTGTCTCAGAGATTTAACCTGTCAATTTCCACTGTGAGGGACATAGTAAGAAAGTGGAAGAACACAGGTACAGTTCTTGTTAAGGCCAGAAGTGGCAGGCCAAGAAAAACATCAGAAAGGCAGAGAAGAAGAATGGTGAGATCAGTCAAGGACAATCCTCAGACCACCTCCAGAGAGCTGCAGCATCAACTTGCTGCAGATGGTGTCACTGTGCATCGGTCAACTATACAACGCACTTTGCACAAGGAGAAGCTGTATGGGAGAGTGATGCGAAAGAAGCCGTTTCTGTAAACACTCCACAAACAGAGTCGGCTGAGGTATGCAAAAGCACATTTGGAGAAGCCAATTTCTTTTTGGAAGAAGGTCCTGTGGACTGATGAAACCAAGATTGAGTTGTTTGGTCATACAAAAAGGCGTTATGCATGGCGGCCAAAAAACACAGCATTCCAAGAAAAACACTTGCTACCCACAGTAAAATTTGGTGGAGGTTCCATCATGCTTAGGGGCTGTGTGGCCAATGCCGGCACAGGGAATCTTGTTAAAGCAGCAGATTCTTGACAATAATGTTCATGAATCAGTGACAAAGTTGAAGTTACGCAGGGGATGGATCTTTCAGCAAGACAATGATCCAAAACACCGCTCCAAATCTACTCAGGCATTCATGCTGAGGAACAATTACACTATTCTGGAATGGCTATCCCAGTCCCCAGACCTGAATATCATTGAACATCTGTGGGATCATTTGAAGAGGGCTGTCCATGCTCGGCAACCATCAAACTTAACTGAACTGGAAATGTTTTGTAAAGAGGAATGGTCAAAAATACCTTCATCCAGGATCCAAGAACTCATTAAAAGCTACAGGAAGCGACTAGAGGCTGTTATTTTTGCAAAAGGAGAATCTACTAAATATTATTGTCACTTTTCTGGTGGGGTGCCCATACTTATGCACCTGTCAAAATTTTGTTTGAATGCAGATTGTACAATAAACCTCAATTTAAGGCTGATACATTACTGTGTCCAACAGTTATTAGATAAATGAAACTGAAATAGCTGTTGCATAAAAAAACAATTTTTATAGAACATTAAGCTTAAGATCAATAGGGGTGCCCAAACTTTTTCATATAACTGTAACAGTAAAAAAAAGAATGAAACTATGTATCACCCATAGCATATCCCCAAATTATGGGCCAGAAGCCTAAATGGATATGTAAGGAAGAAAATAAGCATCAATTTAGGATTACTATAAAGCCATGTGGGACGGGTCCAGACATACTATGTGTTTCACTCATGTGTCGCTTCATCAGGAGGTCACCTAGCAGACCTTTACACAAATAGATGAATAGGAGAAGTTAATATTTCAGATATGATATGACTGTACAGAGCCTGGTGTAAGGAATCTTTCAAAGATGCAAGTCAGGTGATCAAGGTCTGTGCAGGCACTAACATGGCTGGAAGTACTAGAACAGTGATTTTCAACCTTTTTTGAGCCGCGGCACACTTTTTATACTTAAAAAATCCCGAGGCACACCACCAACCAAAATGGCACAAAATGGTGCGTCCAGGTTTGAGATGAAAGTCTGCAGTCATTCTATGTGACTGCAGGCTTCTGAATTCTCACAGCGCAAGCACTGCACACTTTCAGGATTCTCCCTTGCCGGTGGCCAGAGTGGACGGTCATGACAGCACAAGTATGTGATTTGGATACTTCTGGCCACATTCTAACTAGACGTGTCCGGCCTCAGTCAATTCATTTTCATTGAATGAGGCCACACATGTCTAGTCAGCACGTGACCGCATGTATGTAAATCACCAACATCAGAGAATTATGATAGCAGTGCGCACTGTGAGAATTCAGAAGTCTGCAGTCACATAGTATGACTGCAGACTCATCACAACCTTGGACATCCCCTTTAATGTTCCTAACAAACAAAAATGAGAATTAGTATCACAAAAAAAACACATTTACATCCAGGTACCTGATAGATGACGTTGTTTGTGGAGTCGCCTCTTTCTTTTCATCTTCACCTTGTCCAGATGCCATGATGACTCTTCTCATCCACCGGCAGAGCTCGTTTCTGCAGACTTCCATCTTCTCCTGTCTTCTGCAGCACATCCCGACACAACACCCTTAAAGATAGCAGTGTTATTATAATGCTCCGGAATAACAATATCTGCCCTAGGCTGAGCCCCTGAGTAAATAATTGCCCCTCACTTTATTCCCAGCACATAATATGACCCTCACTGTCCCTCTTATGGTACATGCCATCCACACTACCCTCTCTCTCTTTTCCATACTTCACACTGCCTTCTCATACGGTGTCCCTCATAGAGAGCCCAGTCTCTCTACTGTGCCCCTTCATTACACTCCTCCTACTTGGCATACTGTCTCCTCCTGGCTGTTACCCTCACACTACTCAGTATCTATTATGTGTCCACTCACACTTTCATCCCCCCATACTGTCTGCACACATTTCTAATAGCCTCCTCCTGTACATCCCCCCCCTGCTAACATACCCCTTTGCTCTCTCCATATTTCCTCCTCACACATTCCCCCGACTCCCCATACTGTCCTCACACATCCCATCACCGTTGCTCCCAGTACTGTCAGCACACATTTTTCCCCTCGCTACTGTGTCCACCCCCATCTCCCCACTCACCCCCACAGAATATATCCACTGCCCTTCCGATAGAATAAATCCATCCCCTTCCACAGAATAAATGCACCCTGCCCCACACATGCTAAATAAATTCCAGCCCCCTCCCCCACGTACACACTGAATAAATCCCCCCCCACAGAATAAATCCCCCCCACACACTGAATAAATCCCCCCACACACTGAATAAATCCCCCCCACACACTGAATAAATCCCCCCACACACTGAATAAATCCCCCCACACACTGAATAAATCCCCCCACACACTGAATAAATCCCCCCCCACACACTGAATAAATCCCCCCCCACACACTGAATAAATCCCCCCCACACACTGAATAAATCCCCCACACACACTGAATAAATCCCCCCACACACTGAATAAATCCCCCCCACACTGAATAAATCCCCCCCACACACTGAATAAATCCCCCACACACACTGAATAAATCCCCCCACACTTAATAAATCCCCCCACACACTTAATAAATCCCCCCACACACTTATTAAATCCCCCCACACACTTAATAAATCCCCCCACATACTCCCCATAAACCCGCCCCACGCTGAATCTTCGGTGTCTTCAGCTCCACAGCACAGGAGCACTTACCACCAAGTCTCTTCTGTCTCCTGCGCGCCGGATAGTGACGCCAGCAGCGTGATCACATGACTTGATCACGCTGCTGGCGTCGCTCTGACCCAGCGGTCAGAGCCTCAATTGTACTCGCAGCTGGTAGATGTCTGCGAGTACAATTGATCTCCGGGAGCCGGCGCGCTGCAGCTTCTCTGTGCCGGCTGTCAGCTTGACAGTCGGCACAGAGAACAGCTGACTCCCGTTCCCCGCGGCACACCCGACCATGTGCCGCGGCATACTGGTTGAAAAACACTGTACTAGAAGATTTAAAAACAGAGGACTACAGCTCTGTATAATAATAAAGTCTGTCACTCAGGATCAGTACTGGATAAGTAATGTAATGTATGTACACAGTGACTCCACCAGCAGAATAGTGAGTGCAGCTCTGGGGTATAATACAGGATGCAACTCAGGATCAGTACAGCATAAGTAATGTAATGTATGTACACAGTGACTCCACCAGCAGAATAGTGAGTACAGCTCTGGAGTATAGGATGTCACTCAGGATCAGTACAGGATAAATAATGTAATGTATGTACACAGTGACTCCACCAGCAGAATAGTGAGTGCAGCTCTGGAGTATAATACAGGATGTAACTCAGGATCAGTACAGGATAAATAATGTAATGTATGTACACAGTGACTTCACCAGCAGAATAGTGAGTGCAGCTCTTGAGTATAATACAGGATGTAACTCAGGATCAGTACTGGATAAGTAATGTAATGTATGTACACAGTGACTCCACCAGTAGAATAGTGAGTGCAGCTCTGGGGTATAATACAGGATGTAACTCAGGATCAGTACAGGATAAGTAATGTAATGTATGTACACAGTGACTCCACCAGCAGAATAGTGAGTGCAGCTCTGGAGTATAATACAGGATGTCACTCAGGATCAGTACAGGATAAATAATGTAATGTATGTCCACAATGACTCCACCAGCAGAATAGTGAGTGCAGCTCTGGAGTATAATACAGGATGTAACTCAAGATAAGTACAGGATAAGTAATGTAATGTATGTCCACAATGACTCCACCAGCAGAATAGTGAGTGCAGCTCTGGAGTATAATACAGGATGTAACTCAGGATAAGTACAGGATAAGTAATGTAATGTATGTACACAGTGACTGCACCAGCAGAATGGTGAGTGCAGCTCTGGAGTATAATACATGATGTAACTCAGGATCAGTACAGGATAAGTAATGTAATGTATGTACACAGTGACTGCACCAGCAGAATAGTGAGTGCAGCTCTGGAGTATAATACAGAATGTAACTTGGGGATTACTATAGGATAAGTAATATGTTTAGTTAGTGCTCATTTTATTATTATTATACACCAAACCAAGTAAAGTAATAGTAATGCCAGGTAAAGTTTCAACACATTCTTAAATATTCCCTTTCTGCATTCCAGGGAAGGCCACTGTCGTACAAGACATTCCTCATCTGGGTATTGATCAGCATTTATCAAGGTACGTAGTACGTAATATTTTGTTAGTTCAAGTATAAAGTGCCACTCTAGGTAACATTAGACGGCCAGTAACATACATAAAGTCCAACATCCAACATTTTCTCTTTTGCAGTTGATCACTGTTGCTACCTGAAGTGTTCAATAAATTGGTTGCTGATGACTTAAGTAATCATCAATTTCCTTTTATTTTTATTTATGGCTGGTGTGAATTTCCAGAGGAGCTGCTTGGTTCATTAAAGGGGATTTTCATCTCACGAAGTGGTGGCCAATAACTAGATTATGCCATCATTGGTCTGATCTTGGTGGCTTCACCAATTCTGAGAATAAAAGGGCTGATTTAGAGCCACGTTCTCCTCACTTTACAAGATGGAAATTCCCCTCCTCCATCCTGGGTACCATCCACACTTGATCCGCTTACTTCCCGCATGGTGGGCATAGCCTCATGCAGGAAGTAAGCGGATCAATGCATTCCTATGTGTGCAGAATCCCCGCGATTCCGCAAATTAATGAACATGTTGCTTTTTTTTCCGGAATGCGTTTCCGCTCAGGAAAGAAAACGCAGCATGTGCATACAAAATGGGGATTACATTCTTTTAATAGGATTCTTAATGTGAGCGTTTTTTTCACGGTTTTATCACGTTTTTATAGCGAAATATCCGGAACGTGTGCACATAGCCTAAAGCTTTGAAAAGGTTATTAAGTGTAAAGTTGCACAAAGTGGTTGCCGCTGGCCAAGGTGTGACTGTCAGATTATAGGTAAATGCTTGTTAATTGATTTCTTCTCGCTAATGGCTGCACAGTTGAGCAAAAAAAGGTGCAGGTATTAATAAAAGTAATCAGTTTCCTCTCCAATGTCAGGATGCAGCCGCACCTCGGCCACAAGTAAACCGCCATGCATGACCTTGTAAGAAACTGTGCCAAAGGCGCTGGGTTTAACATTTAACATTGTTTGTAAAATGTCATCTTTACGCATAAGAGATATGAATCCAAGAGTTTGTCGCTAATTTCGTATTCATCACCCTCTCTCCAGGGAGCATCATCATGTATGGAGCATTGCTGCTCTTCGAGTCGGAGTTTGTCCATATTGTGGCCATTTCCTTCACCGCTCTGATCCTCACAGAACTACTGATGGTGGCACTGACCATCCAGACCTGGCACTGGCTGATGATCGTGGCCGAGCTCCTCAGTCTCTCCTGTTACATCGCCTCCCTTGTCTTCTTACACGAGTTCATAGGTAAGAAGAAATCAAAGAGTCCACCAAACACCAAATGTCACAAATGTTTGCTGTATTTTTCAAAACCTGATCTCTTGGCAGTAAAAAAAAAAAAAAAAATGCTGCAGGCTTTGCGGTGTTTTTTCCTGTGTTTTTGCACTTACTCATTGCTTTCTATGGGTAGAAAAGTGCTGCAAAAATGCTAAAGAAGTGACATGCTGCCATTTTCTAATTCAGTAAAGAAAAAAAAAACTTGGGCACATGAGATTTCTGAAATTTTACAGCTTTTGCTGGTACTGTAAAAAGCAGCTTTTAATTTGCATAAAAAATGCAGCAAAAAAAATGCAATGTGTGAATATAGATTAAGGCGTTGATACTTTCGTTCATCATGTTGCTACACCGCTACTTGCACAGAAAAAAAAATGTAAAAATTGTGTTAAATAATATAACCAATTGTGACTGAAATAATTTACAGTTATTGAGTGAATGTGCTGGGATAGGGTGTTCGGGGGCTAACTGAGTGTCTTCGTCATGCTCGAAAAATATGTTTTAGTCCCTTTAGGTTCCCTTTAGAGGAGAAAATAAGGATGGTTGGGAGGGAGGAGTCTGATACCCACTTCTACATTGCCTTTTATACGAGCATACACATGTCGCTCGTAGCTGTTCCACCCGTCTTACTACCTGTTTCTTGTCATCTTTTTCAGACGTTTACTTCATTACCACGGTGTCCTTCCTGTGGAAAGTGACAGTCATTACGCTGGTCAGCTGTCTTCCCCTCTACGTCCTCAAATATCTGAGGCGGAAGTTCTCTCCTCCCAGCTATTCCAAGCTGACATCCTAGACCCCCCCGTGAATGTGCTCGACCACCGATGCTGCTTATATGGACGTTTACTGACAATGATCATCGGTTACTGATCATTCCCCTGAGGGAGCAAATGATACAGGGTTTATCTCATCTGAAATACTAAGGGATATATTGTACCGAAACCAAATGTTACCGGGCAAAGAAAAAAAAAATAGCCGTAATCCGGACAGAAGATCCCAATATTCAGATTTTTCTTTTCCTCTGCATGGCAGGAAATGCCTTCTACTGGACTGGGCCACCTGTGATGGGCAACCATGGACTGACGTCAGGGGTCTGGACTGTGGAAGCATTGAGATCTGACTTTGCTGTTCTGGCTCTGTAACAACAGAAAAATATATATTTGTGTATGTGATGTTACCTACCAGAGGAGTAACGCAAAGACGTGTAACTCTCCTGAAGAAGACGGAGAATACGGCACTTTTAAGAGCTGGCATGGCTACCACCTGATGAAGTAGTAGTGTATGTCGGCACGCATAGTTATAAAATACCATTTCGCCTGTGAGATCATAATAATGAACTATGTCTGATGGATAAGTTACTGATGCTATTACATGTACAGATATTTGATCCAAAAAAAAATGAAATTGATTCGGACGTGCTTAAAAATCCAATCACTATAGGGAATAGGAAGGTTTTCCATTAGGAAGATCATAATTGATGAGGAAGTAAAGAATTGGTTCTAAAAATCTATCTGTGGGTATAAATGGCCAATGCAGACTGATTTCAATCATCTGATTGGTCAGAAATCTTTGCGTTTCCACAATTATTTTTTTTTTACTTAAATGAATGTATTTGGCGCTAAAAATCATCTTTTGCAAAACATTTTTTGCAACATTTGGCTTTTCCAGGCTCTCTGTTTCCCTGCGCATTCAACTTTGATGTGATCTGTGGAGGAGCTCAGAAAAGTTATAAATTCTCCAGAACGAGCTCAGTGATGGAACCTCATTATGCAGACAGTATGACACCGAGATTATAAAAGGCAAACGATGCAGATTTTTTTTCATGAAACCTGATTGCAAAAATGAATTTTAGCCCAAAATATATGCATTTATGGGGAAAAAAAATTCTATATTTTTGTCCTTAAAAGCGGGAACGCTTTTAAGGCCACTTTCAGACAAATTTTATACAGCTGTGTTTTTTTTGTTCTATATTTTTTTTTATTTCACTTCCATTTTTATCAAGTTTTAACAGTTAACAATGCACGGTGCATCGCGTATAAGTGGAAACAGTCCAAAACAAAGGCCTCGAGATGGGAACAATGAAATTGCACCAGTAGTACTAAGGTGTAACATTGTGGGAATACAAGTCTTTTTTTGAGCCTGTGTTACAGACAGAAGCCTGGACCTCCTACAGGTCATGAACACTAGAGTTGGAGCAGCACACAAGCCTGTAGCACATTACCTACAGTTCTCAAAAACTGTGGGAAGTCTTGGCATAATGTTGGCTCCAAAGAGCACCCGGTTAAGCTTGTCTGAAAGTGGCCTGGGTAAGAGCCCGTGACACCTCTGCAGTAATTCTGGTTATACATGAGAGGTTTATCTGCATAGATATGGCCTCTTACCTTTGTCGTTCTCTCAAAACGAGTGCCAAAATGATTTCATACTTTGCCAATATTTTAGATGGCGTCAGTAGTGAACGTTGCAGTGGAGTGGCTTCATTTCTGCATGTCACTAGCTCCTTCCCCATACTGCGCATGTAACCCTGTACTGTCCCTGTACACATTCTCCTGAACACAGTACTTATTTCTTTATTTCTGTGTGTATTTATGTGACTAATGAAGTACAGAGTTTGAATAAACTATAGTAACCATAATGGAAAGATTAGGCGCTGCTTTTAATGTGGTTGTTAAAAACAAGCTATCACCTCTACATAGATAACTTGTTGATCGGTGGGGGTCCAACTACTGATCGGCAAAGCCAGGCATTTTCATCCCCGTTAGGTCGACCGTAGCTCCATTCATTCTTTAGTTGGTTGCTAAGCGCTGCACTCTCCTTTTTTCCAGCAACCTTATAGAGAATGAATGGAGCGGTGGTCGGGCATCCTACCTGATGCTACATTTTGAAACAGAGATAAAAATTCCCCATTTTGCTGATCGCTGCTTGACCTAGCACTCTGATCCTCGCCGATCAGTAAGTTATTAACTACCCCACATATAGGTAATAACTTGTTTTAACCCCTTTAACTGGCAGCAAACAATCAGATATCTGATTGGCACGGGGACCACAACATATTTTATTTTCTTCCACCGTGCAGCTCCAATGTGTCCTCGAGCCGTTTTGATCAATCATATGACCAGGGACATAAACATATTCTGATACTATGATCCCTAATGAGTTGATGGGATCGTTATTATTGGCACATAGTACATCTACTTTGGAGATATGCAGAAGCAACACAGTATCGAGCTGAGCCAGTGATTGAGCTCTGTATACATGCGCAAGTAAAGATTGCAGTTTATTGGCAAAAATTAACAGGGCTGTGCAGTTGGTAAGAGACCTCTGACTCCTCCATTTATGAGCACTCCGACTCCTGATTAATGTATGATAATTAGTATTAGGACATTTAGTGTAGTTAATTAATACAGACATTTGAGATTGATGACACAGAACATGATTAATTCATCCAAACTTTCCAAAGTTTCTAAGAAAGTAAATATGCAACAAGCTGTAAATTAACAACAAACTTAATATTTTTATTTATTTTGAAGTCTGTACATTTCTGCTACTCCCATAGCCCTGGAAAAAAACAAGAACTGAACCCCGCGGCCTTTACGTAGCAGGACAGCCACGGTCCATTGAATTACATGTACGACGGTGATTTGACTGTTTTGAAATATAATGTGAAGAAAAATACGGGTGCCAGACATATGCCAGAGGCTGTGTGCCGCCCCAGGGCTAAAATGATGTCAGTCAACCCAAAATGAACAAGAATGCTCCAGTCTCCAGGATTACCGATCACATATGCATGTCACCATTTCCAAGTGCTCATAAGAAGACAGCAAGTGACAATTGGGGCAGATCTGATCAAACCACTGTAATAATGTACAGATGATACGGGCATGGCTGCGGACCGTACGTTTACCTGTCATTATAAAGGGAAGAGCGTTCCGAGCAATAATTCATTTTATTGTTCAGTCACATCCGGTTAACGTTGCTGACTTCTTATTTTCTGTCCCCTGTACGTGTGCACCTTCCGTAGGGTAAATCTGATCACTTGATTGCTGAGTTTTGTGGCGCTGATGACTTTGTATCCTAATGTACAGAATTGTAATGTATTTCATGACCTTTTATTTATTGTTCTGTGGATAAAATAGAACGTCCGGCTAAGAACTGAAAAAGGGACCCGTTAAAAAAATAAAACACATTTCTGCAGAAACGTCTCCTTATCATTTATGTGAACTTAAATGTAAAAATCTGTACTTTACTGGAGATTTGCGGAATATGTTTCACTGTGACCATTAGGTGGCGCTTTACTACCAAGACTTACATCGCAAATGTCGAATTCTACAACCAGCGAGCCCCAGAGTTCCTGACTATCCCAAGAACGGCTCCAGTGGCCAGGGACGCTACTTGCTGGAGAACCAGTAGTTAAACTGGTTATACAGATATGCTTGATTGTATTATCATCTGACATAATGAAACCTTCACTGATCTGATCAGTTCTCCCCAAAATAATGATGGCTATAAGGGTCCAGATAATCTGCCCATCTAAAATATAGCATGTAGATCGGCGTTCCTTAAGCGTCCATTCACATGTGACATCACCTGTGTGTGCAGGGTATAGAGACGAACAATCGTTCCTTGCCATACAGTCTGTGTATCCTCGGCAGCACATCTTGCTTACATTGGGGGAAAGTGCTGCAGATCATTTTTAAACAATTTGAAAAGCCACAGTATTGGCATGTCTGTGCGTTTTTTTCACATTGCATGGAACTGTGCTCTAAATGCAGACCACAGTATGTAGATTCATTTTAGCTGCTCTGTCTACATGATGGATTGAGGGAATGTCTATTAGGCCTCATGCACATTGCCGTACTGCAACTCCATATCTCTCTACTTTGCAGGTTAAGGCACAGGGACACAGATTGCGACGCGCCCAGCGCACCACAGCAATTTTTATTTTATACCAAGCCATTTTCCTAGCGTCAACCACTCCTTTATATGAACACACAATGAAATATTGCTCCAATTAGTAGTGTTCCCACACAGTTTAAAGTTATTTCATGGCACCCAGACTGCCCTTCAGACCTCTATCACACTAGATTTTTTTAACCCAGACTGTCCACCAAATACAGTGTAATGCCCACAGTGGCCCCCAAACAGTATGATGCCTACAGTGGCCCCCAAACACAGTATGATGCCTACAGTGGCACCCATCCACAGCATAAAGCCCACAGTGGACCCCAAAAAGAGCATGATGCCCACAATGGCCCCCAAACACAGCATGATGCCCACAATGGCCCCCAAACACAGCATGATGCCGACAATGGCCCCTAAGCACAGCATGATGCCCATAGTGGCCCCCAAACACTATGATGCCCAAAGTGGCCCCCAAACAGAATTATACCCACAGCAACCCCCAAACACAGTATGACACACAGTGGCTCCCAAACACAGTATAGCACCCACCCACAGCATGACGCATACAATGGCCCCCAAACACAGTATGAAGCCCACAGCGACCCCCAAACAGTATGACACCCACAGAGCCCCCCAAACACAGTATGACACCCACAGTGGTTCCCAAACACCGTACGACACCCACAGTGGCTCTCAAGCACAGCATGATGCCCATAGTGGTCCCCCAAACAATATTATGCCCACAGTGATCCACACACAAAGGAGCTTACACTCACAGTATGGTGACCCCACAGTCCCCAACCGACATGTAAGTATGGTGCACTCACAGTCATCCATACCCTATGAATTGCCCACAATAGCATCCACTCAAGAATCCCAATTGCCTGTGTTCTTTCTCTTTGCTCCTCTGCAACTGAGCTGTCTCTGCTGCTCGTGTAGCCTAAAGTATCATAAGAATTTTAGATCCTTTCAGGTCCTCCGGTCTCTACACAGAGGGAATGGTTCATTGCTCAATGATGATGTTCAATTGTACCTGTATCCTGAGGTACAGTATGTCCACACTGTCACCCCGCCATGCTAACCTCTCTCGTTACAGTGCCTCCATGTCACACTGCCCCCTCTCAATATCCGTTCTGTGCCCCCTTTTCACCCTATATCCTTATACTGTCCACCACGTTGTTCTCTCCAAGCTGTATCCCCTCTTCACACTGTCCCCCACATGGTATGATAGTCACCACAGCTGCCCATACACTGTAATATCCACATCAGCCTCCTAATAAACATTGAGTCCCCCATAGCCCGCTATACAGTATGATGTCCCCCACAGGTCCTATACACTGATGCCCCCACATATCCTATATAGTATGATGTCCCTACAGCCCAGAAATATTGTCCCCCACAGCTCCCAGTACAATGGTACCCACAGTCTCCCATGTAATATGATGTCCCCCACAGTCAGCCCCTCATATGTTCCCCACAGCCAGGCCTTAGTATGTCCCCCACCGCCTACACATCTTATATTCTTCACAGTCAGCTCGTCTTATGATCCCACAGCCCTTGTATGTCTCCACAGCCAGCCCCTCATATCTTCCCCACAGCCAGAGCCTCTTATGTCACCACAGTCTGCCCCTCGCATGTTCCTCACAGCTAGATGCTCTTATGGCCCCGCAGCAAGCCTCTCCTATGTGTCCACAGCCTACCCTCATATGTCTTCCACAGCCAGACCCTTTTATGTCATCCAAAGACAGACCCTCTTATGTCACCTCACAGTTAACTCCTCTTTTGTCCCCACTGCCAGATCCTCTAATGTCCTAACAGCCAACCACTCTTATGTCCCCACAGCCAGCCGCTCATGTAATGTCACCCATTCATTGGGAAAATATCAGAAAATTAAAAAAGGGTTACACTGGCCTAATCCATGCTCTCCGCACTCTTCTTTCCTGTGCAACAGTGGTAGCTGACATCATTGCATCGTGCCATCCGTTGTCCCCTGCATGCACTGTCTTCTTCAGTGCACAGGCCAGAAGTGGCCAGCGATCTGCTGGAGTTCCCGCAGCAACAGGGAGCTGATTACAGCTTCTCTGCTCCTGTCCCGGGCGACTTCATAGCAATTGTATTCGCTTCTTATAGACACAAATACAAAACTATTACCCTTACCCACAAAGCGCTCCATGGCTCAGCACCACCCTACATCTCCTCTCTGCTCTCAGTCTACCACCCTACCCGTGCCCTTCGTTCTGCTAATGACCTGAGGCTAACATCCTCAATAATCAGAACCTCCCACTCCCGTCTCCAAGACTTTTCACGTGCTGCGCCGATTCTTTGGAATGCACTACCCAGGTTAATACAATTAATCCCCAATCCCCACAGTTTTAAGCGCTAAAATGCATTTGTTCAGACTGGCCTACCGCCTCAATGCATTAACCTAACTATCCCTGTGTGGCCCACTCAAAAAACTTAAACCATAATCAGGTTCCTCGCATCATGTTCTCATACACTTTATGCAGTTATTAGCCCTCTGTGTCTGTACTGCTACATACTAAGGCCAATAACCGGTTCATGCAGCTTTACATGAACACCTGATCCTTACACTATGGCTGGTCCGAACAACGAAAGCAATTGTTACCATCCACCTCTCGTGTCTCCCCTTTTCCTCATAGATTGTAAGCTTGCGAGCAGGGCCCTCATTCCTCTTGGTATCTGTTTAGAACTGTGATTTCTGTTAGGCCAGTCTCACACGTCCAGATAATTCCGGTACCGGAAAAATTGGTACCGGAATTATCCGTGTCCGTGTGTCCGTGAGATCACGTAGGCCATCCGTGCGGCACACGTGTGGCACACGTGTGCCGACTGGGTAACACACGGAGCATGCAGGAGACAGCGCTAGAGATAAGCGCTGTCCCCTGCATCTGGTGCTGAAGCCGCCATTCATATCTTCTCTCCAGAAGATATCGGAGGTGGAGCCTCATATTCATGACTATAATCGGCGGCACCACGTGACCGCTCATACAGGAGAAGCTGCGGCGAGGACAGGACGCTGCGAGGGAGCCGGGTGAGTAATTTATTAACAGCGGGCGGGCGCACAGCGGGTGGGAGGGGGTGGGGACAGGGATCTTTATTTTAAACACGAAAAAAAAAAAGGATTTTTCATATCTTCTATCCAGCAAACGCTTCTGGAGAAAAGATATGAATGGCGGCTTCAGCACCACGTGGGGGGGGGGGGGGACAGCACTTACTGTAGCGCTGTCTCCTGCACGGCACACGAACTACACACGGACAGCGTCCGTGTGCGGTACGTGTTTTACACGGACCCATTGACTTTAATGGGTTCATGCAATCCGTGCGCTCCCACGAACACTGACATGTCTCAGTGTTTTGCACACGGACACACGGTCCGTGAAAACACGCTGACATGTGCAGAGACACATTGATTTCAATGTGTCTACGTGAGTCAGTGTCTCCGGTACGTGAGGAAACTGTCACCTCACGTACTGGAGCCACTGACGTGTGAAACTGGCCTTATGCTGTAATGTCTATTGTCTGTACAAGTCCCCTCAATAATTTGTAAAATGCAGCGGAATATGTTAGCGCTATATAAATAAAATTATTATTATTAAAATTATTATTGAGTGTAGGGAGGTAAGGCTGGCTGTGGTGCAGTAAAACTGGAACTGCTCCCCTGTGTGCCCACTGCCTAGGCCGGTGCCTACCCCTTGTCCCAGCCCTGCTTGAGGCACTGACTATGCTCTGCTGAGTGCATGGAGCCTTATTAGTAATATGAAGGAACTACCGGTATATTTAATATCTCTAATATCTGCATGTCTCACTAACAATCTGAACTATTATGAACTATAGATTTGTATGGGATTGCAGAGTATAAGTACAGAGTAAAAAGTTGCTTTTTGATCCTATTTATCATCTTTTGAAATCTGCTCAAGTTCCAATGTATTAACCACATAAAATTTCCCATGTATTACATGCCAGTTGTCAGGGTCATACAACTATGGCCCACATGAATCAACCCTAAGTAGGCTCTTTACAGCAAATATCTAGTTTTACTTAAAGGGAACCTGTCACCCCGAAAATCGCGGGTGTGGTAAGCCCACCGGCATCAGAGGCTTATCTGCAGCATTCTGTAATGCTGTAGATAAGCCCCAGATGTAACCTGAAAGAGGAGAAAAAGATGTTATATTATACTCACCTAGGGGCGGTCCCGCTGCTGGTCAGGTCGGATGGGCGTCTCTGGTCCGCTGCGGCGCCTCCCATCTTCATTACAAGGCGTCCTCTTCTGATCTTCAGCCACGGCTCCGACGCAGGCATACTTTGCTCTGCCCTCTTGAGGGCAGAGGATAGTACTGCAGTGCGCAGGCGCCGGAAAGGTCAGAGGCCCGGCGCTTGCGCACTGCAGTACTTTGTCTGCCCTCAACAGGGCAGAGCAAAGTACGCCTGCGCCGGAGCCGTGGCTGAAGATCAGAAGAGGATGTCTTGTAATGAAGATGGGAGGCGCCGCAGCGGACCAGAGACGCCCATCCGACCGGACCAGTAGCAGGACCGCCCCTGGGTGAGTATAATCTAACGTCTTTTTCTCCTCTTTCAGGATACATCGGGGGCTTATCTACAGCATTACAGAATGCTGCAGATAAGCCCCTGATGCTGGTGGGCTTACCTCACCCGAGATTTTCGGGGTGACAGGTTCCCTTTAAAGTAGCTTTCATTTATACAGTATCGTTGTTCTGTGACTGCATCTCCAATGTGATTTTACCACATTTTCTACATGGTACATATTACTGTTTTCTGCCTTTTAGCCTCCATCTTGATTTTAAGCTTTCATTCTGCATGTTATTTCTCTATTCCATGTCAGATATATCTTGCATCAGTAGTACATCATATCATGACCATATAGAGCCAGTATCATTTCTATCCACTGAAAGGACACTGCTTATTTAGCAGAATATACAGTATACAGAAAGGAAGGCTGAACTGTTCACCTCCATTATAACTGTGTGGCAGGCCCTGTGCAATCATCATCATTATCTGTGATATGAGCTGTCTATCCCTTGCTTGTGGAGCATTTCAGTAGTACAGTCTATGCAATTGTATCATACATAAACTTTTCGGTGACTGAGATGGTGACACCCTTTGCGAGAACATAAAGCTATGTAATCCCAGGTGGTTACCTTATGATCACATGACCTAACAATAGAGAAGTATATCATGAGTTTTCACATAGAAAGGAACTAAATAAAGTAGTACTAACTGAATTATATAGAGTGGTTGAATAATAACAGAATTAATTAAAATATAAACCTGTAGTGTTACTGTAAGACTTTATGGAGACAACCGTATTTTCGGTCTGGGTGCGATCCGACAAAACATCAGATCGCACTCAGATCAACGCTATTCTATGGAGCTGTGCGCATGTCCGATTTTTAACGGATAGTTTCTTTCTATCTACTCCACATCTGAGAAAATTGGATAACGCTAGGATCACACTCTGGTCAAACTTTGATCAGAGGGTGATTAATATAATGTGGACTGATTTTCTCGGATGAGAGAATATACAGCTCGGTGGCACTCGCCTGAAAGGAACTTGTCAGGCCCTTCTGCTACCCACTCCCAGTAATTTCAGCAGTTTGTCCCTTATGAGTCACAGTCCAGTAATTGTATTCATGATATGCAGACTGCCTCCAGCCTCTCACCGCTAATTGACACCTTTCTCCCTATGCACAGCAATTGGCAGAAAGCTGTCAATCTGTGGTAGGCGGCCAGGAGGAGGCCATGTATCATAAATATATCAGATCCTTGTCCCATGTGCTGACATTATGCTACAATTTATACACTAAACCACAAAACTACTGAATCCTCACATAACGGGCCTCTGAAATAATCATGTCCTCGACTACTTTACTTGTTGCTATGAGTGATATCATCAGAGATTTTACTATTCCTGGGGTTTTCATCAGACTCGGCTGTCATAATGTTAGCAGACGTGTGTTAGTCATAAAATGGTGTTGAGTAATAGTGGCTTCTTATAACGGTTTATTCACAGTTTCCGTCGCTTGTCTGTGGTCCTCTATCACCTTCACTTCATTTTTCTGGGTTTGTGTTGGAATAAAGCTCTCGGTTTCCAGCCCCTGCAGTTAGCAGCGGAGACGTCTGTTATATAACATGATATGTGTCCAGGTGAAGCAGCGGGTGGGAGGTTCACATCATAATACCCATAAAGCACATAGTTACAGAGTAACAGACTCAGTATGAGCAGAAGAGCAAAAGCTGAGGCTCAGGCAGTCTCCGTCTGATGGCTCCATCCTTATGCCACAGCAGCTGCCAGAGATACCGTCACCACCGGGGTCGCTGCCAGCATACACCGGGACTGTACTGTTCTGTGGTACATACCCCTTATGGCAGTAAATACTGTATATTCCCCAAATGGCTCGTGCATGTGGCCATATTTTTGGTCCAAGTTCGATCTGACAAAGATGAGTTCACAATCACACTGACTTTCCCCTCTACTTCCGCATCCTTCTATATTGATTGATCACTTTGATTTTATAGCGAGAAGGGCGGAGAAACATGGAAAACAAGTAGGTGGGAAGGTGCACTTAAAAGTTTGGCCACACCATGGGTGCTCCAATCATGTGTACTTGGTTTAAACAGTCATTCTGTGTTGACAAAGTTCCTTACGGTTACTTTAGATATAAACAGGAGACCCCGCTGATTACTCACATCTTGCAGATTCCACCCTGACCACTGAGCCTCATTATGGAAACTACCTGTTTTATAGAGAATCACTTCTCTGCAGTCATCTCATTATCATCACAGGCAGAATTATTTTAAAAGGCATCAACTATGTACATGCAGCGCCCCAGAGACCTGTTCGTTGCAGTATGACGCTCTGCCACTAAGGGGAGTGATGGTACGTCTGATGGCACTAAAGGAGTTCTCCTGACCAGGTATCACCAGAACACATTACACTTCATACTCCGGCCACTAGGGGGAGAAAAAGGCTTTATTTATTGGGCCACTCCTCACACTGGTAAAACTAGGGGTTGGGGAGGAAGTTAGTCAGAAGCTGACTGGGTTGGATTCAGGCAACATCCCGTGGCAGGGGGTGTTGCAGGGAGAAGACACAGGGGGGTCACTGTCAGGCGTGGGAACCTGGCAGGTGCCTAGCGAACAGAGCAGAACGTAACGGAACCGCGCCTGCACTACCTTGCGGCGGTATCCTAAGAAAGAGACACGAAAGGAAGGATATTGTGGAACAGTGTAAACGAGATCAAGCAAAAAGGAGTACCAGTAGGAGTCGTGCCGTGAGACCGAGGCAACATCCTACTGAGGCGCGTAGCTGGTGGCCGGAACACCGCGGGAGTAACTGACTCTAGGCCTTACTTCGAACTCCGCAGGACAGTTAATTATAGGTTGGCTGTCTACCTTAAATTTCCTACGAAGACATAGGGGGCAACAGTGGGAGAGGGGCATCTCTAGGGTCCCGGAAGACCTCCAGGCCTTCCCGTCATACGGGTGCGTCCTAGCCATAACATCTGGGGGACGAGAAACTAGTAACATCTGGAACTAAAGAGAAAGAGAGCTGCAGAGAACGAACGAACGAGAACAGCAGTTGTGAGGACTATTCCGAATGCTCAGCAGGGTAGGACTACAACACACAGGCGCTAGTGGTGGGCAACGATTTCCATCTGTGAGGGAAACTCTGGAAGTGCCCATCAGGCCGGCCGGTCTCTGATAGCCCTGTTAAACGTGCTCTGGATTGAGGATCCTGAAGTCTTCAGTAAAGAGGTAAAGAGACTGCAACCTTGTGTCCTCGTTATTGCCTGCACCTCACACCATCACCATCCACCTTACTGGGAAGCCCTGGGGACATACTTCACCTGTGGGTAGGTATACCATCCTGCTGCCATTCCATCACCCCAGCGGACCCCACAGCAGCGTCGGTCACCCTGACCGAACACCACAGGTGGCGTCACGAACCCCTGACAGACTGCATCACCTATATTTGGACGCCCCTTAGCAGGGTCGCGGACCGGGTCTAGCCACCGTGACAGCCTCAGAACCGAACCAGAGAGGCCCGGTATCGAGAACTCGTGGCCCTGTGTCTGGGGGTGCTCCAACTTGGCGTCACGAACAGGATCGTACTTAAGCCTGAGAAGCAGGTCATGTGTGCCTTGGAACTGTGACTGAAACGTGTTGGACTGGCAAGATTCCCGCCAAGACTGTCGCCATTGTAGCGCCACGAGGAGCGCAAGAGAAGAAGAAGGGCGTGAAAGTGGGCATGAGTCAGCTGAAGAGCGCGAAAGATAATGGCCGCCCAGTCTAAATATTGTTGTATCCTGAGGGCGGGCCCGCCAGCCGCTGAGGTCCGCCTTCTCATCTTCTATGGCGGGCGGAGACCGAAGAAACGAAACTATGACTCAGAGTGGAGCCGGAAAGCCGAGAAGGCTTGCGGAGAAAGATGGCCCAGTCTAGATCCCCATCACCGGAGGATTATACCGGCATGCCACCGCTGGAGAAGATCGAGTCCTGGGAACTGTGAGCGGAGCCCCCGCTGCCCTCACCAGACCCGGTGGCCGCCCCTGAGGAATGGTGTGGAGCTGCCAGAGCCCCCACCTGCGAGCAAGCTCGGTACCCTGGCCGACCGGGGATCGGTGTTCCGCCGACGCATGACCCGACTACCGACGCGGTTGGTGGAGTTCCGGAGTCCGCATCATTCGACCCGGAAACGCGTGAGTGGGACATGGGCTCCTTCCCCTGGGGGGATTATCGGAAGCACCTTATAGCTGAGTATGCCAGGGATGTGGAATGGGAGGCCCACGGTGAGCTGCTGGATGGGTCATTGCCAAAATGGGCAGTGGTGATCATTTACCAGCCACAGGGCGGAAGAGACTTTGTCCAGGAAATAGGATCTACAATAAGGGTCCATATCACCCAGGAGGTGGTGGAGGCTGGCCTGCGGGGTAACAGTAAGAGTCCCATCCTACTGCCGGGAGATACGGTAAGCTACCGCAGATACCAGAAGGGCCACGGCTGGTGGGCTCAGGATATCCAGCGCTGTACCTCCGTTCTGGTTGCTGCCAAGTCCTTGGAGGAAGAACTGGGTGAAGCAGCGGCAGCCGCTGCTGCTCTTCCTCGGATCGCTCACTGGACTCCCGCACTGCCAGAAATAGGCCGGGAATTGAGGCTTCCCAGACCCCCGAGGTCTGCCTGCCCGGTTAGGCCCTGGCAGAGGCCCCCAGAGCCGAAATAAACCTCGGAGATCCGAAAAATGTAAATAGTTAACTGTTTCTTGCTGCTGCTTAAAACCCGTCCATGGTTAACTCATAGGGATCCCTTTGTTTACCCGGGATCCCTATTGTTTATACTTATTTTTCAATTGTTGCACAAGTTCATCATTGTTTAAAAGACTGCCGGATCATGGACGGTGAATGATTCAAAACTGTTGTGTATATAGTTTGCACCTTCTTAAAGGTGCTCCCTACTGGTTTTACAAGCGAAAGAAGACTTTGCGAAGATAATGCCTCTGGACATGACGCAGAAGGTCTTGCTTTCAGTGGACTTAGAAATATTATTGAGGCAAGCATATTCTATCTCCAACAGAATCATATAACAAATGTACATATGAAAACGATACTAAATATGCATACGGACATATGTATTAGGGACCAGCTGATAACTATAAACCAAACCCAAGAAGAACAAACAATCAGCCAAACAAGTCCCATAAAAAAGATTTTATTAGATATAATGTAAAAACATGAAACAGAATAGTAGTGCTAACAGGGGAATGGATACACAGCACAAATGGCCGCAGCACACACACAGGTACAGACCAAACAGGTCTACCAGATCAGCCCGCCATACGTGTACCACCAGGGACTGTCATAATAGAAAAACCCCCGAACTATAACTAAATGCAGGTATACGGACAGTGCCCATAGCATGGGGCGTATCACAAAATCAGTACATACCTAGTGGATACAACTAACAGCGGGGACCTGCGGCTGAACCTGACCCCTACGCGCGTTTCAGAGCGCCAGCTCCTTCATCAGGGGGTCTGAAACGCGCGTATTCTGTTTCATGTTTTTACATTATATCTAATAAAATCTTTTTTATGGGACTTGTTTGGCTGATTGTTTGTTCTTCTTGGGTTTGGTTTTCAGTGGACTTGCAGACAGAGAGAATCTGCACAACTTCTTAGAGACTTGGTTCCCTCTTAAAGGGAATGTTGACATGTTGTTTTAGAAAAGATTGAAACGTTAATAATGTTGAAAGTTAATAAAGTTTGATAATGTTAATAAAGACTGAGGACAGGAAAGCTTGAAGTGAACCCATAGGGGTTAGAGAGAGAGTCCTCCTGAGAACTGTAGAATGATGGTCGGTACACTGAGAGTAGGCCCAGCCAAGGAGCTAGGCGGTCCTGCATTGGTGAAGCTAGAACGGAAAGAAAAGTTGAGTTATTTATATAGTATTTTATAGTAGGCCTTTAGTGGGTTCAGCTTATACGCCCTTAAAGGAAAAGTTAACTTATTGTTCAGAGTTTGCACTTGGTAGAATACCCAGCTGGGTACTGAGAGTTATTTATAGTCAACCTGTTATTTAAAAATATATTTAATTTTGTTTGTAACGTTCAAGTGTCCTCACCTCTCATAAAGGGAAGCATTGTTCTATTTACTTGTTTTAGCATCTGAAAAATTTTGTATGTCTTCTGTTGCTATGTATTGTTGTTCTTCTTCCCAGTCCAGGAGTACTGGATTTAACCGGGGGGGAGTGCAGCGCCCCAGAGACCTGGTTGTTGCAGTATGACGCTCTGCCACTAAGGGGAGTGATGGTACGTCTGATGGCACTAAAGGAGTTCTCCTGACCAGGTATCACCAGAACACATTACACTTCACACTCCGGCCACTAGGGGGAGAAAAAGGCTTTATTTATTGGGCCACTCCTCACACTGGTAAAACTAGGGGTTGGGGAGGAAGTTAGTCAGAAGCTGACTGGGTTGGATTCAGGCAACATCCCGTGGCAGGGGTTGTTGCAGGGAGAAGACACAGGGGGGTCCCTGTCAGGCGTGGGAACCTGGCAGGTGCCTAGCGAACAGAGCAGAACGTAACGGAACCGCGCCTGCATTACCTTGCGGCGGTATCCTAAGAAAGAGACACGAAAGGAAGGATATTGTGGAACAGTGTAAACGAGATCAAGCAAAAAGGAGTACCAGTAGGAGTCGTGCCGTGAGACCGAGGCAACATCCTACTGAGGCGCGTAGCCGGTGGCCGGAACACCGCGGGAGTAAATGACTCTAGGCCTTACTTCGAACTCCGCAGGACAGTTAATTATAGGTTGGCTGTCTACCTTAAATTTCCTACAAAGACATAGGGGGCAACAGTGGGAGAGGGGCGTCTCTAGGGTCCCGAACGACCTCCAGGCCTTCCCGTCATACGGGTGCGTCCTAGCCATAACATATCTGGGGAACGAGAAACTAGTAACATCTGGAACTAAAGAGAAAGAGAGCTGTAGAGAACGAACGAACGAGAACAGCAGTTGTGAGGACTATTCCGAATGCTCAGCAGGGTAGGACTACAACACACAGGCGCTAGTGGTGGGCAACGATTTCCATCTGCGAGGGAAACTCTGGAAGTGCCCATCAGGCCGGCCGGTCTCTGATAGCCCTTTTAAACGTGCTCTGGATTGAGGATCCTGAAGTCTTCAGTAAAGAGGTAAAGAGACTGCAACCTTGTGTCCTCGTTATTGCCTGCACCTCACACCCTCACCATCCACCTTACTGGGAAGCCCTGGGGACATACTTCACCTGTGGGAAGGTATACCATCCAGCTGCCATTCCATCACCCCAGCGGACCCCACAGCAGCATCGGTCACCCTGACCGAACACCACAGGTGGCGTCATGAACCCCTGACAGACTGCATCACCTTTATTTGGACGCCCCTTAGCAGGGTCGCGGACCGGGTCTAGCCACCGTGACAGCCTCAGAACCGAACCAGAGATGCCCGGTATCGAGAACTCGTGGCCCTGTTTCTGGGGGCGCTCCATACAGATAAGATAGGAGCCAAAATTTACAAAAAAAAAAGTGATGGAAGTGATCACAGCACGCCTCTGTCCCCCTCCCTGCGCAGTTCCCTATGCACAGGTCACAGAGCATGACCAAAACATTCCACCATAATGACCACTGTACATCTACAGACTACAGGTTTCATTTTATTTTATATGAAAATAAAAACTAAAAAATATATATTTATAATTATTTTGTTTAAATGTTTGAAAATATCGGTGATATAGTCCCTTTAACAGGAGTCCAGAAATATGTTTTATAGCAGTTAACAAGTTTGGAATTTTTATGTTTAGGTTCTTTATTTTATCAGTTCCTGGGGTCCACAATCTGACAAATTGATAAACATACTTTAGGTATGAGGTCTTCACTTGACCGGTATTAAATATAGATAAGACTGTGGGCCAGTTGGGTATTAGGTGCATCGACTTTGCAGAAATTTCCAAGAATTCCGCTATGAAAATGCTCACCTCATTTTTCCACATAAACACACAGTTTGAATCTGTATTTTCCAGTGAAACGGGTCGGTATTCAGCAAAAGGAGAAAGGCTGGAACTGCTCTCTAAAGTCATAAACTTATAATCCGTCCTATGACAAAACAGGGAATTTTCCATGGCGCTCTGCTTATAGATTTTGTGCTTTGGATGTTTCAAGCTACGCAAATTGTTCCCAACTTCAGAGTCTCTATACAATGCATTGTTTTTCCATGATAGAAATGGAAAATTCAGTCACAGTGCAGTGGCTCAATCTGTTATGTAATAGGTCTATTTTATATTGGGGCATAAGCGGAAATATAAAAATCTCACAATTAGTGGAATAGATAATGCATTTAATGCAATGGTCACATATATTTATAGGGATTGTCTAGTCTTGGGATAAAAGTCTCAACTTACTCTACGTGACTGTAGACTACTGAATCTGACAGTGTGCTATGTGAATGTGGCACAATTCCCTGGTATTCCCAGCGCAAGTCGATGGACACATGACCGCATCTATGTGATCTGCATATTTGCATTGATGTGCTAATAATGGTGTGGGGAGGCATTTCTTTGGAGGGACACCCAGCCCTCCATGTGCTAGCCAGAGGTGACCTGACTGCCATTATGCACCAGGATAAGATCCTCAGACCCCTTGTGAGACCATATGCAGGTGCGGTTGGCCCTGGGATCCTCCTAATGCAGGACAATGCTAGGTCTCATGTGGTTAAAATGTGTCAGCAGTCCCTGCATGATGAAGGCATTGATGCTATGGACTGGCCCGCCCGTTCCCCAGACCTGAATCCAATCGAGCACATCTGGAAGATCATATCTCATTCCATCCACCAATGTCACGTTGCACCACAGACTGTCCAGGAGTTGACTGATGCTTTAATCCAGGTCTGGGAGGAGATCCCTCAAGAGACCATCTGCCGCCTCATCAGGAGCATGCCCAGGCATTGTAGGGATTTCATACAGGCACGTGGAGGCCACACACACTACTGAGCATCATTTCCTTCTCTTGAGGCATTTCCACTGAAGTTGGATCAGCCTGTAATTTGATTTTCCACTTTTTTTATTTTGAGTATCATTCCTAATCCAGACCTCTATATGATATTAATTTTGATTTACATTGATCATATTTGTGTCTTATAGTTCTCAACGCAGTCCACTATGTAGTGAATAAAGATTCGGAACTGGAATATTTCATTCAGTGATATCAAGGATGTGGTATTTTAGTATATATATATATATATATATATATATATATATATACATACAGCTCTGGCAAAAAAATAAGAGACCACTGCAAAATTTTCAGTTTGTCTGATTTTTATAGGTATATAAACTACTGACAACATGTCTCCGAAGTTCCAAGCAATAAATTTTGTATTTATTTTCTGAAAATGAGAAAAGGTCAAAATAACAAAAAAATGCATTGCTTGCAGACCAAAATAAACAAGTTCATAATCATTTAGAAACAACAATACTAATGTGTTAACTCAGGAAGAGTTCAGAAATCAATATTTTGTGGAATAACCATGATTTATAATCACAGTTTTCATGCGTCTTGGCATGCTTTCCACCAGTCTTTCACACTGCTTTTGGGTGACCTTATGCCACTTCTGGTACTAAAATTTAAGCACTTTGTTTGATGGCTTGTGACTATCCATCATCCTCTTGACTACATTCCAGAAGTTTTCAGGGAGTTCAGGTCTGGAGATTGGGCTGGCCATAACAGGGACTGGATGTGGTGGTCCTTCATCCACACCTTGATTGACCTAGCTGTGTGGCATGGCGCATTGTCCTGCTGGAGAAACCAGTCCTCAGAGTTGGGGAACATTGCCTGAGCAGAAGGAATCAACTGTTTTTCCAGGATAACCTTGTATGCGGCTTGATTCATGCGTCCTTCGCAAAGATTAGCCTGCCCAATTCCAGTCTTGCCGAAGAATCCCCAGATCAACACCTGGTCGTCTGATGGTTAGATGGAGATCTGGAGAGGCATAAAAGCCACAGTGTCTTGCACCCACTGTGAAATTTGGTGGAGGATCGGTGATGATCTGGGGATGCTTCAGCAAGGCTGGAATGGGGCAGGTTGTTCTTACTGAAATCTGCTGACAGATTCCCTTTAAGTAAAGTTGATTTTCTCAGTCCTTTGAGAGTGAGAATCAGACAGGTTTATAACCATAAATCCCAGATTTCATTATTATGTATAATTTGCCATGACCTATTCTCTTTGTCTTATAATTTGCAACCGGGCAGCTGGAATCAGACTCCCAAGTTGCAGCTTTACTTCAAATAATTTCTATCTTGATTTTTTAATGGTGTTTTCATGGAGAGCTGGCGGACGCTTCGACCAAATAGCTGTATAAATATTTATGTTCACTGAATTCTGCTTATGTTAGAAAATCTAATGGACGACGGGTCCCGCGGACGGGGCAGAAAAGTGTGAACGCGTTTAAAAGAAGCGCCAATTTCTCATGTTTTATTTGCAGCTGTGCCCTCCGCTCGCAGTAAGTAAAGTCTCTCCAGCTAAAGGTTAATCTTCCACAGCTTCTCGCAAGGTGGAACAGCCGGTGGGTGGCAATGGAAATTAAAACACATTTCAGACTCTTAAGCCACGACCCCGCTCTGATCAATTATTCATCGGACGCCAACATGGTCAGCAGCGCTGTATATCTGGGAAGTCATTACAGACTCCATCACTGGAGAATTCTTCTCAGAGACGCTTTTTATAATTAGTGGAAAATAACATCTAAATATAAAGTTTTAGGAAAAGAAAACTAATTTTTTTTTTTTACTTTTATCCAATCGCATTAAAATTGGAGTACGGTCATAAGACGTCAATATGGAAGGAAGGACCTCACAGGGAATCAGAGGTTTACAGTAGATTTATAGCATAGCCAAGTTCAATGACTGACCCCAGTATTACCTGCAGGGGTCCTGGAAACGGAAATATGGGCTGCTATGTCCAGGATCTTGCCATCACCGTGGAGCCAATGGTAGTCACCAGAAAATCTTGAAGACAGCAGGGATATACAGTAGGTAGGGGATGTGCCAGGGGATACCAAGATGGCATTTTGTCTTGGCCAGGGTATTTACAGCCAAAACTTACTCATCAAACTGAACTTTTCCCCTTGGTGCATTGAAGCCTAATTAGGAACTGTTCACACATAGCGTTTTTGCAGCATTTGTGGTGAGTAAAATACATAGCATTATACGTTACCAACATAATCAATGAGATTTCTGAAATCTTAAGCACATGCTGCATTTTTGTATTGTTTTCCTAGCATGTCAATTCTTACAGGGTTTTTCCGTGCTTTTCACCTTTTAGAATGAATGGGTCAAAAACGCAAGTAAAAATAATGTAATTGTACACAGCGTTTTTCCTGCCACCTCTCTGTTTTTTTCATGTGGAAAATAAAGCTGCAAAATCACAATGTGTGAACATAACAGTGAAGAAGAAGAAAAAATATCAGCTCACCTGCAATAGGATATCCTGCTTGCACGGAGACCTTGTCGTATGGCACGTGTTGTGGCATATGCAGCAAAAGGATCCGTAAAAAAGCAGAAGTTTATTGTAAATTCATTACAATCCAATCCATCGCCAAGAAACCATAGACGCGTTTCGGACTACGTCTTTTCTCATTGCATGCAATGAGTAGAGATGAAGTCTGAAACGCGTCTGCGGTTTCTAGGTGTGAACATAACCTCAGGGTTCTGCAGCTGTTCTTGTCTTTTCTTCTCGTAAATGGACGCAAGGGAAGATAAGACGCAAGAAACATGTGAGTTATGTACTGGAGATGCTTAGAGAATGTATTGGGGGAGAAGGTAGGAGATATGGCAACTGTAACACTTCATAGGAGAACTGGCACCCAAACAAAGGTTCTTGCATTACCAGAAACACATTTGCTAATAGTCCCCCACAACTTACATAGTTACATAGTTACATATATTTCCGAATGTTAAAGGGAACCTGTCACCTGAATTTGGCGGGACGGGTTTTGGGTCATATGGGCGGAGTTTTTGGGTGTTTGATTCACCCTTTCCTTACCCGCTGGCTGCATGCTGGCCGCAATATTGGGTTGAAGTTCATACTGTGTCCTCCGTAGTACACGCCTGCGCAAGGCAATCTTGCCTTGCGTAGGCGTGTACTACAGAGGACAGAGAATGAACTTCAATCCAATATTTCGGCCAGCATGCAGCCAGCGGGTAAGGAAAGGGTGAATCAAACACCCAAAAACTCCGCCCATATGACCCAAAACCCGTCCCGCCAAATTCAGGTGACAGGTTCCCTTTAAAGGCAAAGCTGGAGTTGACTCAAAGAAGAGTCTGTCCATGCTCTCATGTATTAGCTTAAATTGTGAATGGCTTTATTCGACCTTATAACACTTATTAAATACTTGGAATGGTGCATGGGTTTGGGGCCTCCTTAAATCGATCTACATCCTGCTTTTATGTAGTAAAACAAGCTTATTAAACAAGGTAATAAATCCATAAAGAATTCACAGCTATATATATTGCTGGTTCATGTTCTGCTGGTCGTTGTGTCAGTCATAAACTTTGGTCGAATGGTTGCAGATGGGGCTCAGTGGTGAGACGTGCATGTTTGTAAGATTAGGGAGTCCTAGGCAGCTATTCTGTCTCATGCAAGACCCTACACACTCCTGTTATATTCTTTCATGTTGGACAACAGCCCTGCCATTGGAAATATCATCACTGTTAATGTTTATCTCTGGTTAAAGTTTTTGTGTCCAGAATTGATAATTTTCACCTAAGTGTCAGATCACTGGAGACTCCATGGATAAGACTCATCTGATCTAGGGTATGGGGATACGGGGACCCCTATTTTTCATCCCCACCATGACCACAGTGAGTGAGTTTCTATGATGACTGGTTGAGCAAGTGTCCTTCTGCTCCTATCAATGTCTATGGGACTGTTGAAGACAGCCAAGACAAGGATGCATGCTTGGCAGCTGCTCTACTTAAACCTTCAAATGTACCCTTGAAAGAGGGTGAGAAGAAGATGCCGTGTCAAGAGGGAGTTGAGTTTTATAGTAATCTATAAGAATGTTGTATTGTTATAGGTCTTGCATATAAATATGTATTTTATGATTATGGCCGGATTGTGACTCGGTTTCCTGGAGGTTTTATCTCAAGGCCGTCCCCGGGGATTAAGGAGGGCTGTCCTTAGGGGAACTAGAGGTAGGATACACTTAGCAGCAGTCAGGGTAAGGTATAGTTAAAAGCTTGGGAATAGCCCACATATTGGGAGGGGTTAGATGACAAAAAAGGGGAAGAACTTCCTAGTTAGGGTAAGTAAGGAAGTCTTAGACAGTGACAGTGAGTGAGAGGTTCAAGGTCAGCGGGTGCATAAGTGAGGAATCCAGTGTTTTATCCTGATTTATCTTGTTTCCTTGACTTTGCTAGTTTATTGATGTTTCTCCTGCCAGACAATTATGTACCTCCTGGATCTGACCCGGTTACCTGACTATCCTGCTGCCAGATTGCACCACTAAACAGCATCTGACGCTTCGTCCTTTGTCAAGGAACCTGTGTTTAAGTCCAGATCCCTGTACAGGAGTGAAAGGGTGAAGATGAGGGCAACCACTGAGTTCTGGGAAACGGAGTAGCTTGCGCCAAACCTATTTGTGGAAGCAATTTTGGAGCTGCCAACTGAGCACCTACAGTGCCTACGTGACAAAAATGCACATTTGGAGTACAGATGATGGCAGTGATGGGTCCTGTCTCCTCCTTTGAGTTCTGGGCTTATCAGAACAATCTCCTGCTGCAGCTTATACCAAGAGGTAGCGACACATAGGTGCTCAGTAGTGTTGAGCGAGTGTGCTCGGGTGTTATCCGAGTATCTTGGGTGTGCTCTTATATTTTATTCACGTCCCCGTGGATGAATAATTTGCAGCTGTTAGACAGCCTGAACACATGTGGGGATTGTCTATTTGTTAGGGAATACCCACATGTCTCCAGGCTGTCTGACAACCACAAATCATGCAGCTGCAGGCATGCGAACATAATATAAGAGCAAGCCCAAGATGCTTGGATAACACGCAAGCATGCTTGAATAAGACCAATCAGTAGTGCTGAGCTGACCCATCAATGTCATCATTTTTTTTGTAACAGGAATGAAGAAAAATCCCATAATAAAGTTTTCTGCAAAGTTTTCATGGTGGAAAAAATTATTCAAAAGAAAAAAAAGTTTAGATACTTTTTAACTCTCAAAGTGCTGAATATATAATGACTTTTACAAAGGTAACATGCGCTGTGAGGACTTCGTAAAATCGTTCCCGTGTCATAAAGTATTGTAAGAGGAGCATTTCTACATCTCCTGTGATAGCAGACCCAACACGTCGGACACCGATCAGGTCCAAAGAAACTTTGCACATTTGTAGCATGATGAGAGGAACAGTAAAACTTGATTTATACAGTTAAGAAAACTGTTACTATTTCACAAAAACATTTAACGCGTGTGTTTGTGCACGAGGCTTTTTATTGAGTCATTAACTTACTTTAAGCATATAAATGTTCCCTCAAGCATTATATCAAATGCTGTATATCTTTCAACACCTTGGATTTAAGTTGCGCCGTTTGGAGGCCTCTCTGCATCTGGATACACTGTAACGCTCTGATATAATGCTGCATTATTCTGGAGAGATGCAGAGTTAATGTGACCAAGTAAATCCGTCCGACATGCACCTCCTATGTAATCCTTGTGCTGAAGAGTTTCTGTATTTAGTGCTCAGACAGTGTGGATTCGATATCCTAACATTTGGGATTGTCTAGGCTTCGTCAACTATCCAAATGTAAATGGATACATTTGCTCATTGCCTTGTAATCTGCAGAATTGACTAACCAGTAGTGGGGGGGGCAAATCCTACGTAGATGTAGCAGCCACTACTAACGTTTTCCCCTTACCTCCCAACTTTTGAAGATCCGACACAGCTAGTGATCGCACTAACAGTTTAAAGTGGTGATACATTTGGTCTGAGGCAATGAGGGAAAAGTAAAATCCTGGCCAGGACAGCGGGACAGAGTCTCAATATCGGGACTGTCCCGCTGTATCCAAGACAGTTGGGAGTTATGTGTATACCTGTAGGTTCGCTGTCACTAAAACATATACAGTACCGCTCAAAAGTTTAGCCACACCTGTTCATACAATGGTTTTCCCTGTTATTATTGGAATGTGCACATTTAGACTTAAGACAGCAAAAACTACTAAGAAGCACATATGGAAACATGGAGTAAAGAATCACATGTAAAATAAGCCAGAATATGTCCCGACATGGCAATTTTCCTTTTTTGCACTTTTGTTTAGTTCTCACTTTCTTCCTAGGACAACTTTTTATTTTTCCATTTATATAGCCACCTGAGGGTTTGTTTCATGTGCAATGAGTTCTACTTTTGAATGGAACTATTCATAAAAAAATTCATAAGAGGCTGGTGCCTCTAAAAGGCAGACCAATTATTTATGTGGTGGACAGTCTAACCCAAAATTTGGGGATTTACCTAGATCGGATACTCAAACTTTTCGTGACAGCAAACAACTATTTTACCCATGATACAACAGACCTTCTTACCAAAATAGAGTGCCTGACTCTCGATCCATATATATATATGATTCTGGGATGCATAGATGTAGATGCCCTCTATTCTTCCATACCACACATAAAGGGCTTATCCACGGTAGAATATTTTCTGTAGAGTAGAGGCTGCCAATATTTAAATTATAATTAATTTGTCCTTGAGACTTTGGAATTTTTCTTAATGCAGAATGTTTTCACATTTGTTGGTAAGTAATACCACCAACTCAGGGGTGCTGCAATATGGAGACCAGTAGCTCACTCCAATGCAAATTTGCTCCTGGGCTGGTGGGAGGAAACCATAGTATTTGGTGACAGACCAGCAATAGGAAGCAAAAATGTTGTACTTTGGCTGAGATACATTGATGATGTTTTTGTAATGTGGAGAGGTGATGGAACTTTTGATGAATTTGTCAGGATTCTCAAT
This sequence comes from Ranitomeya imitator, assembly GCF_032444005.1. NCBI lineage: Eukaryota > Metazoa > Chordata > Amphibia > Anura > Dendrobatidae > Ranitomeya > Ranitomeya imitator. The sequence continues at coordinate 432,056,819 of NC_091283.1, read as the reverse complement.
GTCAATGGGATAGAGCTTTCACTTACATTTCAGAGTAATACTACAGCACTACCCTTTTTGGACATACTTATCAATAGAACAACAGATGGCTTGCTTAAAATAAGTACATATTGGAAACATACATCCATATACTCCCTCCTGAAATGGGAGAGCAGCCATTCGTTCTCCCAAAAAAAAGGAATCCAGAGAAATTGCTCTGACCTTGACAATTTAAAACATCAAGCACATGATTTAGGGGGGAGATGCTACCCTTAACAGATTGCTATAGGAAATCTTTTAAAAAGATATAGGACAAGATTACTAACCCCGGGGTTCCCAATACAACAAAGACTCATGAGGATATTAGGTCCATAACTACATTTGATAATGGTGGTCAACACATAAGATTGATACTGCAGAAACAATGGGCTATTCTAAAATTAGACAGTGACATCCAATCCCAAGATCAAATATAAGAAGGGAAAACATTTGCAAGACCATCTGGTGCATTGCTATTGTACTAAAAAAATCGCACAGCTTTGGTTACGGACAAGACAGTTGACTGCTTCAAATTCAGTGGGTGCATAGCATGAAGAGCTATTGAGGTTGGTAAGGTTTTCTGCAGCAATATTACAGGAAAGTATTATAACATCATATCATTTATTAATTGTTGAACCGAAGGAGTGATCTATAAGGCCACCTGCATGTGCGGATGTGAATATGTGGGTAAGATAAAAATAGAGATTAGGAGCCACTGCCTTTATTGACCAATTCTCCACCTGGCTGCTTCACTTTTCTTTCCACTGACATTCCCACTATCATCTTGGGTGACTTCAACATCGCTACTGATACCATTCAGTCTGCAACCTTCAAACTCCTGTCCCTTACTTCATCTTTTGGACTCAGTGGTCCTCCTCAGCCACGCACACAGACGGACATACATTAGACCTGATCTTCACCCGTCTCTGCTCTCTATCTAACTTCACAACCTCCTCTCTCCCTCTATCCGACCACCATCTGCTCACCTTCTCATCCCTGTCCTTCTTACTGGTCACCCATGTCCAGCAACATGCGCACCCATGCAGGAACCTCGCACACCTAGACACCCACATGCTCTCTGACTATTCTACCATTGGCATCCGTATCCTGACTCCACAATACAGACACTACTACTGCTTTCTACAATGCCTCTCTCACATCATCTATTGACATGGTCAAACCTCTTGTTCATGGCAGAGTGCGACATATCACTAGACAACCCTGGCACAATAACATCACTAACAAGCTCCGGCAAGTGTCCATGATTGCAAAGTGGCGTTGGAAGAAAACAAATTCGCAAGATGATTTCACTGCACTCAAACAAGCAACACTTGCTTTCAAATCTGCCCTCACCTCTTCTAAACAGGCCTACTTCACAACCTTCATATTTTCCCTATCCTACAACCCCAAACAGTTATTCAAAACTTTTAACTCCCTCCTTTGCCCTCCACTGCCCCCTCCAACCTCCCTCATCTCTGCTGAGGACTTTGCCACACACTTCAAAAATAAGATCAACCAAACAAGGCAAGTCTTTATTGTTCAACCACCACAACCCCTTTGTATACCAGACCAATGCCCAACCCCATAAACTCCCTATCCAACATCACTGAAGGGAAGCTTAAGTGTCTCCTCTCCAAATCACACCCACCACTAGACCCCATCACATCCTACCTCCTCCCCAACCTCACCACCACACTTATCCCATCCCTAACCCATCTTTTCAACTTATCACTAACTTCTGGTACCTTCCTTTCTGCTTTCAATAGTGCCATAATCACACCTATCCTTAAAAAGCCAACCCTCGACCCAACCGCTATGTCCAGCTATCGTCCAATATCGCTGTTCCCATTCGCTTCCAAAGTCGTGGAGCAAAACGTCCAAGTTGAACTTTCCTCTCAAACTACAATCCCTTCCCATCTACAATCTGGTTTCCATCCCCATCATTCCACTGAGACTGCCCTGACCAAAAGTACTAAAGACGTACTTACAGCCAAAGCCAACGGACAATAATCTATACTCTTCCTTCCAGACCTCTCCCCTGCTTTCAACACGGTTGACCATTGCCTCCTACTACTGATCCTCCCTTCCTTTGGAATCAAAGACCTCGCCCTATCTTGGATCTTCTCATATCTTTCCAACCGCACATTTAGCGTCTCCCACTCCCACACTACCTCCTCATCCCACCCTCTCTCTGTTGAAGTCCCCCAAGGCTCTGTTCTAGGACCCCTACTCGTCTCAATCTATACACGTGGCCTGGGACAACTCAAAGTCCCATGGATTCCAGTACCACCTTTATGCTGATGACACTCAGATCTACCTCTCTGGCCCAGACATCAATTCTCTGCTGTCCAGAATACTGGAGTGTCTATCAGCCATATCCTCCTCTCGCTTCATCAAACTCAATGTGGACAAATCTGAACTCATCATCTTTCCTCGTCTCACAGATTTGCCTTACCTGTTCTATCTATCACAATAAATGACATCACGCTTTCCCCCGTACCGGAAGTCCTCTGACTCGGAGTAACCCTTGACTCTGCCCTGTCCTTCAAACCGCACATCTAAGCTCTTTCCACCAGGTGTCGCCTCCAGCTCAAAAATATTTCCAGAATCCATCCTTTGCTCAACCCTCAATCTACTAAAATGCTTGTGCATGCCCTCATCATCACCCGCCTCGACTACTGCAACATCCTTTTCTGTGGCCTGCCTGCTAACACTCTTGCACCTCTCCAGTCCATCCTTAACTCTGCTGCCTGACTAATTCATCTCTCTCCTTGCTACTCCTCCGCTTCTCCCCTCTGCAAATCTCTTTACTGGCTCTCATTCCCTCAGCATATCCAGTTCAAATTACTAATACTGACCTACAAAGCCATCCATAACCTGTCTCCTCCATATATCTCTGAACTAGTCTGCCGATATCTTCCCTCAAGTAATCTTCGGTCCTCCCATGATGTCCTTCTCTCCTCCACACTTATTCGCTCCTCACCTAATCACCTCCAAAACTTCTCCCGAATATCCCCCATCATTTGGAATTCTGTGCCCCAACACGTCCGACTATCAAACACATTTGGATCCTTCATTGACCCCGCTGCCTCCTCACCACTAACGAAGCTACCGCCTCACCAACACAGGAGCTGCTGCAACCCTCCAACCTACTGTCTCCTTCCCCACCTTCCTGTAGAATGCAAGCCTGCGAGGGCAGGGTCCTCGCTCCTCTGTATCAGTCTGTCATTGTTAGTTTGCTTACTATAAGTGATATCTGTAATTTGTATGTAACCCCTTCTCATGTACAGCACCATGGAATCAATGGTGCTCTATAAATAAATAATAATACTAATACCCATTGAAGGTTGTTTATCTGTTATTTGTGCATCTGGTTGTTGTAATTTTTTGTTAATATCAATAGCAAAAATAAATGATAACTTTTAGGTCCCAATTTTTCTGCTAGTTATTTTTTATCCATTAATTTTACTAGAAAAAGAAAAAAGAATTCCATGTGTGGCAAAATTGCAAAACCAAGGCAATACACCAATTGTTTTTTGGGGTTTGTTTGAACGATGTTCATTTTGTAGTAAAAAAATTGCCTGGTTTTAAGATTCTTCAGGTCAGTACAATTATGGCGATATCAAACATGCATAGTGAAAAAAAGCTTTAGAAATTATAAAGAAAAAATATTTCACTTAGTTTCCGCAAAGTATCCTCTTTATACTCTGATGACAGCTTTTCATCCCCTTGGCAGTCTCTTCGCAGCTTTATCATGTCATCATTACCTAGAATGTCTTCTTACAGTTCCCAGAGGTGCTGGAAACATAAATATCTTTGTACCGTGGTAGCTAGTAGATAGAAAAATATTTAGAACTAGATGGTGGCCCGATTCTAACGCAGAGTCTCAGGCAATTGGTATAGTGCCCACAGAGACTGATTATCCCCAGAAAGGACAGAATGATATCCTCCACAGCATATTGGAGATATCATAAGAACTAGAAATTAACATATGGAGCTGGAGTAATAACGTCAACAGCACACAACGTCAAACTAGTTACATGAACAAGCAATAAAAACCATCAAATAGTCGCATAAGGACAGTGCCACTGATGGCTATAAATAATATAAAAAAGGAACAATCTCACCGGTTCCAAGATGAGGGCCCAGGAGCACCGGATAATTTTCTGGTAAGAAGAAAGTCCGGAAAAGTGATGGAGACGACAGTCTCTATGTCAGTCCCTATGGGGCTATCGATAGACTATCCCCAAAGCTCCTGCCCTTACAAGGGCAGTCCACAGCTACCCCTGTCCAAACATGCCCTGCACTCTCCCTGGACGGAATACACAGGGAGAGTGCAGGGCATGTTTGGACAGGGGTAGCTGTGGACTGCCCTTGTAAGGGCAGGAGCTTTGGGGATAGTCTATCGATAGCCCCATAGGGACTGACATAGGGACTGTCGTCTCCATCACTTTTCCGGACTTTCTTCTGACCAGAAAATTATCCAGTGCTCCTGGGCCCTCATCTTGGAACTGGTGAGATTGTTCCTTTTTTATATTATTTATAGCCATCAGTGGCACTGTCCTTATGCGACTATTTGATGGTTTTTATTGCTTGTTCATGTAACTAGTTTGACGTTGTGTGCTGTTGACGTTATTACTCCAGCTCCATATGTTATTTTCTAGTTCTTATGATATCTCCAATATGCTGTGGAGGATATCATTCTGTCCTTTCTGGGGATAATCAGTCTCTGTGGGCACTATACCAATTGCCTGAGACTCTGCCCCAGTATTTTTATTCACTTGGGTGTTTGGTTTAATTTTTTCTTGTGTGTGACTTTAGTCAGAATAAAAGTTACGTTTTAATTTTTCCACTTATGCTTTGTTAGATATATGATTTATAGTGGTATTGTCTATGTGACCTGCAGTCAATATATAGACTTCGCTTTGTTTCTATACATACATACATATTGTAGAATACCCGATGCATTAATATAGGCCACGCAGTAAATAACCAGCCCACGTGGTATATAACACAGCCCACACAGTATATAGCAGCCACGCAGTAAATAGCAGCCACGCAGTATATAGCAGCCATGCAGTATATAACACAGCCCACGTAGTATGTAACACTGGCCACATAATATATAACACAGCCCACTTAATATATAGCACAGCCCACATAGTATCTAACAGTGGCCACGTAGTATATAGCACGCAGTATAGAACACAGCCACACAGTATAGTATCTAACAGTGGCGACGTAGTATATAGCACGCAGTATAGAACACTGCTGCATAGGCAGCATCAATAGTATAAACTTGGTCACACAGGGTTAATAGCGGCGGTAACGGAGTGAGTTACCCACGGCATAACGCGGTCCGTTACCGCTGGCATTAACCCTGTGTGAGCGGTGACCGGAGGGGAGTATGGAGCGGATGCTGACTGCGGGGAGTATGGAGCTGGCACTGACTGCGGGGAGTATGGAGCGGGCGCCGGGCACTGACTGCGGGGAGTATGGAGCGGGCGCCGGGCACTGACTGCGGGGAGTATGGAGCGGGCGCCGAGCACTGACTGCAGGGGAGTAGGGAGGGACTAATCGGACTTTGGCCATCGCTGATTGGTCGCGGCAGCTGGCGAGACCAATCAGCGACTTGGATTTCCATCACAGACAGAGGCCGCGACCAATGAATATCCTGGACAGACAGACGGAAGTGACCCTTAGACAATTATATAGTAGATTGAGAGTACTCAGTGGTTGATACCTTTTAATGGCTAACTGAAAAGATGGTAACAAATTGCAAGCTTTCGAGACTACTCAGGTCCCTTCATCAGGTATAGACCAATACAAAATCTGAACAATCACATATTTATATACAACATCTGAGCCCTTGTTGGCTGTTTTGTCTTCACTCTGCATCCAACTCATCCCAAACCATCTCAGTTGGGTTGAGGTCAGATGATTGTGGAGGCCATGTCATCTGAAGCAGCCACCATCCCTCTCCTTCTTGATCATTTAGCCCTTACATATCGTGGATGTGTGATTTGGTGTTTTGGGTCATTGTCTTGTTGCAAAACAAATGATAGACCCATTAAAAGCAATCTAGAAAGTATAACATGTTGTTGTAGAACGCTGTGGTAGCCATGCTCGGGAATGTGCCTTAAATTTAGAGTAAAACACCAGCAGTGTCACCAGAAGAGCAGCCCCCACACAATTACACCCACATGTACAAGCAATTCACTCATCATTTCTGCACCTCACAAAGACATTGCGGTTGGTACAAAAACATTAAATTTTGAGTAATAAGACAACAGTACAGATTTCCACTGATCTAATGTCCAGTTCTTATGTTGCTTGGCCCAAACAAGTCTTCTCATCTTTTCACTCCTAGATAGTGGTGTCTTTGCAGCGATTTTGCCATAAATTCCTGCTTCTTACAGGCTCCTCTGGACAGTTGATGTTGAGATGTGCTTGCTGCTTGATGTCTGTGCATCATTTATAAGGTCTGTTACCTGATATGCAGTGAATTTGCGGGTTATGAGACTTTAACTCTGATGATCTTATCCTCTGCAGCAGAGGTAATTCTCAGTCTTGTTTTCCTGGGGTAATACACATGAAATCATAGCAATTTATGTTTTTCTTTACTTTACTTGAGCACACCTTTAAGGCTCTAGCAATTTTCAAGATTCGCCTTCATGTCGTAGAGTAATGGTGGACTGTCATTTCTCTTTACATAGTTGAGTGGTTTTTGCCATATTTTGACTTAGGACAGTTGTGGAATAGGGCTCAGCACTGTATGGAGCTGTGTAACAACACTGCTTTTGCAAAGCACGACTGATGGTCGCAAACACTTTCTGAAGGCCCCTAATCCCACAAATGAACTCTTGATGAGACATACCAGACCATACCTGATGAAGCTGCCACGGCTGTGCAAAGCTGGCATCAGGGTAAAAAGGGGGTACTTTGAGGAACCAGATTTTAATTCATACATTGATTTGTGGTTTTACTGCGTTCAGTCTGAATCGAGAACATGCACATTCCAATAAGTACAAGGAATACCATTGCAAGAACAGTTGTGCTTTATGCGGCTGGGCAGCCAGTACCACAGTCCTATATACTGTATATTATATGACTGGTAAACTTGATGTGGCAGACACTGCTGTTGCGTTTGGTACCTCCACCTCCAAATACTCCTGCAGTCTCATATACCTTAATATAGCCCATGTGGCTACCACTATTACTTTTCTATATTCCATCATACACGAAATATGGCTCTTGGTGGCCTCGCTCTATATTCACCATTATGTATCGAGCTTATGCCAAGTCTGCCAAAGTCTAAGTGCTGAATAGAACTGATCCTGTCTCACCTGAGCCTACACGCAGCAGTCTGTCCTGTTCCTGCCTTGGCAGACCTCTCCAGAGTCGGGTCTACTGAATGTTTTGTTCCATGTCCCAGACACAATCCTGGGCAAAAGCCCTAAAAAAGGGAAATGGACAGACTTACCTCACCGCAAGTCATCCCTGCGGTAGAATAAAAACTGGCGGAAACATAACGGGTAATGACAGAAAGATGCCAAAGACCCTATTTTTACATGCAGAATGATTGTGAAAGAATGTCTGAGTTTTCATAATTTCCCTGTGTAATTTCGCTCCGGTTTGCCCAGCAGAGGGATTAGACACAGCCCGCCCAAACTGCACAGTCATAAATAACACTGCACGCCGCTTAACATAATGGTTTGTAAGGCTTTAAAATAAATACATGTATCCATGCACCTGGGAACGCTTGGATTCGGGGTCTTTAGGAGGATATAAAGAGCATGTTGTGTGACTCCAATTTGGATCCATTACTTTATTGTAAAGGCAGCCGTGGTGTCGTAGTGCAGACGCATTTTGGGAGACTGGATAGAAGGAGCTCGCCTGCTGTTGCTGGATAGGGAACCCCAGTACACAGGTATTTCTTATATATATATATATCGCCTTTTTCAATGTGTCTAATCAATAACACACAGAGGAGCCGAGCACATAATAGGCTGAGACTATTCTGAGCCCATACACTCATGTCTCACCTATTTGTAGCAGATTGCTAGGCTGCTTTTTCATGAAAGTTATTGTAGACCTATCTATTGGCAGTATGGTATAAAGCAGAAGAAACTGAGCAGAATAATATATAGTTTTGTGGGAGAATATTCAGTATATCCTGTGTTTTATTTGTTAAATCTCTGATCTTTTTACTGTTTAGGAGTCCAGTGGGTGGATCTTATCTGTGACTGATGGCCTCCCCTGTATATGTGTGATACAGAGAGGGGAGTCCATGGTCAGTGATTTACATCCCTGTATGCAGTCATAACAGGAAGGCTGTCAAGCACTCATTAGGAATGCCCACTGGATCAGACCGCCCACTGGACTCCTAAGCATATCATCTATCAATCTATCTATCTACTATCAATCATCTATTCTATCTTCTATCGACTATCCATCTTCTATCTACAGTGGTATGTAAAAGTTTGGGCACCCCTGGCCATAATTACTGTTATTGTGAACAGTTAAGCATAACTGAAGATGAAATGACCTCTAAAAGGCCTAAAGTTAAAGATGACAAATTTCCTTTGTATTTTAGGCAACAAAAACATATATTGTCATATTTTTTTTTTTTCGTTTTAAAAATTACAAAAGGGAAAATGGGCAGATTCAAAAGTTTGGGCACCTTTGGAGATTTGTGCGCTCAGATCACTTTGACCAAGGTTTCAAATCTTAATTAGCCTGTTAGGGTTATGGCTTGTTCATTATCATCGTTAGGAAAGGCCAGGTGATGCAAATTTCCCATCTTTATAAAAACCCAGCCTCCTCTACCCTTGTAAGCAGCTGCCTAGCATTCTGAAAATGGTGGAGGTCACAAAGCAGGAGAAGGCTATAAGAAGATAGCAAAGTGTATTCAAGTTGCCCTTTCCTCAGTTCGAAATGTAAGTAACAGATGGCAGTTAACAGGAACAGTGGAGGTCAAGATAAGGTCTGGAAGACCAATTAAAATTTCAGTGAGAGCTGCTTGCAGGATTGTTAGACAGGTAAATCAGCACCCCCGCTTGAAGGTTTGTGTGGGGTCCATCATGCTGTGTCACAGCCATTATACTGTTTAGAGAGCATGTGGGGGCCATTATACTGTTTGGAGGGCTGGTGCGGGCTGTACTATACAGTGTGGAGACGTGTGTGAGGACATTATACACTGTGTGCAGAATTATTAGGCAAGTTGTATTTTGATCACATGATACTTTTTATACATGTTGTCCTACTTCAAGCTGTTCAGGCTTGAGAGCCAACTACCAATTAAGTAAATCAGGTGATGTGCATCTCTGTAATGAGGAGGGGTGTTGTCTAATGACATCAAAACTCTATATAAGGTGTGCTTAATTATTAGGCAACTTCTTTTCCTTTGGCAAAATGGTTCAGAAGAGAGATTAGAGGGGCTCTGAAAAGTCCAAAATTGTGAGATGTCTTGCAGAGGGATGCAGCAGTCTTGACATTGCCAAACTTTTGAAGCGTGGTCACCGAGCAATCAAGCGTTTCATGGCAAATAGCCAACAGGGTCGCAAGAAGCGTGTTGGGCAAAAAAGGCGCAAAATAACTGCCCATGAATTGAGGAAAATCAAGCGTGAAGCTGCCAAGATGCCACCAGTTTTTCCATATTTCAGAGCTGCAACGTTACTGGAGTATCAAAAAGCGCAAGGTGTGCAATACTCAGGGACATGGCCAAGGTAAGGAAGGCTGAAAAACGACCACCTTTGAACAAGAAACATAAGATATTTATTGGCCCAGTCTTGATGTTTTATCTTAAGACTGACTTTTCAAAGGTTTTATGGACTGATGAAATAAGAGTGACTCTTGATGGGCCAGATGGATGGGCCAGAGGCTGGATCAGTAAAGGGCAAAGAGATCCAGTCTGACTCAGACGCCAGCAAGGTAGAGGTGGGGTACTGGTATGGGCTGGTATCAAAGATGAACTTGTTGTGAGACCTTTTCGAGTTGAGGATGGAGTGAAGCTCAACTCCCAGACCCACTGCCTGTTTCTGGAAGACAACTTCTTCAAGCACTGGTACAGGAAGAAGTCGGTATCGTTCAAGAAAAACATGATTTTCATGCAGGACAATGCTCCATCACATGCCTCCAACTACTCCACGGCGTGGCTGGCCAGTAAAGGTCTCAAAGAAGAAAAATTATGACATGGCCCCCTTGTTCACCTGATCTGAACCCCATAGAGAACTGGTGGTCCCTCATAAAATGTGAGATCTCTCGGAACAGTGTCTGGGAGGCTGTGGTGGCTGCTGCACGCAATGTTGATCATAAACAGATCAAGAAACTGACAGAGTCAATGGATGGAAGGCTCTTGAGTGTCATCATAAAGAAAGGTGGCTATATTGGTCACTAATTTTTTGGGGTTTTGTTTTTGCATGTCAGAAATGTTTATTTCTACATTTTGTGCAGTTATATTGGTTTACCTGGTGAAAATAAGCAAGTGAGATGGGAATATACTTGGTTTTTATTAAAGGGAACCTGTCCCCCCCCCCCCCCCAGGCGTTTGTAACTAAAAGAGCCACCTTGTGCAGCACTAATGATGCATTCTGACAAGGTGGCTCTTTTAGTTCTGGTCCCTGGCGCTGCTGAAATAATCATTTTTGAAATTTTTCCCTCATACCACGAAATCACCAAGGGGGCAGGTCTTTCCCCCCTAATCCAGACGCACCACAGCCGTCACTCATGGCCTCTGCGCGCCGGGAGCCGCCTCCTCTTCCTTCATTAGTGTCCTCGGCGCCTGCGCTGTAAGTTCGAAGGGCAGCGCAACTGCGCATGCCCGAAAAAAAAAAATAACAGTGCAGGCGCAGGGAACGCTAATGAAGGAAGATTTGTCTGATTTTTCTTTTTACAGGTATATTTTTGAGTAAAATGTACATTTTTCATTTATTCTATAAACTTCTGACAACATGTCTCCGAATTTCCAAGCAATATACGGGAAGAAAAACATTAGACTCGAACAAAGAAGACCCAGGAAAACATACTCAGAAGGGAGGTAAGAACATTTCTAAAACAATCCACAGCGAGGAGATTGGAACAAAACAAAATCTTCTTTGACATAGTGGGAATAACCGAGACATGGTTACATGAAAGCTATGACTGGGCAGTTAACTTACAGGGTTACAGTCTGTTTAGAAAGGATCATAAAAATCGGAGAGGAGGAAGGCTTTGTCTCTATGTAAAGTCTTGTCTAAAGTCCACTTTAAGGGAGGATATTAGCGAAGGGAATGAGGATGTCGAGTACATATGGGTCGAAATTCATGGAGGGAAAAATGGTAACAAAATTCTCATTGGGGTCTGTTACAAACCCCCAAATATAACAGAAATCAAGGAAAGTATACTTCTAAAGCAGATAGATGAAGCTGCAACCCATAATGAGGTCCTGGTTATGGGGGACTTTAACTACCCGGATATTAACCCCTTACCGGCATCGGACGTACTATACCGTCCGATGCCGGCTCCCCTGCTTTGATGCAGGGCTCCGCGGTGAGCCCGCACCAAAGCCGGGACATGTCAGCTGTTTTGAACAGCTGACATGTGCCCGTAATAGGCGCGGGCAGAATCGCGATCTGCCCGCACCTATTAACTAGTTAAATGCCGCTGTCAAACGCAGACAGCGGCATTTAACTACCGCTTCCGGCCGGGCGGCCGGAAATGACGTCATCGCCGACCCCCGTCACATGTCCGGGGGTCGGCGATGCGTCTCCATTGTAGCCATAGAGGTCCTTGAGACCTCTATGGTTACTGATTGCCCGTCGCTGTGAGCGCCACCCTGTGGTCGGCGCTCACAGCACACGTGCAATTCTGCTACATAGCAGCGATCAGCAGATCGCTGCTATGTAGCAGAGCCGATCGTGCTGTGCCTGCTTCTAGCCTCCCATGGAGGCTATTGAAGCATGGCAAAAGTAAAAAAAAAAAGTTTAAAAAAATGTGAAAAAAATAAAAAAAACATAAAAGTTTAAATCACCCCCCTTTCGCCCCAATCAAAATAAATCAATAAAAAAAATATCAAATCTACGCATATTTGGTATCGCCGCGCTCAGAATTGCCCGATCTATCAAATAAAAAAAAGTATTAACCTGATCGCTAAACAGCGTAGCGGGAAAAAAACTCGAAACGCCAGAATTACGTTTTTTTGGTCGCCGCGACATTGCATTAAAATGCAATAACGGGCGATCAAAAGAACGTATCTGCACCGAAATGCTATCATTAAAAACGTCATCTCGGCACGCAAAAAATAAGCCCTCAACCGACCCCAGATCACGAAAAATGGAGACGCTACGAGTATCAGAAAATGGCGCAATTTTTTTTTTTTTTTTTAGCAAAGTTTGGAATTTTTTTTCACCACTTAGATAAAAAATAACCTAGTCATGTTTGGTGTCTATGAACTCGTAATGACCTGGAGAATCATAATGGCAGGTCATTTTTGGCATTTAGTGAACCTAGCAAAAAAGCCAAACAAAAAACCAATGTGGGATTGCACTTTTTTTGCAATTTCACCGCACTTGGAATTTTTTTCCTGTTTTCTAGTACACGACATGCTAAAACCAATGATGTCGTTCAAAAGTACAACTCGTCCCGCAAAAATTAAGCCCTCACATGGCCAAATTGACGGAAAAATAAAAAAGTTATGGCTCTGGGAAGGAGGGGAGCGAAAAACGAACACGGAAAAACGAAAAATCCCCCGGTCATGAAGGGGTTAACTGGGAAACAGAAACCTGTGAAACCCATAAAGGCAACAGGTTTCTGCTAATAACCAAGAAAAATTATCTTTCACAATTGGTGCAGAATCCAACCAGAGGAGCAGCACTTTTAGACCTAATACTATCTAATAGACCTGACAGAATAACAAATCTGCAGGTGGTTGGGCATCTAGGAAATAGCGACCACAATATTGTACAGTTTCACCTGTCTTTCACTAGGGGGACTTGTCAGGGAGTCACAAAAACACTGAACTTTAGGAAGGCAAAGTTTGACCAGCTTAGAGATGCCCTTAATCTGGTAGACTGGGACAATATCCTCAGAAATAAGAATACAGATAATAAATGGAAAATGTTTAAGAACATCCTAAATAGGCACTGTAAGTGGTTTATACCTTGTGGGAATAAAAGGACTAGAAATAGGAAAAACCCAATGTGGCTAAACAAAGAAGTAAGACAGGCAATTAACAGTAAAAAGAAAGCATTTGTACTACTAAAGCAGGATGGCACCACTGAATCTCTAAAAAACTATAGGGAGAAAAATACTTTATCTAAAAAACTAATTAAAGCTGCCAAAAAGGAAACAGAGAAGCACATTGCTAAGGAGAGTAAAACTAATCCCAAACTGTTCTTCAACTATATCAATAGTAAAAGAATAAAAACTGAAAATGTAGGCCCCTTAAAAAATAGTGAGGAAAGAATGGTTGTAGATGACGAGGAAAAAGCTAACATATTAAACACCTTCTTCTCCACGGTATTCACGGTGGAAAATGAAATGCTAGGTGAAATCCCAAGAAACAATGAAAACCCTATATTAAGGGTCACCAATCTAACCCAAGAAGAGGTGCGAAACCGGCTAAATAAGATTAAAATAGATAAATCTCCGGGTCCGGATGGCATACACCCACGAGTACTAAGAGAACTAAGTAATGTAATAGATAAACCATTATTTCTTATTTTTAGGGACTCTATAGCGACGGGGTCTGTTCCGCAGGACTGGCGCATAGCAAATGTGGTGCCAATATTCAAAAAGGGCTCTAAAAGTGAACCTGGAAATTATAGGCCAGTAAGTCTAACCTCTATTGTTGGTAAAATATTTGAAGGGTTTCTGAGGGATGTTATTCTGGATTATCTCAATGAGAATAACTGTTTAACTCCATATCAGCATGGGTTTATGAGAAATCGCTCCTGTCAAACCAATCTAATCAGTTTTTATGAAGAGGTAAGCTATAGGCTGGACCACGGTGAGTCATTGGACGTGGTATATCTCGATTTTTCCAAAGCGTTTGATACCGTGCCGCACAAGAGGTTGGTACACAAAATGAGAATGCTTGGTCTGGGGGAAAATGTGTGTAAATGGGATAGTAACTGATAGTAAGTGATAGAAAGCAGAGGGTGGTTATAAATGGTATAGTCTCTTACTGGGTCGCTGTGACCAGTGGGGTACCGCAGGGGTCAGTATTGGGACCTTTTCTCTTCAACATATTCATTAATGATCTGGTAGAAGGTTTACACAGTAAAATATCGATATTTGCAGATGATACAAAACTATGTAAAGCAGTTAATACAAGAGAAGATAGTATTCTGCTACAGATGGATCTGGATACGTTGGAAACTTGGGCTGAAAGGTGGCAGATGAGGTTTAACAATGATAAATGTAAGGTTATACACATGGGAAGAAGGAATCAATATCACCATTACACACTGAACGGGAAACCACTGGGTAAATCTGACAGGGAGAAGGACTTGGGGATCCTAGTTAATGATAAACTTACCTGGAGCAGCCAGTGCCAGGCAGCAGCTGCCAAGGCAAACAGGATCATGGGGTGCATTAAAAGAGGTCTGGATACACATGATGAGAGCATTATACTGCCTCTGTACAAATCCCTAGTTAGACCGCACATGGAGTACTGTGTCCAGTTTTGGGCACCGGTGCTCAGGAAGGATATAATGGAACTAGAGAGAGTACAAAGGAGGGCAACAAAATTAATAAAGGGGATGGGAGATCTACAATACCCAGATAGATTAGCGAAATTAGGATTATTTAGTCTAGAAAAAAGACGACTGAGGGGCGATCTAATAACCATGTATAAGTATATAAGGGGACAATACAAATATCTCGCTGAGGATCTGTTTATACCAAGGAAGGTGACGGGCACAAGGGGGTATTCTTTGCGTCTGGAGGAGAGAAGGTTTTTCCACCAACATAGAAGAGGATTCTTTACTGTTAGGGCAGTGAGAATCTGGAATTGCTTGCCTGAGGAGGTGGTAATGGCGAACTCAGTCGAGGGGTTCAAGAGAAGCCTGGATGTCTTCCTGGAGCAGAACAATATTGTATCATACAATTATTAGGTTCTGTAGAAGGACGTAGATCTGGGGATTTATTATGATGGAATATAGACTGAACTGGATGGACAAATGTCTTTTTTCGGCCTTACTAACTATGTTACTATGTTACTATATTTTGTTTGGTTTTTTTTTCAGAAAAGGAGAATGGTCAAAATAAAAAAAAAAGCAAAAAACATTGCTTTCAGACCTCAAATAATGCAAAGTAAACAAGTTCATAATCATTTAGAAACAGCAATACTAATGTTTTAACTCAGGAAGAGTTCAGAAATCAATATTTTGTGGAATAACCATGATTTTTAATCACAGCTTTCATGTGTCTTGGCATGCTTTCCACCAGTCTTTCACACTGCTTCTGGCGCAAACATTTAAGCAGTTCTTCTTTGTTTGATGGCTTGTGAGTGACTATCCATCATCCTCTTGATTACATTCCAGAGGTTTTCAATTGGTTTCAGGCCTGGAGATTGGGCTGCCCATGAAAGGGTTTTGATGTGGTGGTCTCTTAATTTTTGCCAGAGCTATATATCTACTATATAATTGTCTAAGGGTCACTTCCGTCTGTCCTTCTGTCTGTCTGTCATGGATATTCATTGGTTGCAACCTCTGTCTGTCAAGGAAATCCAAGTCGCTGATTGGTCGTGGCTTTTTTTCCGCGGCCAATCAGCGACAGGCACAGTCCGGGAGAAAATGGCCGCTCCTTACTTCCCGCAGTCACTGCCCGGCGCCCGCATACTCCCCTCCAGCCACCGCTAACACAGGGTTAATGCCGGCGGTAACGGACCGCGTTATGCCGCGGGTAACGCACTCTGTTATCACCGCTATTAACCCTGTGTGTCCTCAACTTTTTACTATTGATGCTGCCTATACGGCATCAATAGTAAGAAATCTAATGTTAAAAATAATAAAAAAACAAAAAACCTGCTATACTCACCCTCTGTTGTCCGCCGAGCCGCTCGCGACGGCCGCCATCTTCCGTTCCCGACGATGCATTGCAAAATTACCCAGAAGACTTAGCGGCCTCGCGAGACCGCTAAGTCATCTGGGTAATTTTGCAATGCATCCTGGGAACGGAAGATGGCGACAGCCGCACGCTCATCGCCTGCACCAGATCCGAAGGTGAGTATGTTACAACTACAATGGGCCCTCGGATCCAAAGGTGAGTATGTTTATTTTTTATTTTTTAAGCTGTGACATACGTGGCTGGGCAATATACTATGTGACTGGGCAATATACTACGTCGCTGTGCAATATACTACATGGCTCTGTGCTGTATACTACGTATCTGGGCATTATACTACGTGGCTGGGCAATATACTACGTCACTGGGCAATATACTACGTGACTGGGCATTATGCTACGTCACTGGGCAATATATTACGTGGATGGGCAGTATACTACGTAGCTGGGCAATATACTACGTCACTGGGCAATATACTACGTGACTGGACAATATACTACGTGGCTGGGCAATATACTACGTGGCTATGTGCTGTGTACTACGTCGCTGTGCAATATACTACCTCACTGGACAATATACTACGTGGCTGGGCAATATACTACGTGGCTGGGCAATATACTACGTAGCTGGGCAATATACTACGTCACTGGGCAATATACTACGTGACTGGGCAATAAACTACGTGGCTAGGCAATATACTACGTGGCTCTGTGCTGTATACTATGTCGCTGTGCAATATACTACGTCACTGGGCAATATACTATGTGGCTGGCCAATATACTACGTCACTGGGCAATATACTACGTGGCTGGGCAATATACTACGTGGCTGGGCAATATACTACGTGGCTGGGCAATATACTACGTAACTGTACAATATACTACGTGGCTGGGCAATATACTACGTGGCTGGGCAATATACTACGTGGCTGGGCAATATACTACGTGGCTGGGCAATATACTACGTAACTGTACAATATACTACGTGGCTGGGCAATATACTACGTAGCTGGGCAATATACTACCTGGTTGGCCAAGATACTACGTGACTGGGCAATATACTACGTGGCTGGGCAATATACTACGTGGCTGGGCAATATACTACATCACTGGGCAATATACTACGTGACTGGGCAATATACTATGTGGTTGGGCAATATACTACGTGGCTCTGTGCTGTATACTATGTCGCTGTGCAATATACTACGTCACTGGGCAATATACTACGTAGCTAGGCAATATACTATGTGGCTGGCCAATATACTATGTCACTGGGCAATATACTACGTGGCTGCGCAATATACTACGTAGCTGGGCAATATACTACGTGGCTGGGCAATATATTACGTGACTGGGCAATATACTACGTGGCTGGCCAATATACTACGTCACTGGGCAATATACTACGTGGCTGGGTAATATACTACGTGGCTGGGCAATATACTACGTGGCTGGGCAATATACTACATAACTGTACAATATACTACGTGGCTGGGCAATATACTACGTGGCTGGGCAATATACTACGTGGCTGGGCAATATACTACGTGGCTGGGCAATATACTACGTAACTGTACAATATACTACGTGGCTGGGCAATATACTACGTAGCTGGGCATCGCCTGCACCAGATCCGAAGGTGAGTATGTTACAACTACAATGGGCCCTCGGATCCAAAGGTGAGTATGTTTATTTTTTATTTTTTAAGCTGTGACATACGTGGCTGGGCAATATACTATGTGACTGGGCAATATACTACGTCGCTGTGCAATATACTACATGGCTCTGTGCTGTATACTACATATCTGGGCATTATACTACGTGGCTGGGCAATATACTACGTCACTGGGCAATATACTACGTGACTGGGCATTATGCTACGTTACTGGGCAATATATTACGTGGATGGGCAGTATACTACGTAGCTAAGCAATATACTACGTCACTGGGCAATATACTACGTGACTGGGCAATATACTACGTGGCTGGGCAATTGTCATGAATCCAATGGCAGGGAATCACAAAAGGACAAGCACCAACGAGCTCTAGGGTGATGGAACCTGAGCTGACCGCGACCCTAAACCTGAACACACAAATAACAATAGCCGGGGAACGTGCCTACGTTGATCCTAGACGTCTCGCACCAGCCGAAGATCTAACTTCCCCTATTAGAAGAAACACAGACCTCTCTTGCCTCCAGAGAAATACCCCACAGAAATAGCAGCCCCCCACATATAATGACGGTGAAATGAGAGGAAGGCACATACACAGTATGAAATCAGATTCAGCAAAATGAGGCCCGCTAAAACTAGATAGCAGAGGATACAAAAGTAAACTGCGCGATCAGCAAAAAACCCTTCAAAAAACCATCCTGTAATTACTTGAACTCATGTTCCAACTCATGGAACATGAGGAGCAATTACAGCCCGCTAGAGCAACCAGCAGCAAAGAAACAATTATATGCAAGCTGGACAAGAACAAAAATAAATCAAAACGTGGAACAAGAAAATCAAAAACTTAGCTTGTCCTGAAGATTACTGAAGCCAGAAGCTGAGGTAACAAAACACTCTGATAACCTTGATAGCCGGCGGGGAAATGACAAGAAAGCCCGGTTAAATAGGAAACTCCCAAATCCTAATAGAACAGGTGGAAACCAGAGACAGCAGAACACAAATCACCCAGTACCATCAGTAACCACCAGAGGGAGCCCAAAAACAGAACTCACAACAGTACCCCCCCTTGAGGAGGGGTCACCGAACCCTCACGAGAACCACCAGGGCGACCAGGATGAGCCCTATGAAAAGCGCGGACCAAATCATCAGCATGAACATCAGAGGCAACCACCCAAGAATTATCCTCCTGACCATAACCCTTCCACTTGACCAAATATTGGAGTTTCCGTCTGGAAACACGAGAATCCAAGATCTTCTCCACAACATACTCCAATTCTCCCTCCACCAGCACCGGAGCAGGAGGCTCAGGCGAAGGAACAACAGGTACCTCATACCTCCGCAACAACGACCGATGGAACACATTATGAATAGCAAACGATGCCGGGAGATCCAAACGAAACGACACAGGGTTAAGAATTTCCAAGATCCTATAAGGACCGATGAACCGAGGCTTGAACTTAGGGGAAGAGACCTTCATAGGAACAAAACGAGAAGACAACCACACCAAGTCCCCAACACGAAGTTGAGGACCCATGCGGCGACGGCGATTAGCAAACTGCTGAGCCTTCTCCTGGGACAACTTCAAATTGTCCACCACATGACTCCAAATCTGATGCAACCTATCCACCACCATGTCCACTCCAGGACAATCAGAAGGCTCCACCTGACCAGAGGAAAAACGAGGATGAAACCCCGAATTACAAAAGAAAGGAGAAACCAAGGTAGCAGAACTAGCCCGATTATTAAGGGCAAACTCGGCCAGCGGCAAAAAGGTAACCCAGTCATCCTGATCAGCAGAAACCAAACACCTCAAATAAGTTTCCAAGGTCTGATTAGTTCGCTCCGTCTGGCCATTCGTCTGAGGGTGGAATGCAGACGAAAAGGACAAATCAATGCCCATCTTAGCACAGAACGTCCGCCAAAATCTAGACACAAACTGGGATCCCCTGTCAGAAACGATGTTCTCCGGAATCCCATGCAAACGAACCACGTTCTGGAAAAACAGAGGGACCAACTCAGAGGAGGAAGGCAACTTAGGCAAGGGTACAAGATGAACCATTTTAGAAAAGCGGTCACACACAACCCAGATGACGGACATTTTTTGAGAGACAGGGAGATCCGAAATAAAGTCCATGGAAATGTGCGTCCAAGGCCTCTTCGGGATAGGCAAAGGTGACAACAATCCACTGGCTCGAGAACAGCAAGGCTTAGCCCGAGCACAAACCTCACAAGACTGCACAAAAGAACGCACATCCCTAGACAAGGAAGGCCACCAAAAAGACCTGGCCACCAAGTCTCTAGTACCAAATATTCCAGGATGACCTGCCAACGCAGAAGAATGGACCTCAGAGATGACTCTACTGGTCCAGCTATCCGGAACAAACAGTCTCTCAGGCGGACAACGATCAGGTTTACCCGCCTGAAACTCCTGCAAAGCACGTCGCAAGTCTGGGAAGACGGCCGACAAAATCACCCCATCCCTAAGGATACCAGTGGGCTCAGAATTTCCAGGGGAGTCAGGCACAAAACTCCTAGAAAGAGCATCCGCCTTCACATTCTTTGAACCTGGCAGGTATGAAACCACAAAATTGAAACGAGAGAAAAACAGTGACCAACGAGCCTGTCTAGGATTCAGACGCCTGGCAGACTCAAGGTAAATCAGATTTTTGTGATCAGTCAAGACCACCACACGATGTCTAGCACCCTCCAGCCAATGACGCCACTCCTCAAATGCCCACTTCATGGCCAAAAGTTACCGATTACCCACATCATAATTCCGCTCAGCGGGCGAAAATTTTCTAGAAAAGAACGCACATGGCTTCATCACCGAGCAATCGGAGCTTCTCTGTGACAAAACCGCCCCCGCTCCAATCTCGGAAGCATCAACCTCAACTTGGAAAGGAAGCGAAACATCAGGCTGACGCAACACAGGAGCAGAAGAAAACCGGCGTTTAAGTTCCTGAAAGGCCTCCACAGCCGCAGGAGACCAATCAGCAACATCAGCACCCTTCTTAGTCAAATCCGTCAAAGGCTTAACAACACTAGAAAAATTAGTTATAAAACGACGATAGAAATTAGCAAAGCCCAAGAACTTCTGCAAACTCTTAAGAGATGCAGGCTGCGTCCAGTCACAAATAGCCCGAACCTTGACGGGATCCATCTCAATAGTAGAAGGGGAAAAAATATACCCCAAGAAATACATAGTGGATGCTTTCCTGAAACGGAAAGTACTTGCAAGCAGCATAATACAAAGAATAGCTGGTTTACCCAGAATCCTTTGCAGTAGGCGGAGCTATGCAAATCATCTCTTTCCACCCCAGTCTAATCCACAGCGCTTGGAACCGCCAAGCGTGCAATGCTGCGGATTAGTTTCTAAATTTACACAGCCAACCAATTCCTACCTGTGGACACGTGTTTCGGGCTTTAGGCCCTCATCAGCACAGGGCTGGAATTGGTTGGCTGTATGGAGTGGGGCTCGGTGAGCAAGCGATACACACATGCTAGCCACCTTAGGGAGAGACCCAAGTTGGGCTAAATGTAGCGGGACGAAAGAGACCGAAAAGCCCTCTACTTAAAGGAAATACATAGTGGATGCTTTCCTGAAACGGAAAGTACTTGCAAGCAGCATAATACAAAGAATAGCTGGTTTACCCAGAATCCTTTGCAGTAGGCGGAGCTATGCAAATCATCTCTTTCCACCCCAGTCTAATCCACAGCGCTTGGAACCGCCAAGCGTGCAATGCTGCGGATTAGTTTCTAAATTTACATAGCTCCGCCTACTGCAAAGGATTCTGGGTAAACCAGCTATTCTTTGTATTATGCTGCTTGCAAGTACTTTCCGTTTCAGGAAAGCATCCACTATGTATTTCCTTTAAGTAGAGGGCTTTTCGGTCTCTTTCGTCCCGCTACATTTAGCCCAACTTGGGTCTCTCCCTAAGGTGGCTAGCATGTGTGTATCGCTTGCTCACCGAGCCCCACTCCATACAGCCAACCAATTCCAGCCCTGTGCTGATGAGGGCCTAAAGCCCGAAACACGTGTCCACAGGTAGGAATTGGTTGGCTGTGTAAATTTAGAAACTAATCCGCAGCATTGCACGCTTGGCGGTTCCAAGCGCTGTGGATTAGACTGGGGTGGAAAGAGATGATTTGCATAGCTCCGCCTACTGCAAAGGATTCTGGGTAAACCAGCTATTCTTTGTATTATGCTGCTTGCAAGTACTTTCCGTTTCAGGAAAGCATCCACTATGTATTTCCTTTAAGTAGAGGGCTTTTCGGTCTCTTTCGTCCCGCTACATTTAGCCCAACTTGGGTCTCTCCCTAAGGTGGCTAGCATGTGTGTATCGCTTGCTCACCGAGCCCCACTCCATACAGCCAACCAATTCCAGCCCTGTGCTGATGAGGGCCTAAAGCCCGAAACACGTGTCCACAGGTAGGAATTGGTTGGCTGTGTAAATTTAGAAACTAATCCGCAGCATTGCACGCTTGGCGGTTCCAAGCGCTGTGGATTAGACTGGGGTGGAAAGAGATGATTTGCATAGCTCCGCCTACTGCAAAGGATTCTGGGTAAACCAGCTATTCTTTGTATTATGCTGCTTGCAAGTACTTTCCGTTTCAGGAAAGCATCCACTATGTATTTCCTTTAAGTAGAGGGCTTTTCGGTCTCTTTCGTCCCGCTACATTTAGCCCAACTTGGGTCTCTCCCTAAGGTGGCTAGCATGTGTGTACCCCAAGAAAGAAATCTTCTGGACTCCAAAGAGACACTTTGAGCCCTTTACAAACAAGGAATTAGCCCGCAGGACCTGAAACACCTTCCTGACCTGCTGAACATGAGACTCCCAGTCATCAGAAAAAAACAAAATATCATCCAAATACACAATCATAAATTTATCCAGATATTCACGGAAAATATCGTGCATAAAGGACTGGAAAACTGAAGGAGCATTAGAAAGTCCGAAAGGCATTACCAAATACTCAAAATGGCCCTCAGGCATATTAAATGCGGTTTTCCACTCATCACCTTGCTTTATTCGTATAAGATTATACGCACCCTGGAGATCAATCTTAGTGAACCATTTAGCCCCCTTAATGCGAGCAAACAAATCAGTCAACAAAGGCAAAGGATGCTGATATTTTACGGTAATCTTATTCAAAAGACGATAATCTATACAAGGTCTCAAGGACCCATCTTTCTTGGCCACGAAAAAAAAAACCTGCTCCCAAAGGGGACGAAGATGGACGGATATGTCCCTTTTCCAAGGACTCCTTAACATAATCCCGCATAGCAGTATGCTCTGGCACTGACAGATTGAACAAACGACCTTTAGGAAATTTACTACCAGGAATTAAATCTATAGCACAATCGCAATCCCTGTGAGGAGGAAGCGAACTGAGCTTAGGCTCCTCAAAAACATCCCGATAATCCGACAAAAATACAGGAACCTCAGAAGGAGTAGATGAAGCGATAGAAATCGGAGGTGCATCATCATGAACCCCCTGACATCCCCAGCTTAACACAGACATTGTTTTCCAGTCAAGGACTGGATTATGAGTTTGTAACCATGGCAGACCAAGTACTAGAACATCATGTAAATTATACAACACCAGGAAGCGAATCACCTCCTGATGAACGGGAGTCATACGCATGGTCACTTGTGTCCAGTACTGAGGTTTATTCATAGCTAAAGGTGTAGAGTCAATTCCCTTCAAAGGAATAGGGACTTCCAGAGGCTCAAGACTAAACCCACATCGCTTGGCAAATGACCAATCCATAAGACTCAGGGCAGCGCCTGAATCTACATAGGCATCGACGGAAATGGATGATAATGAGCAAATCAGAGTCACAGACAGAATGAACTTAGACTGTAACGTACTAATGGCAACAGACTTGTCAACCTTTTTTGTGCGTTTAGAGCATGCTGATATAACATGAGCTGAATCACCACAATAAAAGCACAACCCATTTTTCCGCCTATAGTTTTACCGTTCACTTCTAGACTGAACTCTATCACATTGCATTGTCTCAAGTGCCTGTTCAGAAGACACCGCCAAATGGTGCACAGGTTTGCGCTCCCGTAAACGCCGATCAATCTGAATAGCCATAGTCATAGACTCATTCAGACCCGTAGGCGCAGGGAACCCCACCATAACATCTTTAATGGCCTCAGAAAGGCCATCTCTGAACTTTGCAGCCAGGGCGCACTCATTCCACTGAGTAGGCACTGACCATTTCCGAAATTTTTGACAATATATTTCTGCTTCATCTTGCCCCTGAGAGAGAGCTAATAAAGCTTTTTCAACCTGAATCTCTTGGTTAGGTTCCTCATAGAGCAAACCCAATGCCAGAAAAAACGCATCCACATTAAGCAACGCAGGATCCCCTGGTGCCAATGCAAATGCCCAATTTTGAGGGTCACCCCGCAGGAAAGATATAATAATCTTAACCTGCTGAGCAGGGTCTCCAGAAGAGCGAGATTTCAAAGAAAGGAACAGCTTGCAATTGTTCCTAAAATTCAGAAAACTAGATCTATCTCCAGCAAAGAACTCTGGAATAGGAATTCTAGGTTCAGACATAGGAGCATGTACAACAAAATCTTGTATATTTTGAACCTTAGCAGCAAGATTATTCAAGCTGGAAGCTAAACTCTGGACGTCCATGATAAACAGCTAAGGTCAGAGCCATTCAAGGATTAAGAGGAGGGAAAAAAAAAAAAAAAATCAGCCAGGCAGCAATTAGGGCTAGGCAGCAACCTCAGAGGAGAAAAAAAAAAAAACTTCCTCAGACTACTTTTCCTCCTACCTCAGCCCAAACATTTTGGGCCGGCTATACTGTCATGAATCCAATGGCAGGGAATCACAAAAGGACAAGCACCAACGAGCTCTAGGGTGATGGAACCTGAGCTGACCGCGACCCTAAACCTGAACACACAAATAACAATAGCCGGGGAACATGCCTACGTTGATCCTAGACGTCTCGCACCAGCCGAAGATCTAACTTCCCCTATTAGAAGAAACACAGACCTCTCTTGCCTCCAGAGAAATACCCCACAGAAATAGCAGCCCCCCACATATAATGACGGTGAAATGAGAGGAAGGCACATACACAGTATGAAATCAGATTCAGCAAAATGAGGCCCGCTAAAACTAGATAGCAGAGGATACAAAAGTAAACTGCGCGGTCAGCAAAAAACCCTTCAAAAAACCATCCTGTAATTACTTGAACTCATGTTCCAACTCATGGAACATGAGGAGCAATTACAGCCCGCTAGAGCAACCAGCAGCAAAGAAACAATTATATGCAAGCTGGACAAGAACAAAAATAAATCAAAACGTGGAACAAGAAAATCAAAAACTTAGCTTGTCCTGAAGATTACTGAAGCCAGAAGCTGAGGTAACAAAACACTCTGATAACCTTGATAGCCGGCGGGGAAATGACAAGAAAGCCCGGTTAAATAGGAAACTCCCAAATCCTAATAGAACAGGTGGAAACCAGAGACAGCAGAACACAAATCACCCAGTACCATCAGTAACCACCAGAGGGAGCCCAAAAACAGAACTCACAACAGGCAATATACTACGTGGCTATGTGCTGTGTACTACGTCGCTGTGCAATATACTACGTCACTGGACAATATACTACGTGGCTGGGCAATATACTACGTGGCTGGGCAATATACTACGTAGCTGGGCAATATACTACGTCACTGGGCAATATACTACGTGACTGGGCAATAAACTACGTGGCTGGGCAATATACTACGTGGCTCTGTGCTGTATACTACGTCGCTGTGCAATATACTACGTCACTGGGCAATATACTACGTAGCTGGGAAATAAACTACGTGGCTGGGCAATATACTACGTGGCTGGGCAATATACTACATAGCTGGGCAATATACTACATCACTGGGCAATATACTACGTGACTGGGCAATATACTACGTGGTTGGGCAATATACTACGTGGCTCTGTGCTGTATACTATGTCGCTGTGCAATATACTACGTCACTGGGCAATATACTATGTGGCTGGCCAATATACTACGTCACTGGGCAATATACTACGTGGCTGGGCAATATACTACGTGGCTGGGCAATACACTACGTGGCTGGGCAATATACTACGTAACTGTACAATATACTACATGGCTGGGCAATATACTACGTGGCTGGGCAATATACTACGTGGCTGGGCAATATACTACGTGGCTGGGCAATATACTACGTAACTGTACAATATACTACGTGGCTGGGCAATATACTACGTAGCTGGGCAATATACTACGTGGTTGGCCAAGATACTACGTGACTGGGCAATATACTACGTGGCTGGGCAATATACTACGTGGCTGGGCAATATACTACATCACTGAGCAATATACTACGTGACTGGGCAATATACTATGTGGTTGGGCAATATACTACGTGGCTCTGTGCTGTATACTATGTCGCTGTGCAATATACTACGTCACTGGGCAATATACTACGTAGCTAGGCAATATACTATGTGGCTGGCCAATATACTATGTCACTGGGCAATATGCTACGTGGCTGCGCAATATACTACGTAGCTGGGCAATATACTACGTGGCTGGGCAATATATTACGTGACTGGGCAATATACTACGTGGCTGGCCAATATACTACGTCACTGGGCAATATACTACGTGGCTGGGCAATATACTACGTGGCTGGGCAATATACTACGTGGCTGGGCAATATACTACATAACTGTACAATATACTACGTGGCTGGGCAATATACTACGTGGCTGGGCAATATACTACGTGGCTGGGCAATATACTACGTAACTGTACAATATACTACGTGGCTGGGCAATATACTGCGTAGCTGGGCAATATACTACGTGGTTGGCCAATATACTACGTGACTGGGCAATATACTACGTGGCTGGGCAATATACTATGTGGCTGGGCAATATACTCCAACTGGCTGGGCAATATACTACATAACTACAATATACTACGTGGCTGGGCAATATACTATGTGGCTGGGCAATATACTACGTGGCTGGGCAATATACTATGTGGCTGGGCAATATACTACGTAACTACAATATACTACGTGGCTGGGCAATATACTATGTAGCTGAGCAATATACTACGTGGTTGGCCAATATACTACGTGACTGTGCAATATACTACGTGGCTGGGCAATATACTACGTGGCTGGGCAATATACTACGTGACTGGGCAATATACTACGTGGCTGGCCAATATACTACGTCACTGGGCAATATACTACGTGGCTGGGCAATATACTACGTGGCTGGGCAATATACTATGTGGCTGGGCAATATACTATGTGGCCATGCATATTCTAGAATACCCGATGCATTAGAATTGGACCACCATCTATTAACTATATAACTGATGATATATAACCGAGTAGCAGGATGTAAGTCTGACGGTTCCTTAAAATAAATTTGAGCCTGGTGACTATTTAGACAATTCTCTAACTGATTCGGAAAGTGTAACAGCGTGTTGGAACACTCATTTATTTTTTTAGAGGTTTTAATATTGAGTCTTATTCAAGCAAATATAGGTCAGAATTTATATGTCTTCTGATGAGTCGTTTGTTGTATGGCCAATGAAACGCGTAGAGACTTCTTTAGTGGTGGTGCTTGCAGCAGCACCTCACCTTGTACGTAGAGACGTGGAGTATATGTTTGTTTTTAGTCACTCTCTGACTAACCATTACGGTATGAATAGGTAGTAGGTAGTACACTGTATATTTATTTTTTTATAATTAGGATTGTTTAATAAAGGTTACGTTTTATCCCTTTGTCAGTGAATTTTCAAATTTTGGTGATAGGTGAATTAGAACTTCAGTGAACTGGTACTGCAGTTTACTAACCTACACAATTTAGGATAAATATGCAGATTTTTTGAATCATCAAACAATTATGGATCACCTTCCCACCGTCCTCAAATCCCATGGAAGAATGTACTGAAGGGAGCTGTAGCTATAAAAAGTCTCTGGCTCCCTCTGCAAAGAGACCCTCTTCAGGAACAGCCCAAGAAACCATGGCTACATCTGGTGGAATATAGGTATGCTCCTCTGCTCATCACTGAACCCATAAAGACATTTAGAGAACCCTGGTTGGGATTGTACTATATGTTGTTGCCGGTTGGATCTTGATACACGTGCTATGGTCATGAAATCTATCATCTGGGTGGGAGGAACTTTCTTAAGGACTGTTGTTGCCAACAGGAGCTTGAGACATGTGCTACTGTTGTGGTATGGAGCATGGGCTGTGACTATAGACTGTACTGGTGGGAGATACAAAAGCTATGGGCCAACTAAAAGTTGGGAGACAGTGGGTATCGCCTGGTACTGGGGCAGTGGAACTATCGACCCCAGGTTGGGATCTTGTGAACTGGGAACATTACTTTATGACCATCTAGCCAGAATTACTGTAAGACAATGGATGTTAAGAATAAAAAATTGTCGCATTGTTAACCTGCTTAGGTAATTATTACAACACACAACATCAGATCTTCACTCTATCTATCTATCTATCTATCTATCTATCTATCTATCTATCTATCTATCTATCTATCTATCTATCTATCTATCCAATGTAGGACTGGGGTGATAAGGGCCCACCAATAACATTGACTTTGGGGGGCCCACTTTTCATCTGCATGCAAATATTATACTACCTTCGTTCACAAATTTACCTATATTTCTATTTAATAAACTGGGTAGCGTGGTTAATGAATGATGAGATGCTGCTTTTTTCTGTACAGAGTGAATCAAGTGAATTATGCCAAGTACTGCCCATACAGGGGGGTTGGGAGCCCAGATCCACACAGGGGCCCACCGGGGGATTCCCCTGTTACCCTATGGGCCAGTCCGAGCCTGTATCTATCTATCTATCTATCTATCTATCTATCTATCTATCTATCTATCTATCTATCTATCTATCTATCTATCTATCTGTTATCTATCTCATATCTATCTACCTAATATCTATCTATCATCTATATATCTGTCTGTTTTTCTTTTTATTCTGTATTAACACATAGATTAATATTTTGTGATCAAAAACATTTTAATAGTTATGTAACGTTCTGATATATTTGTCTTGGTTCCTCACTTTGTGCAATAACTCTGCTTGCCATCAGGGCATGAGGACATGACTTATATTCCTTGCCTATACCAGGTGTAGCTGATTGCAATGCATTAAAGCAAGGGTGGGGAACCTCAGGCCCCAGGGCCATTTACGGCCCTCGGTGACCTTTTATCAGGCCCCTGGGCAGATTCTCAGGGACCACATTCTTGGGTAGGGAGGTGTATTTTGATTACAGCCAGCTCATTAATTTCTTCTTGCTCTGTTAGCACAAACACGCAGTGTTCACTCCTGAACACTGAAGGGCATGCAATGAAAGATTACTTCCTGACACCAGTGCCAGTGTCAGGATGCACTTTGTGGGGGGAGTTTGTACGGCCCCTGAAGGATGGTATAAATATCCAAATGGCCCTTGGCAGAAAAAAGATTCCCCACCCCTGCCTTAAGGTATCTTGTAAAAAGCCATGTGCATAATGTGAGCACAAAATGATCTAACATCTAGCTGGGCCCTGGAAAAGGCAAAGAATACAAGTTATACTAGAAATTTTCAGACTCATGTTCTCGTATATCAACCACCAAACTTTATGTTTTGTACCCTGATATTTGCCTGCGGATTGTAACGTTTATGCTTTTTAATGTTTGCAAAATTCTCTTCTCCATCCTCCTTATGATGGAATGAGGAACTTCTCAAATGCCACTAATTCCTGAACATGAAATACTGCTGTAAAAGCTGAAATACTCAGGGGATGAAAGGACTGGACACCTGTGGGGACTGTCAAAAAATCAGATACAGATCTGACAAGCCACAGTATATGCATGTGATCTGATATATTATTGCTGGAGATCAGGTCTTGCAGAGCCATACCTAAAGCTGAATCTACGAAAACAGAAAAAACCTGAATCTTCTGTTTCACGGTAAATGAGAAACGAGGGCTCAATGTAAAGCACTAAAAGTCCTGTTCAGAACAATAATACCCACCTGCCATTGTGTATTCAGAATAGATCAATGATCAGAGGTGTCCAGACTGTAAATGTATAATTTAAGTCACTGGTATAAGAGGAGACATGGCGTAAGAGAGACACAGCATCCGCAGATTATAGCAGGATATATTCAGTTCCCACAAGAGGAGCTATATAAAATCACACGATAGAGGCAGCTGAAAGATCTGATAAAGAGGCTTTCCAGAAGTAGAAGATTTATGTCCTGTCCATATGGTACAGTCCTACAAAGTGGTCACCTGAATGCCAGAAAGTGGCAGCTGTCAGCTTTTGGCCATCCATAGCAGATCAATGGAAGTCTGACTATTGGTACCCTTGATTATTGGGATAGTAGTGATCCAGATAGAGTAGATTTCTTTCCATTACTTCTTGAGAACTGTAGTAGATTTGTAGAGATTACTGAATTGCAGTGTGATACTTTAATAAGATGCCGCCATTGTAACAAGTCGGCTCGTGAAATCTGTTCAATCCTTAGTATTCCAGAATCACCTGTGAGTGATATTATTGAAAACTGTAAGGAACCGCAGCAATTCAGCCATGAAGTGGTGGACAGCGTAAAGTTACATAACGGGGTCACTGAGTGATGAGGAGCGAAGGGCAGAAAACTGACCGACGCACTGCTGACTCCATAACTGCAGTGCAAACCTCTTCTGGCATTAACATCAGCTCAAATGCTGTTCGCAATGGGCTTTGGTCAAGCAGCTGCATGCAGCCTTACATCACTAAGCCCAGTGCCAAGCGTCAGATGTGGTGGTGTAAAGTACACCATGACTCTGGAGCAGTGGAAAATCTCTATCTGGCATCTGATGGACGAGTCTGAATTTGGAGAATGTTAGAAGAACATTACCTGCCTGACTGCATTGAGCCGGCTGTGTAGTTTGGTGGAGGAGACATAATGCTATTGGGATGTTTTTCTGGGGTTGGCCTTGACCACTTAGTTCCAATGAAGGCAAATCTTAATACTTCCACATTCAAGACATTTTGGACAAGTGTTTGTGTACAGCTTTGTGGGAACAGTTTGAGGAAGGCTTTTTTTCTGTTCCCCATAACTGTGCCCAGAGCACAAAGCAAAGTCCATAAAGACATGGTTGGGTTAGTTTGGTGGGAAGAATATGACTGGCCACAGGAGCACCTTCAGCGTGAACTAGAATGGAGATTGTGACCTGGATCTTCTCCTCATCATCAGGGTCTGACCTTAACAATGCTCTCCTGGATGAAAGAGCAAAAATTCCTCCAGACACCTTCAAAATCTTGTAAACATTCTTCCCAGAAGAGCAAAAGCTGTTATAGCAGCAAAGGGGGAACAGCACCATAATAATATCTATGGATTTATTGAGGGATGTCATACAAGCTACAGTGGGGCAAAAAAGTATTTAGTCAGTCAGCAATAGTGCAAGTTCCACCACTTAAAAAGATGAGAGGCGTCTGTAATTTACATCATAGGTAGACCTCAACTATGGGAGACAAACTGAGAAAAAAAAATCCAGAAAATCACATTGTCTGTTTTTTTAACAATTTATTTGCATATTATGGTGGAAAATAAGTATTTGGTCAGAAACAAACAATCAAGATTTCTGGCTCTCACAGACCTGTAACTTCTTCTTTAAGAGTCTCCTCTTTCCTCCACTCATTACCTGTAGTAATGGCACCTGTTTAAACTTGTTATCAGTATAAAAAGACACCTGTGCACACCCTCAAACAGTCTGACTCCAAACTCCACTATGGTGAAGACCAAAGAGCTGTCAAAGGACACCAGAAACAAAATTGTAGCCCTGCACCAGGCTGGGAAGACTGAATCTGCAATAGCCAACCAGCTTGGAGTGAACAAATCAACAGTGGGAGCAATAATTAGAAAATGGAAGACATACAAGACCACTGATAATCTCCCTCGATCTGGGGCTCCACGCAAAATCCCACCCCGTGGGGTCAGAATGATCACAAGAACGGTGAGCAAAAATCCCAGAACCACGCGGGGGGACCTAGTGAATGAACTGCAGAGAGCTGGGACCAATGTAACAAGGCCTACCATAAGTAACACACTACACCACCATGGACTCAGATCCTGCAGTGCCAGACGTGTCCCACTGCTTAAGCCAGTACATGTCCGGGCCCGTCTGAAGTTTGCTAGAGAGCATTTGGATGATCCAGAGGAGTTTTAGGAGAATGTCCTATGGTCTGATGAAACCAAACTGGAACTGTTTGGTAGAAACACAACTTGTCGTGTTTGGAGGAAAAAGAATACTGAGTTGCATCCATCAAACACCATACCTACTGTAAATCATGGTGGTGGAAACATCATGCTTTGGGGCTGTTTCTCTGCAAAGGGGCCAGGACGACTGATCCGGGTACATGAAAGAATGAATGGGGCCATGTATCGTGAGATTTTGAGTGCAAACCTCCTTCCATCAGCAAGGGCATTGAAGATGAAACGTGGCTGGGTCTTTCAACATGACAATGATCCAAAGCACACCGCCAGGGCAACGAAGGAGTGGCTTCATAAGAAGCATTTCAAGGTCCAGATCTCAACCGTATAGAAAACCTTTGGAGGGAGTTGAAAGTCCGTGTTGCCAAGCGAAAAGCCAAAAACATCACTGCTCTAGAGGAGATCTGCATGGAGGAATGGGCCAACATACCAACAACAGTGTGTGGCAACCTTGTGAAGACTTACAGAAAACGTTTGACCTCTGTCATTGCCAACAAAGGATATATTACAAAGTATTGAGATGAAATTTTGTTTCTGACCAAATACTTATTTTCCACCATAATATGCAAATAAATTGTTAAAAAAACAGACAATGTGATTTTCTGGATTTTTTTTTCTCAGTTTGTCTCCCATAGTTGAGGTCTACCTATCATGTAAATTACAGACGCCTCTCATCTTTTTAAGTGGTGGAACGTGCACTATTGCTGACTGACTAAATACTTTTTTGCCCCACTGTATATCATCTTAAAAGGGTTGTCCACTATCAGAAGCTATTATTTATCTACTGGATGGGTGATATAAGTGGTTGATCACTGGAGGTCAATGATTAATCAGAAGAAGGACAGGATTGATTGAATGGAGTGGAGTAGTGGTTGAGTATGAGCACCGAACGTCCATTCAAAGCCTACAGGACTAACAGAGTGAAGCAAGCACTGTATGATGGAAGCTACATCATTATTAGTCTTGACTTTGAAGGCACTTACTCAACTGACACACAGACAAGGTACAGAGGACCCTGGTCTCTTGATCATTGGGGAATTATATACGAGATCCAAGAAGAGCAGAGTGATAACCCCTATACACCTGTAATTACACTCATTCTGTCAGTTACTTAACTTTTCTTCACCAGACATAACTAAGGAATGGCTGAGTAAATTTTGTAAAAACTTAGCAGAAGAGGACGACTGAAGAATGCACAGTTACTTATTGGTAATTTTCATTAATTATCTCCCACTCCTATGTGCAAGTGCAGCGCCCCAGAGACCTGGTCGTTGCAGTATGGCACTCTGCCGCTAAGGAGAGTGGCGGTACGTCTGATGGCACTAAAGAGTTCTCCTGACCAGGTATCACCAGAACACATTACACTTCACACTCCGGCCACTAGGGGGAGAAAAAGGCTTTATTTATTGGGCCACTCCTCACACTGGTAAAACTAGGGGCTGGGGAGGAAGTTAGTCAGAAGCTGACTGGGTTGGAACCAGGCAACATCCCGTGGCAGGGGGTGTTGCAGGGAGAAGGCTCAGGGGGGTCCCTGTCAGGCGTGGGAACCTGGCAGGTGCCTAGCGAACAGAACAGAATGTAACGGAACCGCGCCTGCACACCCTGCGGCGGTATCCAGGAGAGAGACACGAAGGGAAGGATATTGTGGAACAGTGTAAACGAGATCAGCACAAAGGAGAGCCAGTAAGAGTCATGCCGAGAGAGAGAGGCAACATCTTACTGAGGCGCGTAGTCGGTGGCCGGATCACCGTAGGAGTAACTGACTTCAGGCCTTACTTCAAATTCCGCTGGACAGTTAATCATAGGTTGGCTGTCTACCTTCTACACCTATGAAGACATAGGGGGCAACATTGGGAGAGGGGCGTCTCTAGGGTCCCGGAAGACCTCCAAGCCTTCCCGTCAAACGGGTGGCGTCCTAGCCATAACATATCTGGGGGACGTTAGAAACCAGTAACATCTGGAACCAAAGAACGAGAGAGAGAAAGAAAGCTGTAGAGAACGAACGAACGAGAGCAGCAGTTGTGAGGACTATTCCGAATGCTCAGCAGGGTAGGACTACAACACACAGGCGCTATTGGTAGGCAACGATTTCCATCTGCAAAGGAAACTCTGGATGTGCCCATCGGACCGGCCGGTCTCTGATAGCCTGGTTGAACGTGCTCTGGACTGAGGATATTGAAGCCTTCAGTAAAGAGGTAAAGAGACTGCAACCTTGTGTCCTCGTTATTTCCTGCACCTCACACCATCACCATCTACCTTACTGGGAAGCCCTGGGGACATACTTCACCTGTGGGAAGGTATACCATCCAGCTGCCATTCCATCACCCCAGCGGACCCCACCGCAGCGTCGGTCACCCTGACCGAACACCACAGGTGGCATCACGAACCCCTGACAGACTGTACTATCACCTTTATTGGACGCCCCTTAGCAGGGTCACGACCGGGTCCAGCCACCGTGACAACCGCATAACCGAGCAGAAAGGACCGGTACCGAGTGACTTGTGGCCCTGTGTCTGGGGGCGATCCACAATGGCTGTATTACTTTTTATGTAGAATGAAAAAAAAATTGAAAAAATCCACCTTGCTGGTAGATAAAGTAATCCAGGTCCACACTGGGATATTACGTGGATTTCATTATATCTACACGTTTCGAAATACCACACTTCTTCCTCAGGACAAAAACCATGGTGATGACACTTGGTAAAACATATTCCTTTATGACTATGAAATAATTGTTTCTGGATATTCTGCTGTAGAAGAGGATAACCCGTTACCCCAGGACAAGGGTTTACATAACGCAGAATCCAGTCCAACGTGGAGTAGGAGTTGCTAATACAACAGTCCAAACAGAGCCGAGATAAAAGGGGACTCCTCTGCATTGTGAGAAGCCTCTCTCCACATGGGATTTTACTGCTATTTTCCACAAGAAATGATCTTGGCCGGAATGTGTGGAAGACTTGGCAGAGATCTGTTGTTGAGTTGCTTATTTAACTGGGAAAACCCTTTTTGATTTTTTTTCTTGCTTTACAAATCAATCTTAACACACATGGCGTTTCAGAACATATCAATATTTTCTTCTACTTGTCGAAAAATAGACATCTTGACATTGTTTTTTTTTCAGGCAGAAAACAGCCGTGCACATCTGCCAGGTATGAAATGTAGTGTTTTATAGAAAATAATATTAATTGGGGTCCATGCAAAAGCAAAGAAATGTATACAACATTCAGCTTTACTTGTGGAAATAATACATATTTGCCTCTAAAAAAGCTTAAAAGGGTTTCCTGGAACTATTAGGCATGGTAGTCCTGTCAGTCAGCTGAATGAATGGGTGTTGTGGCACTGCGGCACCTTTTCATTGTTTTCCCGGGTCAGCTCTGCACATTTTGTTGTGGTGATGCCTGGTATCACAGCTCAGTCCCATTCCTTAGAAGTAGCTGCCATTCACTGAGCTGCGATACCAGGCACAGCCAATGCTGAATGTACAGAGCAGGGCCTGGTAAATAATGAAGCGCCGCACCGTCACAGTGCCCATTCAATCAGTGGGGGACATTGGACCCCAATAATCTGATATTGATGATCCATCCTAAGGCTAGACTATTTATATTAATGTCTGCGAAAACAAATTGAAAGCAATTGTCCAATTTCGAAAACCTATTTTTCAAATATCATATTGAGAATCTTGAAGTTAGAAGAAAGGGGGAATTTCAGACCCTCATCTATTAGCTAGAACAAAGAAAGGTCACAAGCAGAGGCAAGCCTTGTCCGTTATGGGTCCCAAGAGCTGGGGAGGCCATAAGCCAAGCTGTGTGGTGGGATGTGGGGGCCTTTATTCTGTTTAGGGGGCTGTGGTGCTATGATTCTGTGTATGGGACTACTATACTATGTAGGTGGCTTGTGGGGGTCCTCATAATGTGAAGGTGAGCATCATACTATGTGGGGGGCTGTGGGGACATCATACTGTGTGGGAGGCTGTTGTGGTCATGATACTATGGGGACATAATACTGTGTGGGGAGCAGTGTGGGGCCTCAATACTGTGTAGGAGGCTGTGGGGCATTATACTGTTTGGGGGGGCTGAGAGAACATCATGCTTTTTTGGGCTGTGACTTTGGAGAATCATACTGTGTGTGGTGGTTGTGAAGGAATCATACAGGGTGGGAGACTAAGGGGGCTATTATTCATTATACTATTTGGGGTGCTGTGGTGAGCAAGATACTGGATGGGGGGCTGTGGGGATCCTCATATTGTGTAGGGAATGTAAGAGCACTATAATATGTAGGGGCTATGAGGGCATTATACTGTTTGTGGGGTTGTGAGGACATCTTGCTGTTTTTGGGGTTGTAGGGGCATCATAATGTGTAAGAGGCTGTCAGGACTATTTTACTGTGTAGTGAGATATGCAAGAATCATATTATGCAGGGAGAACTGTTGGGTCATCATACTGTAGGGGGGCTTTGTGTGACATCATTCTCTGGGCGATCTACTGTATGGGCTTCATATACTGCATATAGTGCGTGTATAGGGGTAGGGAGCTGTGCAGTCATCATACTGTGGGGGGTCATTGTGTGGGCATTATACTGTGAGGGATCAGTGTGGGGGAGTTATACTGTGGGGTCATGATATTGTGCATGTGAGGGGTATTGTGGGGCAAATTGTGTGGAGGAAATCAGTGTGAGTTATTATATGTGTGAGGGGCTTTTAGGGGGATAACTTACTGTATTGGGGCAATAAAAGGGCTTTCCTAGTGGGTGAGAAAACATGCTGCAAAACATGTCCTTCTCCCTGCATTTAATAGTTGGGAGGTATGCTCTTCTGGTAGTGTATCTATATGCCCTAACCCTGAATTTTTGGGGGGCTTGGAGGGGCCCAATATGGACTCTCTTGCCATGGGGCCCCATGTATGTATGCCTCTGTTGGCAGGTCTATGTATTAATCTCAGTATGAAGCTTCATATTCCCCCAATGGTCGTGCCGGGAACATGAATGATTGTTGACAGGTTCTGCTATCGATTGCATCTAAAACATCATTAGCATTAAATGTCCCCTCACTCAGGCCAACAATACCAAGGTAAAGTTAACTATCCCCAACTAACAGCCACCTTGGATCAATGGCTGGAACTTCAGCAGCTTGAAAGCCCATTTTTGTCTCAAGTATTATGTAGACAGAGCCTTGTGATAGGACCCATATTGTACAGTACAACTGTCAGAGCTTTTAGAGCTTAAGTGAATGTAAACTTCAGAGCTGTCAGACCTAGAGGAGCAAGTATTATTAGCAAGAGTAAACTCAGCAGCTTCCAAGCTCCACAGAGCAACTTTATATAAACTGTCGTTACTCAGTGTCGCTCCACGCTTCGTGCATTCTCCTCACAGTCCAGCAGGTTACCATGACAGGCAGGCTATTTAAGTCCCAGTGATTCCCAGTCTGCACATCCCAATTACTCCTGTCTGTGCTTTTCTCATTGCTACTGTGCTTTCTACATCCTCAATTTATTTCCACCAACTTCTATGTTCAGATATTATACAGGTAGATACTTTGAGTTATATTATTACTACATCTACTAGTAAATAGCAACTACAGTTGTGTGAAAAAGTGTTTGCCCCCTTCCTAATTTCCTGTTCTTTTGAATGTTTGTCAAACTTAAATGTTTCGGATCACCAAACAAATTTAAATATTAGACAAAGATAATATAAGTAAACAAAAAATGCAGTTTGTAAATGAAAGTATTAAGGGAAAAAGAAATCCAAACCTACAGGACCCTGTGTGAAAAAGTGATTGGTCCCCCCCCCCCCCCCATTACATAAATTAACTGTGATTTATCACGTTTGGGAAACTGAGTTCAATTTCAGTAGCCACACCCAGGCCTGATTTCTGCCACACCTGTTCTCAATCAATCACTTAAATAGCACCTTTCTGACAAAATGAAGTAGACCAAAAGATCCTCAAAAGCTACGTAGACATCATGCCGCGATCCAAAGAAATTCTGGAACACATGAAAAACAAAGTAATTGAGATCTATCAGTCTTGAAAAACTCATAAATCCACTTCTCAAGCTTGGGGACTACAGCAAACCACAGTTATAGCCCTTATCCACAAATGGTGAAAATATTGAACAGTGGTGAACCTTACCAGGAGTAGCCAACCAAAATTACCCCAAGAGCATAGCAAAGACTCATCCAAGAGGTCACAAAAGACCCCACAACAACATACAAAGAATTGCATGCCTCACTTGCCTCAGTTAAGTTGAGCGTTCATGGCTCCACCGTAAGAAAGAGCTTGGGCAAAAATGGCCTGCATGACAAAGTTTCAAGATGAAAACCACTTCTGAGCAATAAGAACATAAAGGCTCGTCTCAGTTTTGCCAGAAAACATCTTGATGATCGCCAACACTTTTGGGAGAATACTCTGTGGACTGGCAAGACAAAAGTTGATCTTTTTGGAAGGTTTATCTCCCATTACATCTGGCATGGAAGTAACAGAGCATTTCAGAAAAGGAACATCATACCAACAGTAAAATATGGTGTTAGTTGTGTAATGGTCTGGGGCTGTTTTTCTGCATCAGGACCTGCAAGACTTGTTGTGATAAATGGAACCATGAATTCTGCTGTCTACCAAAAAATCCTGAAAGAGAATGTCCGGCCATCTGTTTATGACCTCAAGCTAAAGTGCACTGGGATTATGCAGCAGGACAATAATCCAAAAGTACTGACCTTAGTCAGAATGAGATGCTGTGGCATGACCTTAAAAAGGCAGTTAATGCTCGAAAACCCTTCAATGTGGCTGAATTCCAACAATTCTACAAAGTTGAGTGGGAGAAAATAGCTCCAGAGATTTGGAAAAGACTCATTGACAATTATCACAAATGCTTAATTGCAGTTGTTGCTGGTAAGAGCAGCCCAACCAGTTATTAGGTTTAGGGGAGAATCACTTTTTTACACAGGACGCTGTAGGTGTGGATTTCTTTTTCCCTTAATAATAAATACCTTCATTTAAAAACTGCATTTTGTGTTTACTTGTGTTATCTTTGACTAATATTTAAATTTGTTTAGTGATCTGAAACATTTAAGTGGGACAAACATGCAAAAGAATAGGAAATCAGGAAGGCAAACACTTTTTCACCCAACTGTTAGTAAGTGGCAACCCCCATGGGGCCATGGGGTACTTGGTACTGGGTCCTTTGGTTGACAGGGGGATGTCACAGTGGCTGACCCAGTCCGTGGCCCTGGGACGTCCATGTAAAAGGGAAAGGTCTTTAAAGGGATAAAGTTTGTGTTCGTGACGCCACCTGTGGTATTCGGTCATGGTGACCAACGCTGCTTTAAGGGGTCTGCTGGGGTGATGTTATGGCAGCTAGATGGTATACCTTCCCACAGGTGAAGTGTATCCCCAGGGCTTCCCGGTGTGTAGATAGTGGATGGTGCAAGGTGCAGAGAAGAACGAGGACACAAGGTTGCAGTCTCTTTACCTTTACTGAAGACTTCAGCATCCACAGTACAGAGCACCAGATCACACAGCAGGCAGAGTCCGGCTGGTTTGGAGGCAAGTCCAGAGTTCCCTTGTCCAGGTGGAAATCAGTAGCCTTCCCTTGCGCTGCGGTGGTGTAGTCCCTTACTGCCTATGGCTTCACATAAGGGTCTCACAGATGCGATGTTTCGGTCTCTCTGTCCTCCATATAGGATAGGACAAAACCCGTATGACTGGTGACTTGAGCCTGTTTATAGGGTCTCTTAGATAACCCAGTCTGTAGGTGTCACCGTGCCTCCTGGGTGTAGATGCGGACAGGTAACCTGCAATTAGCTGTCCTGCCGGTCTCTGAAATAAGGCGTAGAGGTCCTTACTCCCTCGGTGTTCCGGCTACCGGGATTTCGTGCCTCAGAAGGAGGCAGCCTGAGCGAGGCTGGTCCCCTTCTGGTATCCTCTCCTTTGCGTCGACTTCCTTCATGCTCGCTGCAATACAATTCTGCCTTTCAATGTCTCTTTCTGGGAGCTGCAGCTCTGAGGGCATGCACAGCTCCTTTAACCTTCTGTCCTCCTCAGACTACTGTCTGGAAATCCTAACAGAACTCCTGACTGGAGCTCTGTCAGGAACTGACTCCTGTCTGGAACTGACTAACTTTCCCTACAGACTACCAGTTCTATATATGTGGGGAATGTCCTAATAAATAGGAGCAGAAGCTCCCCCTGGTGGCCTGGAGTGTGAAATGTGTTGCATGTTTGTGATACCTGGATGCAGTTATCCTTCTTTGCCTCCAAACGTAGCATCACTCTCCCCAAGAAGAAAGCAATACCACTGCGATGACCAGGACCCTGGGGCACCGCACTCTTCCCCCCTGTTCAATCCAGTACTCCCGACTGGGAAATGAAAACAACAGTTACAGGTTAGCAAAAATTTTTTAAAATGCAATAAACTTATGAAACAAATTAATACTATACTAAGGCTTCCCTTTATGGGAGGTGAGAACACTTGAACGTTGCATTAACTATGTACGTTGTACGCGTACTTTCATGGATAGAAAACTTTAATAAAATAGTATGATTATTAACTAACTATTAAGTGCCACGACCCTCACAGGTATACTATCTCAAAGTTTTTCGTCCAACCCCCACGGGTTACTTTATTCTCTTTATTTTATCAAAAGTGCATCAGGATATCAGCTACATAAAACACGACTCTATCTAAAGTGAAATCTTAACTTTTATCACTATTAACTACATTATTTCTTTAATATATTCTATCAAAGTGCAACAATTAAACATCCCCTTTACGGGTTCCAACAACATTCAAGTCTCTTTTAATGAGGTAGTGCAAAATATCAATCACATTAATATTCAAGTCAATCAAAACTTTAGAACAGCAGCAACGATGCGAGGGACCCGTCATTAACCCTCAACGTTGGTCTTGAGCGGGCTACAAGGCGTGTATCCAGACCCGGAATCCTGCCTCGACAAACGGGTTTTTCTTCAGTTCTCTAGAAAACAAAACACTTTCAAGCAACATTAAAAGCAGTGTCCTTAGAAGCAGTCTCTTTAAAAGCTTCTTTTGTAAAACTAGTAGGAAGCACCTTTAAGAAGGTGCAAATTATTTACAGCAAAGTTTTGACCATGCACAGTCCATGATTCCCAGTTCGTTAAGGTAACTTGTGCAAACTTAGGATCCTCTTAAAAACAGAAGACCCCTTTAAGGAATAACCCTGGCCGGGTTCAATAAACTTTAGCAGCAAAGAGTTTTTAACAGGGAACTATTTACAGTAATTTTTCAAATTTTCCTGTGGTTTACTGGGGCAGCACTGGTAAAGGTAGTCCCTTAGAATACGGGCGGCTACCAGGTACTACATAGGGTGTGCCTGCACTCCTGACGGGGGTTTCGGTGCCTAATGACCTCCGTTCCACAACAGCTTGGGTGCAGGTGATGGTTGGCCTAGTGGCTACTGCAGTCTCCGTAGTGGTGATGGTACATACCATAGTCTTAGTGGTGGTGCAGGCAGGGGTGACAGTGGGAGTAGTAGTGGTTGTGGTCGCTTTAGCACAAGGGGGCGCTGTTACTGCACGAGGTGGCAGGGCTGGTGTCTTGGAGCTAGACAGTCTTGTGTTGGGGGTCTCTATATTTATGCACATTTAGAGCAAACCACCCTTTTGCACCAAAGGGTCTGGTATATGTGACGCGATCCCCTGGGTACAGATCCCTATCCGTGTGTCCCTCCCAAAGGTGTGACACCACGTCCCTCCTGTTAACAAAGATTTCGGCATACAGTCCCTGTTTTATGAAACCCCAGCCTCCTTTTAGCTTGAAGGTTACCACTATGCCCTGCTTAATCGGGGCCTGGTTGACATAGCGGTCCTTGCAGGCCTGAACTTTAGCTTGCAGATCCCTTTCATCAAAGGCTCTGTGCCAGGCCTGGTGTTCTTCCTCCCATTGG
The DNA here is from genome assembly GCF_032444005.1 of Ranitomeya imitator. Lineage (NCBI taxonomy): Eukaryota > Metazoa > Chordata > Amphibia > Anura > Dendrobatidae > Ranitomeya > Ranitomeya imitator. The sequence continues at coordinate 432,014,877 of NC_091283.1, read as the reverse complement.
CAGGTGAGCTGCTGCTGGTACTTGTCCCAGCTCAGGACCTCCAGGGTTTCTCCCTCGCTCTCCTTCCTCCCAGGGAACCCCATGAGATCAGGTCCAGGATTGACCCAGCGATAAACAGTCTTTTCAGCGTAGACCTCCCCAGGTAGGTTGGTGGGTTGAATTGGGGCCTTTAAGAACTGCTCCATCCCCATAGGCTGGTCCCATTGCCCCAAGTGTTGGATCCGGCTGGACCCGTAGGGAGATGGCGCTGCAACGGGGCCTATCAAAAGTTCATCAGCTACCGAGGCAGGGTTGGCGTCCTTATCTGCCGCTGCGGTATCTCCGGTGCCGGTCTTCTCCGTCGGTGTCGGAGACTGTTGGAAAGGAAGCAGCGCTGGCGGGTCTTCCGCGGGTGTCGTCTGACACGTGGCTTTGGCGCTCAGCTGCATTTGTACGAGCTGGTCGATGAGCTCCTCCACTCTGGCCTGCAGGAATTCAGGGCCAACTGGTGATGCCTGGCTGCGGTGTCTCTCCAGGTGGCTGGGGGAGTCCTCCGCTTCCACTCCACACTCTAGTTCCAGGCTACTGGCCATGGCGTCCTCCACGCTGCTCCCTTGGTCCTGGTCTCTTTCCCGCTCTCTCCTCTGGGGGCGGTTCCTTCTTTGTCTCCTCCCACCATTTAGGATCAGGAGGCAGATCTCTGCTGCTGATGGACACGTCCTCAGGGTACAGAGGTATTTGCACTTGGCGGCTATTATTTTTCACGCTTCTCAGTTAGTTCCCACCCACGATGGCACGCCCTTCTTCTCCAGCGCTCCTCGTGGCGCTGTAATGGTGGCAGTTTTGGCAGCAATTTTGGCGGTCTTTTGCGATACACAGTCTTTCAATAAATCACAGTTCAGGCACAATTCTGGCACAGTCTTTAGGCGCACATGACCCGATTCACGGGGTTTAGTAGATCCTGTTCGTGACGCCAAAGTTGGATCGCCCCCATGGGGCCGTGGGGTACTCGGTACCGGGTCCTTCGGTTCACAGGGGGATGTCACGGTGGCTGACCCAGTCCATGGCCCTGGGACGTCCGTGTAAGAGGAAAAGGTCTTTAAAGGGATAAAGTTTGTGTTCGTGATGCCACCTGTGGTATTCGGACAGGGTGACCAACGCTGCTTTAAGGGGTCTGCTGGGGTGATGTTATGGCAGCTGGATGGTATATCTTCCCACAGGTGAAGTGTATCCACAGGGCTTCCCAGTGTGTAGATGGTGGATGGTGCGAGGCGCAGAGAAGAACGAGGACACAAGGTTGCAGTCTCTATTACCTTTACTGAAGACTTCAGCATCCACATTCCAGAGCACCAGGTAACACGGCAGGCAGAGTCCGGCTGGTTTGGAGGCAAGTCCAGAGTTCCCTTGTCCAGGTGGAAATCAGTAGCCTTCCCTTGCGCTGTGGTGGTGTAGTCCCTTACTGCCTATGGCTTCACATAAGGGTCTCACAGATGCGATGTTTCGCTCTCTCTGTCCCCCATATAGGATAGGACAAAACCTGTATGACTGGTGACTTGAGCCTGTTTATAGTGTCTCTTAGATATCCCAGCTCTGTAGGTGTCACGGTGCCTCCTGGGTGTAGGTGCGGACAGGTAACCTGCAATTAGCTGTCCTGCCGGTCTCTGAAATAAGGCGTAGAGGTCCATACTCCCTCAGTGTTCTGGCTACCGGGATTTTGCACCTCAGAAGGAGGCAGCCTGAGCGAGGCTGGTCCCCTTCTGGTATCCTCTCCTTTGCTTCGACTTCCTTCACGCTCGCTGCAATACAATTTTGCCTTTCAATGTCTCTTTCTGGGAGCTGCAGCTCTGAGGGCATGCACAGCTCCTTTAACCTTCTGTCCTCCTCAGACTACTGTCTGGAACTCCTAACAGAACTCCTGACTGGAGCTCTGTCAGGAACTGACTCCTGTCTGGAACTGACTAACTTTCCCTACAGACTACCAGTTCTATATATGTGGGGAGTGTCCTAATAAATAGGAGCAGAAGCTCCCCCTGGTGGCCTGGAGTGTGAAATGTGTTGCATGTTTGTGATACCTGGATGCAGTTATCCTTCTTTGCCTCCAAATGTAGCATCACTCTCCCCGAGAGGAAAGCAATACCACTGCAACGACTACGACGAGTGTTTACAGTCTCCTGCATTATTCTTTCGCTGACCTCTCCATATATATGCTGCTTACATTTTTTTGCACAATGCAGTAGGCACTTTTTTTTACATGGAACACTTGTCAGCCCTTTCATATTTAATATAGCACAAGGCATTAATTTGCCTGTTATATATTGATTTTTTTCTATAGAGGGTGTATTTTTCTTGTTCATTGCATTTAGATTTTCCGGTCAGGCTGAAACCAATAAATTGTTTACATGCATTTGCACTTTATATAACATCTTATAGTTCAGTTGTGTAATACCTGTGGTGTAATAGTTTGTTGGCACTGACCATGTGTCTCTTTGCTAGTGTGTCCTTCTTTTGTGTGGTTCCAGCAGCTTGATTCTGCATTCTATACTGTTTTTATAATATTTAATAACATTTGTTATGTTTTAAACTCATATTTGCATTTATCGTCTTCTTCCACTCTATTTCAGTGGGAGTGTGTAGTTTAGAAGGTGTTGTATAGACGTTTGAGGCGCCCCAGGGTCCTGGTCTTTGCAGTGGTATTGTTTTCCTCCAGGGGAGAGTGATGCTACGTTTGGAGGCAAGAAAGGATAACTGCATCCAGGTATCACAGACATGCAACACATTCACACTCCAGGCCACCAGGGGGAGCTTCTGCTCCTATTTATTAGGTCACTCCCCACATATATATATAACTGGTAGTCTGTAGGGAAAGTTTGTCACTCAGTTCCAGACAGGAGTCAGTTCCTGACAGAGCTCCAGTCAGGAATTCTGTTAGTTATTGCCAGACCAGAGTCTGAGGAAGACAGAAGATTAAAGGAGCTGTGCATGCCCTCAGAGCTGCAGCTCCCAGAAAGAGACATTGAATGACCGAATTGTATTGCAGTGAGAGTGAAGGAAAGCAAAGCAAAGGAGAGGATACCAGAAGGGGACCAGCCCAGCTCAGGCTGCCTCCTTCTGAGGTGCAAAATCCCGGTAGCCGGAACACCGAGGGAGTAAGGACCTCTACGTCTTATTTCAGAGACTGGCAGGACAGCTAATTGCAGTTTACCTGTTTGCACCTACACCCAGGAGGCACGGTGACACCTACAGAGCCAGGTTATCTAAGAGACCCTATAAGCAGGCTCAAGTCACCAGTCATACAGTTTTTGTCCTATTCTATATGGGGGACAGAGAGAACAAAACACCACATCTATGAGACCCTTATGTGAAGCCATAGGCAGTAAGGGACTACACCACCGCAGCGCATGGGAAGGCTATTGATTTCCACCTGGACAAGGGAACTCTGGACTTGCCTCCAGACCGGCCAGACTCTGCCTGCCCTGTGATCTGGTGCCCTGGACTGTGGAAGCTGAAGCCTACAATAAAAGGTAAAGAGACTGCAACCTTGTGTCCTCGTTCTTCTCTGTGTCTCTCACCGTACCACCATCTACACACCGGGAAGCCCTGGGGACATACTTCACCTGTGGGAAGGTATACCAACTAGCTGCTATAACATCCCCCCAGCGGACCCCTTAAAGCAGCGTCGGTCACCCTGACTGAATACCACAGGTGGCCTCATGCACATAAACTCTATCCCTTTAAAGACCTTTCCCTTTTTCATGGGCGTCCTGGGCGACGGACCAGGTCGTAGCCACCGTAACATCCCCCTGTGAACAACAGGACCTGGTACCGAGTACCCCTAGCCCATGGGTCGACTCACATTTTTTTTGCAAAAATAAATTTTTGGAGACCGTGTTAATAGTCCTTATACAAGGCAGGATGTAGAACAGGACCACCTTCTAGACTCCTAGGCTTATAAAGGCTTAGAAAGAGCAGATTTAAATTAATAAAATACAGGTTATACTACATCATATCCTAGAATAAAAATATATAATTCCGCTTAGTTCCTCATGCTCCATAACATGCTGCTTACAGACAGGACATCATGTACGTTGCAGGTTTCTTTTACAGAACAGAAGGCTATCCCAAAGGTAGAATTTTAGGTGCAGGTTAGAACATGGTGAATCCCCCAAATTATTGTGGAAGATGCTCTGCTAAAGATGGGCCTTTATATTTATTGGATATACATGTAAGAATTCTGCATCTTTGATTCAATGATCTCTTCATTCTCTTGAATGTTTATGGACTAAAATTGAAAAATTCATATTTGCACTAAACATTTCTGTATTTAAAGGTACCGTCACACTAAGCGACGCTGCAGCGATACCGACAACGATCCGGATCGCTGCAGCGTCGCTGTTTGGTCGCTGGAGAGCTGTCACACAGACAGCTCTCCAGCGACCAACGATCCCGAGGTCCCCGGTAACCAGGGTAAACATCGGGTTACTAAGCGCAGGGCCGCGCTTAGTAACCCGATGTTTACCCTAGTTACCATCCTAAAAGTAAAAAAACAAACGCTACATACTTACCTACCGCTGTCTGTCCTCGGCGCTCTGCTTCTCTGGTCTGGCTGTGAGCGCCGGGCAGCCGGAAAGCAGAGCGGTGATGTCACCGCTCTGCTTTCCGGCCGCTGTGCTCACAGCCAGACCAGAGAAGCAGAGCGCCGAGGACAGACAGCGGTAGGTAAGTATGTAGCGGTTGTTTTTTTTACTTTAACGATGGTAACCAGGGTAAACATCGGGTTACTAAGCGCGGCCCTGCGCTTAGTAACCCGATGTTTACCCTGGTTACCAGTGAAGACATCGCTGAATCGGTGTCACACACGCCGATTCAGCGATGTCTACGGGGAGTCCAGCGACTAAATAAAGTTCTGGACTTTCTTCCCCGACCAGCGACAGCACAGCAGTAGCCTGATCGCTGCTGCCTGTCACACTGGACGATATCGCTAGCGAGGACGCTGCAACGTCACAGATCGCTAGCGATATCGTCTAGTGTGAAGGTACCTTAAGACCAACTTTCAGAGCTGAGGCATTTTACTATCAAAGCTTTAAAGGGATGTATTCACATATCACGAGATTATGCTAACAGTTTATCTGAAACCACCCCAAGAGCTATACAGAAGATAGCCTGCGGTTTGAGTTCCTGCCTAGGGATAAGACAGATTTCATATCAAGTGTTGACAATCACTTGCTTTGAGCAAATAATACCCATAATGTGGCTATACAAAGTCTGACTAGCTGGTTCTGATGTAGAAGAATCTTATCACTATTGCCCCCCTTACTTCTACCTTTATATTATCCATATTAAAGGGTCTAATAAAGCAAATAAGAAAAAGAAAAAAAGGTGAGCAGCATAGCCCAAGGAACCAGGAAGAACTGGATGTGTACTTCAACAGCAGATGCCCGACAGCTGATCAGAGGTGCTCGCATGAAACATGGAGTTGAATAGCATGTGAATCATAAAGAAGCTGCAACAGCACTCACCGATCCTGGAGTTAGACAGTCCTTTATTCAAGCATGTGAGAAAACATCTTCTCGGCTTGGGGGGTGCATACGGGTTGGACCCGTAGAAGCGCTATTCACAGCGCGAAACGGCCATCGTTGACCCTTGCACACTCATGTTACTATTGCACACCCCCGAGCCGTGAAGATGTTTTCTCACATGCTTGAATAAAGGACTGTCTAACTCCGGGATCGGTGAGTGCTGTTGTAGCTTCTTTGTGATTCACATATTAAAGGGTCTGTTCAGAAGATAGGTGATAACTTGTTGATTTCTGGGGGTCCGACCACTGGGACCAACACCAGTCAGCAGAGCGGGGCACTTTCATGCCTGTTAAAGTGGAGTGATAGTGTGCTATAACTTCTGTGCTATTTCCTGTCCCCGCTGTTTCCACTTTGACCGCCAACTTTTGGTGCTTCTAGATCAGAGGGTTATGGGGTTAATTGTTTAGTTTTGATTACTCCTTTCTGAAAGCCTTGGACAGGGTTGTCAGCTATTTACGCTCATAGGTCTAAGACTTCCACTGCCAGTCAATCAGTCTATTTACATGGCTTGTACCTCTAGTTCTTGATCTTGAGCTGTCTTCTTGATTTCCCCTGGTTTCTGGCCTCGACTTGAATTGTGACCATCCCTAGATTTTGTCCCAGTCATGACCTCTTGGCATTAACCCCATGTGTCGACACTTCTAGCCTCTGTTTCGCTCCTTCAGATGGCAAAATTTCCATGGAAGCAATCTAGTGGAGCCAGTTGTAAGAACATCTGTAAGGTGAAGGCCGGTGTTCTGTAATCTGCAAGAGTGGCTTGTGCCAAATCTGTCTGAGGTACCTTTTTGAGCCTGTGGTCTCTGTGAGTAGGTGATAATAATAACTTGTTTTCCTTGGACAACAACTTTGGCTATTGAAAAGAGAAACATTCTCTATGGAAATTTCAGAGGTTTGGTCCAAACCAAGTATGGAAATATTATCAAATAGAACAGTGTTTCTCAACTCCAGTCCTCAAGACCCACCAACAGGTCATGTTTTCAGGATTTCCTGAATAATAAGGATAACCTGAAAACTTGACCTGTTGGTGGGTCTTGAGGACTGGAGTTGAGAAACACTGATATAGAACGAGGAGAACATCTTCTTCAGGATTTCTAATCTCCTAAGAGACCAAAGTGTTTGACATAGAGACATGGCCAGATCCTTGATAACATACAAATAAATATATATTTTTTTAAATCTGAACTTTGTAGAATTCATCAATTCTCTGAAATAATAGTTGCATGGTCACTCGTCTGAGGCCCAAATCTCAAGAGGTTTTCTTACTTATCTTGAACTCAACACAAGATCCAGACGATTAAGAAATATAATGCAAAATTCAATAACTTTTTGTAATCATTTATGAGAAAACAGCTTTAGGAAGGTAACACCCACCATGAACAGTAAGCGAACCCATCAACATCATGACATGACTGACACCACTAATGGTTTGTACATTTCCGAACATGTCAGATTGTCTGTACACGGCTTGCAGTAGGTCATAAATCATTATGTAACAAGGGAAGGGGGGATTTCTTTAATGGGCAAGATGCAGTTGCTATCCTCCTTGACAACAAACCAGCAGCAGAGACAGTGATAGTGACAGCTCTGAAGTTCTATTGTAGGATTAAGTGTATAAAATGGAAATGTGTGTCTGGTGCCAGCCAGTACTCAATGTGGCTTAAGTTGAAACCCATCTGCAAGAAAGTGGAAGATGAGTCACATTCTGTTCTTGCCTAGAATTCAATCTGACCTCTGCTAACAATAAGCATTTAAACTGCATATGTAAAAACCCCTCTGGATTAGTCCTAAATGCTGTCTCGCATTCTATCAGCTCCTGTCCATCTTTAACCCTCTCACCAGCGTCGGACTGGAGCTCCTTGGGCCCACCAGAGAAAATCATTCTTGGGGCCCACTATGTAGCTACATAGAAATAGATACAAGACCACCAATTGTGCGGTAAAAAGCGCTAATATCAGGGTATAATATAAGGTAGTTCACGTCTTAATAATGTAGCAAGGGTTGGGGTAGCCCCCTCACAGAATATAATGTAGCCCCCTCATAAAATATAATGCAGTCCCCTCTCATAGAATATAATGCAGCACCCCACAAAATATAATGCAACCCTCTCAGGTATGACACAGTCCCCACCATAGAATATAATGTAGCACCCCCATAGGGTATAATGCAGCCCCCCCTCATATAGTATAATGCCACCCAGCACAGAATATAATGTAGTCCCCTGAGAGAATGCAGTTCCACCACAGAATATAATGCAGCCCCCTCATAGAGTATACTGTAACCCCTCATATAGTATGATGTAGCCCCCATAATATAATGTAGTACCTTGAGTATAATGCAGTCCCCCCACAGAATATAATGTAGCCCCCCAGGGCCGTATTTAGAGTTTCTGCTGCCCTAGGCACTTTTAGCGCTGCCTCCCCTTTTGGTGAGTATGACACTATCGGCAGTGACTTTGGCAAAAATCGCTGATGTGAAAGTCGCCTTTTGCAGCAGATCGGGCAGTTTTTCTGCATCTGCCGCGTAACGGATCACTTATGGCAACACTGCGTTCGGCCTCAGTCATTCTCTATGGGATTTGCGGCACTTGCCGTGATCTGGCAAATGTGGTACCATACCTCCCAACTTTTGAAGAAGGGAAGGAGGTATAAAGTTTGCGGCGCGCGTAGTGCGCCGCGGCAAATTTTAGGCCACGCCTCTGACTAGACCCATTTCACAACTAGTCACACCCATATCCACGTCCCAACCGCAGCCATTTAGCACTGCTGATCACACTGTTTTATATACAATAATTATAAACAAAAAAATATGGCCACACAGTGCTCCATACTGTATAATGACCGCACATGATGCTCAATACTGTATAACGGCCACCACACATGATGCTCCATAGTGTATAACGGCCACACAGTTCTCCATACTGTATAATGACCACACATGATGCTCAATACTGTATAATGACCACAAATGATGCTCCATACTGTATAACGGCCGCACATGATGCTCCATACTGTATAATGGTCACACATGGTGCTCCATACTGTATAATGGCTACACATGATGCTCCATACTGTACAATGATCCCACATAATGCTCAATACTGTATAATGACCACAAATGATGCTCCATACTGGATAACGGCCACACATGATGCTCCATACTGTATAATGGTCACACATGGTGCTCCATACTGTATAACGGCCACACATGATGCTCCATACTGTATAACGGCCACACATGATGCTCCATACTGTATAATGACCCCCCTCCTGTATGCATGGCTCATCTCCCTCCTATCCCATATACATAGCTCATATTACCCCTCCTGTATGCATGGCTCATATTCCCCCCTGCATGGCTCATATTCCCCCCTGCATGGCTCATATCCCCCCCTGCATGGCTCATATTCCCCCCTGCATGGCTTATATCCCCCCCTGCATGGCTCATATTCCCCCCTGCATGGCTTATATCCCCCCCTGCATGGCTCATATTCCCCCCTGCATGGCTTATATCCCCCTCTGCATGGCTCATATTCCCCCCTGCATGGCTCATATCCCCCCCTGCATGGCTCATATCCCCCCCTGCATGGCTCATATCCCCCCTGCATGGCTCATATCCCCCCCTGCATGGCTCATATCCCCCCCTGCATGGCTCATATCCCCCCCTGCATGGCTCATATTCCCCCCTGTATGCAGGCTTATCTCTCCGCTCCTGCTCCTGCTCTGCGCGCCGGCTTATGTCCTCCTTCATTCCCCCCCCCCGTTCCCCCGTCCCTCATACTCACCTGTCTTTCCACTGCACGGCCGTGCCGACATCCCTCACGCTCTGTCCCGACTCCAGGTGGCGGCGCCGGCGCAGCACCTTCTTCCTGCTTGAGCGGTCATGTGACACCGTTCATTAAGATCATGAATATGCGCATATTCATGATCTTAATGAGCGGTGTCACGTGACCGCTCGTGCAGTGCAGACGCCGAGACCATCGCTGGAGTAGGCAGGGTGAGTATTCAAGGCGAGCAGGCGAGCGAGCGGGCGGCGGCAGGGGGGGCCCTGGAGCGGGGGGAGGGCCCTGGAGCGGGGGGAGGCCCTGCCAGCAGATGCCAGTGTCAGGGCCCACCGGAGGATCCTCCGGTTCCCCGGTGGGCCAGTCCGAGCCTGCCTCTCACTGTAACACATAGGACACCTCGCTAGCAGAATATTGAAAAAAAAGTCTATTAAAGGGAACCTGTCACCCCGTTTTTTCAGATTGAGCTATAAATACTGTTAAATAGGGCCTGAGCTGTGCGTTACTATAGTGTATGTAGTGTACCCTGATTCCCCATGTATGCTGAGAAATACATTACCAAAGTCGCCGTTTTCGCCTGTCAATCAGGCTGGTCTGGTCAGGTGGGCGTGTTCACAGCGCTCTTTTCTTCCCCAGCTTTCCGTTGGTGGCGTAGTGGTGTGCGCATGTCCAGAGTTCCGACTTCCCTGCGCCCACGTGAAGACACAGCGCGCGATCTGCGCTGTAATCCCTTGCATCGGTGGGGGCGGCCATCTTCCTGGGGCCGCGCGTGCGCAGATGGAGTGCTCTGCTGCACGGGGCTTCAGGAAAATGGCCGCGGGATGCCGCGCGTGCGCATTAGAGATCGCGGCGGCCATTTTCCCAAAGCCGAGTTCGGGAAGGCTTTGGGAAAATGGCCGCCGCGATCTCTAATGCGCACGCGCGGCATCCCGCCGCCATTTTCCTGAAGCCCCGTGCAGCAGAGCACTCCATCTGCGCACGCGCGGCCCCAGGAAGATGGCCGCCCCCACCGATGCAAGGGATTACAGCGCAGATCGCGCGCTGTGTCTTCACGTGGGCGCAGGGAAGTCGGAACTCTGGACATGCGCACACCACTACGCCACCAACGGAAAGCTGGGGAAGAAAAGAGCGCTGTGAACACGCCCACCTGACCAGACCAGCCTGATTGACAGGCGAAAACGGCGACTTTGGTAATGTATTTCTCAGCATACATGGGGAATCAGGGTACACTACATACACTATAGTAACGCACAGCGCAGGCCCTATTTAACAGTATTTATAGCTCAATCTGAAAAAACGGGGTGACAGGTTCCCTTTAAGCAGTGCACCTGAGCAATAAAGAAGCTACAAAATTGTAAGAAATAACGTTTCTCCTTGTAGAGAGTAACATTCCAGTGTAAGGAGGCTTATAGACCTTGCAAAGCTCCTCTGGGAAGACATTTTGTAATTTTGTATTCTACATTGGTGGTTAAAGTTCCATTAATAACATGTGAATTACTCTCTCCTTACACAAAGATAGAAAGTTTTTAGCACCATTTGTGGAAGACACCATGCATCAATGGCTTAGAACTCTACCTCCAAGCAGGGTTGACAACCGTCCAGAAATTTCAGGATAGTCCGTAAAAATAAGGCACTTTTTTGACTTGTCCTAAAAAGTAAATTTAAAGTGTGATTTTTTTTTAAACTAAAGAAACTAATATAAATTATTTTGACTGTGATATTCATCAATTACAGTTTACAGCGAATACACATGTCTTTATATCAACGTTATGGTCTGTAGACATGTATCACTTCCAATCATAAAGATTTATTATCATTTTCCAATGTGCCCGTTAAAAATATGGCCTGTCTGTGATTTTTTTTTTATAACATGTCCTGTAAAAATAAAAAAGTCAAGTTGGCAACCCTGTTTCAACCCAGACAGCAATGCCGTAGGGTTGGTATTCAATTACCCTAATTGGCGGCAGGGCACAACAAAAAAAACCATTTTAAAGTATTTGGCGCCTAATAAGTTAACATTTGTTAAGTCCCAGTGGGTGTTATCATACAGTTTTCACTGGGGGCGTGTACTTCTTCCTCATGTAAGACAGTGACCAATCATAAGCAGGCAGTAACACTGAAAGATGAACACTCCCCCACAAGCTCAGAGCAGGTTTCTCAGTGTGTGAGATATATTGATATAGCTCTGATTTCCTGGTCTAACCTCTTGTATAATTAAAAACACAGATGACTAACACCTTTAAGGTCATTATATACATTTGATACAGGAAAGAAATATATCTTGGTACCGTGTTAGCCAGTAGGTAGATATATACATTTGTGCTTTTTCTGCTCTCCAGATTTTCGACTTCTATTAGATGAGCAGACCACACCATCATTATATGTCTCACCCAGGAGTAGCCGGCTCTGCTTCCAACATAGAGCAATTACAAGTTGCTAAGAACACAACAGACATAAGTGTCACACTGTCATACTAAGTGTCATACTAACAATTTTGATCTCATCTCTGGATAGGCATTTTTGGGGAAGAGGCAGTACACCAGAGGTGACAGTGCTATGAAAGGAGGAGAGCTGATAGAAGGATTTGTAATATGACAAAGCTATACTCAGCTAAGCTGTTACTCCCATCACAGGGCTTATCTGTGCTCTACGCCCCTCACTTTCTAATAATCAAGGAGGTAAGACCAAGAGATAAGGCTGTCTGTATTACATCTTACACACTGAGAAACTTGCTTAAAGCTATGTTGGAGGCGTGTTCTTCTTTCTCTTGTGTGTTGCTGCTTGCTTATGATTAGACAGCATCATACATGAAATATACGCCCCCATTGAAAATTATCTAATTACACCAACTCTGACTTATCAAAAATTATCTCAAATACTTCAATTGCAAATATCTCTGCATTGGAGAGGTGAAATACATAAGAAAAAAACACACAAAAATGTTTTATTCCGATCTCCAGCCACTATTAAATTTCTAAATGGCCTTCCTACCACTTTTCTGAATCATTTTAATGATTTTTTTATATGTATAATATAATCAACAAAGTCTTTTTTTTATTAATATGTGGTAGACAGTACGTAATCGTCATTATGGGTTTTATAGTGGAACTCATGACTACACCTACTACACTTTAGTCACCTTTGGCTTTGTGTCTTTGACCACTATTGTAGGTTTTTCGGATTCATCTATGGCATGGGATATGGATAGACATTTCTATGGCACCTTACAAAAACCCTCTGTGAGATTTAATAGCAAAAATCTTCTACATATGTAATACGTTTTTACTTTTGGTTGTCTTCCCGCAGTTGTTCAGAGCCAATATCTCACAACAAAATCTCCCTTTAAGAACACATTCTTGTCAGGATCCCATGTGATACTGCGGTCAGTGAATTACATAACTCGCTCTGCCTATAGACTCCTTTCCTCAAATTTCTAGCTTCGAACACAAGCAGAGCTGATGCTATAATAAGGGTGGAGTTAGAAGAATGTGTGACATACTACTATCATACTACTGTGCTAATTTACTATAAGAGTGCCTTCACATATACATGGTGCCTCTTAGGCTGCCGTCACACTGGCAGTATTTGGTCAGTATTTTACCTCAGTATTTGTAAGCCAAAACCAGGAGTGGGACAATCAGAGGAAAAATATAATAGAAACATATGCACCACTTCTGTATTTATCACCCACTCCAGAAACCACCGGAGACTAGACAGAGGTGGACATGACTTGGGGATGGGTGGACTGAGAACTCCTGCAGCCTTTGTTTGTATTGCAGTGTAGATTTTAAACAAGAGTGATGTTGCTTTAAGAGGAAGGAGTTTAGATGTTTGTGCCTGGTGTATTACTGTGAGGAGGGTGGGGCTTATATAGGGGAGGCAACTCTGGCTCTCCCTCTTTCTCTCACACGATGGACAGGAGGAAACATTACCCGCCCTCCCGCCCTGTTTATAATCTCTGTCCTTATACTTTTTAATTATTGCTTGTATAATGATAAATGCTTTATTGTATTTTTGAATTTGTCATTGTATATCTTGTACCAGGTTCAATTGTATATTGGCTATAAAGAGTTATTATTTGTGGCAACCTTCTAAGCCCAAGGGAAGGGCAATCCTTCAGCCATGGTTCCCTGGAGGTTTCCTCCACAGGGGGTTTTTCCTCTCCTGAGCGCTGTAGGATGACTCTTTGTGAGTCGGGGGTTTGCCAAGTTTAGTCCCATTAATGCTTTTGCAGGGACTCCTAATTTTTAAGTTTGCAAAAATGATTTAATTATAAAAAAAAAAAAAAAAAAGGTGTCAAATGAGACTGGAATTTATAACCCGTCACGGCTTTGCGGTTTAGGAGTCAGGTGGAAGTTGCAGACAAGTTAAGGTGGACTCATTTTAACTAATAGAGGATGTAAAACCTCATGGTGGTGAGCAGGCTCGGCTTTGGTGGCCAGCCTCAAGGACGTTGTAATGGTAACATCAATCAGGGGCGGGCACAGTGGTTAAGCACAGGGTGAGGATAATAGGGTCATTGGTGCCCTGAAAGTTTACTGGCTCTGCTTGAATGGCAAGCCAGTGCGTGCCGCCCCTTTATGGCTGTCTGTCCTGGTGCTGTATGTCAGACAGCTGGGGATATCGCAGTACTTGTGAATCCCAATGTACTAGCACTCCACCTGACTCCTACTGTGATTATTTAATCCTGTGATTTGAATAAAAGCTGTGGCCATTTTGACAACCAAAATAATGTGTTTTGTGTATTTATTTTAGTACCTAGGTTTACAGTAGTTATGGTGGTTTTAAGAAGGAGTGGGGTCCATCCCATATCCAAAAGTCATGGTTTTGGCTTACAAATACTGAGGTAAAATACTGACCAAATACTGCTAGTGTGATGGCAGCCTTAAAAAATGGTTTTGTAGCTCTTTTGTTTGTTTGTTTTTTACCAGTTTTTAAGCTAAAATAATGAGACTGGATGTTAGCTGTAAGTCAATAGGCACATAAGAAACACACTACACTTTCATTTCGTGGCATTTTACTCTTTTTGGCACCTTTTTTGGTGAGTCAGTTGTATTTTTTCCAAAAAAGCAGCAAACTTTGACCCTTTACAGATGTTTTCCCTTTTTTATTATAGAGGAATGACAAATTCTGTAAATAATAATTTTTAGATTTCTATAATAAAAGTTTACAATATAGAAGTATAAATTATATTGTATATTTCTAATAAATATAATTCTATAATACGAAATGCCGCAAAAAAAAATGAAGCTCAGACCCGCCAAAAAAAGAAAAAAATGTAAGCATTAACTACAGACTTGTGAATCCTCACAGCGCGCACCATTAGGATTCTAAAAGTACCAATGCCGTAAGCAGGAGGGCGCGTGACCGCAAGTATGTAGTCTCGTGTCGACTAGACATGTGTGCCCTCACTCAATACAAGTGAATTGAGCGAGGCCAGACAGGTGAAGTCAAAATGTGGCCAGAAGTATGCAAATTGCCTGAGAATCCTCACAGCTTGCAGTGTGCGCATTGTAGGGATTCACAAGTCTGCAGTCACATAGATTGACTGCAGACTTGTACCCTAAGGCCAAACAACCTTTTTAAGGAAGCCTAAAGAAATCATTCATTCATATTTTATAGTCACATAGGCAAAAATGTATACAGAAGAATACGGTATGTAATATTGTATCAACCGTGTGACATTGTATTTATCTGTATAATGATTGTATGACAAGGAAAAAAGAATGCTTAATAGCGATATAAAGATCATTTTAATGAGTAAAGTAATAGGAATGAAAACTAGTTCTCAAAGAATGTGCATTATATCATAGACAATGCACTTTTCCCATTTTACGAACATGCCCAGCGCTGCATTCTGCTTCTCAAGGATGTGGAGAGTCTTTGTGTTCTCTTGACCACCCCATCATGTCGATTTAGTCACCCCATGACATATCGCTCTGTATTAATTGTTTTAAAAAGTGATGTCACAGGCCCTGGAGCAAAGTGGCAGAGGCTCTTGATGTCACCAAGGCTAAGCTTATTGGGGTGATGTCACCCTTCAGGCAGTGTGCACCCTAGAAGGGGGATCCAATGTGTACTGGCGTCATAACAATCAACTGACTCGTAAAACAATATCTCTCAGCAAAGTGGATGCTGTGAATGGATGTTTTACAGAGACCATGTGTGCTTGCTCCTATGTTTTGTAGTTTTACAAGATAGTAAACAAGCTAGTAAACCAATGCAATGGAAAACTAAAAGCATGTGTTGCATCTGCATGCTGTGGGACCTAGGGACACACGTATCCTTATTTAAAGGAAGGCTGCCCAGAACCATAAATGCCCATGTGTTCTAATAAGGGGGTTGTTCACTACTTGTACAATCCATTCTTAAACATATCATTATACATATGTAAGGAGATGCCCACACTCCCCCTTGAAGAAATGAGTGTTATTGTAATGTGAGCTGTGATGTGCACACATTGTGACTTGTGTTAATGATGTTGATATTGTGAATTGCTGACAGTAGGGATGGCAAGAGTTAATGGTTGGGATTAGCCCAAAGTGGGAGCGGCTGTGCTAAAGGGACAAGAAACAGTTCCTGTGAGAAAGGCAGATAGGGCCTGGAGTTCATAGAGAAAGGACTTAAGGTTCAATGTGAGCATTGCCGCATTCTTGGGTGTCCCTAATAGTGAGAGGGGACTAGGTGAAAGACATAGCATGATCTGGAGCAGGAACTATGAAGAGTGGCAGAGTGGTTTATCAGACACGGGTCCTGGGAGAGGACACCTAGCAATACGGCCCAGAGTTTAAAACTTGAAAATGTTACGTATTATCAAGGAAAGGTTTGAGAATGTATGTACTCGCTATCTACTGTATATAACCCTCCCCAAGTTACTGTTCAGTAAAAAGTTTATTTTTGACTGGTGGTCTCCCTCACTGAACTTGCAAGCATCTGGTCTTGGCCAACCAGCAACATCGGTTACATGCAGCCTGCACGGGCATAGCGCCATCACAGCACAAGTCCAAACACCCAGCCAGGACCCTATCTACATCCTGTTACACATACACACCCAGACCAGCATTATTCCAGTGATGTCAGCACTGAGTCTGCTGGGGCACATGTGACATTTACATGTCATGTGAACACTGGAGTAGCTCAGCAGCGGTCGTACTGGAGGCGAATATACTGTATTTTTTATTTTACATTCTTACGTTTAAAAAGGATTTGCCCAAGTAATGAATACTTCAATACTACTGACAGGTGGCACTATAGAGTTCAAGCCCTCTTTCTCTCTGAAGAGGCAATTTGCATATTAAATTTCCCAGAGGAGCATTGCACGGCGAATAAGCCTCCTTACCTGGACAAGCCAGAGCTGATATGTCGAAACTTACCCCTTAGTGCTCAGTCCAGAGCCTCTCACTTAGCCAAATCAGTTCTCATGCTTTGCACTGACGAGGGGCAACAGCCGAAACACCATGTCTGCGAATTGAGATTCTGATTTGACTTTTATACTAAGTCATATTGCAAGACTCGTTAAAGGGTTGATTGTGACTTGTAGGATCGCTACTTCCAACAGGTGGCGCTATAAAGTTCAAGTCCTCTTTCTATTTGAAGCGGCAATTTGCATACTCCATTTAATAAATTCTATGTATCAGTCTCAGCTGTTATTATTTGCAAATATCGTACAGGTGTTTATCCGGTATTGACGACACACTTTTTTTTACTTCGGTTTTTGAGAGATATATATCACTCATATAATCACTGAAACAAAAACTTCTATCAAAGTTCATGCTGATGATTAGGCAGCTATTTATGATGCCCCTACAGTGCCCCTCACACACATTATGAAGTGCCCAGGGCTCCTGCCCAAAGCCTTCCACAAACAATGATGACTGCACAATGTCTTCACACACATTATGATGTCCCCAGTGCCACCCAACACTCACAATCCCCACAGAGCTCCCCACAATCACACCCCACACACAGTATGATGCCCCCATAGTATGATACCCCACAATCCCCCTTTCCTCCCACTATGCAGGTGGAACATAGTGATGTTATTTAGCCCCCTGCACCGAGCCGCAGACAGCACAGTTGAGTAGTGCAACTTAAAGAAAATTAAAATTAAAATTAAAAAGATACGCCATTTTTAATCTGAGTTTTCTTCCACAAAGCCTCTTCAGCAAAAGCTGGCGTTTTTTTTTTTCCTGAAGCTGCTCCTCAGGTGGTTTTGCAATTGTTTTTGCCGTATCTTTTTCCAATATCTTCTATAGAGAGCGATTCACCTGAAGAATGAACGTTTTTTCTTTAACCTCTGCAGGATTTCCGAACCCTAAAGTTAAAAGAAGTTACATTACCGGAACATGTGCACAGCAATGTCGTTTTGATTTTTTTTATTATGGTGGTTTCGCAATGCTTCTTCAGGTGCATTCCGCTCGGAATTTGCCTGAAAAAGATGCCGTTTGGAGATTTGACACCCAATTTCTTTTTGTTTTTGTGTTATTTTGTATCTTTTTAAGCGAAAACCCGCTGTGGCCAAATGTTGGCTGTGAGTCAATGATGAACGACAAAAGATTTCCATATCGCTGACTGGCGCTTGCTGTGGGCAATTTATCGGTCCTTTTGCGCTGTTTGTTATTTCACATCAATTAAAGAAAAGACATAAGGGTATTAATCCTCCACTTCTAGTTGTGTTTTTTCCTAAGATTCGTACATATAGGATAAGTGTGAGATCCACTTAGAACTGTCTCAGTATTTGTATCCTCAGGGGAAAAAGTTACCAGTCAGCCTCTGACAGCCCAGCGATTGTTAGTTAACCCCTTACTGCGAGATTACAGGTGATGTAATGGCACTGCGCAGCCTACCAAGGCTAATGGCCCTGAACAGAAGCTGTGCTGTGCAGGCAGTTTTTATTAGCATGAGTACACACAACATTTTTTCTCTCCTTCTCCCCCTTTTTTTTTTTTTTTACAAATATATTACTGGGTAGTTTTCCTCCTCTCGCCCTCATAGCTCGGCTCTCAACAATTAAGTGCTTGTGCGGCTATACTGAGAGCGCCTCAGATTGCTGGCTTGGCCCAGGGCTGGGAGACGTCATGGATTCCACAGTGTGAAGTTTGCAGGAAAGCCCTCAGTTTAGAAGATGGAGCACATCCAAATGTTCCCATAGCAATGGGATAAACAGGAGGAAACAGTGAGGGAATCCCTTTATTCAAACACTATAAACACTCGGAGCGGGGAAGGAAGTAGCCTTTCCCTCTCTAGTAACCTAGATCATAGACAACTGCTCTCACTTCATGTCAAGCTCTCATCCTTGTTGGTTCCTCTCCTCCAGGTTCCCAAACTGAAGAGGGTCTCCCTCCCCCTTCCCCATTTTTTTTCCCTCTCTCTTTTGACAAGCCGCATTGGTTTATTATGAACTACGGAGGATTCTTCATCATTTAAATATCATTTTATTTTTTTATTTTATTTTATTTTTTGTTAAGTATTTTTCTGTATCCAAATGCAGAGAGAAGCAGCCTGCAGACTGGCACAGTACCATCACTACATAATGCGCTCTATGGATCAAGGTAAGGCACAGCCGAAGCTGGGGAGAGGGATGCCACGGCACCGTGACACTAGGCGCAGTGTCCGTAGGGGGTCACTTATTCGGGGATGTAATTTTAGATAAGTATAAAAAGTTTTAGGCAATTATAGCAACGTCTATGCCTAGTAGTAGCGTCCTTATAGAAAGGCTTGTAGTCTCAGTGAAGCAGAAATATTCATTTACTGTTATCTATATGCAAATCTGTCATTCCTCTGTCTGTCTATCTATTTATCTATATGTCTAGAGATAGAAAAAGAAAAGACACACTTTTTCATGCAAAGCCCCCAAAGTAATCCCAAAATAAACCCCAAAATATGGGGGAAGCGTTCCAAATTCAGATGATGGAGATAAGTACTTAAATTGTAAAGTGCTGCTGAATATGTTGGCTCTATAGAAATAAAAATGATCTATCTATTTATCTATCTATCTAGAAATAGAAATATAAAAGCAGCACTTTCCCGTGCAAAGATGAGTGCAAAGCCCCCAAAGTAATCACCAAAACAAACACCAAAAAATGGGGGAAGTATGTCAGATGATGAAATACAGATTGTAATCAGCCCATGCGACGTTTCATGCCGTTTTTTCACCATCAGACTTTGGAACACTGCCCCCATTTTTTGGAGTTTTTATCTATCTATCTATCTATCTATCTATCTATCTATCTATCTATCTATCTATCTATCTATCTATCCATCTATCTCATATCTATCTATCTCATATATATCTATATCTATCTATCTATCTATCTATCTATCTGTCTGTCTGTCTGTCTGTCTATCTATCTGTCTATGTGTCTATCTCATATCTATCTATATATGTATATATTTTATTTCTTTCTTTTGTTTTTAAACCTATATAAGCGTAAAATTGCATATAACTCAATAACCTATGCATGATGGGCACATTTTTTGCACACTTGCTATAACTTTGGTATGGATGTGAGAATAACACTTTTTTCACTTGAACCCTTTTTTTCCTAACGCCTGAACATAAGCTTGGACTGGCCCTCAGGAGAGCAGGAGAATCCTCTGGTGGGCCCCTCTTACATGAGCAGTACTTGGCACAATATACTTAAATCACTAAGTACAGACAGAGACAGCATCTTATTCATTTACCAATCTACCCACTTCATTGTTATATAAATTTGTGATTGAGGATAATGTCACATTTGCATGTAGCTGAAAAGGGGGTCCTTGGTGTTGTTTATTGGTGGGCCCTTGGCACCCCAGCCCAACATTGTCTGTACCTCTATATTGATAACCCACTGGCATGCACTGTCTCTATGACTTTAAAAAACAGAAAACTATGAAAAAATCCACAATAAACAGCATAAATTATTAAAAAAGAATGAGCCGTCAGGATGCCTCAGGATGCTGGCCGTTCCGCTTCCTATACAATGTCAGGGTGTTACATAACAGTTTGGATAAGTCTAACCCAGTGACCCTGTAATGTATGGCTCTGGATTAAACACATGCTCCCATGCACAGGTCAGATCCTCCGACGGTCGTAAATTTTACAATTAGTTACGTAGTTCTGGATACAGATCTTTGCTTAGTGTATACGAAATATGAGGTAGAGGTCTTGAATTTTACGTATAAAGTTATTTTTCGGTAACGTAACCCACCATTCTATATACAGTGGCAATTCTTATAGAATTTACATGAAGCAGCTACCCCTAAAAAGAAAAGTAGGTAAATGTCGGAGCCACCGGTGACGTCGGTCCTTGGAGGGGGACACAGTAAACTCACTTGTGTGATTCCTTGTGGCTGCTGGTCAGAAGTTACCGGATAATTATAAGAGATTTAGTGTTTACAGCAACCCGTCTTGGTTTATGGTGTAAACCTACATCACATTGGAGACTGGAAAGAATGCCCTTCTACCATAATTAGGTCACCATCAGGCAGATGAGAGAGGGGATTCCGTTTGAGGAAAAAACACCTATTATTAATAGTTTTGGGCTCCGGCTATTGGGGCCAACGCGGCTGCCAGGATTCTCCCACTCGCTTTCTGAAGGAGGTCCAACGTTATCTGGAAATATGACTACAAGCCTAGGAGTTACCCCCCTGAGGAGATCCCCTGCACCTCGCAGACCCATTTCCATGAGCTGGTCCCCGTGGGACAAGCAGCATGACTCATTTTCCTGTCTCAATACACAACGGAGGACGCTGTGGTTCTTATTTTATGGTCTTTTTTTTGCATTTGATCATAAATTTCAAGGGAACATTTTAAAGAGACATGTTCTCAAAGTGTTTGCCAAAACATTAATTGTCATAACACAAAGAATTTAAAAAGAAACAAAGACGGTTATATAGTGATCACCAATCTCTCTCCACTTTAAGAGAACTTAATGATACAAACTGCAAAATACCAATAACAATGTCACACACTGATACCCATTTACTTTTGGTGCTATTTAAAGGGCTGAAGAAGGCCCCTGTGCAAGAACAGTATATGGGCCCTTTCCAGTCCAATAGCTCAGTATACTGCACAATTCCACAATTGGAGGTGGTATTAGCCCCTTAACTCTTGGACCCCTGTGTGGCTGCTCAGGTTGTACCAATGGTGCCACCACTACCAATGGCAACACCATTTTTAAAGGGTATTTCAACTGGAAGCATTCATCAATTATCCACTGGATGAGAATGCTAAATCAGTGGGGAAAGTCAATTGCCCCCCAGCAAAGGACTCATAGTGCCATAACTTTTGGATCATTTTAGCCCATTTTCGAATGTTCTGCTATTGAAACTCCAGCCCCTTGAGGCTACAGGGATCAAGGGATTGGGGTCCACCATTTTGGAGATCATAGTGTTTCCAATGTCGGATCGCCACTCATCAACTAAATAGGTGTTAAATGCTTCTGTTTGGAACACCCCTTTAATGCTGGACACATGATGCTATGCTATTATTTATTATGCTTTCTTATATACCTCTATGATATCACTCACAATCTAGATTCCCTATCAGAATGACTTTGGGGTGTGGGAGGAAACCGGAGAACCTGGAGGAAACCCACAGAAACACAGGAGAACATACAAACTCCTTGCAGATGTTGTTCTTGGTAGAAATTGAGCCCAGGACCCCAGCGCTGCAAGGCAATAGTGCTAACGACTGAGCCACTGTGCTGCCTCACATTCAATAAGTCTTCATATTTCTACGCATTCTAGCTTCTCTTTATAAAACCTGGATATATACAATATATATTAATATTCTTTGGTGCCTTCCTGGGAAATGGCTTCTATTCTTTCTTATAGTAAGTTCCCGCCTAGCTGCATCTCCCACACAATTAGAATTTCCCCAACTGCAATGGTTAAAAAAGTAGTAGTAGGCAATTATGGTGGTTGTGCTAGCACATGGTTCCCATGGATCAACTATTTTTGACCCATCTTGTGGCGTGAATAGACATTTAGGCCATGTTCACGCGTTCAGCATTTAATAAGTATTTTACCTCAGTATTTGTAAGCCAAAACCAGGAGTGGAACCATCAGAGGAAAAGTATAATAGAAACATATGCACCACTTCTGTATTTATCACCCACTAGTACTACTGGTTTTAGCTTACAAAAACTGACCAAATACTGACTAAATACTGACCGTGTGAATGTGGCCTTAAAGTCATTGTTATACCTTTCACATTGACTAAAGGAGAATATGTTGTTACTTTATTGTTTTAGATACAGTATTTTCAGACTATATAGTTTAGTATTTGTATTTATTTCCACCCCTCTATGTATTTACATGATGTTTTTTTTTAAGAAGACCACCCCTCTAGAACAACACTTTTCAATGCCATTTTGGGTCATCATCTCAAAGAGGCTTTACTGTGTTATTAATGGGGTGATCCAAAGGCAAAGTAATTTTCATTCTAAATCTATATAGTAGCAAATTATTATTATTATTATTATTTATTGTTACAGCGCCATTTATTCCATGGCACTTTACATGTGAGGAGGGGTGTACATAATAAAAACAAGTACAATAATCTTAAACAATACAAGTCATAACTGGTACAGGAGGAGAGAGGAAATCCAACGATATCTGAGGCACCATAGAGATCTCTATAAAATCCAATCTTTATTAGAAAATATTTCAAACATCACAAAAGTCACTGTATTTTAGGCTTGAGAAAGGCCACTTGGCTAAAACGTTGCTCTAGTTTTGTCTCCTCACTGCTGTGGTGTTTTAAATATTATAGAATAAAAATCTCCATTGTGCCACAGATATGTTTGGATTTTCCAATATACTTGCATTAAAAATTCCCAATCCTTCTAACTGCTTTTCTAGTTTTTTCCCTACTTCCTTTTTGCTGAGAATCCCCAGTGCATGCTGGGATACTCAAACGAAGCGTCATCAGGGGTTACAGGCTGTGGTCACTTCCATCATCAGTGACCTCAATTTCAGGGACTGGACAAGTCCCTGCGCACTGTGCACAATGACAGTGCACTCTCTGTTGTCAGCTCAGATCATCAGCAATGAGCCGGTAACAGAGCCGAGTCCAGCGTCGGCCCCACAAGTAATGTCACTAGTTTCTGCACATTGGATATTCTGATAATGCGCTCTTCTCCCGGCTCGTTACTACTGTTCTGAGCCAGCGAGAGAGTGCACTGCCACTGTGCACATCGTGCAAGGACTAGCCCAGCCCCTGAAGTGAGCGTCACTGATGACACTTCATTTCAGGTAGGGGGGTAGAGACTACTGCAGTGACCGCAGCCTCTGCTCCCTGATGATGCTTCATTTGAGTATCCCCACCTGCACTGGGATTCTCAAACAAAGCATCATCAAAAAGGAAGTAAGGATAAAAAATAGAAAAGTAGTTAGATAGTGTAGTTAGGGAAGAAAAGAAATTTTTAAGTATATTACAAACTAGTTTAGATTTTGGCACTAAATATCGTAGATATTGATTTAGAATGAAAATTACTTTGTACTTCGGACCACCCCTTCAATTCTGCACTATTATAACAACAGATCGCTTAGTAAAGAAATAAATAAATGGTGCGTTTCACAGCCTGAGCTATCATTTATACCTTCTGCCCGTTCATTCAGAACTAATAGCAGTAATTCTATACCAAAGGTCACATCAGGTCATACTATACGCGTAGTGGGTACGAGCCAGTCCGCACACCACAAGCTGCTGATACCTGGCACTGGGAACGTAATTTGATGAGAGCAGTATACACGGCACATCACCAATTCTCCTGCGAATGTCGCCCAGAAAATATTGAAGTTGACATATATCATATATAAGTTACTAGTGTCATTGGGAAGTGAGAGACAACCTCCTTGTAGAAAATGTTGCTAAATTCTATACTCCGTACTCATGGGGCACAGCTAAATTTATTAATCAAGCGCCTTCCTATATAGTTATATTCCATGTATACCCTGGAAACAAAATCTGGACTCTTGCAAGGTTATCGGTCATCTATGAGAAAGTCCACAGACCCGAATTACCAGAGAGCGGCTGGTATCAGTGGTGGAACCCTGACATCCAGACTCATGGAAGAAGCTAAGACTAGACCCTAAAACCAGAATCTTGCCAACAATGAAAATCTGTTGCATGTCATATTTTATTAAGTTGTGCAATAAAAAGCCACAAGGGGGAAACCACACATTGAGATATCTGCTCAGGTGGCACTAACCACAACACATACTCTGTAGGTAAGAAAAGCAAGGCTGGATAAAAACACTGGCCATGTGATTGGTGCATCGACTTTACAATTTAATGGTGGGTCCTGACAACTCCACCTCCAGGACACAGGACACAGCACAGTGTCTATACTTCATCAGTGCTGGCTGACTAGCTAATTTCAATTG
Source organism: Ranitomeya imitator (assembly GCF_032444005.1). Taxonomy (NCBI): domain Eukaryota; kingdom Metazoa; phylum Chordata; class Amphibia; order Anura; family Dendrobatidae; genus Ranitomeya; species Ranitomeya imitator. The sequence goes on along the minus strand of NC_091283.1, from coordinate 431,990,169 downwards.
CTAAGCCAAATCCCTTCTTTGCATATGCAGTCAGCTAGCCCTTTTCTCTGCTCATGCAGTCAGCCAACCCCCTTCTCTGCTCATTCTGTCAGCCAACCCCCTTCTATTCTTATGCAGTCAGCCAGCCCCTTCTCTGCTCATTCAGTCAGCCAACCCCTTCTCTGCTCATGAAGTCAGCCAACCCTCTTCTATGCTCTTGCAGTCAGACAACCTTTTTCTCGACACATGTGGACATTCAGCCCCCTTCTCTGCTC